>NC_134959.1:13937416-15137416 GCF_965638725.1 Aptenodytes patagonicus
AAAGTCTTCTAAATAAAAAAAAAAATCCAGGTGGAGAGTCTGCTTTAGTGTGACAAAATTAAGAGTGGTATTTGAAACATACTGTTAAAAACCCTTTGAAACTTCATTCCTGTTACTGTGTTCAAACATTTTTGTTATGATGGACAAGTGAAATATGCTTATGCCCTAATAACTGTACTTTCAACACACGGCAGAAGGCAGACAGCTCTTCTGTCTGGGCAACTATGCTTTACTGCAATTTTGCAAACCTACTACCCAGTTCTCAGACATTAGTTCATTTGAGACATTGCTTTCTATATTCCCTCATGCTAATTAAATAATGAATCCTTTCAATAGCAATTTATAAAATATTAAAAACTTAAGTTTCACTTTTACCTTAAAGTTATCATAAAAAACAAACTAATTTGCAAAAGAAGAAGGTCATAACCGCCTGAAAAGGAAACACAGCTTTGCTAAGACTTAAGAATTGGGGGAAAGAGGGCACAATTAAAGCCTTATACTAATAATATTAATAGACTTGCACTCTTTGTTCAACTCAAAACTAATACAAATGCAAATTTTCAGGAGGGAAGACTTACTACATAAATTAGTTTCAACAGAGGATCTCTAAGACCTTGCACCTACTGGTCCTATATACCCTGAAGGAGCTAAAAGCCTTTGTGAAGAAGTAAGCTGATTTTCTATTTTAAAATTCTTTTTTTGGAATCATTAAAGCAATACAAGAAGATGATGTCTCATACAATACTATGAAGGAGGCAAAGGGATCCTTTCTACCATGGGATCAGCAAAGTCACACTCCAAGAAACTTTTTTAAGCAGAAACTCACTTCACGAATCTAGCTAGCTCCTTCCTCGGCATTGCTTCTATTTATGATACTTACATGATCATCAGTACTGTAGCATGTAAAAAACCACATACACCCCAAATTATTTATTTTCACAATATACAAGTATGGCAGAGCACCCTGCTATTCCCATTTTACAGACAGGAACGTGTCATGAGGGAAAACTTAACCACAAAATACTCTAGTTGAAAAACTATTTTCAAAGTATTTTCTCAGTATTCTTATTCTTTTCTTTAACTCTCCTTTTGCCTGTAAACTTTAGTATTTGATTAAGTATCTCTCTGGTCTAGAGGCTAATCCTAAAAAGTTATAGTACATACATAGCTACTCCCCATACGTTTTTTTGGCTAGGGTCAGACATTGCGTTTATTGTAATGATAGGCCTTTCAGATAAGGATGTGTGAAAATATATTAATAATCACAAAATGATTACAAAATGCACTTAAGTAGACGAAATGAGTTTGTAGTTGTTCTTCCAA
The DNA here is from genome assembly GCF_965638725.1 of Aptenodytes patagonicus. Classification (NCBI taxonomy): domain Eukaryota; kingdom Metazoa; phylum Chordata; class Aves; order Sphenisciformes; family Spheniscidae; genus Aptenodytes; species Aptenodytes patagonicus. The sequence continues at coordinate 13,938,740 of NC_134959.1, forward strand.
AATAAAATCTACTTAGTGACTCAGAATTCTACAAACAGGTTCAGATCCCTCCTCCCCCTCTGCACACACAGAAGAGGAAATTATACATGAAACAGTCAGGCAAAACACAATGACCACCAAGCATGTGAGATTACTCTCATCCTGATTTTAACAGATTCAGTATCATATGCTTTTTTCCCTGTTGATATTTCACAGTGTATCAAATACAATTCCTTAAAAATATATTACTTGCAGTAAATAGTTTAGAAAGAACATTATGCATTTTGGAAAAGGCTACTCAAGCAAACGTCCATCCTTTCCAACAAGAAGCATGAAGACACAGCTCAGACTTTTAGGGTATTTCAAAAGCATTAGCCTTTAAACCAAACAACCACCTATGTGTCAAATGTGCAGTCATCTCCATTAGTTAAGCTGTTTCTAAGAAATAGCTTAAGATTCTCCCCTGAAAAATGCTCTGCATTTGCATTTCCTACTGGATGAAATACTCTTTCCAGAAAGTATTCGATATCTTGAGCGGTGCCAACACACACCCTTCAGAGGACACAGCTCCTTCCACACGCAATCAGGGTCCTGCTCCCCTTACACAACTCCTTCGAGAGCCGCCTCATCTTCCGTCAGTCAGCAGCGATCACCTCTCACACGCAGCTTTTATTCTTCAGTTAATTCCTATCAATGTCGTCCACAGCTTTTTTCAGCGTATAAGGCACCCTCCAAAGTCCACATCAAAGAGAGGTGGTGATAGTTTTCACACAAAATGCTCCCATCTGTGCTTTCAGCTCTTGAAGGTAGTCTCAATATACATAAACGTCTAGCTTGAGACCAATTTTCCTCAGGCTTTTATTTTACATTCATAGTAAATGTGATGCTCAGCTGTTTCTTAAACACCACAAGTGTCTCAGTCATTGCCTGTATATCTAAATATTGTTCAACAGCCATCTAGGTTACGCTACTTCTGAAGCACCAGCTTGCAATGCTGCTTTCCAGACGGGAGCGCGTTGGTTTGCTCTGTTAGGTAAGGAGACTGAGCAGTTACACACCGTGTTTTATTTTAAAATGCTGTACAAGCATTAACTAATCTGCCCAGCGCCCTGCGAGGGAGGTAAGTATTACTCTCTCCTATTTTACAGATGAAGAAACAGACAGTTTAAGTGATTTGCCCTGGGCCACACAGCACGTCAGCGGACAGCTGGGATTACTGCGACGCTCTGTCCCCGTGTCCCCGGTCAGCCCACTCGGTCGCTTGTGCCTCCCCTGCCAGCGGAAAGCCGGGGCTCCCGGTCGGCCAAAGGAGAGACCTTCCCGTGGCCAGGCCCCTCAGTGAAGAAGGGGTCTCCTGGAAAAGGGCTCATGCACGTAACTGCAGGGGAAGCTCAGGGTTTCGCGTTTTAAACTCGCCACTGCGCATCCTAAAAGCCTCCAACACCATTCACTGAATTTTAAAATGTACCGTATCTAGCAAGAAACAATTCACTTAACAAACTACAGGGTTTTTTTATTCATTGAGACCCCCTAGGAAAATACTGGAGGAGTAAGAGAGGCTCCATAGTCTCCTCCTCTTACTACCCTGTGGTTTAAGCTTCTTAGAGCCTTTTAAGACGGATTGAACCAGAGGCTGTTGTCCAACTTTGTCACATCCAATAATCTGAGAAAAGTCTGACATGGCTTTCAGGTGAACCCGAGTAGTTCCTATTTACATGTCTCAGCTAAACCGCTTGGAAAGAGAGTTCAGCACCACAGACAAGCCAGAGGCCCTAGGACTGTTTTCCAGGACCGCCAAAAGGAAAAGGTATTTGAATCAGAAATCAGGATATGTAGATTTCCTCTCCGCAGCAGCCTTTGAATATTTACAGGCAGCGAGATTTCTTTACATTTAGATCATTCTTTCCCAGCTCCCTTATTAGTCTGAAAGGACTTGACTGGATTTCCTTACACCATGATTAGCCATTTTTAAGAAGCAGCCCTCTGCTTGCTACGTATACATCGGGTAGATGAAAAAAATAATTGGGGAACACATTTCATATTGTTGAAATGAAGTCCACCGGAGCCAGATTTTACAAGACATGACAACGTACTAATGCCAAACTGACACAAATTCTCATCTATGCATTTTGGCTTTAATGGGTTAATTAGCTTGGCTGGATACAAATTGTAATTATCTGAGTTTGACATTAATGTCCTTGGAGTGTTGTCTATAAGGATTTGGGGAATCGTAGACATTATTTTAGTTACTTCTGGAAACTGTGTGTTACACTGGGATTTAAATAGTAAGAACAGACAAGAATAGTGAGAACAGGTTGATCTATTTTGAAAAGTCAGACTTTGTGAAACAGGACAAACTGAGATGAAGCTGAAGCCTGGTCTACCTTGCTAGGTTCAGTTAGTCTTCCAGGGAGTCTCGTGGATATAACATAGAAGAAAAAGACTGAAAAGTTAGGAAATAATCTCCTTTGAGGATAGGTGACTGGACAGAAATTTTAGATTAACAAAGAATTCTGTATGCAATTGAGATTTAGAGTTAAGACCTCTTCATCGTCTAACACGGTTTCTCAAGTAGAAGGTAACCAGTCTTAAGATGGTTATATATACACAGAGTGTTTATACAAGCCAGGGAACAACCACCTACCTCAATTACTGACAGTGGCTCAGTTCCTCCAGAGTGAGAACCGAGTACACGCACCTGAAGGCAGTACCTCAGCGGTTCTCACTCTCCACCATGGAAATGCTGGGCTGCCACCATCCCATTTCAGGTACAGAAGGGAAGTTACATGGGGGAACCACAGAATAGCATTCTGCATGCAAAATCTTTGATCAGCAATTTCTAGCACAATTATGACTGACCCCTGAACAAAACAAGAATACCTATCATGCAGTCTGTTAATGGAGCATGTTAATATTACTCAGGCTGGAGGTAAAGTATCATGCAATCTAACGCACAAACTCCACTTCTGAATTCTTTGGAGATGGAAGGTATTTCCTTGCAAAAGTACAGCACTACAATACAATTACAAATACTATTAATGGGTTGAGTTACGGCATGCTATTTTAAGTGTGTTACTTATTTTCCTGCTTTTAAGGGTCTGCATAAGTGAATCAATCATCTGAGGATTTAACTGTATTTCGATAAATATATATTTAATCTGCAACAAAATATTTTTTTAGCCAATAATGGTCCAAGAAACTATCACAGGTTACTTGAAACAAGTAAGATCCGCTACAAGAAAGTAGCATCTACTAAGAGCTTTTCAAAACACCCTTCTCTGTTTTTCTAGTCTTTTCTGTTCATTTTTCTAGTGATGCATTTAAGATTCAAAAAAGAATCCTGATTGCTTTTTGTGTATATGGATTTAAGCTCTCTTTGTGCTTGCAACAACATAAATAAATTCATTCTTTATAACAGCAACTGCACTAGTTCTTTAAAATGCAATGCAACCCTTTGTGCAGCAGCTTTGCGCCTCTTAAAGACAACCTTCATTCTGTTTTCCGTGTTCCCTTGGTATCAAAACCAAAGTCATTTGCATTTTCTTCTGTAAAAATTTGTATAGATAATTTGGCTTTAGGAACACTAAGTAAATGCAACACATTTCTCTTTTAGGTTCACACACCTATGTAATTGCTAGAATTATATTAATACATTTAAATTCCTCCTAAATGAAGGAGGGTGGCATTCAGACAACTCCTCTGTTGCTCAGTAAGAATTATAAAACGGTAGGGGCTTCTTTGAATCACAATATATAACTTACAGAAAGGAGTCTATTCTCCTTACTTTCTTCCACTGTGTTCTGGTTAAAATACCTAGACTGTAGTCCTGTGAGAAACCAAACACCTCCTGGGAACTGCAGAGCAAATTTAGAGCACTTAGCACTACACTGAATCAGCCCCTAACTTAACAAGGGTAAGGAAGGAACTGATAGAGGTTATCAAACTAAAAAATGATAATCGCAAAAAATGGTAAAAAAATGCTCAAAAGCACAGTGAAAGAAAATTCTCCATCATGCAGAAAACCAGCAGAATTTTACTGGTTTTTTATAAAGAAAAGCAACAGCTAGATTTCTTTGTAACATTGCCTGCATGTAGGCAAGTTTGTGTTACATTCTTTAGAATATAAAGGAAGTTATTTTCACCCTTGGATGAAACATTAAAACCTCTAAAGGCCTCACTCATTCACAGATGGGAAATGGAAAGCCTTCCTATCATATATTTTGGAGACAATATCCTTTTTTCTGGAAATGCTGATAAGGAACAAATTCAAACTGCTCCTCATCCGCCTGGATCATCTTATTTATTAAAAACAATGGTATCTTTTAAACCCTGTATACTAAGCTATCGGTCAATTTTGATTGACACAAATATTTGTATTAAAGGTTACATACTGCAATTTACAATCGGGTACTATCACAATACTGTATGTTAATGCAATCAGTATTTTCATTTCATGAATTCATTTGCAGCATGACACTGCAAGGGTATTCTTACATATATTGAAGACACAATTGCTAAGTAGTTCAACAATTCTCCTTTAAGTGGGATTTTTTTTTTTATCTGATAAATTTTTAACACAATAAAACCACTCCTAGTTCTGTGTGCATGTTTTAATTGCCCACCTTTTAAAGTGTTTAGACACTTGGAATACCTAGCATACTGAATTAATCCACAAATATTTACAAGGAAAATCTATTTCATTTCTTTCTATAGTAACTACCACAGGGACTATTGTAATGAAAAATTTCCCATCTTAAAGAATTAATGCGATTACTGATATAGAGAAAAAACGTAATTTATATCATCACAAACACGTAAAAGATATAATCCCATATTCACAAAAAGAATCTTTATTCCCTCTTTGAATTCTGAGACAATACAGTCTTGCCTTGAGGAGAACAGAAATATTGTGAAGTACCTTAAGCAAGATAATTGTAAGAGAAAAAACTACAATTGCATTATTGTTGTGCTAAACTGTGACATACTTAAAAAGCTAATTTCTTTTATTATAATGGAATTTGGCATGCATATCCTTTAATCTACTTCACTGTTTCTTCACATTTTTACACACAAACATATGTGTAAAGTGTTTCCCATTATCTGTACTACCTGGTTTAACAAACTGCAACAAATTTAAAACAATTAAAAATATACTTGGCAATTCCATAAACTTCACTAGATTTATTTATGTTTTTTAACAGTTTTGAAACTAACTGAACATCTAGGATGTCAGAAAAATGTGCAGCAAATGAAAGATCTACTGCAACTCAAGTATTATTCAAGAAGACACGATCAATATTTTATGAAAAAGTCACTCATTTGATATGAATGACTGTCCCAAATTTTATCAAATACATTTCAACCAATCACAGTGCTGAACAGTTTGCATCTAAATCAAAAGCTAAGAACAAAAATGTATCCCCAAAATAGGGCTTCCTACAGCTATGTCAGTTAAAGTGCATTTACTTTTAATATTCAGTACAGTCACCCTTCAATTATTCCTTTCAATTAAATAAATTTTAACCAAAAAATTAATCTGCTGTGGCTGGGCATTTTTCTATTCCACAGAAGCAAACATTTTCTCACTCGTTCTCCTTTAAAAAGTAAATTTAACAAAACTACTAAGACAAAAAGGATGACCTAATTAGTACTAAGTAATATTTAAAGCTTTTATATATAGTACACTCTTATTGCTACCCCTAACTTCCAAGGCTTTATACTCAGATATTGTTTGATTTATCTGGTACTATTACTGCTTAAGCATGCAAAATCATATTGTCCATTCTTGTATACATCCAACATACACAGAAGGAATCACACTGTAAAGAAAATTTTCTATGAACCTTGATCAAATTAACTGTTAGGGCAGTGGTGTCCTCAAAGGCAAACAGGGACACCCCCGGTGACCAGAGGTCTTCAATGGGCAGATCCGTGCAAAACTAGTCACAGGCAATAAAGAGAACTCCCCAGAACCAGCAAGAAACAACACTCAGAAGTGAGTGAGTTACAGGAACCTCTTACCCTTTTCTACCTAAGAGCCAGTCCCACTAGAAAACTTAAACCCTGAACAGATGCTCAGGAGAGTGGGACACAAGATATGGTAAGCAATGAAAATGTCTTGCATTTATTTCCTTATAACTCTTAATTTCTGTTAAAGCACTGAATTATTAGTGCTAATTAAGTTCATTTCATTATCTGAACACATTTGACCACAGTTATGAAAAAATATCCACCTAAATTAAATAGAGTAATATTGAATAAAAAAAAGTAGGTCAGTGAAGAAACAAACCATCAACAAATATTGCCAGCTTTCTGTTCAGGAAGCAATTTCAGCATGAGCCTTTCTTTGCTCTGTTCAGACCCCAATTCCTATATATCAAAGCCTTTAAGCACACACTGGCCTTAAGCACATGCTTAAAAAAAGCTTTGCTGTGTTAGGACCTTTCGACTGGCACACAGGACATTCGGGACTGCTTGCAATGTAATCCCCTGCAGTAAGCATGCCCTCTTTTCCAGTGTGTATGACCTACTCACAAAATTTATGTCCAAAACAAAAAGATTATGTACTGAAAATCAAATCACGTTGTGTCAATGTAATGATAATGCCCAATATACATCACCCTGTAAACTATGAAGCCCCTATGCTCACAAAATGCCAGTGAAATCAGAAGTCATACCTATGAAAATAACTACAGTGCAATACACAAAAGAGACTTTAAACTAATACTTGTGAAACATCAGCCTTTCACATTCGTGTCACAAGTGGCCAATTCATATTATATAGCAATGGCCTACAGGTCTTTCACGTACATAACTTTTTTTCTGATTAGAATAAACAAATAAAATCTCCAATATTCTCCTCTAAGTTGCCCTCGTTTACTGTGAAAATGGTTGAAAGAGTTTAAGTCAGTTGTTTTTTAAAGGACAAAAGTATATATATAAAAGAAATACTTAGTTTTTTCAGAATCATATGTACTAATATGGTTTTTATAATCCAAAACTGAAAATAGTCCTTTAAATAAAAAGTTTTTAGTTAATATCAGTGTTTTGGAGCCTCCCACTGGCAGCCATCACACAGCTGAAGTGAACTATCAGCTGAATGATGGGTTTATATCCAGGCATCAATGACTATTTTGCTTTAAAAGAAATGAGTATTTCTGAGTTCGTATTTTAAATGCAATTTAAAAGATCATAAAGGAAAGAATCCAGCATTTATTGTGTGTCTCCCAGCAGACTACTTAATGTTCAAACATCTACTATGCAAAGGTCAAATGATTTCACTGAATGTAACAGTGACAAAAATATTCTGCAGCACTGAAAAAAATATCAGATGATCGAGGAAAAAGCTATGGACCCGAGATCTCGCAAGAGTCACAATAAATAATGTAGACTCAGTTCAGTAAGAAAGAAAATTGCAAAGTTGTGTCAGGAGAACCAGATTAAGAAAGATAATAGGTAAAATACAAATTACATACTTTTTGTAATGTTCTTCATAAAGGAATATTTTAAAGTAATACAGCAAATGAATTTTTATAAAAAAAACTTTTCTTACACAAATATTGCTTGCTCAGAATTGAAAAAAAAAAGTATTCAGATGGGAAACCTCTGAGGTATTCTGCTGCAGGCAGCAACATGGATAGCTGAACTTACACACAAAAATCCAGTGTAAATTGTTGTGTTACACATACACAGGGTAAAGCTGCAGTGAGCACTCATTCACGAATGAGACAGATTATAGGTAAAACCAATATGAAAAAAATTTACTGAAACGCTTATCTGAAGCAAACAGCAAAGGCTAATAGGTACCAATTTATTTTCCATTTTATTGTGCTTTTCCTTCCTTGACATTTACATCAAATATTTTAGGCTCTCATTCTTTCTAACACAAAGAGGTTCCAAAGTGCACCATGCACACCACTTGCTGGTGGTCCTGGCTCTTCAAAACCAGGATCCCACCACCAACTAAAAAGAGCTGGAAACAAAACCAGGAATTGCCTATCTGCCTCTGACCTACTGCTACGTAAGATGAATTTGGTGGTCACCAACGGCACTTGATCTGGGGAGATCCAGTGGATCTCTCCACACCAATGGACAGAAACGTCAAGGGCAGGAGGCAGATACACAGCTTAGCAGCAAGTGAGAAAAAAACCCAACAAGCAGGAGTAAAGCATGTGTAGAGGGAGAAGAAAGCTGGAAAATTATATGGACAAAGGAAAAAAAAAAAAACCAAAACAGAGGACAAGTCAGCAAAGTAGTAAGAGAAGGGACAAGGGAACAGAAAACAGAGAATAAGGTAACTAAGAGCAAAAGTACAACATGAGGTTCACTTTCTGGAAAAGAATACAGCATTTCTCACATTAAAGAAAAGTGATAGGGGATTTTTAGTTTGTTTGGGTTTTTTTTACTTTTGTGTATAATAAACAAACAAGCAAATCTTGACTGATCTTGTAATCTAACACCTAACATCAAAACCTGAATTTTGGTAACTTAAGTTGGTGTATCATTAAAAAAAAAATAAAGCTCTGGCTAGATGTTTAAAAAAAATTAGATATATCCAATAAAATACCAAGTAAAGATGGAAAATAAGGTGCTAAATTGGTATTACATCTGAATGAGACTTCTGTTAGCTAGCTCATAAAAAAAAGATCGGTGTAGATGCTACTACGTTTCTGTATTAATACAAAGATACATAATTTTGACTATTAAATTATGTTCAGAAACATACATACGTTTTTTTCTGTGCTCAACCAGCGCAACAGCCTGCTTTGCTGAGCATTTTGAAAACCAGTTGTCCCCAAGGAGAACAGTAACCTCATTGGTGTGGACAAGTTTTCCTGGCATGAAGGCAAGAGGACCAAAAGGTACCTGTCAAAGGCACAGAAGAAACAGCTGAAAATCACTAGTGAAAATAAAACCTAGACAGTCATTCATGTCTTAGTTTTTTAAAAAAAAAAGTAAAACAGAGTTAAAGAAATAAAAATTCTACAGCAGTTATTTAATGACTAACCCTTCATAAATATTCAAATTACCAGATCCATTTGAATTTAGTATTGCACTTACAAAATCAGAAAAGTGGCATTTAACTAGAAAACTTGTTTTGTGACATTAAACTATAGTATAGCTGAATGCTCACATGGAAAACAAATTCACTTAATCCTAACATGTAAGCCTTGATAATAAAAATATCATTTAGGTGAGTTACATATTTGTTATACACAGACTCCATTCAATTCCTAATAAAAGCAAGTTTAGCTTTGCTAAATTTTTTGAAATGCTTAAATAGGTATGGCCAACTCAAAGATGAGTTGCTTTTCTCAGCATCTGTAATGTTAATAGTAAGTACCCAGAAACTTCAGTGTAAGCACAGATCGCAGACTGTGCTTAACCTCACTGCTTTATCATTCACCGGTATGCAGACCTCAGCCTTCGAGCAGTGCTCCACCAAGCAACGCCGGTCCTCCAGGCACAGGAACCAATACATAGAACCAGAATACTTCAGACAGGAGTACATTGGTGATAAACACATTCTGTAACTTTTAAGAGGTGCTTCTTAAAACACGTAACCCCCATTTTAACACGTATTACAATGTATGGGACATTATTCTTACGATTTAAGACGCCTTCCACAGCCCACGCTTTACAGACGGTGCTTGGGCAAGTCCTATCACTGAGGAGGACCCTGGCCACCCTCACTCCTGTCTCCTGCACCAGCCCCCTGCATTCTTACCCTCAGACCTACTGCCACCTGCCTGGCTGCCTTTGGGCTTCAATCGCAAAGAAATCAGGAGACCAAAATCAAATTAAAGTTTAAATGGAGGTGGCAAAAAGCTAAGAACCACATCCATGTCAAGTTTTCTCTTTCTTAGGGTAAAAAGAGATCTGTCTCAGCCAGTTTGTGTCAGCTCCTTCTACTTTATTCCTCTGCTGCCTTCTTCATATCCTCAGGATAATCACTTGCTTTCTCACCACATTTGTGCTGAAGCAGAGCATTTGGCCTGGTGGATCTGTTTCCTTGGAAAGCGATCTTCCATAGCTTCAGTATCCAGGAAGGTACCAATGCTTGAAACAATTCTGCAGCAGGCAGGATCCTGACGTTAAGACTATGCAGAATGTGCTTTTCCTGCACACGTACCCTTCCTGACTTGGTTTTCAAGTAGCAGACTGCACCATTTGCCTATTCACTCTTCCCCCAAAATGATGAAAGCAAAATTGAAAACATATGAAAATATTTGGCTAACAGGATAGGAACTATTTATATACATTTAAAATAGCAGATGTGAGTTGACATTGCTGCTTTAACTAAGAATAAGCCCTATCTAGCTTTTTTAAAATAGGTTTTTTTCTATGCTTGAAAACAACACAATCTTTTTGCTTTACATCATGTGGCCAAGCATATACACGTGGTGATGGGACTACACACATAAAATCCAGAGCTGAATCATTAGCACAGGAAAGGGAAACTCTCTTTTCCCACACGGTAAGCGTACTCCAACGCCATCTTACTAACAGCTCAACTCTATACGCTGAGCCAGGCTGCCAAGGAAGAAAGTAGTCAGACACTTTATGCTGAAGTTAGCCATTCAGTTATTTACAGCACAACTTCCCTCCCTTCAAAGATATATCTTGAATTGGACCTGAGAAGGGGGCGGGGGAGGAGAAAGAGAGAAAAGCCAATTTGGTCAAAATTCTGGTGAGTGCAAGCCACCAGGGTAAAGTTTACCGAGGGAGCTGTGCAGTTGTTAGGGAAGATTCAAAGCACCAGAAAAGATCACTATGTCAATGTGAAGATCGGCAAAACAAAAATTAGCAGCACCTTTTTATGTAAAAATCAATGTTCTAGGGTTTATTTCCATGAATCAGGCAACACTACGGCCACTTTCTTCTCAGGAAATGACTAAGTACCGTAATTCAATCATAATTATAGTTTTCTATACAATAAATTAGCATATCAAACATGTCAGGTTTTGTGTTAGCATTTATGTCATCAGTTCTCAGTTGTCAGTAACATTGTAATTTATAATGGATTTCAAAGAAAAGAGAAAGAAACAAAAGCAAAGGTTTAACTATTATCATAATAAATGTAACATTACTAAGTACTGCATGGCAACCTGGATAACACCTCACCACCAGTGCAGACACCTCAGTTACTAAAAATTTTAGCCCATTTCTTGTGTGAACTCTACAGCATACATACCATGATATCGTAGGACAGTTTATCAGGCAACGTGCGGAGTCGTTCCTGAAGAGCCTCATAATCGCTCTCCACCTTCTTCCTGTTGACAAATTCAAGTTGATTCAATTTCATATCTAAAGTAAAGAGTTAATGTTTTTCTGCTAGTAATTCAACGACACACAAAAATACAGAAAAATAAACTTTTGTACTCTTAAACACATGTAATAACTTATTTATAAAAGACTTGGGATGACAAACATAATAGCTAGATTATTTTAGAATAACGTGTCAAAATAGGGACATGATTATTTTAGATCGTGCATGAATTTGAATTTTTTATGGTGCAAATTCTTTCACTAGGATTTGGCATATCTCACTCCATGTTCAAGTTCAACAGTTATACCACCATCAATATTTAGAAAAATAACTGAAAATCCAGTTTATACTTTATAAGAGGCAAATTCTTCAAAGCATCACTTTTAATAAAGGATTCATGACCTTGGTTTGAGCTGACATAAATGGGCAAAATTTTAATTAATTCTGACTTTCGCATGAACTCTGTGTTCCTACCAAGAGTCAACACTCCTGAAAGATGGCTTGACCACCAGGATTCTGTCACACCTTCAATCCCTGACAAGGGACAATACAGGTAAGGAACATCCCTTCCGCTGCTTCTCTATCCAAAACGTAAATAAGGTTCACGCTACATGTTGCTACCCAAGACAGAAATGGCTTGGTGAACTTAGACAAATTATTCCCACGGTAGACACCTGGCTCTTCAGAGGACTTTGCAAGATACAGCATTTCAATTGCTGCAGGGATTTTCCTTTGTGTGCAAAACAAGCAACTACACTCCCTCTAAAAAAGCCTTCTTTTGTGAAGATATTCTTAAATTCTTAAATTCGGCTGGAAAAAGTCTTTTAATGGACCACTCTGAAGATGGTCAGAAATCAGCTCCTGCATGAAGTAGCTGGCATATAAATGTCAGGTTTGATGATATTGTTTACTTGTACTTCAAAATAGTAACACATGTATGGTAGTAAATTCTGCAATAAAAGGCAACTGAAAGCACGGAGCAGCACGCTTAACAACGCTGACCCAAGATGCAAATTGCAGGTTTTCTGAGGATGATTCAGGAAAGCAGTCTATAAATGTGCTGAAAAATGAATGTCATAGTTGATAACACAACTCTTAAAATATTATCATTGATTTTCTTAGATTCATAAGCAGAGTGAAATCTTCTTCAGCATTCATTATGAAAACTTATCTGATACTCCTATGTTTTGACTCATTTGCTTCCATAGTTGAACTTTGCTGTAATCACCCTACTTTATACCTGGAGTACTTCATATTTAAGTTGCTGAACTGGTCCTGAAAAAATGAATTTAGGTTTTTATGCCACTTGGACATTAAAACCGTATTCCGTATAACTGATTTACAAAAGATGACTGCTGCTGCTTTGGTTTGACAGCAGATTTCTCCCAGACTTTTTAGGCAAGTTTCTCTGTCCACTGCCCACATCAAAGTGAAAATACAATTCACATCCTTCACAGAGGAAAGACAAACTCATGAATCTTAACAAAATTCACCAAGATGTTTTTGGAAGGAAGCAATATAATGACAACTTGGTGTCAACAATAACAATCAATTACTTAATGATATTTACAGAATCCAGCCTTTGCCTCACAGAGATCTGTATTTGAGAAATAGACACTGATGCACTCCAACTACTTGCTGAAAAACAAACACAACCCCCAAGCCGAAGGCCTTGCCCAGGTCTCAAAGACTTCAGGAGAAGACTCCACGGGAAGAGAATGGTACGAAAATCCCCCCCCACTCGCAGCAGGATTAAACGTTCCCATCGTTTCATCGCTGAAATTCACTCAACGTTTCTTCATTAATCTGAAAAGATACTACCTTTAAGGTCTGACTGCTGCCTGTTACTGAATAATCTGATTAGGGTACAGCAGAAATCACTTGCTACAAAAGCTATTTTGCTTCACAGAGCAAAGTATGTTTCTTTTTTCAGTGGGACTACTGTCCTTTGCTGATCAAACCTCCACCATGGGAATCTCTAAAAGTGCGGCCACATCCTGAACTGGACCATCGAGATAAAGAAAATTAAAATCAATCCTTTTAATTAATTGGCCTGAAACAGCATTACTTAAGGAAGGAAGCTGACCTCCCTCTCCCTACAGCTGATGGTCACACGAGCTCTGGGGTGTGCCGGCGCTATGCTCAGTCCCCATACGCAATGAAGAACCAAAATGAACTGGGAGGATGAATATTGGGACTCCAGCTATGACCATGTCCCTAGAAGGGGAAACACACGTCTAGATGTTTAATCCCATACCAGACCGATTATTGGATTCATGGCTTTAGAAACATACTTCAAGAAGTGTACTAAAAAATGAAAAAGAAAATAATTTAATGGAAATATATTGAAGCTGAGCATTTTAAAACCCTGTTGTTATCCACCCAATTCTTTTTAACATTCTGTGTCACTGACTACTTAAAAGGTCTTGTATGAACAAATTACTCAGTTGAAACAAGAGCACTCAGCTCTTGCACAATCAAGATCTAAATAAGGGTACTAAATTTGAAATAATTTTTTATAAAGTAGAGATTGTATGGATGCTGTATAAACTGCTTTTCTACATAAAAGGTATCAGTAAGTTAGGTTTTCCTTTTGACATTCTGTGCCCAAAACCCCCAAGTTCATGGGGCCACGGCCAGAGTCTGCGTAAAAGCAAACACACAAGCAACTCCTCCTTCCACAGCCAACCCTCCCACCCCACTCCACAAACCTCAGCTATTTTTATAAGAGGAAATAAGTGTTACAACTTTCCAAACTTTTAAAAATCTGTTTGAATTTTAAGGCTTTCTGTCAATTAGTTTATTTCTGAAAAATACTGTCTCTTAGTGAAAGAATGTACATGCACAATTTCACACGGGACTGAATTGGTACAGACACTGCAAAGCTCCTGAGAAAGTACGTGTGCTAGGGATATTCTGCCTGACTTCACCACAGCAGCACCAGTAGGCACTTCAATAATATTTCCCTTATTGAAAATTAATGCAGTCTCTGAATTTTAAACATAAATGAAACATATTAGTTTTAGATTATTTTTGCGAGCCAATAGTCAGAATTTAATATGATGATGTGTATAGATTGCCTTGATTTTTTTCCTCTTATCCAGTGCTTGCAGCCTATGTGCATTTAAACTAAAAACATTTGATACACACTAAATATAAATTATTTGCTTGGAGATCTTTCAGGCATGAAGAAAAAGCCTCTTAAAATAAATTTAAAATATTATATGCTTGATGGTGTATAACCAAAGGTTTAATCTCACCACTAAAGGGGCAGTTGCTGTGATTCTGCAATAACCCTGCAGACAATAATCAAGACAGCTCCTGTTGTTCTCTCAGTAAAATCATGGTAAACACAGCATGGATATATTGTAATTTGATATCTGTAAGATCAACTGTTATATCTCACAGTAACTCATAATATAAGATTTCATTCACCATTAAATGTACATTTTCCTCAGATGCCATACAAAACTATTATTTACTAAGCATGTTTTCTATTAACCGTAGATTGCCAACAGAGAAAAAAGTGCCCAGAGATAATTTTTTTTACATAACAAACCATTTCTTTCTAAGCATTACAAACTAAGCTTTATCACATACTTCACTGGGGGGAAAAAAAAACAGGAAAACATTACGTTCACATTGTTTTAGCGCATCTGGGGTGGGGGAGCAGAATTTCCCTACTTGCTCCATAGTTAGAAAGAAAACAACAAGAATAATCAATTCTACCCTGGGAGTACTTTTTCACCAATCAGGCAAATTCAGCATTCATCCCACAAGGTTACTCGGGGAAAAATGACGAATGAGCTGGGTATTTAAAACAGAAGTATAAACACTAAGGTTCAGTGTATTTGTGATTTAAAGTAATGGTATCAGTGGAAAATATATACATTTTAAAGAGAGTACACACTGCAATAATTCTGAGCTATCGCTAACTATAATCCCCAAAACATGCTAGTAGGATTTGGCTATCACTAGCATAAATAGCAGTACTTTACTAAAATATAACTAGGTAACTCATCAGTATTTTAGGCATGTAATCAAACATTTTTCACTTACCAGTGCTGGATTTTTTCTTGGCAGCTAGTGACCACCTGTCATTAAAACAGATAACTACTCATGAAAAAACAAGGCTAAGCACACAGCTGCAACGTCAATGCATCAGAAACTAGAACAGTAGCTTTACAGATTTGGTGGTGTCTCTATATACATTTTTATTTGTCAGTGCAAAGGCATGTGAATGGTAGTTCTTAAGCAGCACACTTTATCACACGCTAATGCAGACTGATAACCACAGAAAAAATTACAGCTTTTCAATTCATATTTTGGTACAATACCTGCTCCATAACTATTAGGTGACACACGATATAAGATAAGTAGTAGTTTGTGCAATCTGGAGTCTATTTTCAGTGTTATATGTTTGCAGAATAAGAAAACAACATAAATTATGACAAGACATCAATGTAACTTCCATACTCATTCATTAAAAAACAAAAACAAATGAACCCCACAGCACCAAAAACATTTTTTCCTTTATCAGTACATCAACAAATGTTTGCACTGTCCGTTTTAATCTGAAAAAGCACAAATTAATTTTGTGGTGTTTAAATACAAGGATATTTGACACCATTATGGGCTGCTGGCTTCCCTTCTGTTCTTTCTGGGTGTCAAAAAAAAAAGGAAGTTTTAATCTGAATATTTCACTTATTTATTTATGCCACAGGCTTTCCCAAGAGATCCAATATAATTTACAAAACAAAGCGTATTGTTAAAATGAAATACTTTTTTTCTTTTTTAACTGTTTTTAGACTATGTAGATATAGCAAACAGACAAGATGCTGAAACCTGTGACCTTCTCTGCCATAATTACGTGGAGATTTTGTCTTTCAAAACATATTCTGACCTCTGAATAATGGTTACCAAAAATATAACACAATTTCATTCAATTATATGAAATGCAATGAAGCCATGAGGCAATTAAATATGTCTAGACATCTTCTCAATATAAGCATTTTCTAGATTTTTTTTTTTTTTTTTACAAATTTTGTTTTTCATATAGCCAAAATAATGCTAACATTTGAAAGCAATTAATGAGAAAATTTGCAGAGAAAACAGTAACATACATTCAAGTACCACTGAAATCGCTGGAGCAGATAATTCTTTTTTTTTTCCAAACAACAGAATGAAAGACAATTTTTTTTTTTTAGTTAGCATATGTGCAGCTATTGCAGAACAGATCTCAGACCCTGCATTTTCTACTCATATAGGAGTTAAAAAAATGGGACTACTTTGTGAGATAATTCTTTAAACAGAGTAAAGTACTTAAATGAAAAGCATCAGCTCTATATTTGTGGTTATGCTATTTCATAATCCATCAGGAAATTCAGCCAGGTAGCTCGTCCCACGTAAGCCAAGTTCAAATTTGCCATTTGCTTTAAACTCCTATAAATCAAATGCCTAGCAAATATTTTCCTTAATGTGCAAGCTAACTGTTTTTAAGGTTAAGAATAAACGTACAGACTTCTGTAGGACATCAACTCAGAAATCTAATTCATGCTATTAATATTAAGGCCATTTTAAGAGTAAAGTTTCTGTAAAAGGTATAAATCATACAACGCAGCAATGTTTGGTAACAATGCTAACACACAATGGAGACCACCACTAACAAGCAGAAGAGTCAGAGCCTATTCTAACAACATCCTTCATTCTTTCAGATTTGGTAGTGATTGTGAAGTACACAACACAATTAAGCATACAAAAATGTTTATGAAATCCTTTAAGAAAGTTCCAGCCTAATTGCCCCATTACAGAGGAAGATGGAAAAGGCAGGAAGCTTTCCATTCCCAATACATGACTTTCCATGCATGAAGTGAGCTAAAAGCACAAAAAGAAAAGCCCTGCAAACCGTAAGAGCAGCATGTTCATTAACCTCTACATGATAATCCTTTCGTAGCTGCATATTAACTAGTTACATATTCATAATCATTTACATTATTTAGAGGACCTTCTATGAAAATTTCCAGGCTATATCCATTAGCTACAATGTTAAAGGTTACAGAAGATAGTCTACTTAATGTTTCCAGGAAGCTTTTTTAATTAGTAAATATGTAAATTGGCCACATATGCTTTTTATGTTTTTAAAAAATAGTCCATCAGTAAAACAGCATAGGGGCATACGCTGTTTCCATCGCCCTTTATCCCCTTTAAAAAAAAACAGAAAAATCAATAACACAAATCAATTTTAATTTAATTCTTCTTCTTTGATATAATCTCTCTTGAAGGGATACTAAAGGGTGGAACCAACAACGAACCTTTTCGTTTCAGGGCCAGCATAAAATGAGACCTTTTACAGAAGTGCTAAAATATACCACCTTAAAAATGTTTCAGGCTGCACTTCTGGAACGGAACTCTATTAAAAAAATAGAGAGAGAATAAATATTGAAAAACAGATGGAGATCAATTATGCATATGTCCTTTATTAGGTCAGTCACACTGTTTGGATAACAACTGGTTTTATCACAGCAAAGAAACAAATAAATATATAAACAAATCTTTGATTCTTTGCCTTTGATCAAACATGGGAAAATCATTAGTCTCTCTTCCACACGTAATTTATATCTAGAGTTACAATTAAAGAATGAAAATTCCTTTCAGGGTAAATAAAATAAATGACCTGTTTTGTTTGTTCATTTGAGTTCAATTTGTCTGGACACCTAGTGCCACCAACTATGCATTACTTTTAAGACATCGTAGTGGAAATGGTATCAATAAACTCTGAATTCTCCCCTTTTAGGCATAAAAATGTGTGAGTTTGTGAATGCATGCAGTTATCAATGGCTTATCTGCATACTAAAATATTTATTAAACTACTCTTGCAGCAAACTTAACATTACCTAATCATGGCTCTGGTTATTAAAACAGGATCCACTGTTGGAAAACACATTCCATAGTCTTAAAAGAAAACAAATGGGCAAATACCTTGTTTTCTTCCTTTCCTCCAACAGCAACTTGTTAAACAATTTAGTGCTTCTCAAGCCTCTGACTGGACAGAGCCATACCTGGGAGCTCCACGAGCGGCCACCCAGGACAGACCCGGGAGAGCACACCTCTGTGCGCCTGTAACCCAAACTGTAATTCCTTCTGGATTAGAAACCAAACCATTAAAGCAGGAGATTACATGTTGATTCTGCGCTCATTACTACTAGATCGAGCTATTTTAAGGGAAGAGTACGTTGCTGCTTTTAGGGAATGTCTTGTTTCTAGGTTTCACAAGCAGAGTCACAGCAGAGCTGAAGGATCAGCTTTAGACCTGTGATCACGTCCCAGGTGTCCCCCAGTTCCATCGTGCCAATCTGAACACTGGGCAGCTTCCAGGCTAGTAACTCCAAATCACCCCCCAAACAACTCATATCATACAGCCAAAGACTTCATTAGCGGTCTGAAGGCAGAAAAATCCTTTTATCTTCCAACACTTTCTCTCTTTCCAGTCTATTTACTTATATTCCACCTCCGGGATCTTCCATCTGAAGAGCTCAAAAACTTTTCCATGAATTAAAGTGTACAGCACTTTGGAAAAGCACTGCACTGATTTTACAGGCTAACTTAACCACTGACGCTGGTCAGGAACAGGGCTAGAAACAAAAGCCAGATCTCCTAACTCCGCAGCCAAGCATGACAATCACTTGCAACGTTTCCCTGGGAATGAGGACAGGTGAGAAGGATGCTGTAGCACGAAGCTGATTCTTACCTGTACATGCCCACGGGTCTCTAACCTGTTCCCCATTAACCCACCTTTCCCCAGCAGGTCCTCAGCCTCACGTACAAGGGCACCTCTTTCTTCCACCTCATTTTTTGTTACCTGTTGCTTCTGCACGCGCTCCCATTACTAACAGCTGAACATAATTCTCTGTGGTGCTTCTGATTATCAAGGTGGTGCACAAATAGTTCTGCTCTCCTCTCCAGTCCAAGACTATTTTGTTTTATTTAGGTAGTTCTCCAAGGTGGACTGCACACATGCAAATGTCTCTGTCTACTAAGCAGCTAGGCACTGCCTACAAAGGTGATGGTTTTAGCACACTGAAGGTAGTTCTCCTCTCTCTCATCTGTTCTGAACAGCAATAAGGCAAGCTGCCAAATCAGAATTTTATTTATGTCTCAGCTTGTGAAAAATTATAAGCAACAGAGCTGGTACTGGTATCATCTGTAGACAGTTTTGGGTACCAATGCTAAACCCGCTGTATCTGAGTCTCACGGTTATGTTCAAGTCTAACTAGAAACTGGTCTTTTTAAGATGAAAGTTAATTTCAATGAAAATGATGAAAATAAAAATGCCCCATCAGATTAGGAAGAGTTCCTAAATGAGTAAGAGGCAATTTCCACACTTGGGGGTATGAACGTGGAAATACACAGCATGGCACAAAAGCAAAGTTTCTGTTTAAACAAATTGCAAGTTAGGCATCTAAGAGGCCAAGCAAATGTGTACTGTTTCTACATGCATACTTGGATATTTTGCTTCAAAACTGTGGCTCACAATCTGGCTGGTCTTCTGAAATTAGAAGCTAGGGACACAGATCTAATCCCAGCTCTGATTCTATTTCTTCTATATGGCCTTGAGCAAATCACAACCTCTCAGTCTACATTTCTTCATCTGCAAAATGGGGATAATAGTATTAACCTACCCACCTCAGAGTGTTTAATGATGATTAATTAATGTGAGAAAAGCACTCTAAAGATGTAAGAGCACTATATAAGTGATAAAGCATTATTTACCACTTGAAAAGTAATCTGAATAAAATGAGATATGCAAGTAATTTGTTTACATGTAGCAATAATATAATTTGTGACTATTTAATCTTGAATTAGTCTCACTTTAAACATCCCTTTCAATCACATTTCCAGTTACTTAGGGAAAATGACAGTATGGAATACTTTTTGTGGAAGCAGAGCAAGTAATGAGGTGGTAATTAAAGTAAGGGTCTAATAAAGTCTAAAACCAATGATTTGCCTTCAGGAGACTGTCCCTGCCATTTGGGACTGTGTAAAGATCTCAGTCTCGACCTTGGTTCTGTTGTTCAGAACTTTCCACAAACTACAGTGGAAGTGCATGCTGGTTTTCTGAAATGCAGATCCATGTTTGCAAGGCTCATGATAAATCCAAGATAATTTCCACTACTGACCTAATTCAGATGACTCCAGCTCTGCACAATTTTAACTGCTTAACCTTGTACATTCAAGTTTTTACTGCAGTTGATACATGCACGAGCTGCCTCCATCTGTAAATGTTTGCAGTATCAAGACCCACTCTGCCATGCAACTCGTGCATGAGATTTCTCTGTCGCACCCCCAAACCCTAAAAGTTTACTGATGAAATAACCAGTTCACAATATGACTTTACATTACAGAAGAACACTAATGGATGGTCAAATATTTAATCATCTCTTGGTAACAAGGATGTAACAAGCCACACGCAAAATAAACATTTAAAATGAATTTTCATTTTTTCCTCTAGGAAACTACACAGAACTTGCCTAAAACACAGCAATCACTGATGGAGAAAGACAGAATTAACATTTGCACAATTGTTTTTCCTAAAGCCCCATTTTCAATCAAAAAATGAAATAAAACTATTAAAAGTTCTTCAGTCTGTTGGCACACTGTATGATCTAATGGAAAAGGAAGAAAGCATTTCTGAGCTCTCATATTCATTTATTAAATCATATTACTCAAAAACACTACATTTCAACAAATTATTAACATAAATCCCCCTTTGGGTGGAAACTTTTGCCTTTTGAAGACATGTTTGGGAAGAATACTGAAGGAAAAGAGAGACTGAAAGAAATGTGAATCATGGCAAACATTTCTTTCTAAAGGAAAAAAATCTTATTTAAAAATATAACCACAATTTTTACCTTTCTCTACAAGAAAACAAGTGAAGATCTACTATTTTTATATTACTTGTAGAGACACAACTGGGTCTCTCAGTTTTGCAGAAAAAGTAGTACATAGTTTTTATTTATTGATAAATAATAGTTAAGTTCTGACCAAAATTATTTTTGGGAGCTTAAAAATTCTACATCTAAGAACTATGAAGTAGACAGAAAATGCCTCATCTCTTCTTTCCCAGCTGGGAGATTCTGCCCTCCCAAGAATATTTTATGTTGTGACCACTGCTGTGGTTATAGGTCACATAGACAACTTACAGTTACCTTGCAGTAACCGCACACACACATGTAAGCATGGCAGCCCACTTCCGTGTGACGGCCAGGCAGGCAGTGTCAGCTCACATGAGCCAGCACCCTTCTTCCTCGCTTCCAACCATGAGTTCCCAACACCTTTATGCTGTTTTGCTGTTTGTCAGTCCCCTTTGGGAGTCATTTCAACTCGCAAACCCACCAAAAATCCCAACAGCAGCAGGACGTTTTTCACAAAGTGAGTGAGTTTAATTAGCTCTGAGCCAACTGAACTGGTGCAAGTGAGGAACAAACTGCGGCAAGGTCTCATCTTTCCCTGGTAGCAAGTCAGTATCCATCTCGTAACTTCACCTTGAGACAGAGCTACGGAACTTGTAACTTAGTATTTTCACTTACTTTAGGTAAACATATTCATGTGGCTATACCATATGCAAGCTAGCTCAGGTACCAAGACAGCAGCAGACGACATAAGCATAGAACTCCCATGATCTAACTTACCAAACATCTCAAGCAGGTTTTGCAAGCTTTGATGTTGTCTATGGTGCAACAACTACGCTGCTAGCAATACCTGAGTTAACTAGCTTAAAATTGACATGATCCATGGCACCTGCCTCACAGACATACCTTAAGGCTGTGGTTCAACATTCAGCTGCAGTCCTGAGCAAACTAGTCATCAATCCCTCCCTGTCTCCAGCTACTCAGTTCTACCATCTTATCCTTCCAACCCCGACACAATCTGCTCGCGGACGTTTGTGATGCTGCACAACCAACCAGATTAGGGAACCACACTGGCTGAGGAAAAAAGAAGCAAAAAGTCAACCACGAAGTTTGTTTTTAAGCTGGAGCCCAACCCAGGTCACTAAGCAGCGTCACAAATGTGCAACCCTAAAATTGCTCAAGGGAAGAAGCAAGCAGTCACAACAAAACCTAAGATTAAAAAGCTGTTCACCAAATTAAAGTCATCTCCTTCCTGGATAACTCACATGATCATTAATGAAATTTTTGAACAAATGACTGAGACCGTTTCACACAGCTGCTCTGACTCAGTATGAGCACGGCCACGGCTCAAAGGGCCAGTCCAGTTTCACCCATCGCTGGCTCTGCATTTCCCCTGCCACATTCGTGCTAGCATTTGACACGACCATTTTGGCACACGTTACTGGATTCCTCCTACTGCACAGCAGTCTGATCACAAGTGCTGGTACAAAAGTGGTGGAGGGATTCACCCTTTTTATGGCAGTCAATTCATCGGTCAGCTTACACTAACAGTGAAATTGCAGCCTATGCCAGCAGACAAGAGGGACCACAAAACCAGCAACCGCACAGTGCAGCCCAGTGTCCTAATGCCCCACTACAAAAAAACGAAGTCTCAGTGCAGCTGCTGCTCTGAGGGCCTCAAGATGGCAAGCTCTGAGCTAGCATATCCATCTGCAAGACTGGAACTTCAAATTAAAACAAAATACAAGTTCACAGTCTCAAAGGAGGAGAGAAATACATGAGGCGAGGGGTACCCGAGACAATCTGAGAAGACAGGTTATGAGCATAACTTCGGGAACAGAGACCTGCAAAGATGCTAGAGATACTAAAGATGATTCTCAAACAGTACTCCGGTCACTGCATCTACTCACAGAATCTGTAGACGTCTATAGGAGCAGCACAATTCAGTCACATTTAAATTTTGTGGATATAATCTCAACTACATGTTTTAGTTACCGATGCAGCAGGACATATACAGACTTGCCCACTCCAGAATAAAGGCAACACTCTTTAAACTCTTTTGTGAATAGTTTGACTTTAATTACCATTAAAAAACCTATTTAAGATCTGTTAATTTATTTCACAATTCTTGACACTATATAAACTAGTGGGTATTTAATTCATACTAATAAGAACATAGTCAAATATTGACTACGAAAAGCAAAAGTAATGATCAGTTAACACTGGAGGAACAGTAAGTATTACATTGAAAGCTTCCAGATAATGACTGAATTAGCCCTTTTACTTGAAAGCAACACATGAGAAAACATTATTGGAACCCACTATTACAAAAAAGCACTGGACAGGGTGGAGTGGATGTCATCACAGGTTTCTGAAGAGGTAATTGTCCAGGTACCTTTTAAAAAGGAATATGGCAAATGAAGCTTCAGACAGGTCCTTTTAAAAAGGAGCATGCCAAACCAAGCTTCAGACACTACGTTAACTTTTCTCAAACAGTTACTGTGCAAAATGAAGTCCTACTGCACTGGTGTCTCATACCCAGGCTTTCTCTAGATTCTGTCAACTTGGATGCAGGCTGGAAAAAGTGCAATACCCTGGGAGACACTGCACTGGAAAGCACACTGAATCTCATCTGCTGAGTCCGCAGGCAAGCAGTTCCAGATCTCCAGTGGCTCCTGCAGCAGCATGAAGTGTAGAAGACCCTACTGAGTCTCGCTGCTCCTTTTCAGACTGCAGGAACAGCTTTAAAACAGCTAAGTTGCTGATTTCATAGCACAGATATTACTTGAAAAAGACTTAGACAGAAGCAACCAGCCCCAGAAGTAATTCATATAGGAAGAAAAGAAAACAATTTAAAAGAGCGTACATTTATGATTCCGTGAATTGTTTCCCTATAACCCACCTACAAGTTGTTTAACTGTTAAAAAAACAGCAAGTACCCAGGATCTTGAAAACAATTTGGAAATTACAGATCATACAGCTCCACCATTTAAATTCATAAAAATTAAGAATATGTCATAATACACAGTGGCCAATGAGTTACAGTAATAGGTGCACTAAATCTAATTGTGCTTTGTTGTCATGATGAGTGACAGGAGAGTCACTTTCTTGTCCTAATTTTCCTAAAAGGAAAATACAAAAAAGTTTGTCAGTGCAATAAAAAAAAAACCAAAACCCAAACCACCTCATATTGCCAGCTAACACTGGAATCCTTTAAATTCTCCATGCCTGTGTTTGCACTCTACAAATGTCTCTTGGGTCTAATTGGTTCTGTAATGTCTCCCATTACGCGTATCTTCGTTGCATAGCTCAGAAACTATAGAACGTATCAGCCCACTGAAAATTCACTGTCTACACAAGTCTTACCAAATCATACAGATCCGAGTTGTCAACTTCCTATCAGTTAGTAATCCCAACCCATTTGATTGTAGGAATAAATGTATATCAAATATTATGTTTAAACGCAGGCTCTACAGCATGAGAATCCACCTACTTAAATATTCATTTTATAATTCCTGTACTAACTTGCAATAGATTTAATGCAGTATTTTCAGCTAACATATATTGCTTTTGCAAGTAATCCATGATACATACATTATATTCTTCTTACAGAAATATTCAAAACTTTACCCAGGCACTGTGCTTCCAATGATGGTCTTTATCATGAAAATTACTAGATATTCTTCTACAATTTATCCCCAAGATACACATTCTAAGTCATGTTTTTATACAAAGTGCCTTTAGTGGGAGCACTGAAAATTGCTTATAACAGTTTGGTCTTACTATCACTACAAATTAACAAGATGAAATCTGTCCAACAGGCAAACAGTCCTAAACAAGAATTAAAATTGCTTTTCACCAGGGGTCCTAAACCTGGAAGCTGCAGCCTCAATCAGATTAAAGATAGAAAGTCATGAACATCCTGTTCTTTTAATATTTTTAAACAGAAAGGAAGCCTCAGTTCACGTGTTCTCCAGAGCAGCTCTTTAGCACTTAAAAGCTCAAACTCATAGCTGAACTAGGGTTGTATAATGGCCTGGATGTTAAAATAATCAACCTTGATTCAAACATTATCTTTAATTCTGCAGACAGATACCGCTGTATTTCACTATTACACTAAAGGTTGCCTTCAGACTAATGGGAATAAATAGGTTTCTTTATACTTAATCAAGCATCACTGGGACAGCACAACATCACAGTAATTAAATATATGTGCCCACTTAAATGCCAGTATATATATAGTTCTGGCTAAATAACTTTACTATTTGTTATGATGCTCATACTACGATTACTAGTTTACCGAAGTACCGGATTAGTAATTCTCCCTCATCTTTGTGCTAAGACCAAAACATGAGCCTTCAACTTCAGTAATTTTGTGAGAAAAATATGGATCTCTGAAAAGAGGCAGCTGAAATGAAAAGACCTCCTCCATCTTAAAATACAGTATTTTCGTAACTGAAAATACTGTTGTAATCCAATTATATATATTCATTGCACAGAGGGAAAGTCTACTATATCTTCATCATGACACTCCATTGTAACCAAGATATGTAGTTCTTTAGTATAATTTCATATTGAAACTGAAGTGTACAATTTTTTTTAGCCAATTTGCAGAAATTATGTAAAGTTTCCCTATGATAAAATATAATTTTGGTACCTCAGCCTAACAGAGGCTTAATTAACGGTCTCCTGGGCCTCTTTTCCACTGGAGCAGATCTGTTTAAGAAGAGTCTTAAACTTGCTTACAGAGGGGTCTCACCATGAACTGGGAATAATTCTACGTAGTTACGACAGACATCCGCTTACACACAGCAGATGGGTTACTATCACCAGTTATCAGTATAATGGGTTACTCTCCGTGCAGAACGGATGATGCAGAGTATTCCAGCGGATCCTCTTACTGTTCATGCACACTAACGGTCAGCTGGTTACATAGATCTTTTAGTAATGATCTAATGTGCTATTCAAAACTAGATACATTTTTGCACGCTGTATTCCAGAGAGGCACATTTTTTACCACTTATGTGTTATTCAGTTTTCTTACTCTTAACTAAACCAGTGTGTGACAAAGCAATACAGACTGAAGATAAAGTCCTCCATTACAACTGAGGAGCTCTAATGTGCACCTTAGAAGCAGCTTTAGAAAGTTTTAATCATGTGAGAAGAACGAGCAGAAAAATTGAAAGGCGCGCAGACTGTGGGCAAACATACTTGTGCCAGTAATATACTGAACACAACCACAAGTTCCATAGTGACTCCTGCACCCACACAGAGCTCACTGCAAGGCTGGGACCTACGAGCCCAAAATCACACTCGTGAAATTGGCAGGGCCCACTCGCCTTAGATCATGAGTGTCATCTGCAGGAAGAAGTGTCTCGAGTTTTGTACTATGGCCACACGTGGGACCGGCCTCCAGATTCTCAGGAATCGTTTTTGCAGAGGAGTTTGGCTCTTTCAAATCCATTTCAAACATAATCAATGTTTTTTAAGGCAAGTCACGAACAATTAATTTTTATACAACTGCTCTTCAAGTTGGCCCGTGAGATGGCACAGTTCAGAGACACCTGCTGGGCCTTGCAGCGGGCCTACCTGCAGGACCATGTTTTAAAAAGGTGTGTGATTGGCCCTGCGACTGGAAAATCCACAGAGAAGTGAGAGAGGGTGAAAAACACGCGTTTCAGAGAGCTGCGTATGCACGCTTTACGCTTACGTAACTGTAACGGTCCCCAAGACGCGTTAGGGCAAGTATTCAGAAAGCAGAGCGCAGGGTGTGCGAGGGCAGGCCCGGTGCCTCCCCAGCGCGTGAGGCTTTCGCTCCTGCTAACTGCCGGTCAGCTGCCTGACGTGGGTCGTTTCAAAGGGCATTTCGGCCACACCGCCGCTGCCAACACGCTAACGCAGCTCCACGCCCCGCCCGTGCCCGGCCGCACGCCTCCCGCCGCCCTTTACTCCCTGGGGAGGCGGCCTCGTAGCGGGCCGGCGGGGGAGAGCCGGCCCGGCCCCGGGGCTGCTCCGGGTTCCCCCCCGGCCGCGGCCCGCCGGAGTGCGACGGCCGCCACGACCCGCCTCAACCGCCACACGTGACGTCAGCGCCGTCACGTGCCCGCCGCCGCACGCAGGCCGCGGCGCGTGCCGCCCGGGGACCGCCACCCCGGGGGGGGGCCCGGGTCCCCGCTCCCCCCCTCCCCCCCCCGGGAAGCCGCCGCCCCCCCTCCCCCCGGCCCGGCCCGGCCCGGCCGCCCCGAGCTCCCCGCCCGCGCCCCCCTCCTCACGCTGCGGCCCGGCCCGGCGGCCGCGGCCTTTACCTTTTCGTGCTCCTGGCGGAGGCGGCCCACCAGCGCGGGGCTGAGCGGCGAGGCGCCGCCGGGGGCCTCCATGCCGGCCGGGCCGGGCCGGGCCGGCAGTCTCTGAGGAAGCCGCTCCGCGGCGCGGAGGGGGCGGCGAGGGGGAGAGGCGGCCGGGCCGGGCCGGGCCGATCTCCTCAGCAGGGCGAATGAGTCCTATAGAAATGTTTGTGGAGGGCGAAGCGTCGGCTCCGGAGCCGCATCCACGGGGGGGCCGCCGCCGCTTGGGCCCGGGGCGCCGCTGCCGGGGGAAGCATCTCACACTCGCATTCTGGGCCGCGCCGCCGCCTGGGCCCGGCTCCCGCTGCGCCGGCGGGCCGGGAGAGCGCCGGCAGCTCGGTGCCGGCCGCCGCCTGCCGCCGCCTGCCTGCTGCACTCTGGGTAGCCAGCCAGCCCGCCAGGCGGCCCGCCGCGCCCGCGGGAGGCACCCGGCTGCGAGCCGCGAGAGGCGGGCGCTCCCCACCCCCTGCCCGGCCCGGCGCCGCGCTGCTGCCGACGGCCCCGACGGCTCCCCCCGCCGCCGCGGCGGGCTGGGGGGCGGGGGGGGGGAGACGGGACACGGCCGCTGCCTCCCGGCCCCCGCGACGGGGTCGGGCAACCCCCCGGGGGCGATCGGCGGCCTCCCCCGGTGCACGGCCTGTGCCTCAGCCCGCCGCCCGCGCCGGGACCCGGGCTCGGCGCTGCTGGGGCCTGGCAGCGCTCGGTCTCCCTGGTCCCTCCACCACCGCCCGGCCCGCAGGCACAGGTGCCCTTGGTCCTGCGCTTGTTCGGAGCGCGGGCCCGGGGCGAATAGGCCTTAGGTTCAGAAACTCGAAGCATCAGCTGTTAAGTGTTTTGATCGGCCTACAGCAATCCTAGATAGGCGTAAACACAGAACTATGTGGCTTTTATAACAGGGAGGTGATGTCGCAATAACTGATCTCGGAATGCCTGCTCCGTAGAGTTTACATTGTCAGGACGTCTGACAGTGAATAAACAGGTTGTTACGACCTGAAGGATTGCGAAATATTTTTAGATTCACTGAAATCACGTAGAGCAGCACTCGGGCTTGCCTACATGGAAAAGTTGCTGCATGGGAAGTGAGTGGCAGACAGCCACTCTTGGAGTACTACAGAGTAATTTGTGTGCAGTAAATTCATTAGCTAATTTTGTGAATGGCATTAGGCACGTCCAAAGTAACAGGTTGGTAGTGGAACGGAGCCATACTTTAACGGCATGCCGGCTCACAGCACAGCTGAATACCTGAGTAAGTTCACACGGTGCTTGGTTGGCTGCTGCAACTCTAGCAGGTGTATTTTAACTTCTACACACTGAACAACACATAGGTGGGTTCAGCTATAGACAGACCTTGTGTTCGCTGCTGCACCTTTCCCTTGAGTGAACAGGGGTTTGTGAACGCCCAGCACACGTATTTGCCAGCGGAGTAGAGGGGCTTATATTGTCTTCCCCATAGGCACTGGCAGGCATGTCATAAGATGGAGGTACAAAGGTGCATCTTCCCTACGTTTAGATCAGGGGTTTCCTTCTCCTGCAAAAGGAACAATACTTCCTTTCCATGAGCAGAACTAACCCTGTATACACCACAAAACAACTGTGTATGTTCTATAGTCTAAGAATATACATATATTACAGATACACATAGCATGTGCTGTGTACTTTTACAAATCCAGGTTCCCATCCCCCTTAAAGAGCTTGTTAAAGCTCTACAGATGAGGAATTTAGAAACAATTTTCAAAGCATGGTTACTCAAGCTGGAAGTTAGCTTTTAGCCAGACTTTAATACAGCTTCCAATATTGCAAATAAAAATTTGCAACTGCAGCTGGGTAGTTTGGTTTATGAAATAACTATATCCATAATCTTCAAGAATAATTGAAAGTTAGCTGAAATCTCTGGCACGTATTTGTTACCAAGGGATTCTGTATCCTCTGAATGGACAAGATACGTCTATATATTGTCATCAGAAAACAGCTCACCAGCAAAAGAATACATCAAGTTTAAATAGGTTATACAAATCTTGTGATCTTTCTAAATGCTCATAGTAAATAACTCCCTTTCAGCCTGAACCTCTTCTAAACTTTTTTCCAGTTAACAGGGCTCACAGAGAAGATACTACAAATACAGGTAATTTTTAAATGCTCTAGTTTGATCCCATTTCATGTCAACTCGATTGGTGGACAAAACATGCACAACAAAGATATCTTATTTAAGATTCCATTTTTTTGCCTGATGTAACAAAAAAGCACTTAACTAACGAGGAGCCACAAAGCAGGAATTTCATATCACAAGAGACTATTTTCTAAGTAGAATGTAAAGGCATGCAATCATTTCTCTTGTTTCCTGTTCCAAAGACTTCGCCATTTCACATGCCACTAGTACATCATTTAGTCACTGAATGTATTGCGTTGAAGGCTTCTGACAGTTGGCCAAAATAAGAGGCTACATCATTATCAGAGTAATGACTGTATGCATTTGGTTGTACTGACGATAGTATGGAATAGTTTTCTGGATCCTTTTGTACATTTTGTTTTTCATCTGCCAATGAAGAAATGTTCTAATAGTGACAAACAGATGGGAGACAGCATTTGCCAAAGAGGAGCACAAAGCCTGTCTCTGGGTCACATTCTTTTGCACTTACAACCTGTACAAAACCATTGTCAGCAGTGAAACTCTATGGAATATAAAATAAATCAACTTGAAATTTGGCCTCCTAAGCTGCAGATATTTGTTTACTTGTTTACTACATTAAATCTCTTAGATGCCCTACCAGATGATTTTCATAAAACCTTGGGGAAAACTCTGGAGAACTCTGTCATTAAGTGTGGGAAAGGCAAATAGGCAAAGCTTACATGTTCTCTTGCAAGTGGATGGCTTAGCAGTCAGCAGATATGCCTGTACTGTCGCCGAAGATGTGGCTGCTGGCAGAGCTCCTACCAAAACCCAAGCTAGCTAGATTGGATGAGCTCTTGAGAATGAGAAATCAGTGTCATTTTTGGTTTTGGTATAAACATGTCAGCTCTACCTGTGAGAGCAGAGGATTAGAAGCAAAGTCTTGGAGAGGTCAGGTTTGCAGCAGAGAACCTCACACCAGGGCTCTGGGTCAAAAGGCATTCTTCTTTGGCAAAGAAGTCTATGCCTTCCCCCATACTCCTTAAATGTCATTCACCCCACTCCACAAAGAGGGTGGGCACAATGGAAGACGAAAACAAGGAGAGGACAAAAAGAGGAGACAGATGGGGAGAAAATGCCCCAGCCAGTCTTTCTGCTGAGAGAAACAAAGGTGAAACCATGACACCTCTGTTTTGCAAGACCAGAAACTTAGGTCTAAAAACACAGATTGCAACAAAGTCATGGATGAGGACAAGAGGGTTAAGAACTAGGTCATCCTTGGAGCTCATGCGTGTGCGCACGTACGTGCAGAGGTATGCAAAGAACAACAGTTGCATTTGGATTGGCTGGAAAATGGGTGCCGGGGAAAAGTGACAAAAAGGAGCTCATCATTGTCAAGTTGGAGAATAAGTTATCCTGAGACAGACCTCCCGTGAGAGGAATGCATCTTTGGAAAACAAGACGTGACCTATGAAGACCACCTCTGTTATCAGCATGTGGAGACAGTCTGATAACATGAATAGTGAATGAACTCCCCAGGCCAACAGCAGACTCCCTGATCTGCTTTAGGAAAATTTCATACTCAGTCTTCTGGCATGAAATGGACATGCTAGAACTGTTGGGTTTTTTTCTTGGATCTGTCTCTGAACTAAATGGTTTTGGGTGTTGGTTTTTTTTTTTTCTAACCGCAACTGTTCCAGCATAGTACATCACTGTGGTTGTAGACAACCTGCCTTCTATGTGGCTGACTACAAAACATGAATCAAAGGCTAGCACTAATTCTAATGGACAGTTTATGAAAGATTGGAATTGGAACACACACACACAGTATCCTCACGTTAAAGCTAACTCATAATCAAAATGCCATAAGACCAGGTTCATCATAGAATTTTTATATAATTCTGGCTGTAACACTCACCATGCATGCTCATTTTGAACTTTTAGTGACTCTTTTAAGTTCCTTTTAAAGATTAAAATCCTTTCTTTGTTGCTGTGACTTGCCAGGAGAGTAAGTGTACCAGCAAATATTTAAGAATAACTGTCTCTGCTCCACCAGCAATAATTGATTTTTTTCCTATCCAGAAGTTTTATTCTAAGCAAGACCACTATTAACTTTTCTAATGAATATTTTTAAGACTACAGATATGTCCTTTTGGAGCTTCCTCTTGCAAAAAAATTATGGCCATGAGTCTCCCTCCATCGGTAAATCTGGAAGGAGACGCAGTCCCTCTGGGCTCAGTGGAACTACTTAGATCAGTGAAGCTATGCAGTGCTTGCAGAACCATGGTCAAAGCCTGCATCTCCTGCAGCGTAATCAGTCTGAAACAGCCAGTATTTTTTGTGTTTGGGTGATGACAATGGAGTCAAACTACTACACACCTTTCATTGTCCAGGCGTGGAACGAATAAGGTTTTTGAATGGTTGTTGGTCCGAAACATCAGCACATGATACTGACATTAGCATGTTCCTCTTTCCCACCTTTTCTCATTAGAGAAAGATAAGAGGCTTCAGGGATAACACCAACATGCTAGTCATTTTTCGGTTACATATTTAAACACCTTAACTCATGCTTAAAAGGTAGTTTGAGGGGCACTAGGTGACAGCTAAGTATTTGCTCAGTGTCACCAACTTATCCTCTCCCTTGCTCATTCATCCACCCAACTATCCCATGTTTAACACTGTGATATCTGAGAACCATCAAACTGATGCACCCTCAGGTTCAGTTTTTCGGCAGAATCGTGTATTAAGTAGGTTGGTGTTCATTTGTTTCTCCTCTGCAGGGAGAACGAGGGGCCTGATTTTCTCTTACATTAAGGTTGAAGCTACTGAACGTTAAGTTCCATCAATACAGTATGTTGCATTTCTTCATTGGTAGTGATGAAGAGGAGCCTGAATTTGCGTATTGGACTCAGTCAAGATACAGAAAATAGTCAGAAATTACCCATACATACGCCCACACATATACACATTACCACACATAGCTGGGAGCAGCTATTTAAGAAAAGCTGGGGCAGACTGTAAGCTTTCTGGCTGGACCATCTATAGAAATTCTATTTCCTGATCCAAAAGGCATCTATGTAAAATACATGGTATCTTTGGAAGACAAGATAGCCAACTATTAGTGCACGTTATGTTTTAATCTTATTACATGTTTGCTAACAATAATAATATAATTTATTTTTATGCTACTTCATACAATAAAGCTCCAGGCCCCTCGCAGCAACACAGCTGACTGTATCCTAGCTTTTATACCATGAGCGCTGTCCTAGTTGGTTTAATACATGAAACTTGGATGCTTTATTTGTATGCTTTGTAGTTGCTTCTGCCATCTTTGATTAGTATCACCTGGAAATCCCAGCTTTTCTGCATGTAGTCACACCCAAGAGGAAAGCCTGACTCAGAAAAGATTAGCATCACTTTGCTTTTTCCCCCTCATCTTTTCTCTGTAAAGGAGGAGAGCTTTCTGATCATGGCAGTATATTAGTAAAGATAGCCTAGATATCTGAATACCTTAAGGGCCTCAATCTCCTCTCATATGTACCAGGATTAAAGCTGGTATAACTCCGTTGACTTCAGTGGTGATTTATACCTGCATTAGTGAAAGGAGAATCAAGTTCTGAGGTTTTTATGAGCAACACTATGAAATTTGTTCTTTTAGCTTGTTAAACAGACAGTACCAAATTCACATTTCCATTAAAGAGAAAGATTGTGACATTAAGGATGTCTTTCTCCCAAACTGTTTACTCCTGTACTCATTTGCTAAGGTGATGATGAGGGTGGCAGAGGTAGAGCAGTCCTTACACAGACCCAGGGAGCAGGTTTAGAGGTCTTCCCCACTGCAAAAGCACGACTTTTCTAGTGTTTGGACACAGGAACTGCCTTCAGTATAGGAACCGGCAAACGTGCACAAACAATCTGCACACACAAACCAAAGCTGGTAGCACATAAAATTTCTATGAAGGTCTGCATTTCACTTTCGCAAGCTAAAATAAGGCTGTCAGACTTCGGCCCATGACAGTGTGTTTAATACAGGCTGTGCGTCACACCCAGGCACCTGGACCAGACCCATGAAGAATTCTCAACCAGAAGTGGCCTTGTTAAATACTGTTACTAGGTACTTTTTTCTGCTAATTCTTAATCAAGAGCAGGTTATACACCATTATTTTTTGCTGTAGCAGAGACAGCCATTTTGACAGTGTTAAACTCTCAGAAGGCTGTTCCTTTGGTTTCCAACTGGAAGGCTCAAAAGGAGGTGTGCTTGTTAATTGGCTATTTCACACAGTCTTGTGTCAAAGTGATAAAGTGACATTTGTTGTGAATAACTGGATTCTCTTTTCTACACTGCAGCATCACAGCCTTAAGTTTCTTCCCAAACTTTTTACTTGGGTTTCTGGGGCTGAAGTAAAGCTTGTAACTACAAAGGTTGGGTTTATCATTACTTTCAATTAATAACTTTGTCTATCCTTTTAATTGTAATTTCTTATTCACTTCAGGGAACTATTTACATATATTTACATATACTTATTTAGACACTTTAACAAATGTAGTCATATGAAAACAGGGCATTTCCCTGACAAGCTTAAACCTGCTTTATCATCATCCAACTTCCCTTTCATTTCACCTTTTGTTTTGTTTCTTGACTTTTATTCTATTCTAAAATACAGGATTTTGTTGCTAAAGACATCTTTGCTTTCCTGATATTCTACCAGTTTTGTTTACTTCCTCTCAGCAAAATTCAAAATGTTATTGAGCATTGCCTTGATCTTTACTAAGAAAACAACTGGGATAGGACTATGACAAACTGAAGGAAGCCAGAAACCACTGTCCTCTATTTACACTGCTGCAAACCCAAAAGCATTACGATTCACTCCTGCATGCCCTTTCTTAAACATGTAATCCCAATTACTGAGACAGTCCTCGTGGCTTCAGTGGAAGTACTTACATGATCACAGACTCTCCTCAAGGGAGAAAAGTTCAGATGACTTGTCTAAGAAAGAGTTTCTCTGGAGAATCTGGGCTGAGGAGACTCGTAGCACAATTTGAACTCTTTTTTGCATCACCGGATCAAATCTGGCCTTGGTAATAGTGAGAAATCATTACCATCTGAATTCTAATCCATGGCATATGTAATCAGGGCTGGGTGGTCTCATTATAACTCCTAAGAGAGCAAACCTCATCTCATAAACCACCACTGCAGGTGGCACTTAAAATGGAGGTCTCTAGGCTCAGTGGTGTAAATCCAGCACTTTTTACCACTGTTGAATTCACACGGCATCTTTAGAAAAGAAAATGTAACAAAGTCAGTTAGCTTTGTATTTTCTGACCACTGAAGATTTCCACTGGATGTTTATCATCATTATTTAGAGGAAGGAGGAAAAAAAAAAGACTTTAAGTGCATATTTTGTGTGGAATGATGTAAACTACAAATATTTGAGTGAATCTCGGTGAGATGACCTAGCCATTAAGGCTAGCAGTCATGGGCCCCAAAGAGGAGAATGGTTCCAAAGATGCCATCTGTTTTTTCAGGACACATGTACAAATATATTCGATTTTATACAACACAACAAATTAGGATTGATTAGACTCCTTCTATGCAAAAGATAAACACGTATTTCCACATCCTTCGACATATCGAATATAATTGATCTAGTTGACTAATAGTTTTGGAGACATTCAAACTATTTTAATAAACCTGAACTGGGCACCATATCAATTTACACGACAAGCCTTAATCTGTGTCTGTTTACGCGCATTTATTGGGTTACATTGCAAGAAGGTTACAGCCTGGCCATCTTATCTCATTTCTGTCTCGAAGTACCATGCAAACCTGGTCCATTCTGCTACAGCAACAGCTAGCAGACATCCTTGAGCTGGCATCTCCATGGTTTAAAATATGCATGGAAAATTATAGCTAGCCCAAAAGAAAGCCCAACCAACAGCCCAAACATCATTGCCCATGGTGGCAGGACTGGAATGATAGCATTTCTGAACACCCGCTCAACAAGATTTTTGATCAGTGGTGGTAGCTCAGTGAAGGGCAAATGCAGCAACATTTACCGTCCTCAGGAAGCAAAGTGGGTAGGGCTGTTTCTGCATGAAGAACCCCCAACTTTGGAGCAGACACATTTGCTCTTGGCTAAAAATAGCAAGGCTCTCTTCTAAAACAAGTTTTTGACATGAGAGGGCCATGATAGGGGAGCTGCTGTTTACATATAAAAGTGATGCTGATGAACAGAGAAGATATTATTGTAGTTCAGTGAAGAGCAGGTACTATTTTTACTATTTGATTTCAATGTATTTTGATTTTTTTTTTAAAAGCATCTAGAATTTAGGCAACGTATTTACATACAATAAAACAAAATAAGTGAGGAAGTGACAGAATAAGGAACTGAAGACTTTCAATAATATGTTTCATTTTAAAATTACAAGAGCACAAATGCACAAAATCTTAAAGGCCTCCATCCAACAAAGCACTTACATGTATGCTTAATTTTAAGTCTCCCTACAGTCACGCTTTGCTGGATTGAGGCATAATAACGGTAAACTTCTAGGCCAAATTCTGGACTGAATTCAGTAGATGCAGATGTCTTTAAAAGGAAACAATATGTGTATGTAGAAAGCACATCTCTAGACACGCATGCCTGATCACTTGCATTCATGTTCTGAAATTGTCAAACACATGAACATTTGTTTCCCCAGATTTAAAATACTTGCCTTATTTAACACAGAGCCACAGAGGTGCTTTGCTCTGCCAGCAGAAAAAGTGATCTCTGCCCAGAAGACCTTACAGTCTAAAATTTAGACCGATGAATATCAGGTAAAACATAGGAAGGGATGAGAATGGAGGAGAGTTGTAGTAATAGGCTCACACCGTTATTCATTATAGACATGTGCATTTTGTGGTTGCCAAGTTATAAGTTTTAAATATAGAAGTTTACTTTTATGTAGAAGTAATAATTATTAACAGAACACAAATCTTAGGGGGCTCTACAGATCATTTTGACAATCCAGAGTGAATGGGAGTTTTGCCACTCGTTTCAATAGTCTCTGCTTTAACCCATGCGTCCCCAAAAGAGAGTGCACGCAAATCTTTGTAGCCCACAGGTCTGCCTTGACCTCTATAGCTTGGAAACTTGGGTGCAAACATCTGCTGATTCCCTGCTCTCAGAAGGAGAATGCGTCATTCATCACACAGCTGTAAACAGCAGCACGCCAAGCAGCAACAAACCCTTCTCCAGCCTTTCTTTATAGCCAACCCTCCTAATTAACCTTGCTATTATCCAGAAACCAAGTAGGAGACTCTTACAGAAGAGGAGTTGCTCCACAATACCTCAACCTGCAATTCTGCAGTGCTTTTCTGAGATGAAAGGCATGTGGAAACACAGCAATATAGGACTGCTAGGTAGGAATGGTCCATGCAGATGGCCATGCTCAGAGCTCTCACCCGCTCCCGCACACCCCAGGAACCGCTAATGCTGCATACCCCTGGCCCACACAGGAGAAGGGATTTAAAACTGTCAGGCAGCAGCTTTTGCTATTAACTTTCAGTTTTGAAACAGCTGAGAAGTAGAGGCTTTGAGGAAATCTGGGTCCGATTTTTATTTTTAGATAAACTGCCAGGGAAATAAATCACACAATAATGATTTTCAGTAATTTTTATAGGAGAACTGACAACTCACTGTGTGACTCAGTATTTGCAGAGTACTCTACAATATTGTGTAAGCACTTTAATGTCATCCTTGATTAAAAGAATTCAAGGGATCTGAGCTTTGTTCCTTTAGCCCTTTGGAGGTGTTTGAGCATGAGGTGGGAAGACAGTAGCAATGGACAGACTGTCATTCTTGCTGCAGTAGACACTTCTAAAGAATCATGCAAAGTTCCAAGGAGTTAATATTTTTCTAATATTTTAGAACTTGTAGCCCACCTAAGATACACAAAATTCACTTATTAGTGATAGAAACTAGCCTTAAAGTCACTGGTAAAGTTGGAGTAATACATGGGCTGGTCATGCTCTTGCCCAGGTTCAATGGACCTGTTGGGGAGGAAAAAGAACTTTACAGAAAGATTATTCTAGTAGCAAAATACCTTTGTAGCATTAGCAAAGGATTCAGTACCCTAAAATGTGGGGGTTTATGTTTGTGGTTTTTGGGTTTAACCTTGTTTGTCAAAAAAAAAAAATCATGTTAGAGTCAAAGAGGAGGCTATGACACCCCTCTAAACTGAGGCACAGGCTCCATGGGCTCTGAGTAAAGAAACTGGCATTAGTTCAGTGACTTCAGCCCGGCTCCACGCTGTCTGAAAGGTCCATTCACAAGGAAGTTAATGCAATATCTTAGCCTGAATTACCTCCTTTTTATCACTACCTCCATGCTATTTAGATATAGATTTTTTAGTTAAATGTACTTGTTAAATTTTAATGTTCTTTTGAAACACTGATGAATTCAAATACCACTATATGCAGCTTGCTGGGTCCAAAGTCACACAGCAGGCGTAGAGCTGTACTCCAGCCATGCTGAAGCAGTTCAGCTACAGCAGAGGATTTTTTATTTTCAGCATAGGCATGATGTAATAACCACGCAGCTAATAAGTTTGAACTAGTTAGCAGTGTCCCGTTTTATTCTTATAAAACACTGTAGTAAGCTATGGTTGAAGTGGATCTTCCCCCAAATTGCTGTACACTATAATCTGATTTGCTCCCTCCCACCAAGGCAGATCTTCAGTACCTACAGACACTTGGCTGTCTGCGCAAGACAGACGTGCCCTTGTCCAAGGGATTGCACAGGCAGTCACTGTCCCTTTTGCAAGGGCAAGGCTGAAGGCAGCCACCACTGAGCACACACAGCTGCAGAGTGCATTTGTAATACTGCACAAATTCAGACTTTTGAGAAAATTAACTCTTAATGTAGCAATAGTAGGAGCAACCAGATATTATTTGGGAATAAGAGGAAATAAATACTGAATTCTTTAATTGCAAGTGTTCTTTTGGTGGAGACAATGCTTTGTTATGCATCTGAAACTCTAGAAAAATCAAAGAACCAGCAGTTTCCTCTTGCATTCACAAGGCAGCACCAAATATTTGTTGAAGTTCAACTGCCATGGACAAGGAAGTACAATACATAAATCTGGAGATGTTGAGCCAAGAGAGGACTACTAGATCATCTATTCCAACTTACACAGCAAAAGCTACTAGACCATCAAAATATCCTTGCATTAAGCTTAATACTTACACTTTGATTAATAGCTTCTACACAACTAAAGAATATCATTCAGAGACATCTTGCGATGGTCTGAAGGCACCAAGACAGGTAAAACCCATTGCGAATCCCAGTAGAGAGTTCCAACGGGTACTTTGAAACCACTGCTTTATTTCCGATTTGAACTTCAGTTTTGCAACACTGGTTCTTCTGACCCATTTCCCTGCTAGGTGAGAGAGCTCTCTAGTACCCTGTATTTTCTTCCCATGAAGGTGCTTATACATTATAATTGAGTCACTTCTCAATCTTCTTTTTATAATGAAATATAGAATAAAATAGCCTGTGGCCTTTAGAGCATAGGCAGGTTTCCAGAAGAGTTTATGAAGGAGTAGAGGAAGTCTTAATTGGACTACTTACAATGCAGTATCAGTCATCATCTCCCTTTTCAAATTTGCCAGCAGCTTTTGATTCCTTTTGGAAAAAGCTATATACTCACATTAAAAAGTAGATAGGCATGTATCAGTTCAGATAGCCCTTGGTCTCTCAGCCTGTTTTTGTGGACATTAGCACTACTTATGACAAACTAATTTGGAATTGCACAGTAGGTAGAAATTTAAATCTTGTCTAAATCTAGAGCTCTAGTGCTACTTCTAACAGCGGCTTTTGTTTCACTGAAGCATTTTCTTTTCATAGAATTGGATTTCAACTAATCTTACATTGATTTGAGAAAACCCTTTGCAGATCCCAGTGTCATTACAGACTGCTTGCAAGGGCTTGCCGTGATTGTTGCCAACACGGTCATTGGTGGACAGGGGCTGCTCCTACCCCCCTGCCCAGCACCTTCTGGAGGGACTGTCTGGATCTCTCATATGGAGCTGTTTTCTCAACACAAGAGCCAGCGTGGTTTGGTTGGTGACTAGCACAAGCACCTGCATATGATCTTGTTATTAGAGAAGGAATCGGTGTGGAAAAGCGAGTTGCACCCTCGGCAGCACATGCAGCATCCCCTGAAAGCCATGCCTCAGCCACCCCGCCTGGGAGCCAGCGCTGCCAGGGCAGGCACAGCCCCACGGACCCGCTCCTGAACAGCCCCTCGCACAGCGACCTGCTTGCTACCGCAGAGCCATGTGATGGTTATCCAAATCCACCCCCTGCCCTCGCTGGTGCCCGTTTGGGGCTCCAGCCCCTCACACTATACCTGACAGCTCCATACAAAAGCCATTGTCCCCTCTTCCCGCCTCCCTTCCCACTTCACTGCCTGTGACAGCAGCTCTCCCTGCTCATCACCCAAGACCCGTTTCCCCGAAATCTAGCAAGGGCAGGCTTCCCAGTCTTTTTTCCCCCAGCACCCTCATGAGCCCTCACACCTGGCCTGTGACAGCCCTGCGCGGGGCCATGCGGCAGTGACGTGACTGAGTCACTGATAATCACGGCTTGTGGGAGGAAAATGCTGCTCGGTTCCCTGACACACAGCACAACCGCTGGCACCGACGGCATCGCAAATCCCATCAGGGCTTCCCCGTCTGGCACTAAAACCATACCTATTATTTATGGATACCCCTTTTTAAAATTAGATGATTACAAATTAGAAAATACATGTCCTTAAATCTGAAAGTGCAAAAAGGGGTTATAAATACGCTAAATCATTCTTTTATGTGACCTGAATAATTATGGAAACTGTAAGAGTTGCACTTTAAAAGGATTTTCAAAACACATCATCTTTCGAAAGACACATCAGTAGAAGGTCATCTGTGACCCCTGCATTGTGTGGGTTTTTCTGATAGAGCAGATAGACCTAAAGTAAGATGACAGCTGCCCTCCCATAATTATCAAGTAGGAAGCTGAAACAAACTGAAAGCCACCCAAAATATCAATATCAAAGTACACTCAAATGGAATCAGCATGAAGGTAAGCATTACGCTTAAATCTCTACAAGATGCTGTGTCTGAGCTTAAAGGAAGACGCTGATTTTTAATGCAGACACAATACATCTGTAATTATTATATACTACAATTATTGTAGCAGCATATGCAAATCTTGTACATTGCAGTATGAGACTAGACTGCTCATGCAGATGACTAGTTTGTGCGGTCACGGTAATCAACACAAGTGGGAGAGAAAACCATGCATGCACGTCCGTCTTCCCACGTTTGGGAGCCTG
This sequence comes from Aptenodytes patagonicus, assembly GCF_965638725.1. Taxonomy (NCBI): domain Eukaryota; kingdom Metazoa; phylum Chordata; class Aves; order Sphenisciformes; family Spheniscidae; genus Aptenodytes; species Aptenodytes patagonicus. Next base: position 13,979,702 of record NC_134959.1, read on the forward strand.
GGCAGATCCACCCTTCTGTCCTATTAACCATGTGCCCATCAACCTCACATCGGAGCGACGTTTATATATTCAAAAATCAGGAGTGTCAGTTCTAATGCTAAGGGACAAGTCCCATTGTCTTCTGGCATGTCGCGTTTTCTTTGAAATGACTTGTCCTAGATTTTTAGATTAAAAATAATGAGTATATAATTCATATATACCACATAAATTTTATATTAAAAAAAACTTAAAACCATACCTACAGTACTTTAGTACCTGACTTGTATATTTATGTGACTATTGTTAGAAGTGACTAATTGGGTTTGATTAGCTTCATCATTAATATTCTGTCCATAATTTAACATGCTTCAATAAAATACCCTAAAGCAGTATAATGATTAGATTTCAGGAATATGTGTTTTGCAATTAAGTTGCTCTTGATTTTGATATGCAGATTAAGAAATGGTGGTCTCATTTAAAAAAAACTGCCCTTATTAACTCAGCAGTATACTCTGAAGATTAGGTAAGAAATCCAAGATTTTCTCTTTGTATATGCTAGTTAAAATGTATTTCAATCAAGCATATGTGGGCAAATCAGATTTGATTAGTTTAAGTTCACAGTCATTCTATCTAAATGAATAATGTGTCACCTAACATTGCAAAAATTTGATTAATAGTTTATCAGTTAATTAAAAATGGGGTTTAATTTTTCTTTTTTAGGAAAATGCAAGGTAGATATTCCTTGTCTTCATCATAAATGCAAATTATTTCAGCTTGAATCTATTGTTCCTTGCTCGCTTCTTAGCCAACTGGCAAGAAAATAAAGCTTTTAAAATGATCTCTTTTAGAGAGAAGTAGTAAAACTTTGTTTGCTTACACATATGGCTGCCAGTTGTCTAAGTTCGAGCAGGATAATCCATGCACATCCTTATTCCTCCCCCAGCCTCTACAGGGACTTCTTGGAGAAGGCCTCAGACGGTCTTTGCTCCATCCCACAGCAGGTCTGGGAGGACTCTGCGAGTGAAGCAGACAGGTAGGACCTACTGAAGGGTTTGGGGAGAACAGAGGAGATGCCATCCACTCCAGGGAGTAAAAGGAAGAACCTCAGAGGGCAGGCATTACCAGCAGCCCTGGCCAGCCCCGTGAGCTGAGCGCAGCGGCAGCTGACAATCCTCAGTATCTCCACTGGTAGTCAGCAAGGGTGCCAAGCCTCCCTCTTTGCAATAGCAACTGCTTGGGGCCATCAGCCCGTCACAAGCCCTGAGGAGCACAGGGGCAGGATGGTAGGTGGCAACCCAAACTAAGGGCTCCCGAAGAAGGGAGCTACTGGGCAGATGGGGTGTCTGAGCGCAGCTGCTGTAGGGTTGCACCTTGTGTAAACCACAACAACACACACACACACTCATTCTCTCTAGCAGACCCCCATCCTGCTTAGCCAGAGAGGGGAGCAGGATGAAGCTGTTGGTGGTGCCTGCATTTGTGCAAGTGCTCTATACATGACTGATCTGTGTTGCCAGCTGTGTGTATGTATGTGTGTATATATATATATTTATGTGGTGTATGCAAGTGCCTATTGGGAATACATCTTCAGCCTCGCTGCTGGTTGGACCTGGGAGCATGGAACTGCAGCAGCCTTGCCTCTCTCAGGCTGTCAGATCCTGCTTGATACGTTTTCCTCTGACATCATCTATGCAGAACAACTTGGGAAGGGGGGGGGGAACTTCCTCCATCTAAAAAGCTTAGAAAGTTATTTACAAACACCAACATTAAATAAATGATAGTGCTACAAAAAAATCAAGCGTGGAAAGTTTAAAACTGGCAGAGTTGAGGTTTCCTTCGAGACCTCAGTTCGGTTACTTGGTGCAGCCACATCATATAGTTTTAATTATATTCTCCCATATTACACTTTCTACAGGATTTTACATTATCCAGTGCACAGCATGAATAGCGCACTCTGAATTAGCAAGCGTGAAACATGTACATCTACACATGACATTATCCAAGTACACAATTTAAGATGCTTAGCAGAGCCTCTTTTAAAGAGGCTCTTACGAGTCCCCATTATACCCTAGGGAAAACAGCCAGGACATAGGACAGTCTTCACACTGCAGAAAACAGTCACAGGAGGTGCCTCTCATCACTCGGGCTAAGCGTGGGACTGCTGCGCAGAGCAGTCTGTGTGCTCCCTGTAAGCGTCACCATCAGAGCAGGTGAGACTGGCAGGATGATGGTTTCTCTGGTAACTCTTCAGCAACTACCAAGAAAATTTGCCTGCTTTTCTTCACGAAGTCTGTTCCTTTATTTTTGCATTTGAATTTTAATGTTGAAACCAGTCCAGAATATTAAAAATACCTACTCCAAAACAGCCGGCTGAGCTCCTCATGCATCTGACTTCCTTCCTCCTCCCCTCCAGCACCGGCCTCCCTGTGGCTCATACACACTGCCTCCAGCGCCCTGCGTATCCAGAACGTCCCACCCTTTTTTCTTCCACCCAAACATTTCAACACCGCTTCCTTTTCAATCTCGCTACAAATCAAACCTCTTATTTTAGTCCTTAAAATTGACTCTTCTGTTCCCTTGTCACCTACACTTCTCATACTTTATACCTATTTTTCTGCATAAGGCAGCCTCCCAGAACTGATCGAGGAGACTATTACCCTTTCTCCTCCTCTCTATAGCCACTATTGCTGCCACATCAGGAAGAAATCAGCTACTTAATTACAGCGTATGAGACAGATAAAATGTCAATTTCGCCTCCTATTTATAATGATCACTTAATTCTGCAGGCATCCCACAAAGAGCAGAATCTGCATGCTGGTCCCTCATATTTTCATATTGTTATTAATAATCTGGGCATGAGGGGGGTGAAAGAGAGAAGAGATTGTATTTGCTGCTGCACAGTTCGACACTAGATATCGTAACTGTAGCACAATAACCCTGTTTGTGAGCAACTAAATGTATCTATATTAATGAAACTCTGCAAAGCGTCATGCTTTCCTGACATAAGCAGTCCCTTCTGACTTTATAGGCCATCTTCTGATTGATCAAGTAGAAAGCTAAAAAGGGAAAGAAAAGCCTTATTTGATTATCCATTGGATGAAAATGGAAGAAAACAGTTAACAGTAATTAAACATAAAAAATCCCCAACTGCAAGTGGAAATATACAATTACAGTGACATGCTCACAGATTATATTAGACAGAGGGCTACGAGTAACCCTGAATAATGGATCCATCAAGAAACACAATTCACTTCAGTGGAAGCTAGGAGTACTCAGACTTCTGAAAATCAGGCCCATAAAGACTAACACCTAGATAACTGTGTCCCTAAGATAGACAGAAACTAATTGGTCATGGATAATAATATAACATGCTTGCCCTCCACCATTAATATGTGGCTATATTAATATATCATGGCTTGGTAACATGGTATGACTGGGATCTACATCAAATGATTATGTCAATGGCCCATTAGGCAAATAGTATATTAAACCAGTAGAAGAGCATTGAGTGTTTGCTCCATAAATGGGTATATAACAGCAGGTTTAGGATTTAACTAGACTCTCCAATAAATGAAATACCGTATAAGCTGCAGGTTAGCACAAATTTGCTCTACCTCGTTGGTTTCTATATAGAACCAGACTTGAGGAAGCATTTTCTATCCTAAGATTTGTACTGTAGCCAATTAATATGAAATATTTTCCTATGAAAAGCCATACAAACATGACCATGTAATTCCCTTCTAATAGAAATGTTCCGTTAATATTTCTGATATAGGTTATCAATTCTCCTTCATCACGTTATTTTCACCATGTCCAGCAGTTACCTGTAACACTGGACACCAAACATGCCTCCCATGCTTTTCCTCCCTCCAATGTTTGAGTTCAGCTTGCCACAGAAGTTTAATGATAAAACTCCTGGACAGGAGCCTGTGCAGCCTGGAAACAGGGCAAGCCTCCCTTTCCCATAGTGCCCCGATGTTGAAAGGCAATTTCCCAGATCAAAGAGGTTTGACTTCTATGCCCATTCCCCCTGAAGCCTTGCTATAAGGACTTCCAAAAAGAAAAAAAGAAAAAAATTCAAGTTGTAATGTGGATATTTATCCATCGAGGAGTGTATTAAAATTGCAACACTCGCACAGGTCGCCAAGCACCTATCACCTGGCCACCGGTCCCCAGCCATGCCTGGCAGAAGCTGGACTTGAACGGGTGTCAAGGTGAGAGGCGCCACGTAACAACGGGAAAGTCATGGAAAGAGCCACTTCCCTCCGACACCGAGCTCAGCCTCTGGGCGCAGTGTTAGCCCCGAAGCCGCTCCAGCTGTGCGGGTTTTGCTGTACAGCCTCTGCCAGTGGCTTCCCACACTTGCCTGGCTTCTCACTGCGGCTTTCAAGAGGACCCTCACAAGAGGCTGGGTTTCTCTGTACCTCCCCAAGCCTTCCAGCCCTCAGGTTCAAACCAACTACAAAGAAAGCTCCTTCCACCTTATAAAGAAAACACAGGACCGTTTTCCAAACAAACAGAAAGAAACTACAGTTAAATTATAAAAAGCTTTAAGCGTGTCCCTGTGTACTGACCCACCAGCAAAGCACAGAGCTGATGCCCTTCAGCGTGCAGCTGAGTCGTGGCAGCAATCGCTCCCCCACCAGCGCCCGCCCAACCTGCTGATCCTATGCACAATATCAAGAGTCACCTTTTTTGTGTATCCTTTAACAAACTCATGTAAATAAAATCCATGTGGGATTGACAGACACTATTACTCTATAACAAAGACTTCAAAAAACAACATGGAGAGGAGATGCAGAATCCAAGGTTCAGCCCAGTTATTATAAACTAAAAAGGAATTAAAAAATAAACTACCAAGTCATTTGCTACAAGCTGCAGCTGGGGGCCAGGGCTGCATCTCCTCCCCCTGCACAAGCCAAGGAGGAAAAGGGCTTTGCTGCGCGCAGCCCCTGCATCCCAGGGCTTGCCTGCTGCTTTTACTCTGATTCAAATGCCCATCCCCAGTTTTGGGCAACTCAGCTGCAGGTTCATGCCCTGGCCAGGAGGCAGGGAGGCTGCCCTTACCCATTGCCTCCTCAACAGCAGCTTGCCTCACCACCACTCGCAGCCTTACAACAAGCTGCTGGTGTTCCCAACACACAGGTCTCCCCACGCCCACCCACCCTGACTGCTGCCTTAGCGGCTGGCTTTCTGTGCATCTCTGCTGAAGCCTCCCCACCTGCCTGATGACTGCTCCCCTCCTGGGATTTTTTCCCCAAGCTCACTCCTGCCAGCGTACACAAGTTACTGCTGTTCTGGTTCTCACACATTGAGCACAAACCGCTCCTCTCCACATGTGTTTTCTGTTCACCGATACATGGATCTGGTGACAGTAATCCTCTATTTTCAAAATGGTTAATGAATTCAGGCTTAATTTATCTCTGCTGTGTGTTCAGCTTTCTGGCTTCTACGAAGTGAGCATAAAACAGAGTTTCAGACACTTCTGTTCACTGTGCACAAGAGTAAAATGCTTGAAAAGATGCAAGATAGTGAAAAATCAGTGCAATGTCTTTCTGCCTCACTCATGCCTGCCAATATCATTTTAAAAAATAAATAGATTGCAATTTGCATTAATTTTAATAAATTTGCATAAACTCAGGCAAATACCTTGAAAGCTTTGTCCCTAACAATTTTAAAGTTATGCTGGAGCAAAATGCTAGCGTCAAGAGCTCATTGCAAGCAGTTGCCTTGAGGGATTGGTTAAAGCAGGCAAGTATTCCTCTCCATACCTGGTACGACCTGGGCAGGCAGCATGGGCACGGGAGCAGAGCCTGACCGTGCCCCGGCAGCACGCTTGGCAAAAACAGGCGCATCCCTGGCTACAGTACAGCACATGTGTATGGGTGTATTCAAAATACTACACACTGCTAGGTAGCCAAAAATGTAAATTCATACAATTAGAAGTAAAGCAATCATTTGCTGGTAGAATAAGAGAGCCCAGACTTGTTTTATGACTGCAGCTAAGTTCTCGGGCTCAGACTTTTAGAGTAGCCTGTAATCATTGTTTCATTCCCACATTTTGGAGCCCAGCGTTAGGTCTCTGAGGTGCTGATCAGCCCTGTGAGCAGTAGATAGTTCAGATGTGCACAAAAATGTGGTTTTACATTGGGAGAAGATTTAGACTTTTGCAGGCTAACAAATCTTTCTTCCCTTGACTAAGCCTCTAGGTCAGATCTGCAAGTCCACCTACTCCAGGCTCCCCCAGCAGCCTCCAGGCCAGTATTTCTCTTTTCAGGAAGGTATCGTAGAATCATAGAATGGTTTGGGTTGGAAGGGACCTTAAAGATCATCTAGTTCCAACCCTCCTGCCATGGGCAGGGACACGTTCCACTAGACCAGGTTGCTCAAAGCCCCATCCAACCCAGCCTTGAACACTTCCAGGGATGGGGCATCCACAACTTCTCTGGGCAACCTGTGCCAGTGCTTCACCACCCTCACAGTGAAGAATTTCTTCCTTATATCTAATCTAAATCTACCCTCAGGTATGTTTCTTATCTCCCGAATCCATAACTGATCAGGTATAAAATGTGTTGCAAGACATTGAGATTGCTTTGAAAGCATCAGGTTTCCTGGCTCTCAGTTGTGCTCTTCAGCCAGAGATGCACTCCCTCAGCCTATGGTATAACCTGCTACGCAGCAGGACTGTCCCTGCAGAAGGGACCATCTCACTGGTACAAGGCACCACACACTTACTGGCATTGACCAGGTAAAACCAAGTAGACAGGGCAGTGAGGTGTTGGCAGGGAAAGCCACAAGCTCCTTACCCACATCGCACATCCCAATGTCAGCAGTTTACAGCTCAGCCCTTCAGCAGGGCAGGCAGGCCATCGTGCCATCCCGCACAAGCAGCCATGCCTCTTGCCTCTCAGCATAGCAAGTCTGAGCAGAAATGTGGCTTCTGTGAGGTTTTTAAGTCATGTTGTTCTGCAGAAATGATGTAGGTGACAGACAGGTGCAGCACAGTGCCCTCAAACCTCAGTCAGCCAGCCACAGGCAACGAGCTACCGCACCAGAGCCCCTACTAAGATTAAGGGGGGGAAGAAAAATATTGCTGCTTACAGGCCTCAAGACAGAAGTACAAGGGTAAAAATGAAGTGAGTAACCACTTTTCTGCAAAATGTGTAAAATATCATTGAGAGAATAAAATCTGCAGTTGGCTGGAATATAAATAACAAAAATCTCACAAATACACCAAGGCCTTCAACACTGCAGCTAGACCAAAGAGGAGCAATACATTGGAAAAAATTATTTCAAATCCAGTTCAGAGAAGCTGATTTCTGATGTTCTTCAACTCAGAGCTTAGAATAATTTTTTTCCCCCGTAGGAACTTACACAAAAATGACAAAGAAGGAAAAATATATAAAAAGCCAAGAAGTAATGACTTTTTAATCTTTGATGATATCTACTCAGAGGGTAACTATCTGTGAGGATTGCAAAATTTAACCTATCATTTTCATAGTGACAACAGAATTTATAGATTAAAGATTTATAGATTTTAAACATTTGGAACAAAACCATCTGGCTCCGCAATAGCCAGCCCCAGACTCAGTGCTTCAATAGCTGGAGCTCTTCTCACTGAACAAAAGCCAAACCTCAAGTCGTCAACAGCATCTGGCTATGATAAAGCCTTGCTCCAACACCAACTATTCAGAGATGCACTGCTAAATTAGCAAGATGCGCCTGAGAAGTTGCACTGCATAAAGGGGTAAGCAGAGACACGGTAAGTGTCCTGAGAAGGCTGGGTAAGGTATTGAGCATGTGCCTCACTGGGTCGAGAAGAGGACAGTTAAAGCTGGGTAGACACAGACTAAGGTTTTTAAATCTGCTCTCACAGGGGTCAAATGCTTTCTGGGTGCTTACAGATGCTTCCAGCTGGGGAGGAGGTGGCTCCTGGGAGCAGTCAGTGGGATGGTGCCACACCAGGGAGGGTACCAATGCAGCACCTGGCTCCACTTGCCCCGGCAAACCACCTCCACACTCCCTCACCATCCCCATCCTGGGGTTGGAGACCCAAAACACCCCATTGCCCAAGCCTCAGCGGGGAAGTGGGGTCTCCAGGGCCCGGGTGGCCAGAGGCTCACTCCCCACCCACCCACAAGCCCATCTTGCCACCTGTTTTGAAGCCACTTCTGTTCCTCAATGGTAAGGTAGAAATAAAAAACTTGAGACAAATCTCTGACATTTTGTAACTGCATTTGCACTAACAAATGTAGACGACATTTATTGACATTGTAACAACTCCTCCAGGACAACAACATTTTTAAAAACATGGAAGAGTAAAGATAAATCTCCCATAGATATTGCAATGAATCTTACACTGACATCCTAACAGCTCTGATTCAATCCTTGAATAGGGAAGAGCTCATTAAAAATATCTTCCCCAGTCGCTGCATGGGGCCGATGGCTCCTTCAGCCCAGCCCCAGCGACTCCCGCGTGCAGCTGGTGATGCCAGACAGGAACAATTTATGGTTTCATGAATTTGATGAAGTGACATATACACTCAGATTAGTATGTTCATAAGAATTGTAAAGGTTTCAGGCCCAGATTTTGTGAACTACAAGTTTAATTGGCCCACGATTACTATGACTGCATATGCAAATTAGATCAGAGCAATTTCACATGTAAATGGCCATAAATTGGGCATGCCAAGCCTGCTGCGGACTCACTGCTGCTCTGCCCACGTGGCACACGAAGCAGCTCCCGAACTCTCCACACCTGCATCTTGCTGGTGCTACCCTCGGGATCCCATCTACGCAGCAACTGCTTCATGTCACAATCAATACTGCAGACTGTTGTAAAACGTGGCTGAAAGCTTAAGCCATGGGCTAGGGAAAGTGCAGAGCGATGCATGGCCGAGAACACAGGAGGTGAGAGGAAGGGGTTGCAACCCGAAGGGTGAGCCAGCGCCCGATCTCCAAGGAGGCTGCTTCTCTCGCCATGTGAAATCCTAACTCCAGCCTCTGCCAAAGGCTCACCTGTGCTAATAACTCACCAGCAACTAGAAGTGAACTTTATCCTCAAGTTTTTCTTACAGACTTGGCTGCTCTTCAGAATTTTCACAGGTTTTCCCTGACTTCAGCACCTTTCCCCCAGGACAGTCCCTCCCTCCTGGGGCCTTGGTTCAAGGCAACAAGTTCCCACAGTTAATGGGAACCCCAAGCTGTAGGTATGGCAGTTTAGACTGAGCCTTCAAGACAAGGTGACTCAGTAGATTTAAACCTAGACTGCTGCATTTCCATCTGGGGCCTGGAGGAGGCAAGAGAGGAGTTTAAGGTCTGGCACATTCAATCCTGTCCAGGCAGAAGGCACCCAGCAAGCTCTAGTATGTCATTAACACAAGTTTTGCTCTTGCATATGGGACAAAACTACACGAGGACAAACGCTATCAATCATTATTGCAAATGCAACAGTAATTCAGACAAAAGAACCATTGCTGTGGGTTCAAACGGTATTTTTGGTGGCAGAGGAGAGCAGCTGGGACATGGGTGCACTGCAGGGCTGCACCTCAGCTTTCTGCAGAGCCAAGCGCCTGCCCAGGGGTGCCCATCCTCAGAGCTGAGGGGGAGATGCTGCAGCAGCACCTGGGGACACTGCAGGAGAGCCACCCCAGAGCTGCTGGCTCCAGACACAGCAGCTCCTGCTCTGTTTCCCTAAATATCTCATTTGCACACTGTATTTTTTGTTGTTCTTTTTAATGAAGAAAGACTTCAGATCTTCAGCTGTGGACTTGGAGCTCAAAAAAAATTGAAAGGATAAAAGCCTAATATTAATGAAGAAAAACAGAGCTATGCAAGCCTGAGACAACTAATAACCTATGCAGAGCTGTAAACTGATAAAGATTTGCTGGTCTCTAGTAAGAAGTAAAGCACCAAGAGTTTTCATATAATATGCTCTTAAGGAAGACTCCAGCGTTCAGTCTATCTGAACAAGATGCTTTAGGCTTAGTTTCCTGAAGACTTTTGTGCCATTTATGGACCATTTCTGCATGTAAAACAGGAAATTAGTGCACTAAAAATGACTTACACACCAAATTAGTCTGTTTTCATACCCAGAAAATCCCAAAGCAGCTGTATTTAACTCTGACCCAAGTATTCACCTCAGGGGTGAATTACCTAGAGAAGCTGGAGTCAGATGGAAAAGCATTTGCAGCTTTAGGAAGCTTATTTTACATATTCACCAATAACTTCATTTTGTGGAAACGAGTGCAGATTTGGTGCACGTTGTGCCATGATCCAGGGTGGCAGGAGCCATTCCCATAGCACCAGATCCCCACAGTGCTGCTCCGCCTGACTATTTCTGTTATTATCAGGTCTTTTCATTTTAGGTGAGTCCTAAAAATATATTCTAACTTAAAAAATAAATCCAGAGTACCCAACCTCAATAAGCTGCATACATAACAGTGCCATGCTTTCCATGCCCTGCTGCTGGGCTGCAAACCTCACCCAGGGACAGGCACATAGGTCTTGGGATCCCACATCAGCCTCCTTCCACATCATCCCATGCCTGACGGTAAGGGCTGAAAGGTGCTTGGGAAGGGAAGCTAAACTTGGGCCATGTTGTACAACAGCCTTCCAAGCTGTGCGACCTTTTCCCTCCCATTTTCTGGGCATTTTCCAGAAATGTAGAGATCCTCCCAGTTTCAGCAGGAGGCACCACTCAAAACTTTCCTGTAACTGCTGCTCAGCCTCTGGGTGTGAGTTAGCCTTGGGGAGGTCACAAGGAAGAACTGGAATGGGAAGTATGCTTCTTTTGCTCCTTTTAACTCAATGAAATCTCCTCTGTTTACATCTGCAAGCTAGACTCAGCAAAAACATCCTGCGCAGATGAACTGTACAAGTACATAATAAATAAATAATAACTAACATTTTGTGTTAATATAGCACCTCTAATCCAATTATCTGAAAGCTCTTTGCAAATACTAATTAATTAAGTCTTGCAACACCCCTGTGACGTAGGTTATTATTATCCCCATTTTACACATGATAAACGTGAGTCACCAGGATGCTGCTGCTTGCCTCAAGCGCACAGTTAACAGCACAGCCAGAGAAGCCTCAGCTGGGCAGAGCCTTCAGCCTTTGCTCCAGCACCAGCTCTCGCTTTGCATGCACAGAATGTCACTCTGAAAAAAGGGGGGGTTGGGGAAAGACTGTCACACTACAACAGCAGAAGGGTGGGAAACTTCCCAGCCATTATGACATACCACCAGAGCCAGCCCTCACACACAGTGAACACAAGGCTCCCACTTGCTGCTTTCCTGCCCCAGAGGACCCCCACAGAACTCCAGATCCATGCAGAGGAAAGATGAGATCACGCCTTACCTCTCCAGCCGTCAGCGCAGCATGGAGCAATAATTGTTTGCCTTGGGTCTATTCCAAGGCAGGGATTGTAAAACAAAGAGGTGTAGGGCAAGAGCTCAAGCCCCAAAAGCACTCACAAGAGCACAGGACTCTTTTATGGGCAGCTTTGGTTTCCTCCAGGTGCCATGAATTTAAGCATCCCCAGAAAAATCTGTAATTTATGACAGGTGGAGCCATTTGTGTTTAGCTAGGAAATGGCCCATCACAAAAGGGCAGGTCAATGGAGGCTGGAAGGGACCAAGTGTCTCCAAGCACCAGCCTTGCCCACGGCAGCCAGGGAGGCTCAGGCTGAGCACCAGTGCTCACACAAATAATCTGCACTGATGCCTTTTACGTGTCTCAGCAATTTCAATATTCACTTTCTTCATCAATCCTTTAAAAGAGATTCTAACATCAAGAAAGCAAATGATTTCTTCACTTGCATTTTATGAAAAATTCATCATTAAAAAGAAAGGTAGTTGCTGCTCACTTTCTTCTGGAAGCAGGTTGGGTTACTTTACGTTATCAGGAAAGTCAAGGCAAAACATCTCTGAAAATGACCCTTTTCTTCTCTCCCCTGACAGGGATACACGTTTGAAAGGCTTTGCATTTGGTACAACTATTTTACACCCACACTGGTTTTAATTAACTGCTGCTGGCTGGAAGAGCTGCCGCAGCTCCCTGGACCAGCCATCCAAGTCAGGGACACTTCGGGCAGGAGCATGGCTGGAGCCAGACCTCAACTCATTTCAACTTACCCCAACGCCAACAAAATGGTTCGAAAAAGGAAATATTTTATGTTCCTGTTGTACCTTTTCAGGAACATGGTGATTTTCACCCCAGAAGAGCGTTGCTATCAAACCCATCCCTGCTGTGCACTGCGCCATGGGCTGCTTGGTAGTAATGGGGGAGCCACCCTTTCGTCTGCAATGAAATCCATCCTCCCCGTTTTTAACATCCAAGTAATAAAATTCACACAGCTAAATGAAAGCTGTTGTTAATTATTTTACGGACTTGTTGCCAATTCATTCTCTCCCGTGTTATACTGAGGTCGGTTAAGTGCTGTCCCTAGTCCCCTGCTTCCCCAGCAGCACTGCGCGTGCAATGCGGAGAAAAACAGGAAAGAAGGTGTATTGCTTTAAGTCAAACAAGATAAGGCGTGTTTGCCAGTTGATTACTAAACCTAGGAAAGATCAAACGGCTCCAGTGGAGGAGAACTGGGTACAGCAGCTCATAGCAAGTGCTGTGGCTAATTCCAGACCAAAGGGGAAGCAGGATAAGAGGAAATTTATGAGTAAGCTCTTGAAGTAATGAAACGAAAGTAATGCTGATTGGCCTCATTTACAGCAGTTCAAAAGCTGATCGGCATCACTGAAGTAGTGAAGGATCAACTGACAATCATTTCCGCGGCAAGGAGCGGAGCTGACCCACAGGACACAGCGCGGCGGTGCAGGCATGGGGGGCCACAGCAGCCAGCCCCCATGTTCCCCTCCCAGCATCGCCCGGAGGTCCCACTGGCCCTGCCGAGGCACCAGCCCAGCTTCCTTGGGAAATGGGGTACGAGTGATGATCAGAGCAGCTCACTGGCTCGGTTTTTTGCCTCTGTAAAATGGGGGGCAAGGCCAGAAAGCAGATGAGTGCCCCAAAGGTACCTGCTGGGAGACGAGCACTGTGCATGGCAAGCGCTGCCCTGGTGCAAAGAGGAGCCCGTGGCCAGCTGGGCTTTGCAGGAGCAGGACATTGGCCGAGGTCCCACCAAGCGCTCGCCCTGTCCTGCTGCGGCAGCCCAGGGTGAGCATGGGCCCTGCGGCACGTAGTCCTCCTTGCTTGCCTGGTGTGGTCGGGGCTGTGCTCAATCACAGCAGACGGTAACCAACAAATCAAAATAAAAGCCAGTGGATCTTCAATTATTCTAGAGCCTATTTTTAGAATTAAGGAGGTTTCTCTCCAAGGTTCGTAGCGTGCTCACCCAGAAATGGGGCAGGGAGAAAGAGCGGCACATTTGTTACTAATATACCTTCGCTTCAAGACTAAGTTTGACCCGTGTCTGGGTCAGAGTTGTATGGGAATACATTATTTGTGAACATGGAGCCATCTGGAAAACATGTGATTCCGCTGAATTTGGACAAAACCATCTGCCCATAGGTTGCACCAACGCACTGATGGAACATGCAGTTTATGGAAATGTTTGTCTCTTCCTGGCTGTTGTACTGTGTTATGACTAATTTTTGTAGGCCACATTGCATTAAGTCAGGATGTGCAGTGAAAACAACATGCCTGATAAAATCTTATGTGAGACAATGAAATGTAATATATACATTTTGAAACTGTGGAGAGAAAAGTGTCCTTTTCCACCTACACATTGATTCAAGTCCTTACGTAAGCACAAAATCGCTATCCATAAACCTATATGGCCAAAACCATGGTATTTCCAGTAGCATTTCACTTATCGGGGGGGGAGGGGGGGGAAGACGAACCCCAAGTGAGTGAAGTGTTTTTAAACTTTGTATTTTGATACTAGACACAGTGAGCTAGTTTAGTCTCTGTAATGCGGAGAATCCTAATCCACAGCTGCACCAGCTGTTTTACCGGACACATTGGTTGTGCCTCTCTGAGTCGCTCCCGCTCCGTGGGGTTCGACACCCAAACTTTATTAGCGTGGAAAACATCCCAGGAGATGCCCAGGAGTTTCCCGGTGCCCGTGCGGAGGCACGGCGGGGCTGGGTGGCTTGGGCAGAGGCAGGTGAGGCTCTCCGGGGGAGGCTGCTCAGCGAGGAACCTCCCGCAAGGGAAACTTGTTATTTTGGGGCGGTGGGGATGCAGCGGCGTGGGTGCGGGCGTGGGTCTGCGAGTGCGGCGGGGAGGGCGCTGGCGCGGCGGGGAGGATGCGGAGCGGGCGCGGCGCCGGCGGGCGGTCGCCCCGCGGCGGGGAGCGGCGGGGAGCGGCGGGGCTCGGCGCGGCGCGGCCCACGAGGTGGCAGCAGACCCTTTGCAATGCGGCGGCGGGGGCGGGCGGGCGGGCGGGGGCTCCGCCGGGACAGCCCGGCCCCGCGCCGCGCCTTTCCCGCCCGCAGCCGCGCTGGGCAGGAGAGCAAAGAGGCTGCCGCGGGATAAATTGCCTTCCGACGGGTTTCGCAGGGCAGCGCGACAGGCCTGCCGCGGAAACGCCTCCTGGCAGGGCCAGGGCCGTGGGGGAGTATTTCTCGGCGGTAGCTCGGGTTGCCTCCGAGGAGCGTGGTGCTCGGCCGTAAAAAGCGCTGCCCCGTTAGAAGCCCGTCTCTGCCGTCGGCCCAGTAATGCTCGCTCTTTTCTGCCGCGTTCAGCGCAGCTTGCTGGCGTGCTACTGGTACGATAAGAAACTTCGCGCTGTTGAGATCTTTTAAAGGTAACAACAGGAGAAAGCTGTATCTCAAATACCTTTACTTCCGAGGAGCCGATCCTCCAGGGGAGGCAGGGTGAGGTAGGAGCAACCTGCGAGGCTCTCGGCCCGAGCGCGAAGCTGGGCAGCGAAGCACTGCTGAGGCGATGGCACTGCTGGAGCACCGAAGGTCCCTCGCCCATCTCACGTGCCACAGGCAGAAAGAGGTTCTTCGCCTGCTGGGGGAAAATTAAGGCATTTCCCACGAGGTGTGTACAGGGACTAATGAGTCCCGCATTAGCCGCCCTTCTCTGGGAGCCGTGTCCTCGGGCGCCACAGTCATGGGCGTGTTGGGGGCCGCGTGGCATCAGGGCCCGAGCGGGCAGGAGGCCCCTGCAGCAGGGTGGGACAAGTGGGGCTGGTTTTAGCTACAGCTACAAGGCACGACCAGCAATGCAAACCCAGACGGGGCGCCATCAAAATTCAGCAGCTGGTAACCGTATCTGGGGACTTGCGGGGTGATGGCAGGTGGCTGAAGGAGTTTTTCTTTATAGACTGAAAATGCAAACGTGGAATCGCTGTCCGCACTGATTTTTCCTCCCAAAGAGCTCACGTGCTAATAGAGACTGCTACACATCTCCTCAATTAAGCAGTCAAGACGTGCTGAATAATAAATGAGCACAGAAAGGCCTCGGCTGCAGCGGGGACTGAGTCCCCGGGTAACTGTGGCGAGTGCAGCGGGTGCACACCGCGCTGGCAGAGCGCTCCCAGCCCCCAGCTTCGCCAGGGAAACCCCCCTCTGAAGAGCCCGGCTTCCTCGCCGTAGCTGGTGCCTTCTCCCTCGCCTGTCCCACCCAGCCTCTGGGTGGGGAGGACCAAGCCCAAAGACCCAAGCATCCCACCGTCCCTGTCCTTCACCTCTCTGCTCACAGCTGCCAGGTCCCTGCCACCTTTGCGTCTCTGATACATAGACCACTGCCTGCTTTAAATGAGTTATGGGTGGTTATATGTGTACATATGAGAATAAAGTAAAAGTTAATTAAAAGATACGACCTACGTCAAGCAAGACCATCAAGTGTCTGTTACATTAAATGAGGTGGATGAGTCCTCCATCCTGCTCAGTTTTAGCATTTATTTTTGGTCAAAGCATGGGCACGATGGCATTTTACTCTCACCTTGAGTGGCAATATACCTTTGTTTAAAAGACTGTAAGGAGCAGAGAAGTGAAAGGAATGAATATAGTTTGAGGTTATTGCTTGAGTGGGCAGGAGAACATGAAAATTCAAAACATCCCAGCCTATAGATGTAGGCAAACTCCTGGCTGTTCAGGCAACTGATTGTTCAATAAATGCAAACGGACAAAGCGAAGCGTCACTGAACTTGAGAGATAAAGGTCCTAACAACAGACGCTTTTTACAGTGTGAGTCCAATTTTTTTTTGCCTGTTTATATAAGTAAAACCCAATTTGAGCAACTGGAGCATCAGCTCTTTACAGTGAAAGATAATTTGGCTGGAGCAGCCAGTAAGATCATGTAAGATCCTCTAAAGAAAGCCCAAAATATGTATCCTCATTTCATTAATAAATGGCTTGAATCCAAGCATAAAAATGATGTGACTTTAATGGTTTCTCCAACTGGTAGCCACATTCCTTGTTAGCAAGAGATCCCATGTGGGAACATTAAAATAAGACATCCCCACATAGGCTGGGAGTGATGAAACACGACCTAGCAGCTTCAGCATGCATCAGAGGATGGAGCTTGGCAATAAAATATTCAAATAAGCAGTTCAGCCCTAAATGTTTCTGTACCTGCTGGGTGTCCAGATTTTGAAACTGGGATTTAAAGATCTCTATATTTCTAAGTGCCAAGTTTCCATAAGTAAATATGAAACTGAATGTCAAAAGCTGATAATTATGACCCAGTTTGTAGCTGGAAGTCTAACTGGATAATTTAAACCCGTATTTTGGCTTAGTCCAGGAAAACCATCAAAATCTAGCATCTCTTTGTGAATAAATCTTTGTGAAGCTGGCATGCCACAGGTAGGAGAGGGACCACGTGATACAGTAGGTTCTCATTTTTTGCTTCAGTAGACTCATTTTTTATTGAATAACAGAGTAAATATTTAACAAAACTAGCGTAAACTGCTGGCAGGTATGCCATGCTAAGTAGCAGTCATTTACTTTTAAATAATTAAAAGTCAATATACAAGCATAGCATTCTTGTTGCAGTGCGGCATACGGTACCATCGCTCTGCCTACGTGTCACTTCAGAGCCTGATTTACTAACAAAACGTTTAGCTCAGCTCATTTTGGAAAAAAAAAAAAAAAAAAAGTGTTTTAAAAACCAGCTCGCTCTATTGTGTATGATTGCAGGTATTTTGGCTACACAGACCCCAGCTATCTCTGGGTGAGGCTGAATCTGCATTACTTGTGGGGCTGATAAGGAAAGCCCTGATTTCCTTTGCATTATGCATAGTGGAAGTGTCAGGATGGCTCTGATGGCGTTTAATTAAATATTTGGCAGTGTTTAATTAATTAAATATTTAAACATTAAATACTAAATAGGATGTGATATCTGCTTAGTGGACATTATGTCTCAATAGCCATTAGTCATTAAATAGGACTCAAATTGGCCCTAGAAGACTCCCCTTAGCTAAGCAAGGTCTTAAGTACATGCACTTTTGGATCTTCATTAATAAGTAATAGAGGCCAATTCAGACTACGTAGCAACACAGAGATCCCTATTAACGGAAATGTTAATGTCTCTGTTTGAGACCAAGCTCTCCAGTCCAGACAGCAGATGAGATGCTCAAAGCGGAGGGGTGGGATGCAGCCCCTCGGGTGATGTACAGGGCAGCAGCTGGGGCGGGAAGGCAGTGACCGGGGAGACCCCCACCATGGCCGTGGGACGCCTGCCGGCACCTTCGTGGGGAAGGACAAGGGCACGGCACTCGGATGCCTGTGGTCTGCCAGCCCCACGATGTCTATATGGAACTATTTTGAGTTAACTTCAGGAGATTTTAAATTAATTACATGGTATAGCATTTGCACACGCTTATACTCGCTGCAAGAGCCCCGCTCACCCTGGGAGCCGTGTACAGCCACCTCGGCGTAAATGAGAATCAGGCTCCGCACACCCACCCTCTGCCAGATTCCCACAAGCGTTCGCCACGGGCTGATCCAGCCAAACATCACCACATGCCAGCGCTCTAAACCCGTGCTCTTCCCATAGCATCCGCAGAACGGCTCACATGCTGAAAACTAAGCACGTGCAGAAGCGCTTGGATGAAGCAAGGTCTATAAAAAAGAGGGGGACTGATGCTTTAAAGATTTTTCTGTACGATATTTTTAGCAGGGAAACAATGTTTTACAGGCCCTTGTGGTTTTGAATTTGCTGTTTCATTATTCTCTATTCCCTAGATGATTACTAGTGGCAAACACTTCATACTTTTCATCTCGGTGATATTTTTGTTAAGATTTATCATTTTTACCATTAAATCCGAATACCGCACTCAAGTACACATTCGCAGTTCCTCTCAGCACCGCTTTGCTCAGCAGCGGTTTCACAGCCTGCACAGACAGTGCCCAAGGACCCCGGCTCCCTGGGGAGGGTGGGCAATCCCAACACCCACCCTGCCAGCAGCCTGGGGCTTTTCAGGGGGCGATAAACTGATTGTAATTTAAAGCAACTCTGAGATCGTTTTAAATGATGCTAAAGTCAAATTAAAACCCAGCAAGGGGATCCCTAATCAGCTCAAGATTCCTTTTCTTTGGGGATCTGCTGTAACATGCCATGTGCCATCAGTGGGACTTCTGGAGGGGCAGCGGTGGCCAGCCAGCAGGACCGCTGCATGGGGCTCAGCGTGCTCCTGCCCTGCACTTCTCCCCGGCTTCAGCATTCATAGATCTTCCGTGCCTCCCAGGCTGCATACATGCCGATAATCAGATTGCACTTCTGCCTAGTAGTTTTTACTTGAAATATCATTGAGTTAGCTCTTGAGGGATTTGTGTCTGGTGACATATATATTGGTATTGAAGTCAGAGGTCGCCTATTGCAAAGATCATCTTGATAGGATGATTATGAAAAAAGCCATGCTGGTTAGAAGACCCTCTAACTAGATATGGTCTTCTTCCTTCAGCCTCACATTAGCGACTCCTGGTTTCTCTCTCAGTTTTAGTGATCCAATCTTTCTTCTTCTGAATTTCTCCCTTGGGAGCTTTCTACACAGACATTTTAATATATCATGCTATTCTCCGCAGAAATCCTTTGCTCAATAAAGAGACTGGATTTTTTTAAATTGTAACATTAGCAGTGTTCAATAGCAGCCACGATGCCCACACCTGTGCCTGGCACAGGCTGGGAAGGGCTGGTCCTGGATCAAAGCCATCTTAGGAGTGAGTCAGTCCTTTCACCTTCATGTTTCCACCGTGCACAGCTCCCAGGGCAGCTGGGACCAGCTTTGGAGGGGATGACGGCTGCCAGGAGCAGTGCTTTGCAGGAGGCGTTCCTCCACCATTTTGCTCCATGCAAACTCCAGCTGCACCTTCTGTATGTTTTAAGAAATTGTCAGTGATGGGATAGGCACTATAAAGCAAGCACCCTATCAAATATTAAGCAGCACAGTCAGTCACTGAATTACCAGCTAACTGCCAAACGCAGGTTTATTTTTCAGTTTTAATGCTTCTTGTTGCGCAATGTCAAGTTGTCAGAAGACACCATCTGCAGAACACAAAACAAATATCAGTGCCACACATCCTAATAATTCAGACAACCTGCTCAACATCCCTTGCCCACGCCACCTTCCCAGGCAAAGTGAGGTGAGCTCGCCCAAGCTGCAGGCAGGCTGCTCCGCTCCCCACTCTCCCAGTTATTTCTCCTGGTAGCTTTGCATGCTTGTTGCGTGCTGTTAAAAGGCTTTTCATTTCCTGACAATTTATAAATATGTATTGGGCCTGAAGGATGAGGGCAAAGCAACTGCTGTTTCTTTTTTTAAAGAAAATTAAACATGACAAACTTAGTTATTCATGCAAACCATCCGCCTGTTATCTCTGATTATGCAGGATCCAAATGGTGAAGCTGAGTGAATGAGTGCATTCATCAAAGTAAACTGTCAGAGGCAGGAACACCGGTTTTAACCTACCCCTACCTATTTGCTTTTGTACTTACGTTTCATCATCTTCAACAGGCGGTGCAGTTGCTTGGTACCAAAAGCACCTATTTCACTACTATCTCCCTATTTTAAGGGGATTAATTGGCCTCCAGAGAATGGAGAAGAAACCCCGCATGTAACGCTCTCATGCTTTAAAACATCTCTTCATCAGAATATTTTAAGCTCGCAGGCCAGAATATATGGTATTTCAGGAAGAGAAGCTGGAAGCACAGTGCACGTGTATTCCTTCACGCACCCACCGCGGAAGGAGGTGAAGTGTTTTGTTAAGCCTCGGCATGCATGCATATGTACGTAGGTGTGGGAGAAATAAGCAGAAATAAACTTCACACACCGAAAAGTGACAGATTTATTTTCACCCATCCACCAACCTGCCCCACAGCAACAGTGAAAACCTGGGATACCTTAACTTGAGAAAACAAGAAAGATTGAATCATACTGTCTGAAATTTGTGGCAAGTGCCACAGTTTGCTTGTCTGTTTTAATCCGGAGAAGCTGCCTCAGACATCAGTTCTTATATTCAGGAACAGCTTCCAAGGAAGCTTCCTTTTACCTAGCCCTGGGAGGAGGCTCCCGTGCTTGGGGCCAGGTCCCCTCCCGAGACGGCGGTGGCCACCGCGCCAGGGCTGCCTGCAGCACGGCCCCAGCCACAGGCAGCAGAAAGAGAACTGTTCGCCCTGCAGCCACCGCGGGATTCAAGGAGAACCACCCCCCTGTCCCTCCAGGCATGGCCTTGCATCTCCTCTCCTTCAAATGGGGTGTTACAGCAAAACACTCACCTCTTTCTTACCCATGTTAACCTGTCTGTAAACAGCTTGCTGGCTGCTTTCACAGGAGACTCGGGTGAAGATAAAATCATTCTGAGCACACTTAAAGTGGCTGACAGGGTAAAGATAGCATTTAGGCAGTGCATTATGATGCTGCCTACCACAACGACGTGCCCTGTCATCTCTGCCTGAACTTAACAGCTTGCAACAGAAACCAGACTCCAGCACATGCTCGTGTTGAGAGGCCCACACTACCCCAGGTGTGCACATGTAACTCTCAGTAATGTTTTTTTAATACCTTTTTATTTATCTCAGAGTGCACATACACCCTGGGAAGGGCCAATTACTGTTTAATGTGGCACATTTGGATCATCTGTGCAAAATTTGCAAGGTAATTAATTGGTTACAAGTCATCTTTTCTTCTTCCCCCAAAAACATTGACATTGTGTTGAACAGTACCTCCTGCCCCTCGCCTCCGTCCTGCACCGCCATTCACCACTGATCCCACTCATGCTGGTGCAAGACAAGGACCAGAATTTTAAGCTTTTGGTGGCACTGAGAGCAGCCACCAGCCCTGTGGTGCTGTGCCATGCCAGCAGGGGGGTCAAACTAGCCAGGGATTTTCAGGGTGGGCTGGAGGGCAAGGAGGACTTCTTGCAACTTGCAATCCCTTCTGTGGTACAATATGATGCTTTAGCACCAGGAAAAAGCCACAGCACTCTCTCCACCGTGATTTACACTCTGGTTGAGTCAGTGTGACAGCAGGACTACTTAACGCTACCCTCCGCCCCCACTGTTACAGAGTTATGACTTTAAACACCGAATATGAATCAAGAATTTCCTTTCCATTCAAATCCTCCTTCTGCCCTTCTTATCTGACTCATTTCCAAGCTGCCCGCTGACCTTCATGCTAATTGATCATTACTAATAGATAAGGGTAATGTAGCTTTTGAACTGTATTTACTGCGTGCTCTATACTTCTTGATTGGCACAGACTGCATTTTTTTTGCCTGGACTAAGATCATCTGAAATTAAATGAGAAGCCAGTGGACAATACTTTGAGAATACCACTGCATGCTGGAGTGAGCTGCCATGCTGCTGGAAAAGCCCAATTCCATCAGAGGTGGGGATTTGCAGTAGGGTGGGTGAGGCAGGCTCTTCTCTAACACCCCCACGTAGCATGCTTGGTGTCACCAAGCCCTCTTACTCACACCACCACTGCCACCGCCGCATCTCCCAGGAAGGGGCCTGGATTCACTGCTTGGAGTGGAAGCGCTTACTGGTTGCATTTCCCCGACGGCTGGGGTGCTTTGCAGGTGTTAGCTCAGGAAGCCATGCAGCACCCCGCGCATCCGGCAAGCTGAGCAATGTCTGCCTTTGGATACAGTGAACTGCAAGGAGTTTAAGTGACTTGTCAGGAGTTATTGGGAGAGCCCGAGGCGCAGCTCAGAACACAGTGGCTGCCCATAGCCTCCTCTGCAGCTATCAGATAATGCCAACCCTCTGCGATGCACTAATACTGAAGAGCACATTTCATACACAAATGGATTATTTGGAATCTTATAGATAACGCCATTCATCTTCTGGGGCCCTTGGGAGTCTGAGTAGTTAATACACATCACAGCAGAAAGATATGTAAAGCATGCAATACAAAGACACAGTGAGAAGCACGTGTAGAAGTGTTGAAAGGGAGAGCAGAACCAGAGCAGAAAAGCAAATCTGCACGAGATACACCGTTCAGCAGATGTGCATGCAAATTGACCAAATAAACCAGATCTTCAAGTACTTTCAGGTGAAGTCTTCAAAAGTATCAACATGAGCTAAAAACTTCAAACTCCAATTGTTCAGCCACCAATTTTCTTAGAAACGCTGTCAACGATACAACGATGATCAGCCCTTATTATCAAATTTGCACATGCATGGGAGCAGTCACAGGTGGAAGTAGGTGCTGGCGACTCAGGACACCCAGCCCGCCTAGCCCAGGTGTTTGTACATCTGCCCCTTTATCCAACCACAGTGACAAAAATAAGAGCAGAAATCCTGATGCCCCATTTTCACTAGCGCTTATACCCTGGTGGTGAGCACTCTAAGAACCCATTTCAGGCAGAATAGAAAATTAATGAGGGAATAAAAGAGGTTGAGTCACACATCTTACATCTCAAATATGCCTTGCACACATCGGCCATGATGAATTGTTGTACGAAGTCTGGGTAAGGCTCCTCGCTGGTCAGAATTCAGATAAAGCATGTGTGGGCTTCTCACATGTTAAATAGAGTTCATTAAGGGAAAGATACTGTTTATCCTTTTAATTCTGACCACATCATTCACTCATCATCTTATTTAGACCCTATTTTTCCCCAGACTGGCAGGTGATATGATTGCATTGGCCTCCATACAATCACAGCTCGCACCCTGCTCAACAATCCAGCAGCAGTGACCAGAGCTTTTGTGTCGGTGCAGCTGGAAGAGCCGAGTGCCTGTGCACGGAGATCCCACCCCATCAAAACCACGTGGCCGGCACAAAAACAAAACCAGGCATCTTTCAGTCCATGAATATACATCTCATTCAAAGCAAAAAGGAGGTGCTCCAGCAGCAATGCCAAACATGCAGATTAATGACAATGCTTTGCCTGTGAAAATGGCCTTGCTGAGTCCAAACACGTTCTCCTGAGATGCCAGATTTTGTAAGTTAGCGAAAATGTTGAGCTGTCTGTTTGCTTTAAACAATTATGTCAGCTTTGCAAGTAAAATAAGTTCCCTCGCCTGACCTCCCCATGCTGCTAGGTAGGGCAGCATTTGGCCATCTCTTGCTTTAACACAGACATCAGGGGACAGCTGGAGAGCTTCCTTGGGAAAAGCAGGGCACAGCCAGTGAGGGGAGAGGTGGGGGGACCAGAGGCACCAACAGGCTCTTGCAGCAATGTGCTTTATCACCTGCTGCATCACAGCAAAGCCCTAATACCCCAACTTAGGTGCAAGCTCTGGTCAGGTGTGGGTTTAAGTCTTAAGTGCCAAGTAAAAACCAACCTGTTTTGGGAAGGCAGCCTTTTAAATAGAAGATGCCTGGTGCCACACTTTATTAAAAATATAGCCCTAAAGCAGACAAGACGAAGGAGGCTATTATTGCTGCTCCCACCTCTCTCCCCAGAAGGGGAGTTGCTGCAGAAAGAGAGATTAAATGATTTATCCCAGATCACAGTAGAAGTTTGTGGCAGAACTGGGAATTGCAGAGGCTCCCCTGGGTACTCGCCCAGTACATTAAGTACAAACTCAACCACCTTCTCCACAGCACCAGGTCAGAGGCCGGGTCAGGCAGCCCCCGTACTGGAACAGCCTGTCAGCGCCTGGCACTGGGCTGCTGAGCAGAAAAACGCTCGCTGTCAATAGCGAGAGCAGAGCAGCAATATTTATATCGGAGCTAATGGAGGCAAACGCCGATCGCTTTCTTATGATTTACACTGAACACGCCATAGCCACGCTCAGTTGGAAGAGCCAGTCCCCCCGCCACCTTTCCAAAGGATGCTCGGCCGTGCCGAGGGGAGCTACACCAGCACCCTGTACCGATGGGACTGAGGTAGAGCCAGCCTGCCAGGATATTTTCTCATGCGAGCAAGCGCTCACTTGAATTTTTCCCCCATTCAGTAAAATGCATCACACAAATGTAGTTTACCCTACGGCTGATACTTGATGTGAGACCACATGAGGCTCCCAGCCTGGAAGATGCACGGGAGCACTGCTCGGACAAACCCGGCGTAGATGGCAACAGCCTTGAGTGAACTGCAGTGGAAATAAAACTAGAGGGCAACCTAGTGCCAGTGCTAGCACATACACATATCCCACATATTTCCTTGCCGTTATCTCCAGAGCCCATCTAGGCAGCATTCTGGCATGTGGAAGATCAGGTTTGGAAAAGCCAGAAACGTGCTGGGGGTTATGCTGAAACGGTTGATTACAGCACAAGCCGATTTTGAACAAAGAGGGGGGGGGAAAGAATAAAAAAAAAGGGGGGGGGGGTTCTTCAGTTTTGCCGCTGCGTTGGAGGGACTGCAAGACGGCACATCTGGGAATCCCCAGGCCGCGCAGCTCCTGGACACACCGGTATCTCACATCACAAACGCTCAGCCTGCTCTGCAGGTCTCTGTTCACACAGAGCTGTCTGTCCTGTAGCAGGAACCTCCTGCACCTTTCAACTACTAACCCATAAAAGCAGCTTCTCAGGATGCAACTGCATATAAAGCCAATAGCCATCTTGGCTCAAACACAATGAAAAAATGTGTGCATGAAAATACACAGTGGTTATAGAAGGTATTTCCCACATTATAAACGCATGAAGAGAGAACATAACTGTGCAGCAAATCCAAAAGCTATGACACTTTTGTCTCTCATGTTTCCACTTCCAAGCTAGCAGCAGGTGGGAGGACAGCACAGCTTGCTCTTTCCGATATTCAGATACAGTTTAGCATCAAAAAAATCTTTCAGAGTGATCACAGTCCAGAAGAATATATCTAATTCCCTCTAAAATAATTTGGAGCTTCACTGGGTAGAAAATTTCTATTTCTGCTCCAATGCCAGAGAATTCAATTTTTAATTATAGAAATTTCTGTTATGCACAATTATAATATTCTTTCATATTCTCTCTCACTCTTAGTTCAAATATACTATTAGCTTTTTAAACTACTGCTATGCATCGAGCAGACACAGGTCACCCCTGCTGCAGAGGAATGCTGACGCTCATGCCACAACTCAGACTGAATAACAGAGGATGAAGCATCTTTTTTGTATGTTCCAGGACAAATTATCCTAACAATCGATGACTGTTTGGATGCAACCTTCAGTCAGATGAAATTAGAACAGAAAAATGTTAAATACCTTCTCCAGAGCACGGATATATGGACTGATAATGCCTTGAGGAGACACCGCAAGCTAAGGACCAAATTCAGTGAGCAGGCTGAGAAAAGCCACATGAGAATCCACAGCAGAAGTCGGTGAAAAACAATAACCCTCTGCTACTGTCTGTGTTTGCAAGATCAGGAAATAAAGGGATAAATTCTCATGTCCCAAACTAATAAACACAAAATTATCTTTACACAATAATTAATCATCCTGTGGAATTAATCAGCTGAACCAAAAAATCAACCTGTTTCTGGGGAGATAGCTATTCGAGGGCAACAGTTGAAGATTCGCAGCTCAACTCTGTCATGGTCGGATGAAATGAGAAGACTCCAAACACACAGGAGTTGGTCCAGACCTACATCCTGAGAATTAGTGTTTGTAAAGATACAAAGATGATAAATCAGTTGCTTTAATCCGCAGTTGCATTAAACAGATTGTCTCTGTAAGTTTAGCACCTGCTTTTTCAGTTCCGACTGGAAGTTAGTACCTTTGCCGATCAGAATCGATAACTTTAACTGGTAGTTTAGAGTTAGGTGCAAAGTGCATTGACACTAATGAAAATTAGTTGCTTAATTCACTGGCCACGCAGGGGAGCGTGCCAGGGAAGGTGGTGGGAAAGCAAAGGAAGGCTGCTGCTCTCTGCGTCCCGTTCCTTGGGGCATGGAGGATGAGGGCTGATGCAGACAGGCAGCAGCAGGAGGGCGTGCAGGCAGCTGGCTGTGCGTGCCCAGAAGCACAGGCAACGGCTGCATCACTGCGTGAGCGGACACAAGAGCACAGAGAAGTTACTCACGTGCAAGCGCAGGGGAGAGCCATGTCCCTGCCTGCTGCCCGGGAAGGTCAGAGCACATGGCACAGCCAGGCTGCTCTGTAAGCATCGGGGCTTTAAATGCACCAAGCAGGTCTCTTGCTCCTCGAGGAGGAAACTTTTCCTCGATACCGATCAAACACAAACCACAGCTCCGTGCGCAGGAGAGGAAGCAGGGCTGCATCTGCCTGCACTGGGGGAATCTGGCAGTGAGCTCCCTGCTGCTGCCGGGACACCCACCCCATCATGCTAGAGACCACCTTGGCGTCTGCTCTAACAGCGGCCTCTGCTCACTGAATTGAAGAGGCTGTATGCATCAAAATCCCTAGTATCTTCCAATTAATCTCTTTTGATATGGATCAAAATAAAAACCACAGTCACCATGCAGGCACATTTGAAGCCCTCGCTAGCCAGCAACTAAAGGGTCCAGGCTGGCCCCGTTTCCTTTGAAGCACGCCTGCTGGCTGTAGGTTTCTGTAGTGCTCACTCGCAATTACAGCGCTCTTCAACTTCTCTCTCTCGTTTTTTTAATTTAAAGAGATTGAGAGGAATTAAAAAAACGCTCATCAATGAGATTTATCAAATAAAACTGTAGAGGTAGGGACAGCTGCAGCTACACATGTCAAACTCAGCTGCAGATATGAAAGGAAAGGCTGTAATTCATAGTTAGGGTGCTCAGCTTTTTGAGGCTTTAGCAGCAAAGATAATCCCATTGCTATATTCCTAAACCTACAAAGATGCCTGACTCTGAGCTAGGCGAGGGCACCCCAGGATCAGTCCCTGCGTACGCTGGTCGGGACTCTGCACCCTGTGAAAGGGCATATCTGCGCTGCACTTGCCGCCTGGGCACACTCCTTCGCATACTCCTGCGATGTCCCTGTTCTTGGTGCTCATGAAGGACTCGAGAGTCATTTGGTTTCTTTCCTTCTCCTTGTACAACACTTGTGGCTAAGCAGCATGGATACATCATTTACCTAAGACAGCATGCACAGGTTATTCTGGTCATAAGAGTTCCAAAGAAAGAAGATAATAATGGCAAAACTTCTCATTGATTTACACGGGTCAGTATTTTATCAGCCTTATCAAGTTTTGCCTCACCGAGGTCTACTGTTGTTGAACACTATTGGCTGAGTGACAATGCAGCCAAAAAAATTCAAAAGCCAGTAACATTTCCAGATGCTCGCACAAGGATGTTCAGGCGTGGATGAGAGGGGCCTTGAGAGGGCAGGAGCTGAAAATGATGATGAGGAATAGATGTCATGGGAACAGATAAAGTCAGAGGTGGAGCAGTCTTCCCTCTTCTGCCTATAATTACTGTTATTACGATGTAACCCCAAGTGCCGCAGTTCTGGGATACAAGCGATGCCCGTAATTCTCCTGCAGGCCCTGCTGGCTGCTACTTTTTGCAAAGTCCCTGATCACAACCCTCCTTCTGCTATGGCAAGGTGTCAGGGGAACACTCAGAAACCACAGATATCCTCTCCTCTCCCTCTGCTTTGCCACACTGCTGCCCAAATGGCCAACTCCGTGCAAAGAACATCCCAGCGATCACTGACACTTGCAAATAACAATCCTCTTCCTGTTTAAAAACCCAGGAAATTCAGGGACAAAGATATGTGTTTGTGCATAATGAGAGACACTCAGGGATGCAAAAGTGTGGAGATGCTTCATGATTTTCCTCATAATTATTTTAACAAAAAAGTTGTAAAAACTAAGAAGAGAAGGGATAAGGGGCTTTCCCACCCCACCTGACTGCATGCACAAGCCTCGCACATGGGCTCTGCCCTGGCCTCCCCTGCATCCGAGCTTCCATGGAGATGCTCTCCAACACAGCCTGCCTTTAGACAGATGTTGTAGCGCTGAGCAGCATCTTGTGTGGAAAGCTAAGAGCGTGAAATTCATTTTCCCTTCAGAGCACCCCAGCGGCTTTGCCCTGCAGTGCGGCTGTGCTGCAGGGTGGCTCCCTCACACCCAAACCACCACCCCGCTCTACCAGGCCAGCAATGCTCGCCCAGCAAGGCTACAGCTTCCGCGGGGCCCAGGGCACGTGCCGTGTCGGAGCACATCTGCCTACACCCCATCAGACGTCCTCGCTCCTGTACTTCTGTGCAGTTGAATAGAAAGCCGCTAATGCTGAAAAATACCAGTTGGCTGTGCCGAAAAAGAAGCCTGTTGGTTTTTCCACCACCTAGCAGAAAGCGGCAGTGATGGTACAAGCCATCTTTGACCGCTACTGGCCAAATCCCTCCTACCAGGGGCACAGGATCCCGTACCGACTCACCTGCATTCCCGGCAAAGCTGCTCTCTGCAAATGCAGATGCTTCAGCATCGACCGACTTCTTTAGCAGAGGTTTCCAGACTGCATCTCACATGCTAAAGGTTTTCAGTCATCTCTCGCTTATGAAATTGAGCTGGTTTCTTAGGCTACTGCCAGACCCTCGTGTCCTCCAACAGACTCCATCTGCTGGTTTTTTAGACAAGCAACTCCTGCAAGGACAAAATGTATCGAGTTAAATAATATAATACTTCATCTTTTGTTTCTCTCAGCAAAACTGTGCAATTTTGGAGATATTTTGTAAATTCAGATTTATGATGATTATTTTTCATACTATGGCTACCACAGTGACCACAGAGAATTTATTGAGGTAATAATGTATTTAAATAGCCAATTTTCAAAAAATGGAACCATTGCGATGGATTAACATTCAAACCATTAATATTCAAACACATTAAGTCACTTAAAGGATTTTTGTGTGTGTACGCACATTTTGAGGTATATTCTCCTCATAATACGTGAAGAGAAGATATGCTTTACTGTTGACATTTAGCACATTTTCTTTATTGCTTTTCATTTCATTATGAGTAAAAGTGTTATTTGTCCACCCAGCCTTCCCTAGGACGAATGCCATTATTTCTGTTTGCAGAGGCAACCAAAAATTAAAGGAAATATTTTAGATGTCAACATTAAATGTCAAAACCTGATTTTAAGTAATTACTAATACCCTGGCACATATGCATTTTATTCAGAAAATCCCTGTTAAAAATGTTCATCTGGGGATATTCAAATTTATTATGTAGAACAACACAGAGTTAATGCGCTAGCTTCTATTTAATGCTTTGGTTCATAGCAACAAAGATACCAATGGGAAATCATTAAACAAATATGCGATTTTTGCAGCATAATAGGTCTATGTTTGGTATCATTTGAAAAAAACTCACCGAGCTCAAACCGACAGAAAAAATGCAATGATCAGGCAAAGTACAGCAACATTATAAATGTTAACAGATTTCAGAAAGTGATTTTATGTTAATCCAAATGTTAATGCTGTCCGAGGCTGCTGAAGGGAGCACGGGGCTGTGGGAAGAGATAGACATTGCCGGCAGGAAAAAGCGCAGGGAACACAAAGGGCCGCCTCTTGGTGTGGGTGGGGGAGTTTTATTAATTATATTTCCTTTAGAGCCCTAACAACAACATGTCAGTAATCTACACATTCTGTACTTAATTGACGTTAATGATTTGGCCGGTTCCTGGTCGTCGCCCGCGAGCCTCCCCACGCCGTGAGAATCCCGGCCATCTTGCGTTCCTCCAGCCCTGCAGCGCAGCCCCAATTAAGTCAATAAGCGGGAGCAGCTCAGCAGCCCCCGCGCTATCTTCACAGCCCCTTTCCCAGCCAGGTCCCACCCAGACATCTTCCAGCCCACTCTCTGCATCCCTGAAGGAGTACACGACCCCCAGCGCAGCCCCGCACAAAGGGATGCATTCATGCTCCCCCCACGCCCCAGAAAGAGGAACACCCAGCACACATGGCTCCCCCGGCCACAGTGGGCAGAGACGGAGGTGGAAGAGGTCCGTCCGATTCCCCTCTGACACCAACAGCTGGGGGAGAGTCAGGGATTTCTCTCATGCTCATGAGCAACAGCTGCCAGAACACACACAGCCATCCCAAACCCAGCGTCCGATGCGCCTGCAGCTGCCCTCGAGGTGATGACCTATCTGTAAGCAAGCAGCAAAGTCAGATGCACAATTATAAGTGGTGAATTGATGCCTCTCAAAACTATTCCCCGCCTGGGTTGCTCTGGTATCTCTACCCTTGGTGCCAGCCAGCAGTGTGTCCCGGACTCCCGTGATTTACCTTCTCGAGTTGAACCTTTCCGTTTCGTCAGTCCCAGGAAACGGCGTTTCTGTTCAGGCAGGCTGCTGAGGAGCAAAGTCCACTTGGCAGCAGGAGGACCCAAACCCGCTGCAGCTGCCAGCACACCCCAGCCCTGTTGCTACCGGCAAACAGCCCTCGGAAACCACAGGAGAAACTACCGTAGTTCGAGTTCAAGAGCACATGCAAGTTACAGCAATGACAAACCCAGGTTTTTCTGGGCAGACATGCAATGGCTTCTTGGTACCTTCAACCAATGCATTTCTTGCATCATCCCAGTGCGATGGTACATACAGAAGTCAAGCAAATTTCTTCGTGAGCACCAGACTAACAGACCTGCTCTTGTGCATGGCATTTCTTCCCTCCTTGGAGCTATTCTTACCGTCTACTCAGTCCCCTTCAATGCCAGGTGTACATCACGGCTGCCAGTGCTACACCCCTGATTCCTCGTTCTCCTCTTCCCTCTTGTTTCCCACCTTTTGTCCTGCCAGCACGGAGCCCCCACTGACTCTTGTCCAGGGGTCTGGCCAAGCACAGAGCATGGTTGCTGAGCCTGTGCCTCTCCTTCACATGAAGGATCAGCAGCCTGTCTGACTCCTTTTTCTTCTCACCTATATTAACAGAAGTCAGATCTTTTTGAAGTTGTCCGATGGAGGAAGCCAACAGACAGGGAAAGGGGGGAGGGGAACCACTCCACAAAAAAACCCCCCATGAGTCCAGTTTTGATAGGAAATCAGGCTAAAAAATAAAAAATTAGCACACTGTCACTGCAAGACAATACCATCCTCTATTAGCAGGTTTCCGGACCAGCCATCCAGCCGGAGCACCTCTCCCACTCCCAGCAGAACAAGGTGGCCCAGGCAGCAAAACATTCAACAAATTGTTCTGTTGCCACTTCTCAGGGGAAAACATTTGCTTAAAAACAGTCAGATGAATTTGGAGTGATCTATAGGGCACTTTGTTATGTTAATGACTGTTACCAACTGTCTCTTCTTTATATTAAAGTGTTGACTCATTGTCGGTTGGGGCGAGACAGGACAGCTTGCTTGTGCCTTGCAGTCCTTTTGCACTCACCCTAACTACTCATGTGAAGACACTTTAATATGAAGAGACACTGTCTGTGGCCATTATTAATCTCCAGACTGAAGCCCAGAATACTAATAAAACCATGCAGGATAAAAAAATTAGAACATTTTTCTTTGATCTCACGAGCCTGTGGCTGACAACCAGACTTCCCAAACCAAGATTTAAAAATGTTTTCACTTGCCCTCTATTGTGCCAAAACAACATCATCATTCTGGCATAGGTAAGAGGGGATGCCTCCTGCGAGCCCAGAGGCATCAGCTTTACAAACATCAGACAGCAACATTTTGCAGATCTGGCTGAGATGAGAGAGCAACTTGTTAATTCTCAGACCGACCTTAAACCAAAGTGTAACAACCAAACCTCACTGTGAGCTGTACAGTCCAAATATTACATTGACATCTGGTAAATACTTCGAAGATGAATGTTGGGGTGGGAAAAAAAGTTATCTTTTAATTCTTGTGAATAATTCTTAACATACAGAAAAACTGGGCTGAGGCGCTGAACTGCAGAGGCTGGCATCTTGGTAGAGTACCCCCCTCAAAAAATCCAAGTACCTTACACAGAATTATAAAATAAAGCACCATATTACTCTTTTCTGTCTGATGCTGTTACTCTGGGATTCAATCCAAGAATGCTCAAACCATTTATCCTAGTTACACGCAGAGCATGCAATAGGTAAGTTCATGTAACTAGAGTCTGAACACAATAACCTGGCAAATCACAGCTGTCCCTACTTCTTCTTTTGCTTTGCAGGGCCGGGGGAGGAATCTCAAACCCTTTCCTACACAGCTTTACTACATCTTTACTGTCATTGCAGTGAATGCCTAATTTCCAGCCAAGCTACTTATTTTTAGTTCTACGTGAGGACTCTTCCATCCATATTTAAGAAAAATAGTGACGATCCTAGATCCAGAGCGTAGCAGGGTGTGCTGCCTGTTCATGCTAACCAGCGGCAGTCTCACCCTCTCAGCTTTAGTGGATTTTGCATCACTGTGCATGGCCGTTTCTTTCTGAAAGCTCACATCTGTACACAAGTTACTTTGGACCCCTGACCCTACTGAAAATAAAACAATCTGCCTCCAATGGAAGAAAATACAACATACCAAGATATGCTTTTAGTACCAGGAAAATCATGTCTGTGGCATGGCCTTTAGCTGCATGATTTTCCAGAAAACGTTTAGGCTTGTTGCTTTTCTTTGTCAGGAAAATTGTTTAGCTCATGATTAAACCCAGTATCATTTCAGTTTCAAAGACTTTTACTGTATACAGTTTGTAAAAAACCAAACTTTGATCCTTTGATTTTGCCTTTATAGCTTAAAAGTCCATTAACATATGTGGCTGAATACTTTTTTTTTTAAAAAACGAAGTGAAGACCAACTGCAACATTGCCAGAAAGACATTAAGTGCATTTAGATTTAGAGAACCGTTTCCCCACCACAGCCACTGTCTGTAAATGCACTAGCTCCTCCTCTTTCCAATGCTCATGGAAATTTAAGAAAACAACTAAACCCTTATTTCTCTAGCCAAGCCCAAGTCAGAAATGTAACATTTGAGACATAATACATCACAGGAAAACATGCTGATAAAGGAAATACTTCCCCCTCAAACAAAGAGATCTTGTTGAGCGACTGCAGGCTCCTCTCCATCCCAGGAGCAGAGGCTAGTGCAGATGTCTTGGGAGTACAGGCACCAGTTGGTAGAAGTAAGGCCTTGGTCTCAATGCCAAGGAGTAGGGGATTTTCACCCCCCTTACATGTCAATAGCAGTCTCTTCAGTTCAAACAAACAGATATTCAACTGAAATGCCGGGGAAGAGGAAGAACAGGTCTACCCAGCCAGGGTCCACTGGCAAAAGGAAGGTTAAGGTGAGGCTCTGCGCATCATTTTTCCTTATATCACAGGTGATCACATATCCTAAGCCAAACAGAAATAGACCTTTCATATTTTTCCTCCTTGAATATTATTGCAGCCCTGCTGAAACATCAAAAATCAGTACATTATAAAATATACTAGTTACATGAGAGCATGGTCAGCTCGGGAAAACAAAACCAGTTTGCAAATAGATACACAGTTCCAACAGGCAGTCTGCTCCTCTGAATTGCCAGCAGCTGTAGGAGCAAAGCCCCCTGCGATCAGAAAAGTTTTCCTTCCTTCCTTGATAGCCATTTGATCTAATTTGCCCCCAAACATGCCAGTCTGCAGAGTTTTGAAAACCCTGGTTTTATTCAGTCTGCAAAGAGTACTTCATTTCTTTTTATAATCTCAAATTCACCATAAACAAAATAAAAAGCTTCACATACAAACTTACCCTTTTGGGCTTGGCTTGAACCGATTATTTCAAGAGACAGAAAGGAGACAGATTACATAGTATTGCAATATTCTGCACTAAATTCAATGTGTGATTAAGTATAAGTTGTGTCAGTAGTGGACAATTCGAAACTTGAGAGAAACAGGTTTTATACTTTAAAGGTAAGAAGTAATGTGACTTTTTTGCAGGTAGCACAGCTGAAAGAGCCCATCACCAAAATACTTATTGTTCAACAACCCAAGCCAAGTGACTTTTTTGCTGGAGTCTTACCTTCAAAGCACAGAAGTTTCACAAATTGGCTAGAAACCAAGTGCTGTAATGGCAAGAAATGGACATTAAAGTCTTTTCCACATTTGTATATAGTCATCACCTCCTGCCATCTCACAGACACCAATAAAAAAAAAACCTTTTAGTTACTCCACCGTGACTGCCCGCCCCACCCTCGGGAGGTTTGCACCCTGCGGCACAGGCGATGCCGGCAGGGGTAAGGGCAGGAGAAGAGGAAGGAAGAGCCATGCTGCTTCCTGCCACAGGCATCACACAACGGGGCTGCACCCCCTATTTACGTGCCTAGTCTGAGCAGGAGATCTCCAGAGAGATTACAAAAGCCCAGGTCAAGCTGATCTCAACCTTGGCAGCAAGGAGGAGCTGTGCTTAATCCCCAACAAATTCAAGGCTAGACAGAGTCTGGGATAACCCGTATTATTTCACAGTATATGCTAGCATCTCCCTTTTTTCGAGGGGAGAGGGTTGTGGGGGAGGAAGGTTTGCAAGATGAGGGTATGAGTAATCTGATGCTTTAAAAGCATGTTGTTAAATACCTAGAGGAAGCACATTCCCAAAATAAGAGAAGATTTATGCCAACAAACAAGGTAAAGTAGGTCCATCCAGTGTCGACCTGTGTACTTGCCAATTCCCCTGCCTCAGTATACATTTACCCCTGACTATTTCCTAACACACTTTACCTAACCTTGCAGTGCCCTGACTGGGTGTTACTCCCATTGAAGTCTGGAGGAAAGCCACTTGTAGCCTTTAGCAATTCCCAAACTGAAGTTCAGATGCCCTGATGCCACACACCCCCCCCCCCCCCCGAGAGGTGATGCTGCAGTAAGCCTTATATGCCTGCACCAAGGTCCAAGTTCACAGCCTAGTCTAAGGAAGAACATTTCACCCAGCTGCCTGAATTCAGGCTGCTACTGCTGCGAGACAAGCCAGCTGCGCTGTACATGAAGGAAACAGCACCCAGGAATTGAGAGAAACTCGAGCCAGGCTATAAGAGCTTACAGGGCCTGCAGCTCCTGTGGGATGCCTGGCTGAGTATTTGTGCAAGCACTCCACTGAACTTGCGCCAGCTGCTCACCTCCACCTCATGCAAGCAGGGATGTAATAAAACCCCTCATGCCGTAATCCCTGAGAACCAAGAGGAGATGCTGACCTGAGACCTAGAAACTGATAGCCACTGACAGACCATCCTACTGCTTGATGGGATACAAGCTATGCAGAACTATTTCTATGAACTACTGTTAGGTAATTACAGCGTTTTCAGCAGCTTAGCATCTGGCAGACTCACAGCGCAGACCTCTGCATCTTCATCCTTCCTGCTCACCAGCGCTCCTCCTCCCCAACCCCAGCTCACAACTGCAGCCTCAACTCACTCATTTGGGTCTATTTCCTTCAATACAGTCACAGCTACCACCAACTTTCAATTTTATAGTAGCAGTAATGGAAAGTTAGCACTGGATTAATTTCTCTTGTTCAAAGTTTCTCTGATGCCCGCAGCTGTCAGACCAAGGTGCGGTTTTGATACATAGTTATGACAAACCTTTCGGGAGGAGGGAGATAATCATATGCCACCTGGGTTACTGCAGAATTCAATTTACTTTGCAGCATGCTTTATGCTGGTCTGTAGCTATTAAATGAAGAGACAGTTTCCAGCGGAGGAGCGCGCAGCAATGCACAGCTGAACTGCTTTCTTGGCACTCCCCAAGGCCTTCAAGCCCCCCACACTCCTGCACCAGGAACAGCAGCCTTGTGCATTGCCCCGGGGTCATCCTCCCCTGTGGAGCCCTCTCCCCACCTCTCAGGGTAGCATGCTTAAAGTCAGAGACAGCTTGCAGGAACATATTATTTGATATTAGGTCATCTTTGTTGCACAAACTTCAGCCCACTTGAAAACACACTAAACCTTTTTCTCTTATCTGGTCAGGCAGAACTGTCCACTCACTTCCACCCGCCTGCCATGAATCAGTCTCCAGGTTGATCTGGGACCAGAGAAAATTTAGGAGAATTGGATCCTCAGGCAAAGAAATATGGAGGGAACTCCCTCTTGGTTTTGTTTCGGGGTTTTTTGTTTGCTTTGTTAGTTTTGTTGTGTTTTGTTTTTTTAATAGGGACAACTATCTTCCTTAAAATTAGTTGCACCGTTCCTCCCTAAAATGGTTTTCAGCCTGTGGCAACTAGTGCATAATTTTTTCAAGCTACCCTAGAAAGACAGCACACTCAGACAGACATAAGTATCCACAGGTGTCGCAAGACAACCAGAAACAAAGATTCCTAAAGCATGAGATAAAGATGAGAAAGTAAGAAAATAGCTCTTAAGGTAGGTCACCCCTGCTGGAAAGTACATCTCTGGCGCGTGACTGCTTTCCTACCTGGGAAGCTGCAAAGCCGTGATCTCCACGCTCCGCAGACTGCTTCCCATCGAAATAAAGCAGGTTGACCTTTCAGGAAGGGCGGGGGGGAGGGGGAGTTATAAAATTAGTAGGATTACCTTCTAAAGCAGAGATCCAATTTCGAAAGAGGCCTGTTATCTGAATAGTTTCCTTCATAGATAAATATGTATCTCTCAGATACAAGTTTCCCACAGAGCCAAGAACATATGGAACACCTGCATTCACTCTTGAATAGGTATTAACCAGAGTTATATTTAGCTTAAACTGAAAGTTAGAGTTAATCATATCTGTAATGTAATTACAGAATATTTTCGTGAACAGTTGAAAGTCAAAGAAAATGCAATCCCCATTTATAAGCAGCCAGTTACAGTTTAAATAGGATTTATTTTTTTTTTTTAGAAACAGATGAAACGCATACTAAGCACTGAGAAGTAAAGTAACAGCAAAAGGACTAGCACTGAAGCTTGGCTGGTGATTTAGGAATTAAGCCTAGAGACTACCTTTCAAGAGGGTTATTGTTCCCCTCCCCCACCCCGATTTTGTGTTCTAAATTTAAGGACAAAGTACCAAATGAGTCTTGACCATTCCTCCAATGTTACAAACTTTTTCAATAAAAAACCCAACATTCCTTTGTCTAGGATATGTAGTTCTCCAAGAAATTAAAACCTCTCTGAACTGGCACCAGCAAACTTCTTCAGCTAACGTTTACACTTGTTTTGTTAGCACAGAACTTAGAACCATTCATTGCACGGGAAAAAAAAAAAAGCCAGCAGCACCAAGTGATTTGCTTACTATTAGTTACCATAGGCATTTTTATTACATTAAAGCTTTAACATTTATCAGAATACTGGGTCAGGGAAGAGCAAAAGGGAGAATAACTTAAAAAAAAATAGTAGAAAGCAGCCTTGCTGGGAACTGATGTTTAGAAAAATTAACCAACAGCAGAGCAGGAGCTTCCTAAAATATAAGTGTTGTAGCGTTTAAGTTATCTACAGGAGGACATGATGAATCCTGGTAGTCTCACAAGTTTTCAGTGTCATTGAACAGTCCTTCAAAGTGAGAAAAAGATGAGAAAAAGAAGCAAACATTTTTTACATTTATTTCTCTATTTCCCTTTTCTCCGGAATCATGACTTTCCAGAAAACATCTTACTATGACTTCTCAGACCTTGCGAAGGTCAACAAGGACAACTCTTCCTGTAAAAAGACACACACCATTCCAGGATTCAATTTTGCACAGAAGACAATTAGTCAAAGACTATGCCAAAATCCCAAAGTTTCAATGATTATGTTTTAAGAAAGGGTAGGCTTTTCCTACTGATCACTTCTTGCTATTAAGCATAATAATCCAGACAGTCTGATTCAAGAATTTCCCAATACACTGATTGTTCGAAAGTGTTGTGGAAGGATTCCCCATATACTTGTCATGTTTATTATCCCCTCCCTAGCCACCTGCATCTGGCTAAGGGAAATCCAAGTAGCCCAACATGACAATTTTATTAGTATCCAAAAAGGAACTTTTAACTGATAAGCCGCCAGTAGTGGTAAATAAATAAAGCGATAGTTACTGCATTATTCATCCCCAACTCCCACACTACTAGTGGTCACAGTCTGAAAAACCTTAGCTGACCATACTTAAAAGAAAAATTGGAATATACATAAAACCAGCTGTCTTAGACAGCATTTTTATTAAAAGTGGATACACAGAGACATAGCAGCATTTACAATAAAGAGTTTTTTAAAAGGCATCAAGTTGTAAGCCAACCATTTGAAAAAGAGGCTTTGAAATGTTGTCTTCCACAGCACTTTTTGCCCATTTGTCAACAGGGGACAGTAAGACTGCAGATTATCCAAAGGACAAACAGGCACAGTAACTAATCAAGCCCTTTTTCTGAACAGTTGGTCACATCAAGCATCACCCTCCGTAGCAGCATTTGGAGCACTCTTCGGTGTTCTTTTAAGTGGCTGGTGTACTTGATCCATTTCTTTAAAATATTTTAATGTTCAATAAAAATATTTCAAATAGAAAAATTCTTCTGTCATGAAAAAAGTAAGGTTTCCTTTTCAGATTCCATAAAAGCTTATGAACTTCACTGGCAGCATTTCCATAATGGAGCAGGAGTTAGAACCAGCAGAACAGGCACTTCAGCAAAATTGTCTGTCAACAGTTTCTATAGTCATATTGGCTTCAGTCCAGAAGACTGTTTCTTACTACTTTGTGGTGGTGTAAGGACACCAGTGGGGAAAGGTGAAGTCCTATTTTGCTCAGCCAATATGGCTTGTTTTGCTTGAGCTTTGTCCTGAAAGCACAGGAAAGGGAGAACAAAAAAAAAAAAAAAATCTTTACTTTGGTATATCTATGCAACAGATCAATATAATTCAGTGTTTTATAACTTGACAGATTGCTAATCTGGAAACGTGTATCTGTATCTAACCCCCCTAACAGTAACTGATAAATCATGCAATACACAGTAGTTAGTGAATACAAACCCCAAGAGATCAGTACTACCTTTTGGAATCTGATGATCAGCATTATAGTACTTGTATCTTCAAGAAAGCAAAATTCAGAAGCAACTGAAGAGGAAGAGCTTTAACTTCTACTACAATTAAATATCCTAAAGCGAAAAGAGAACCCCAATACCTTAGATTAACTACAATTTGTTGGACAAGATTTTGATCCTCTGCAAGTTTCTCATGCTAAAAACCACTCTTGCTCAACTTCTTGTCAACCACCACTGTCACATAACAGTGCCACAAGATCAGTCTCAAGTGATCAGTCTTTATTTTCTCTTTTTCATCAGACAAGGTTGCATTACCTGTATTTCCTATAGAGAAAGGTCTAACATGCTATATTTGAAGCATCCCAAAGGGTAGAAATACGCTTCTGATTTCTGGGGTAATTATTTGCCATTTGAGATGAGAGGCTTAAGTCAAAATCACCTTTTTAAACTAAATACCGAACAAGTCAGTCCCAAGACAAGTCTCTGTCCCAAGAATTTTGGAACTGGAGTACAACCTCATGCCTTTTATCATCTGAATATGCTCAGTCTCAATCTGACAATGCTTCACTTAAGTTTACTGTATGTTCTAACCAAAGAAGAAACAAGATTTAGGAGATTTTACAGACAGATTTTGTCTTCGTTAGGCACATACATACCAGCAAATCCAAGCTGTTTATGTGCGTCTGTATATTGTGCAAGTCTTCAGGAGCTATACCTCTAAAGTATTTCAGTTTGGAGCTTCCTACTTCCCTTATAGCCATCGCAAATGGAACCATCCATTTTACACATTCCTCTATCTCACACCATTCATAACCTGGGAGACAAGACATATGTTTATCTGCCTGAATGAAGACTTAATGATTGTAAACACATTAGACTTAGTTTATAAATGCCAATACCTGAAACTTTCTGCATCAGCTCAGATGAGGAGAAATGATACAAAGCAGAAGCTGCAAGTACTCCGTATGTATATTCCAAGCAGCCAATATCCAGCACACAGAGATCCAAGAGCTACAAGACAACAGATGTTTAATAAGTCTATCACAAGAACACTTTTTTCCAGGTGAAAGAGCATTTGAAGGAAGAAATCAGTCTTACCTCTGCTATTTGTACAAATATTTGCTGTGGATATTGTGGCAGCAATACCTCATAAAGCTCATTTAAATACGCAACTTGCATGTAAATGTTTAGCCATGATACAACTGTCAGTGGATTTAAGTTCCAATTAAGAGCCTGAAAGATTAGACATGCACAAGACCTGAGTATTAATAAAGAGTTCCTAACTTAAACCATGCAACTTTATTTACTCCAGATCAGAAGCTGTAATTCCAGTTGGTCAAGGCATCTTTGAAACATGAAATCTAATCCTCTCCTGTACCTCCTCCTGCTGATAGGGTGGGGGAATGATTCATTTTGTTAATACATACATACTGGTGGATGCTTTAAATCACTTGTTACCTAAAGAACACTGTGTTCTAATTAAAAAGAGAAACTGTGCCTCTTAGCAGCACATAAGATTAACTGAGG
The DNA here is from genome assembly GCF_965638725.1 of Aptenodytes patagonicus. Lineage (NCBI taxonomy): Eukaryota > Metazoa > Chordata > Aves > Sphenisciformes > Spheniscidae > Aptenodytes > Aptenodytes patagonicus. Next base: position 14,020,295 of record NC_134959.1, read on the forward strand.
CTCTCTGCTTTTAGTCTGATTATGCTATACGTTTTTAAAAATTAAAGTAGAACTAATTCCACTTTGAAATATTACCTTCATAATGATCAATTCCATACTGAGGATTTCATCTTCCGTACAAGCTCCATCTGTAACATAGGCAAACTGGTGCAACTTTGGTGGATAAATTTCCTGAAAGATAGGGGATTAAGTATTTAATTTGTGGAGTAAGTTGTAACTAGTCTCATGTGCTTAGGGAGAACAAAAAAAAAAGAAAAAAAAGAACAACACACCACTACTTCAGCATTTCAAAACAGAGGGAAAAAAGAACCAACCCCCCATTGTAACTTACGGTGTTCTCCTCTGCCTTTAATATACACAGATTTCTTGTTCAACCTTCCTGATCATAGCCTTCACCTTTCACTTTTGATGGATCAGTACAACATGCATTATGTTTGACTACAGCATGACCGAGACAGTATCATAATTGACATCAAGATTTTTTTATACATCCTAAAGAAAAGGCCTTTTATCCCTTGCTTGAGAAGAACAGATTGAAGAATAATAGCCCTCTTAAAAAACAAACAGTAAGAACTTAAAAGCACTATGTATTTTAATAGTTCAATTTGTTCCAGTAAATAAAGAATAGCTCAGACTATCATCCAGTAGGTACTCCACTAACAATAGAATTGCAATAAGTGGTCTCTGTATACAGCAGCCAGCCAAAAACTCATTTAGCAACCGCAATTAAAAACTTTAGATTTATTCTAACACTGAAAAGACTATCCTTTTAAGATTAGAGACATATACTGTGATGTTAGCTAGTCTTAAAAAAAAAATTAGGAAGAATTTTGAAAAGAAAAAAAGGATTTTTTCTTCTGTCTCCCAGCTGAAAAGTCATAGCAAAAAAACTCCATAAAGCCTGCCAAAATGCATCTAGTGTACAATAAGTATGCTGTCTGTCCATTCACATTTTTATGTTTAAGTAAAGCTGGAGATACTTACCTCTAGCTTTGCTGCTATGAATAAAGAAGAGATACCAATAAGCTGCAATAGTGTTTTTACAACATTCTGTTGTGTTGCCATAAACCGATCAAAGAAATCTTGTGCTAAATAAAAAGTTTCTCTGTGAAGCTTGTAGACTTCACAAACCTGGAGAGACATCAGAGATTACAAAGGTCAAGAACAGTGTTAGAGTCAAAAACAGATGCTACAGGTGTATTAAAACAAAAAGCAAGAGCTAGACATAAAATTCATATTGGCTTTCTGCTTCACTGCTATTGTGAAGTAACATGTTAACTAAGAGCATGAGTTAAGCAGTTTCCTTTGACACAAGATGACTGCCACTACGGTAACTGCCCCCCCCCCCCCCCCCCCCCCCCCCGCCAAAAAGAAAAGATCAGAGTGAAAACCCTTTTAGGAAATGCAAGCACATGTTCTAACAATGTCAGAACATCAGTTCCTCATTTTTGCGAAGATGCATCATTCCAACACCTCAAAAGAGAAAATTCTCACAAATACTTTAGAATTAAGAACAGAGACTATGCCACTGAGTCATAGGTGGCATAGTCATAGACTCACATACAGACAGAAGAGTTGTAGTAAATTCTACATGCCAATAAGAGAGAGTTTGAGAGATGCATCTGGTCTCAGCCACCACACCTTCCTTTTTACAGTGACTTTCATAATTACAATTCATTTGTGCAGCTTTTATCTGCAGTGTGACCTTAAAAAGCTTACAACACAGAGCTTTAGGGACAAATCGATTATTATCCATTATCGATCTAAATGAATATCAGAATATATTGTCAGTTTGTATACCATCAACTCAATCCATTATATATTCTTTTTTTAAGTTTAGTGCCATTAATTAACAAACTAAGATGAAGACGAGTGTCTAGTCCTAAATGGGTTACGCAAAGATCATGAAATGTACTCATGACAGTTATTAGTACACTTCAACAAAAGCACACTTGAAATAATCACAAGCATGGAAAAGCTTACCTCCATTAGCCAGTCTAGAAGAATTGTTCTCATTTTAGGTTGCAGGAGAGGGTGCCTTTGCATATAAAGTTTATCCCTCACATATGTCTCTTCTTTGTTTATCATGTTTTTCCATACATCTTCTCTGTTTGCCCAGCTAAGACAGATCAATATGCTTAGTCTTGAATCATAACACAAAAGGAAGGCAGACAAGCAGCAGCAAAATGGCACGCTTACCCTAGAACTGGTAATGGTGAAGCTCTAGTTGGAACAACACTTAGATGTATAAAGTGAGAGTAATCAACACCAACTGGATCATCATCTTTATCTGGAGTAGGAATCAGCATATGGGCATTTTTGTGAACATTATTCCAGGATGGCTGTTAAATGAAGTACAAGATTTTACACTGTGCCTTTTAAAATAATAATTTTAGCTGTAAATAGAAGACAAGACATTGGCAAGAAACTATGACAGAAACTATGATTACCTCTTTAAGCTGCACAGAATCATAGAATTGTTGAGATGGGAAGGGACCTCTGTAGGTCATTTCATCCAACACCCCTGCTCAAGCAGGGCCACCAAGAGCCAGTGGCCCAGGAATATGACCGGATGGCTTTTGAGTATCTCTAAGGATGGAGGCTCCACAACCTCTCTGGGCAACATGTGCCAGCGCTCGGTCACCCTCACACTAAAAAAAAGTGTTTCCTGATGTTCACAGGGAACCTCCTGTGCTTCAGTTTGTGTCCATCTCCTCTTGTCCCATCACTGGGCATCACTGAAAAGAGCCTGGCTCCATCTTCTTCACATCCTCCCTTCAGGTATTTATATACATTGATAGGATCTCCCTGAGCCTTCTTTTCTCCAGGCTAAACAGTCCCAGCTCCCTCAGCCTTTCCTTATAGGATTGATGCTCTGGTCCCTTTATCACCTTAGTGGACCTTTGCTGGACTCTTTCCAGTATGTTCAGGTCTCTCTTGTACTGGGGAGCCCAGAACTGGACACAGTACTCCAGGTGTGGCCTCACCAGTGCTGAGTAGAGAGGTGTTGCTTATTTTCATAGCAGAGAAACCTTGCAGCGAAAGCTGAAGAACATTTACCCTGTTCTCCTTCTGAAGGGCCACAACTGTTTCATGGAAGAATATCCAAGTCAGAATCTCCTATTGTCATGTTACATTTTGTTTTTACCAAAAATATTTTGCATGAAAGCAAGATGCTTGCCTTCAGGTAAAGAATAAGCAGACAGAACTTTAAAACCCAATTTGTGATTATAATTATACAAATACAAGGTCAGGATTTCTGGTAAGGAATATGTAGATGCAACGCCTGAAGTCATAGTTCTATACAAAGCAACCTTGACAATGGACACAGCAAAATAGTAGTTTATAGAATTTTTCTTACTCATTCAACTTGCAGTGCTAGGATGAAAGAAACAAAGCACTTATGATCCAATTGTTTTCAGAATAAAGCAAGTACATGTCAAGTAATTACCACTAAAGTATCAAGTTGACCATTTCATATACAGAATTTTGCCAAGGTCTGCAAACATCAGACATCTGACATTTCACCCATCACATCCTTTTACTTTATTTGGACCAGAACTTAAGTTTGGGTTTACTTTTCTCCTGGCTAACTCTGTTAAACAAGATCTTGGTGTAGACTTCACACAGTTCCCCAGGAAAATACTACTTGTTTTATTTTGCAGTAGAATACAAAGCCAGCCCCATGTCATCATGCCTAAGCAAATTAAAATTTGGCATTTCTGCCTAACAGTGAAGTCAGCCATCTTCCTGCAAACTGATCTGTTCTCTGCAGCACTAAAAGGACAGAACTCCCTAACAAGACTCCTAATGTGCTTCCAAAAAAAAAATAATCAGAAGAATCATTAGGTGCTAACAAGTAAAATGCTTTACATGAAATTTTGCCTCTTGTAAAGAAGCTTCCACACCTGATATTTGCCCTGTCCTTGCTACAACTGACATCACTTTCCAGCAAAATGGCTACCTCTTAGCACCAGCTTCAGAAACAGAAACCACTGACTTAATGAAACAAAAAGCACATTTCGCAGTTCACTCGCAGCTAAGACTGCTTTGTACTTTGAGTTACTGACACACAGGTGGGTATTTTTTCTTCTTGGAGTTCTACTTGCAAATCTAGCATAGCTACATACCCAGCCATGCCACAATTTAATTTGGGTGGGGGAAGGCAAAAAGAGGGAATACTATCTTTATCTTAAAAATTACAGATTCCTTATGAACTGAAAGTTTGAATAAAAGCGTCGCATCAGCATTGCTTTAAGTTAATTTTTGTCCTCCCTCAAAACTAGACTTTAGTCACACTTTGTCCTCCAAACTGCACAGCAAGCCCAGCTGCCAACAGCCTTTGGAGAAGTGCTGCCTTATCAGTTAATCAGCAAACCAACAGAAAAGCGGTAGATTATATAATATCTATTTAAAGGTGCCTACTAGACCAGCAGCTTCTGAAGGACAAGGGATCTGCTCCACAGAGTTCTCAACCAAAGCAGATACCTCACATACTACATGGCAGCAACAACGACAATTGATTTAGGAGATTTCACCACCCCCAATCTTCTATAAGGAAACATAAATCAAGGGTCAAGAGCCTCTTCGGTGTTTTGAGAAGTGAAAACAAAGTTTTTGACTAGATAATGTCGCTCACCAAAACAGCTGGGGAAAAGATGCAAGCAACAGAAAAATCATATAGCTTAGCTAGAGGCAAGAAGGAAACAAATGCATAGGGTCCTCAAAAGCAAGAAACTGCTGGGAAAGGAGACGGGAGTCTGAATTAGCGTAAGTGAGGGAACACCATAGCTCTGGCATGGATTTTGGTTGAAGGAATGAGCTTATTAATCAGACTCTTGAGTCTTTAAAGCAGATTTAGCAAGACGTTCAACCAAAACTAAGAAACAATATCAAGAAACTGCATTACATCACACTAACTGTAAGGAAATAGGAGCCACCACTGGAAAAAGAAACAGTTTAAGGTGGGGAGGGTGTGAGGAGACCATGAAGAACTTCCTTTGGGCTTGCACAGAGCCAACCCGAAAGCAGGGGCTGCCAAAAAGCGACAGATGTTACAGAGAATCTGTGCAGCCTAATGGAGGAAATCCTACAGCCCTGGGCTTACTTCTGAGGCAAATAGGAGCTGAAGTAGGATGCGAGCCAAAAATCAGTGGGGAAAACTGCCTCTTGAAATCTATATAGAGCCCAGCAAGAAGTCTTGGTGATGCCCACAGTAATATTCCAGATACAGGAATAGGAACAATTGATCAGAGATACAGATCTATATCTCAGACCTGAGAACTAGATACAGATTGGAGAAATTGAACTGAGGACATGAGAAGGCTCGTTAGGAGAAGGAGCACCAAGGGCAGAAGGTAGATGACCAAAGAGGTCCATCAGAGCAGTCAAGCCCATACAGCTCCAAACAAAGAAAACCCAGGAGTTCAAAGGTTGGAGTTTCTTTAAAGCTCAAATGTTCCCACACCTCAGTTTTCTGCAGCACGTCATCATTCACTGATATATCAAACATTCATTTAAATGGATCTTTTGGACATCCTTCAGGCATATAGGCCAGACACAAAATGGAGCAGGTAGCGACTGTTGGGGTTATCAGTTACAGGTAGAACCTTCAGTGAAGCAGCCACACCTAAGAATACAAGCTGCTGAGACACTTGTGCATCTCAACATGAGCTGTGAGCCACCAGAACAAGCTTCCACAGACCCAGGGCAAGAAGGGCAGCAGGAAAGCAGAGGAAGAGGGTGACCCAGAACTGCATTCAAACAGCAAAGTCAGAGGATTTTCAGCATGGAAATTGAAGGCAGAGGAACAGGAGGGGGATATAGGCCTGTTTGTCTCACCCTAAAAAGCAGCACCTCGTAACAGAGACACATTGATATGAACTACTAGACTGCAGCCTTAGTTTGCCCACCAAAAATAGCAAGACTTATAATTCTAGCCATTCTTCACTCACAGGATGCATTAGTTTGAAGTATAGGGTTTTTCTTTGCCATCAGAAAGAGATTCCAGAATTAATAAATAGGAGAGAGAAGAGCAACTCACATTATTAAGTTGTTCCAATTCTTTCTGAATAGCATAGGAGCTTCTACTGCTTTTAATTTTCTAAAGAGTCTGAATATTGTCCTGCCCTAGATTTGGGCCAAGTCAAGCTCTCAACCTGGATATAGTTTACATTCTTTATCTGTTTGTCTGAAGACTTTAGTAAGTTGTTTTTTGGGGTTTCTGTTTTGTTTTTTAAATTGGATCTTCCAAAGATAACCTAGACTAGTTAAAAACTTTTTGGAGGATATTTTCAAACCAGTTAGGTGGAACATTTTGACAACAGTAAGACCGGATTCTGGAAAAATGTCCAGTGAGAAATTGACCAAAACTATTTCCTGAGAGTTTACTCCATCTTCTTTTCACCTGAAAACATTAGTTAGTTTCATCTAAAGAAACTAACTTCTAGATTCAATTCTCCACTCTAGATGGAGGTGGCCATATAATTTGTATCACAATTGCACAGATGACTATCTAGTTAGATGAATTTTGTTTTACACGGAGCCTTGGAAGTGTATCCATCCACAGAAAGCAGCCAGAATTAATATGAGAATTGCTAGCAGAATTACAGCAGTGCCAGTTCTCTAAAAATCAAACACAGAATTTATGCAATATTCTGCTGTCACAAACCTGATGATATAGTCACCCTTTCATCACATAAAGGGTAACAGCATCCTAATTAAGAACTCAGGCCTTATGTTCAACAGAAGCAAACTAATGAATTGACTATGAAGATGCTGTAAAATGGGATGTGACTATGATATTTTGCCTTGTGCATAAACTAGTGTCAGTAAACAATTTATTTAATGTAGAAGTCATGTGGTATAGGCTGCAGTGGATTTATAGCTACTTGCATTTTAGAATTGTTGTGCCTCAACAGACTAACTATCTCACTGGCTATCATACAAGCCTGCTATACTGCTGCTGGAACCGTAAACGTATTCTCATTAGTGGCCTGTGGCAATTTATATCAGAGAATAGCTTGTGTCACACCATAGACTGAAGAGCTGCTGCTGTGCAGCCAAATGTTAGCTTTTTTAAACAGATCTGTAACAATCTGGCTACTTTGTCACAACAAATAACCTTCTCTATGTACGGACAGCTATACAGGTACCCGTTTTATTTATGGTTTACAGAATCAAAGGGCCAAATCCCACCAGTATCCTAAGCTTAACTTGAAAAATTGCCAAGTAAATATTTTGGATGCCTACTGCCTAAATTATCTAAATTTTAACTTACCTATCATTCCTGAAGTAACACTGAATGGCTACCAGGCCAGGAACACAAACAAGAACAAAAAATTGGAAATCTTTATCTAATTTCAAAGTTGAAGGTCAATGTATGCAAAATATATTTCAAGTTTCTTTCCACTGTCTTTCTGGAAGAAGGTAAAATTGGGTCCCTGTTGAGGGTTTTTTAATAATACCTCACTATTATGCAATAAACATGCACAAGAAGCCCTTGCTCAGCTCAAACAGGATGAATCTTTTGGTGAAGGAGAGCTGTGGTGAAGGACAGGCAGCTCTTCCTTGTCAGAAGTGAGAAATTAGTTTAATATACTGCACAAAAGAAAGACAGAAGGGAAGGAGAGATCCCCTCATTAAATGCTCACCATTTGAGCCCTGCTTAATATGTTGACTGATAACTAGTATACGCAGTTGCAACAAGCAGAGGCCATTCCAAACAATGATGCCCATCTGTTATGGTAGCACTTTAGTCTTGGAACTTCCAGCTGCCACTTCTGGTTAGATGTGCCACATTATGCATAGCCTTGCGTACCAAATGAGAACGGTCTGTACTCCCTGATCGTGACTTTTGCAGCTGAAGTATCACCCTGCATGTGCATTAACAGGCTGAAGTCCTAGTGGCAGTGACTGAACAAGCACGTGTGAGTGTGTGCAGAAAAAAAAAAAAGGCGGGGGGAATAAACCTATTTCAGAAAACAGGCTACTCTCTGTTTTATTTAGAGCATCATGCTTTCAATATCATCTACCAACATAGCATCCAATATAGACACCAATAGCATCTCAGGTTCAAAGATTATAGGAAGGACACTAAGGGAGCAAGGACATTACTAAAGTTAGTTTTGACTTCGTAACTCAGATCATTCTAAATGTCTTACTGAGAAAACTGGCAATGGTCACTACTAACCTCCACTGCAGGCCTGATTTCCACAGCTAAGTGACTTTACAGAAATTATCTCTTTGTTCTGCAGAGAAATGAAGCCTATTTTACCACCACATTAGCATCTAGTATAAACTTCAAAGTTCTAATCAGGAACCTCATACTCTGTCAGTCTGATAATGACATTTGTCAATAGGAATGGAGCTGATGATGGAAGGAATGGGGGAATCTCTCCTCTCTCCCAGGTGATACGTAAGTAGAGACATAACTGCAAAGAGAATCATCTTAAAAGATGATTCTGTTCGTATGCTTAAGTGTCTCGTGCTTTGGCCTGCAAGGTACAGCACATAAGCACATGACTGCACTCTTGCAACTCTCTAGAGAAGTCAATGCAGAGTCCCTCCGTGTAGGCCTAAATGCATATTAAGGCTTTCGTAAGGTGCACCCTTGTAATCCCAGGACAGTTGGATATACCGAATTATTAACATAATGTTTTAGACCAACACACGCCTCATCTCTTGCAAAGACTCCAAAGCAACCTGTATGACTTGAAGCGCTTTGCACTCTTCTCAGCCAGCGTTGATAGTCTCCCTCGCCCATTGCTATACAGCATCTGGTAGCTGTGTATCTGTTGTACCATGTTCGCAATAATAATGAAGTACTGCAAAATAATAATAGGGTTAAGTAAGATTACAGGAGTATGACCTAAAGCCAAATTGGTTACCTGGTTTTCATACTGCTTTTTTCTAGTCATCTCCATTTTAGCAATTTCTTCATCAGGATCCTGTAAGAACTACAAAAAGCAAGATATAATTTCAGGAGTACAAGCTGCGGGACAAGCGACCGTTGGCCGCTGTGACGTGCACCTGGTCCCTCGGGATCTCAGCCCCGCAGCAGACCACCGCCCACCCAACACCCAGACCACCACATGGCCCCCAGCCACCCAACAAAAGGAGGGGAGGGCCCGGAGGCCAAGCCCGGCGGCGGGGCAGGCGCTGGCCTGCGGGCACCGGGGTGGGCCGCCGGGCTGGCCCGAGCCCGCACTCACCGTGGCCACATCGGCTTTCCTCTTGCGGGCTCGCATGGCGCACTCCGCACCCCCGTCCCCCTTGGCGGGAGCCTTCTCCTCCGCGCAGTCGCTGCCAAGAGAGAAGAAGCTGAGGGAGCCCCGGCCGCGGGGAGCCTCCTCAGGGGTGCCTGACGGAGACCTCGGCCTACAGGGCCCCGCGCACGGCGGGGCCGGCGGACTCACCTCTCCCGGCGCATGGTGCCCGCCTGGGCCGGGTCGGGGCGAGCGGAGCGCCGTGCGGGGAGCGGCCGAGCAGGCCCGGGTCCCAGCCCCCACAAAGGGCCGCAGAGGCGCGGGCGCACGGCGCGGAAAGGGCGGCCGCAGCCCCGGGCCGGCCCCGCCGGCTCCCCCCGCCCCGCGGCCGGGCACCCCGGGAGGCGTCAGGGGCGCCCGCCGCCCCCTGCCCGCGCACTCGCTCACTCACCGCCGCGCCGGCCGCCCCGGACCTTCCCGGACGAGAGCGGTGGGCGGGTGCCCGCCCGGCAGCGGCGGCGTCTGGCAGGGCGCAGGGGCAGGGCGGGAGCGCGGCGCGGGCGGGCTCCGCTGGGCGCCTCCTGCCTCACGGCGCGGCCGCTCCCGTCCCTGCGCACAGCGCGGCCCGCGCCGAGCGGGACATTTAAACGCGCGGCGCGGGGCCGCCTCCCCGCCCGCCCGCACACGTGGCCCCGCGCGCAGCGCCGGGGGCCGGCGCGCGGCCGGGGCGGGGTCTGCGGGGGGCGCGGCGGGGCGCCGCCGGCCGCCGGCGGGCCCTGGGGGAGCGGCGCAGGGCGCCGCGGGGCGCGGGATCCCGCGCCGGGGCCGGCGGGGCGGGGCCGGGGCCGGGCCGGGGGCGGGGCCGGCGGCGCTGACGCGGAAGCGGCGGCGGCGCGCGCGGCCGCCGCAGGTGGACACCGCCGGGCTGGCGGCGGCGGGGTGAGCTGAGGTGAGGGGAGCCGAGGGGAGGGAGCCGAGGAGAGGGGCCGGGCCGGGCCGGGCCGCCCCGCCCGCGAGTGGGGACGGGAACGGGCCCGGCCTGTCCGCGGCGGGAGGCGGGCCGCCGCCATAGCCGGCCGGGGCCTGCCCGCCCCACTGACCGGACCTGATCCCCTCCCTGCCCTCCTCTCTCCCGCAGGGCATGCGGCCGCCCGGGCTCTTCGGGCGGCTGAAGGCGGCGGTCGTCGGGGTGGTGCACGTGGGAGCGCTGCCAGGTAAGCGGCGGCCGGGCGGCCCGCTGGCGCTGCGCCCGCCGAGCGCGGCGGCGTCAGCCTGTCGTCGGCATCACCCGTTAGGCCGGCTGCGGGCCCCAGGGCAGAGCCCGCTCCCCTGGAAGCCTGTCCCTGCAACCACCGCTGCGGGCCCCTCATGAAGCGCCACGGGTTTGGGCATCTCCCCTTTCTAGAGGTAAAAGAGGCAGGAGACGCTTCCACGTAGGGAGCTAGGCTGAGAAAACAAGGGTTTGGCGAGCTCTCCGTTGCTGTGTTTTAAGAGGCAATGGTTATGAAATTAAGCAAATGAGCGTTGGGACAGGATAGATGTCGGCGAGAGCTCTCGCAGGTCCTGAGAGGCAATAGGAAGCTCTGACAACAGGCAGGGTTTGTTCCACCCTGACCTCCTCATCCACCTTTCCAGGGGCTCAGGGTAAGCAGAGCTGATGACAGCTGCTAACCTTCCCCTTGGCAGGCTCATGCCTGGAGCTCACTGTGCTCCATGCTTTCCCAGAAGCAGCCTCCAGGCACTATGGCCAGTTTTCCCCACGCTGTGGAATCAGACCACCTAACAAAGTTGTCAGAGGGCTCTTCACAGTCCCCATTTCAGACTCCCAGTGCCTGGCTTTAGGAGCCCAAGTATCAGAAAAGACTTTGGAGTTGATCTTTAGGGAAATTCATTGAATTCCAACAAAATCCATGCATGTTCATTTCTTCCATGAAGCACTTCTACTGAAGATCAGATACAGTCAACCTTGCAGATTAAAGTTTAAGATAGCTTTAACTAATTTTAAATTGACTGGTGTTTAGCATAGGTATCCTGCAGACCTAGAGGTCGGTCTTGCCATAGGTTGCATTAGTGATGCTCCACACAATGCAGGATAAGCTATAATAAGTACAGGAATAACAAGCTAAGAGCAGACCTGGTGCAATAAGGGATTATTGCAGTTTATGAATTAGATGTAGGAGCTGAATGGTTACAGTAGATCTGTGAAGTTCAGCTAGGGAAAGAGATGCCACTAAGGCATGTTACAAGGAGATACAGCAGTCTTTTAGCAAGTTTACCCTGTTTCTTCCTATTTCAGTATGCCAATCCCTATAGTTATCCTACCTGAAAGCTGTTACTGTATGTGGTTTTGGTTTGTGCGTGCCCTGGGGTAAGCAGCATTATTCTTGCAGGGACACCAAGAAGTTCTCTTCCATTGACCCAGATCATTGATCAAGCTTGTCAAGAGGCTGAAGCTTACAAGGATGCTGGAGTTGTAAGTTTTGGTTTCCTTCTTCCTATGGCAGCATTTACACAAAGCTGCTTCTGCATAGCCAATATTTTAAATTGAGTCTATAATTCATCAAAAGCATCTTAAACCACACGGTTTAGGAAGATGTTTAAATCCACATCTTGCATCACATGTACCCAAAACAAGTGAAAAAGCTTAGATTCAAATTGTGCAATTCAGTTGCTTAAGTTGCATTACCATCAATTTCGAAGAATCAAGTCAATTTAAGGGGGGGGGGAGGAAAGTTGACTGCAACACGGGTGGTTGCTGGCATTCTAGGTATCTGGCTGTAGAATGCTTCATCATCCACCCTGACAAGCCACTATATTTTTAGCTCTGTACCACTCTCTGGTTTCATGAAGTCATGGAGGAATGCCATGTGCACAGCTGAGGCACTGCATCCATACCTCAGTCACTTGTAGGCTGCAGGATCGCCCCACATTTGTGTTTGTACCAAAACAGCACAGATTAATCAGGGACTAAAAAAAAAGCTTAGGCCCTTTTCTGCCCTCTTTAACTCTTCTATCCTAGCCCCCTGGCAGCAAGCATGCCTGCTTTGTGCATCTAGAAGAGAAGGCCCAAAAGGCCAGTCTCACCCAGAGGCAAGAAGAGGCAGGTACTACTGACTGAATTGCTGTTGGACCTAAAGTGGTGTACTAATCTTCATAGGTCAGGAGATTTTAACAGGGTGTATCTCCTTTTGAAAGGTCAGATACGTTTTAAACATTTCATTGCACCTTGTCTTCGGGTGTTGATGTGCTTTTTCTTTGACCTGCCTATGGTATTACGTACCTTTTCTGGCATGGTGAAGCAGTGTCCTAATGCCCGAGGTTTGAAAATGTCTTAAATGAACAAGTAGTCACTGCTCTGAGCTGCTGTTTTCTGCAAAAAGCTTTAATAACAAGCCAGTTGAAACCTTTTTAATGGCATAAATTAGGATGATACTTTACAAAATTGAATATAAGAACTTAGTCTAAATTATAGAAGACCAATGTCAAAATGCAAGACAAGTCATATGAAGCAGGTTATCAGCAGAGCACTAGTAAGGCTAAATTAGGAAAGAATCCTGAGAACAGAACTGTTGAAAGGATAAACAGCAGTGCGGAAGAATGATGTTTACATAGGTGGGCTTCAGTGCCTATGAACCAGATGAGCATGTGCAAGATGTCCACCCAGTTAGAATAATCTCTAACTGCAAGTTGTACAGAATGAGTAAGTTTTCTTCCTTTTCATGCCTGTTGAAAGAGCAGGTGTGCAATAGCTCTGTATTCTGTACTGTGACTTTATATTTTGTCTTTACAGTTACAGTATCAACATGAGGTGTAATGTGATTTGATCTACAGAAGAGTGGCAAGTACTAGTCTCTGTCTTCCTGTGTTAGAGGAAGTGGTTACACAAGGGATCTGTAACTCTTACAGCAATTGCCCCACATTCCAGTGCTTGTTTACCCATTTCTCTTACGTACTAATTACACATTGAAACCTTTAGCAGCAGGGAGAAAACATGAAGTATACCTAAAGGTGAGGGAGGGTACTGAAGCAGTTACTTCCACTGCTGACATGCACAAAGCTGGAACAGTTTTAAAACAAGCTTTAAAATCAGTATGAACACAAAATTTTAATTTGGGTTTTATACTTCATTGTCTTTTCAACAGTTGTAATAAATTCTGCTATTCCAGGTCTAACTGGTTTACCTTTTCTCCTACTGCACTGCAGTCTCTGAACTTGAATATATTTTTAAACCTACCTCTCAGGTAGACAGATGAAGTGAATGCAGTCATTTCTCTACACATTTGGACAAATTCAGAGCTTAAAGTTATGCTTAAGTCTATTTCCTGTAGAAATCACAAGAACATCAGTATACATTCCATACCAATCTTCATTCTAGAGGCCTGTATACAATAGTGTTACAGCAATATGACAAACAAATCCTTTATTAAGGCCATAAAGGTCAGAGATAATCAGGAGAACTTCCATAAATATCAGTATGTTTGCCTAACACTTTCTGCAATTCACTTGTTTAGTTTTTCCTGGTACTTTAAGAGAAATGTAAGTTTTCATGACAGATACTTCAGGAGCTTCCTGGCTTTTGCCCAGAGATCACCACTCTTCCAAACTAGCTATCCTGCTTCTGTAAGGGGAGCATATTTGGGTTTCCCCCTCAGTACTCTGAATGAACTGTTAAGCTGTCTGTTTTTCTTGTGGAAGAGCTAGAAACTTAAAGTTTTTTCCACGGATGTTTCTACTGACAGTATTGCCAAATGCTGCCCACAGTAGCCTTTAAGATGATATGTAACCATCTTGCTGCTACTAGATGTTTACATATTGTCTCAAGTTGCTTGAATTGGTGTTAACATTTAAAAATAAAGTATATGGTCTTGCTCACTCAATATGCATTGCACTTGGAAGTAAATCCTAGTATATTCAGAAAAAGGTGACTCGTCTGGCACATTAGCAGCTTAACATAATAAATATGAAAGATTTGTGATGTTAGAGCACAGTAATGAAAACAAGTGAGTGCTCAGTTAGGAAGCCATCTGTGCTCAAAATGTATATACTTTGTACTTGTGTGTTGCTAAACAATGAAATTCCCTAGACAAGATTTTATAAGCAGCAAGCTATGAGACATTATGATCCCTCCAATTTGTGTCTGCTTTTGTTTAAGAAAAATGTAAAATATATATTTGAGTTAACTTTTATTCATTCGATTCAGCCTGGGTGATGCTTACTTTGTAGCCAGAAAATAGAGCACAAGTTCCCTCTAATTTCATTGATATAGATCACTTTACTACTAGTTGCTGTTATCTAGCTGTAGCTACTTGAGTAGCTGACATTAAAGACAGAAATACGTAAGTAAAACCATTTCTTTAAAGAGAATCCCAAAATTATAAAGTTACATTGAGTTGTTAATACTATGGTGCTTCTTACCACACAAAATTTCAGGTTTGCTTCTTTTGCCAATGCTGTCTCTGGCGATGCATTCATTGCTGTTCTGATCCTTCTGACCCTTCTTTTGTTTCTGTACCTGGAAGGGTAGTTGCTACTACATGTTTTACATTGATGTTTTTAAAAAGTGAAAAGTTTCAAGCCTATTACTCTTATAACTACAATGATAGTTGGAATTCAAATTACATAGAGTTTAATAACAGGTGAGACAGAATAAACTAGTATTTCTGCATAGAAACATGTAGGTAGTTGTCACTTGGATTACAGAGGTTAACATTTCAAATCCTAGCTATGTTACAGTAGAATAAAATAGCAGACAAATCTCCACCCAACTACCTCCTATGGTATATGCAGGAGAACTTAAGATACATACTTACATATATTAAGGCAGTAATCTCTTGCTCTGGAGTAGAGCTTTTAAAGGAATTGCTAGGAAGCTGTGCCTAGACACAGCAAATAAATGCTCTACAAAGGCACCTGGTTTCCTTTATAAGGGGCACATGACTGTGATGATGGGAAAGGCTGTAATTGTCTTAGTGCATACCTGAGCCTATATAATAATGGGTATGGTGCAAAACCCCCTTTCTTCCTGTAGGAAAGAATAGTTGTTTTAAGCTTGCAAAGGTTTGTATTAGTATGTATGTGTTTGTAGGTAAAGCCTTTCTGTTAGGGGAAACACTGGGGTTAAAGTTGCCCTAGGTAAATGTTACATTAGGTAGGTGCTGAGTTAAAGCTTGTATGATTGTTATACCTGTTGTGGTTTATAGTGTGACTATTTTTGAGGCTTTTCTGCTGTGATATGTGTGTGTGCGGTTGAAGTGTTTTAAGAGGTCATTTCTATAAGTGGAATAAAGCTAAGGAAGTTATTTTTCTATATAATCAGAGAGCTATTTAAATGACCTATTTTCCAGTAGCTAACTGTGGTACAAGAGGCACTTTGCACATATGTAGCACTTCAGAAGTCATTCAAAGTAAAAAGGAAATATATTGTTTGAGAATTATTTATAATAAGACTATTATATATAAGCAACACTTAAATCATCTTAATATTCAATGCAAAAGGAACACAAAAGGTATTTGCTAGAGTTTTATCTCATACTATCCAAATAAATTCTGCTTTGGAGGGTGTAATACACTAGCTGTTCCCATAGACTTCTAAACTATAAGCTTAAGTTCCAAGAACTTTAATTTAGCATAACTGTTTTCTTTCCACCATTTTAATTAGCTGTCTGATAGTACTGAAGTCTGTTTTATATACATATCAATTCAGTAAACACAGAAATCTGTGGTGTTATATTTTTATATAAAATATGAAAGAAAGCTTTGAGTTAAAGCATCTGTAATTCAGCTCTCTATTGCAGAACATATGTTGTTCTTTTTTAATTAAACAAAACATAATATGCAAAAGAACACAGTCTATTAGATGGTACCAAAAGAATAACACATTATTAAAGTAATACCAAAAATATTCACAGTAACTGTGGACCTTGAGGCCATAGGAAGAGGCAACTGCTGATAAGTGAATATAGTAAGTTTAAGGCTGAAGAGAGAAATGTTGGAATCCTCCCATACACCTGCATTTTGAACTAGAATTCAATCAGATACTTTTTATGCACAGTAGTATGGCTAGGGTTTTTAATTAATTTTTAAATGAATTAATTCATTAATGTATCTAATGGAATAATTTGCTTTATGCAAATTCTGAGCTTTCAAAGTAGTAGCAACTCATGGAAAGCTCAGTTTCACTGCGGAATTCCTGTGAAATTCTGCCAGCCCGTTCTCCTGCTTTTTTGGCTACTAGCGTGGCTCTTCAGGGGCTGAGCATCTGAAGCCCCGTTCCCAGATGCCTTTCTTCCTGCATGTCCTATTGAAGTTGATTCTCAACTGCCTGAAAGCCTAGGGCTTCTGGTTTGCAGATCCTAGCTCCTTGCCCTTATGATAAGCTTGAAGTTTCCCAGATACCCAGGCTTTGGTGAAGCCTGCCAAGTAGAGCATTCTTGAGCCGAGGACCAAGGGTGTCCAGGTTTTGTGGCCTCAAGGAATTACCTGGTTTTGAGGGTTCATTGCATTTTTTGAGTTTGTTTTGTTAAAATATTGTAATTCTACATTAATCCTTTTGCTGCATACTACTACTGACCAACTTTGCATTCTTGCTTAGGCTGACCTAATATATTTATGTGTACAGAGGGCGAAAGGCTAAGGGATTTCTCTTTCTGTTGGTACCACAAAGGATTCAGTAGTTGTGCCTGAGGTACAAGACCATTTGGTCAGTTTAGGTTTGTTGGAACAGTCCGGACCTCATTCCAGAGAAACCGACTAAAAGTTTGTGATTTTTTTTTCATTTCTGAAAATGGTGGGGGTTTTCTGAGGACTGGTTGTCGTCTTTGTCATATGGCTACCTCCCATCACAAGTAGAGAAGTGTGGATGTTAAATTATACATTGAATTGGACGTAGAAACAAAATCAAGGACAGATGTTTTGGTTAGTTGTCATATCTGGTTTTCCTTTGCCTAGCTGAGGTTTTCTTGGACTGGAATTCTGTAATTAAATATGCTGATGAATGGCACCAAATAGCGCGTAGGTCTAATGTTGGGTGCTCATAATATTAGATCACTTTTTCCATTAATAGGTTGTGTCCTTTTGTTTTTAAGGTAACATGTATTTTGTGTATTTAAAAACTCAGATGTAAGTCATTTGGTAAAGGCAGCTGTACCCTGGTGCACTGAACATATGTGGGTCGCGTGCTTGGACTGACCGTATTGTTCCACTGGATGATTTCCATTCTCAGTTTTCCTCATCCTCCATGTTAGGTGTTCATTTATGATGTCTGTGGCTTAGCCTGTAATTCAGCCATTAAATGCTGACTGCATTTTATATACTGTCTTATCTTTTACTGCCAAAAGGGCTTCTACACTGCAACAAAGATTAAAGAAGCGTGACATATGAAAGTTTTTAGAAAAGGAAACCTTTTTTTTCCCCATCCTGATTCTTTACGTTGTTATTAAGAAAACTTCTTTGTTTAATGTCTAGTTGTATTTTTTTTTCCCAAAAAATGTTCTTCTTTCTATTCTGGTTCAGTTACAATATCTTTGAAATGTAAAGCTCTCATTTTAAAGGATTAAGATGTGTGATGAAACTCCAGAGAGAGCAGAATTTATTTTCTATATATACAATTAATTTGTCTATTAAACTTTTTGTATTTTTAGATTGAAGCAGGTACGAAACTTCTAGCTTCTTTTAACATTCTCACTGCAAATGCAAAACATCAGGCTTGAAATATGTTTCAAGGCTATACTTTTACTCTTGTTATTAGTCCTTGACAAAATTATATATGATTTGCAGTTGTTGAAAACTTTCTGGTATATACTATACAATGATTGGAAAAGTACAAGGTACCAGATAATGTACAAAGATTTTCAATAAATCGCATAAATTATATCAGCAGAGTATTTTATCATTACTCCATTGTTTGCTAAGAGTATGTCCGTGTGGAATGAGAGGTATAGTAGATAACAAATAGCAATATCTTCCTTTAAGTAATTCTGAATCCAGAATGGGAGAAATATCAATAGTTAATACTATGGTATTAGGCACACTGCAAATAGGCACAATAATAGTCAAACAAAAAATTCCTTTATTTATCCAAAATAGCACTTATTTTCTGACATTAATTGAATTGAAAATTGCCTTGATTATCTCTAAATCCTCTGTTATCCAAATATACTCAATATCCTATATTCCACTTGGATAATTGAAGTTTGACTTTACGCTATTTTTAATGAGGTATAAGATTTAACTCATTCGCCTATAGTGCACATTTTAGGATGGATCAAAGGAAACCAAATTGATGAATGTATAATTAAGATCACATTTATTTCTCTTCATGATTTCCCTGCAAATACCATGCTGTTGATGAAAGCACTTTTATTAGTGGTTGTATGCATCAACACAATTTACTGTAGATAATCCTTCCTTTGAAGGAAAACCTTTAAACTCCTGTGTCTTTTAATACAAAACAGTGTAATGGTAAACTAGCCATGTTTTTTAAGTTCCTTTTTTCCAGTTCAATCATATTTCTTTATAACAACCTCCACAGGATGGCTTGATAGTAGAAAACATGCATGATCTTCCTTACACGGTGTGTCCTGGGCCTGAAGTAACTGCAGCAATGACAGTCATTAGTGCCGCAGTGAGACAAACCTGTCCCCATCTCGCGCTGGGTGTCCAGATCCTGTGTGCTGCAAATCAACAGGCGATAGCAGTTGCTCTTGCTGCAGGTAATAGAAATGACTCATCAGTTATTACTGTTGTTTGCTATGGCATTTACTCTCTGCAAATTGTGCATTGTACTAACATAGATACCATGAAAAATGAGACATGAAAAGCTCGCTGTACCCTGAAAAAGCAGAAATTAGATTTTGAGAAAGATGCCTGCTTGATTATAATAGATGATACTTACACACTGCTTCAGTTGGAGGCAGCTAAAAATCCCAGGGCCACTGCCGCAGCTTTCTAGGTGAAACCTGTCTAAATATAATGATTAGTTTAAACCTACTCATGTCTAAAAGCCACCTTTGGTGTAACTCTATTTACTTCAGTTAAATTATGTTTGAGGATCAATTTAACCCACTGTGGTTAAGCATCCTGTTTCAGCATCTAATTATATGTTGTTGCTACTACTGTTATCCATTAAAACTAAGTTTTCATTGCCTTTTTTAATGAATGGATGGAACAAAGCTTTTTATACAATAACAAAAAATTGAGTGTACAGCTAGCCAAACTACTTAAAATTAAATTGCATTTGGGGGAATTAAATATAAATTAATCTATCTTTATTGCATGAATCCTAGACTTGCTAACCTTTCTGCTCCTACTGCTTGCTGAAGCAATTTTAGTTTTTCATATGTAACATTCCATGATTTAAAGATGAAGGCTGGTTTAATATGGAAGGCTTGTACTTCCTAAATACTTCATAAATTGAGGGTTAATGTCTGTTTTTGCCCAAATTGCATATGTGATTACAGTAAGGTTGCACGTTTTTGAATGTACAGATTTTATAAACAGGCAGAATTTTGTAAGAATGGAAAACTAAAAGATGCTGGTGTTAATTGAAAACCATACTTCAGGTAAAATAATGTAGGCTAACTTATCTGCAGTGACAGTTTTAATTGTATTTAATGTGTTCTAAAAGTCTTAAATTCCTTTTATCTTGGGGGAATTCTTGTTAGTAGATGTGTTTTGAACTCAGATTTGTTTTGAGTGCTTTAAAATCAGAAGTTGTCATTTTCAAGGTATCTAACTACTTGACAAACTGACAAAACCTGATTTTTATTGCTGCAGTAGAACCTATATGAAAACCTAAATAAAAATGCTAACAGAATCCAGTTTTAGTTTTTAGGGATTGTCAGCAGGTAGGATACTTGAGGTACATAGCCATTTGCAAAAATATTTACACATCTTATTTTTAAAAGCAATAGTCAAACTGTTAGTGAATTATGCATCCTTTTAGGAGCAAAAATTGATCACTAAATAAAGGATATAGTGTGGGACCAATGTATTTCTCTTACTTCTCAGCAATTATTAATGAGGGAGAGAATTCCTGGAGGGCTTGGGTTTTGCTCAGCTCTACTGCTGTTCTGCACTATTTGCTCTGTAACTGGAGAACACCAGCTAGGAAGGGCCTGTGTTTAATGCAATTCATTGCACTTCTCAAAAGATGATTGTCTCAAGTTCACTGAAGAGGAAAGCAAAAAGAAAAGAAAATCACTTTAAGCAAAACCATAATAAAGTGAATGCTACTTTGTAGGTAGCAAATCTTTGAGTATTTTTTCTGTAGCAACTTAGTAGTGACTTTAATGTCAATACAATTTTAATAGGTGGCTATTAATAAAGCAAGCCCTGTATGCTTTCACTACAAAAAATAGTTGCTGAAGGTGTTTTAGCTAAAAAGCATATGTAGCGTCTCCTGCTACTATGCAGTCATTTAATTTTCCCTGTGGAAACTCCTATCTTTGGTAGAAATCACCATTCTGAAGAGAACTGCACAGGGAAATCATAAGTGGTCTCTAGGTGAAGGTAATGATTTTATTTTGTAAAGGGGGAAAAAAGTCAGCAGGTTTACAGTGTGACTAGGAGCTCAACATCAGCAACCTGTGGTTATGCTAATAAACATGTTGTGGGTAGCCTATTTGGCTATACTATTTGTAACAGATGAAATTACTGAATTCTCCTAGCATATTATAGAATCATAGAATCATTAAGGTTGGAAAAGACCTCTAAGACCATCGAGTCCAACCGTCAACCCAACATCACCATGCCCGCTAAACCATGTCCCTAGGCGCCTCATCTACACATCTTTTAAATACCTCCAGGGATGGTGACTCCACCACTTCCCTGGGCAGCCTGTTCCAGTGCTTGACAACCCTTTCGGTGAAGAAATTTTTCCTAATATCCAAGCTAAACCTCCCCTGGTGCAACTTGAGGCTGTTTCCTTTTGTCCTATCACTTGTTACTTGGGAAAAAAGCCCAACACCCATGTCGCTACAACCTCCTTTCAGGTAGTTGTAGAGAGCGATGAGGTCTCCCCTCAGCCTCCTTTTCTCCAGGCTAAACAACCCCAGTTCCCTCAGCCGCTCCTCATAAGACTTGTTCTCCAGACCCCTCACCAGCCTCGTTGCCCTTCTCTGGACACGCTCCAGCACCTCAACGTCCTTCTTGTAGTGAGGGGCCCAAAACTGAACACAGTGTTCGAGGTGCGGCCTCACCAGTGCCGAGTACAGGGGCACAATCACTTCCCTCCATATTCCATATTTCCTCCCCTAATATTGACAAGGTATTGGATAAATCTGAAAATAACAGTAATAAATGAGGGGATGAGGCATCTAAGAAGGTTGAGAATTTTTTTAAATTTATTTTGGTTCTTTAAGAAACGTTTATTTATTCAATTAGGCACCTAAAGGAAGGAATGCCAGCAAAAATGTGTTTGTGCTGGGTGCTTCAGCAAAGGTATGGGGCAGTGGTAGGAAAATAGTGGGGGATCGTGAGGAAAAAGGAAACCACTGTGTCTCCACTCTTCTGACAGAAACAAGTAGTTCCTCATATTATCAAAAAACAACTATTGAGCCAAAACAGTTGTTGCCAACATCCCCCCAGCTCCAAAAGGTTGTTGCAGACTGTTACACCAGTACTGAATACTCTTGGTTCAGCGCAAGGGCAGGTCCACCACAGGGGGTTGAAGGAGGCGGTTGCCCAAGGGCATCCACCGGGCAGGCCATGGCATTCTCCTGCTGTGGGCTTTGCTGCAGGGCCCATGGTCCCCCTCCGTCTGCCCCACAAACCAGGGTCACTGCGTCTGATCTTTTGCTTTCACATTTGACTTCAAGATGTTATGTTGAAAGCTGCCAGATTTCCCTCTCTTCCTAAGGGCAGATATGGCAATGTTAACCCACTCAAAAATTAGTGTCATTATACACACAAATAGTGGGGGAGATTCATGTCACACCTTTCTTTAATATTAAAGTCCTCTGCTGCTCAATTTTTATACTCTTCTAATGTAGGCATTTTAATTTAAAATACAGTAATGTCCCTAAGGAACTGTAGACTGCGAAACATAGAGACAATACAGAATAGTACAGTTTTGTATTTATGTATTTGACTGGAAGCCATCTTAATCTCAAACACTTATTCTCAGAGAAACAACCCTTCTTAATAGTTCATTTTAATGACATCTTCTAAAGACTGAATTATCTTCCTTCTTTCCTAAAATGTTCTTTGTGGAGAAGCAAGTCAGAATTTGTTTACTAGGGTTACTTTTCAGTTGGTTCATTATTAACAAGTGTACCATGTGTTTTTTAGAGGTGTATAATTTCCTGTTTGTAGTTTCTGATTTAATTAACTACATCTGCTTGAGGTTGAAACAGAATGGTGTATATAAGCAACTTCTGCTTATAAGGCTTATAAGCCTGGCCATCTGCTGATCTTCGAGGCATAAAGCAGTTCCCATAGCTGTATCTCTGTAGTGATGCACGTCAACACTTCTGATATTCCAGGTACCCCTCCCTGTTGTATCTTGACTCCACGGGGTGGAAAACCCAGGCACGTGGGCCGGAGGCAAGTTACGCTCTTGTGTTCTGGCCAGAGCTTCAGTCTGGGTGCCTGGGAGCGAGGACTGTAGGGTCTACTGTAGAGTGCAACTTCCCTACACCTGGGTGAGCCTGTGTTACACTTACCATGAATCAGGGCTCAGTTTTTAAGTTCATCTTCTCTCATCTCATAAATTTAGAATAGAATAGTTCAGTTGGAAGGGACTTAAAATAATCATCTAGTCCAACTGCATCTCTACCTGACTGTGAAACTGCCCTTTTTTCCTTTAAGGATCATGTTACTGAAATCCCATTTCTGAATTAGTCTTCATCAATGATAATGACACAGTTGGTAGCTGATTAAGTGAGACTTCATATCAGAAGATATACCAGGTACCCAGATATCTCCATATCTTTTATAAATACAGCTTTGCTGTCTGAGACTGTTCCTTTCCCTCACCCACCAGCAGAGATATCCTCCACGGGAATTCACTTGCTACATCCCATGATGCTAAGATGGGATAGAATTGGGCAGAATTGTAGACTGCTTTTTTGTTTTTCTTTTTAACTGCCACTGTATGAATGCTGTGGTGGGAGGCAGCTAAGCAGAGAACTGTATGAGGGGTGTGCGTGCCTTGGGAGCATCCACAGGTGCTGTGGAGCAAGACAGGGAACACTGTGGACTCTGCTGCAAGCTCTGCTGGAGATGCTTCTTCCAGGTCTGTAATTCATGCTGAGCATGGAAAGAGCGTGGCTGCAAGACAATGTCCTGAGTAAAAAAGGGTCTTCACAGCACAGAGACTGTATGCCTCTAGCATCGATAGCAGGCAAAGTTTACTCCTCTGAGTTTTCATTTTCAGCACAAAATCAGTCTTTCAGATTCTTTTTGAATTAGGAAGGCAAGAAGAGCTGGGAGCCAGGATTTACTGCACATATAAAACAAGATACCACCAGTAAAGTTACCTGCAGCATCTTGCCTTTGTGTAAAGGCAAATATGTTTGCCTGAAGTCCAAAATTCAGCAGCAACCAGGAGCTTGCTGCCTTGCAGAGGCCAGATCGCATTTCTGTGAAAGCAGTAAATCATAGCTCCCAGCTCCTTTTGACCTTATAACTGAAGGGAGGAACATACCTGAGAAAGGGCTTCTCTATGGTTGCATCCAATTCACTGTTTTGGGGTGTTAAAATGCAGTCATGGGCACATTTGCAGCATTTAAGATGGATAAAGTAAAAGTACTATTTCCTCCATTAACTCAGTCTTGCAGTATTTTCTCACCCAGCAAAAGAAGTGTTTCAGTCTGTCATTTTTTTTTTTCTTTTAATCATAAACTATCATGGGAAGGAAAGAAAAAAAATAAAGATTTTCTTTACAATTGATAGACCTTCACAGCTGTTTAGGTAAAGCTGTTTAAGTAGGTTTAAAGTAAGTGGAGTAATATTAACTTTTGAAAAAGAGACAAGCTCTAGTTCCTTGAGCAGGCCGTGCAGCGGCTGGTTACTTGATTCCATGTTCTTAATATAGTCTTGAAGTTCTGTTTATTAGGTTTCATTGGAAATTTCCTGTGCTTGTTTTCCAGTGAGATTACAAAATTTTTTTGTTCCCATATAAGTCAGAAATGGGACTGCCTATTAACTATTCAACGGCTATTACTTTTCAACTTGCCAAATGTGAAAGTAAGCAATAGTATCATTCTCACAATTTTATGAGCGTAAAAATGAATTCGTTAGCGGAATCTGATTATGGCTTCATAAAACAGAAGGGTAATGATTTGGTGCCTGCACCTATTAGACTTGGTTAAAATTTGTATTTTCATAGCCTCCAAAAACCCAGATAGAGAGTGCAACCTTGTTAAACAAAGTACAGTCCTAATGTTTAGCAGAAAGTCTTAAATTACTAAGTTAATGAAACACAAACCAAGCATCAACAAACAACATGTAAGCAGTGACTTTAATACATGAAATTACTCAACGAATAGCCCCTGTCCTGAGTTAGACATTATGATTGCTGTGAAAATGTAACATATCTCTAGACTCATCGATAGTCTTATGATTAGAGGAGAAGTAGTTTTTCTTATTTAGCTCTGAATTGTACCGTAAACTTGGGTGATTTAAATAGAACCTATAGCTTTTGTTCCTAGATGCAGAAATCTGAATCTAGCTATTTGCACTATATTTATTACCCAATGTCTATTAGCACCTGTAACTATACTTGTGGCACACTCTTGGCTTTGGATCCTGAGAATACTCCATGCTTTTCACCCACTAATCTCAACGTACAGGACAGCTCATATTTGACTTGGCATCCGTCTGTGATGTTTCTTGTTAGCTGGAGTCTGTGTTGGTAAGCAATACAGGCTCTTCTCTATCAGGCATAAGCTTCTGTTTCTTCAACTTCAGGGCTTTTGGAATGAAACTGAAATTTAACATAAACAGGCACCTTGTCATTTGGTAAATACATTTTAAAGATGGTTTATGTTTCTATTTGAAATGTGTTAAGGTGAGGCCTCTGTTGCCTAAGCAGTTCTCTGGCGGGTGGGATTGCATTCTCAATGGCTGCTTTCACATGCGTTGGTTTCCTTGGTATGATGTCAGCTCTAATTAAAAGTGCAGCTGACTGCAGCTGGAGCAGCAGCAGAGCTTCAGAAGGGCCTGGAAGAGACCTCTAAAGTAAACTGGAAGAACAGTAAAAGCTGCACAAGATGAGTGCAGAGCTTTTACATGTATGTTAAGTGACAGGTGAAATAAACTTCAAGGCTGTGAAAGACTGGAGAGAAGAGGGGAATACAATAAGGGAGTCAGAATTCAGTCTTGTCCCTCACAGCTGTGGGCTTATTACACCATTGCCCAAGGCTTCAGTATTTCAACACGGATATTTCAAGGCCACGTAGGGGGTGCATGAGAGTAGATGAATGGCCTGTGTGAAGTCATTGCTATTTGTAATCTTCCTCTTAAGCATCCATCCCACAAAACCTTCCTAGTGCAAAAAATGAATGAATATGGTGGAAACTGTGTTGCTAAGACATGGTAGAGTTGATGGTTGGAGTAAGTTCAGAATAGAGTGGAAAACGTTTCACTCTTCCCAGACCTTATCTTTTTGTACCTTTGGCGCAGCTCTAGAAGTAATTTGTTGATGCGGTGCTGTGTAGAAAACATAAGCTATATTCAGAGGGAGAGTCAAACAGATTGTATGTAATGTGTTGCAGGCTGTGTTTTCTTACCTAATTTTCTAAAGAAAGAAGACTTAATGCTATTCCTCTGTCTGTGTCCACGTCCTTGATGTGTTTTGACCTGATGGCCAACTTCAGGCATATTTAACAGGGGGAATAGATGTTGGGAAGGAAGTAATACAATGAAAGAGTATCTGGAAGGAGAGGAGAGGCCCGAGTTAATGACCCTTTTTGGAGAGAAGACACATCGTTAGGACAAAGGAGCTGTATTTTGACCTACCTGCTCCTCTGTCAGCATGTGCCCACTGGCACTTCATGACAAGAGGCAGGGCAGGATGTGCAGCCGCCTGTTCTGAGCCACACAGGAACAAACTGATAGGGGCTGAGAAAGAGAAGAGAACCGTGGGGATAAGGAGAAAACTGGTGGGCTCTACGGGAGAGAAGGGAGTTGAAGGTAGTAAGATGGAAAGAAGAAGTGGAGAGAATATGGGTGAAAATAAAGGATGTAAAACTTAAATATGTGGAAAAGCAAGGTTGGTTAGTCCTAGAGCATATGGAACAACTTGTGTTGGGATCAAATAAGAGGGGCAGTAAGGTGGGGTTTTGTTTGGTTTTAGTATTTCTGTTTTTCAGTCTTCAGTTTTAGCTAAGATATTGATAATTTTCTTTTTTTCAGGTCTTGATTTTATCCGGGCTGAAGGGTTTGTGTTTTCTCATGTTGCTGATGAAGGGATTATAAATGCCTGTGCAGGTAACCTGCTACGATACAGAAAACAAGTTGGAGCAGAGAACATTCAGATTTTCGCTGATATTAAAAAGAAACATAGGTAAATACAAGCAATTTTTAATGTAAATATGAATGTAATAATGATCTTCTATTTTTCTCCATTTTCTGATTATTTTTTTTAATGCCTATTTAGTGTGAGGAAAGTTAATGATATAGGGAGAACTTTATTGTTCAAGCAAGGTCTTGCAGTGGTATTAGGGGATATGTTTAAAAATAAATTTGCACCTGTAAGCTGCAGGTTGCTGCATCTGTGAAGTTTGCAGTTGTTTAACCTTCAGGATTTATAAATGCAGGCTGTAAAAGTTTTGCATCTGGTATTAGGTGAGATTTTGTATACTTGTGTATATACCTATTATGTTTAAAGAAATTTTGTTTCTGGAGGCTAGGCATCCAAGGTTATTTTTAGTTATGCAAGCAGTTGCCATATAAAAGCATACACGTCATAATATTTTGGCATTTTAAAAAGCTATTCTCTTTTTTCTCCTTCCTGCCAATAATACTGGTTTCTCCTACTTAAATCAGTGCTGTCTATGTACGGATTATGTTCTATGATTATCAAACAGAAGGAACTTATGACAGATGAATCCAGTCTCTTTTCTGCTGATACTTTATCATAACTATCACATGGTACTTTCAGCTATTTAGATGTCACTTTGGATTTTTTTCTCCAGAAGAGCTGCTCAAGTGTTAGGTTATTTAGCATGTATAATATATAATTAAAATGTTTGTGTGTAGTATGTGGGTAATAATGAGAATAACCAAGTCTGGAAGATCTTAAATACCTAATAAACAGGTAATAAATTTCAAAATAGAAAGGAAACAATGCAGCGTGGTCAAATTAAGCTTTTAAGGTCCTTTCACAGTGATTTCTTTCTAATGATTTCTTTATATATATATATATGTATGTGTATATATAAAAATAAAAATACATTGCATTAGACTTTTTTTATAAAAAATCGATTGCATCGTGATTTTTTTTTTCTTTGTCTTGATGATTGATGAATTGATATTTGGATTATACTTCCTGTTGTTCAAAGGGTTTGCTTTTTAGGAAACCCTTTTTGTTTCAGGCAGATTCATAAGCTGAGAAGGAAATGTTAAAGGACTTGTTGGTTGAATCTTTTAATGTAGAAAAATATGCCTGACACTGAGAGCTGCTAGTCTCCTGTTCTTTAAATGGGGAGAAACTATTTTTGTAGTCTACAGCTGTGTTACGGCTACCCTCCACGTGCTAGTTTTAGGGTGCCTACTACTCTTAAGCCCCATTTCAACCTCATTGTACATATTAGGTACTTAGGCCTGCCTTTCTCCAGCTGCAGAAGGGGAGTTAGTGTACTTCCTTTTGCATCCATCGCCATGAGCGGAACGCACTGCTCACGCGTGCTGCCTCTGAATATGGCCAGAGCATGGCCCCCCTCCAAGAGCGTTGTCCATCCAGACTGATCCAGGAAAGAGGTTGGCTCCATCACCACTCATCAGTGCAACATGTTGGCCATAGCCATTGTTTTCTGCTTAAATGGAAATATAGAAACAACAAAGTCAGGTGTTGAACCAGCAATGGCTGGAATTCTTTCAAAGTTTAGAACCGTTTAAATTAAAAGCTTCTATTGCTATAGGTTTCAGACAAAGTGCGTCACCCATGTATCAAAGACTGTTGTTGAAAAGCTAGGTTGCAAGTAATTGGTGTTTGTAACTGCTGTGTAAGATGTGATTATATCATAGGTAATAACTATACTTTCTGTTAGTTGGACTTCGTGAAATGGAGGGTGTTAATTCTGTTCTAGGCAACAGAATCTGATTTATGAATGACTGCACATCCACAACTCCCACTTGAAGTCAGAGCGCTGTGTGTGCTCAACATTTCTGAAATACAGGTGCTCGACATGTAAGCAGCTGTCTCGACTGACACTTGGTAGTTCACACTTAGCAATCGCTCTTTAGAGACAGGAGACCCAGGGCAATAGACTAATCAATTATGGTTCCCTGATGGAAAAGGTTGGTTTTTTTCCTCTTGTTCGTATTGCAATTTTACTTCCCATTTTAAAACAGGACACTTACCCTCTCTCACAAAGCCTGCCTTTGGTTGTTCTGACAGCGGGTAAGATGAAGAAACGCAGTCTAAACATTCAACAAGATGGATAACAAATGTGTGTGCCGACAGTAAGCACAGGGTACGTTCCTGTTGTTTACAGTGCTCACACTCTGACGGCAGATGTCAGCGTGGCCGAGACCGCTTCGGCTGCTGAGCTCTTCCTGGCTGATGGGGTTGTACTGACTGGCACGGCTACCGGATTGCCCGCAGATCCTCAGGAGCTGAAAGGTGAGAGCTGTCATATGAAGGTCGGACAACAGGCAGTGAATCAGCTTCTGGATTAATGTAGAAAGAAATCTATATATCCACTGATTCATAAGGAAAAAAAAAGAGGGAGGAAAAGAAACTCTCGCTGTGGGGTTTGATTTGATACAGCAGAACTAATGTGATTGAGGTGCTATTCAGATTGGCTGTCATATGTTTCTAAACAACAATTTGGCAGGACAAAAATGAAAATTATTTCAAGCTTTTTTAACACTGGATGATGCTGAGGCTTAAATGAAAAAAAAATGTTTAAAATGTATGTAAAATATGTAAAGAAAAAAACAAACCAAAACAAACCACAAAACGAAAACCCCAAACTGTTTCTAAACCCATTTCTAAAAAATCTTAATATAAGAAAAAGCTACTTTTTAGCCTTAGTAGAAAACTAACTAACTATAAATCTTTTCATTGAACAGTTAAGCGTTTTTATCTTTCACAATGAAAATGGAAGTCCTGCAAGAAAAGAGGCATTTTGATAAGGCAACATTCCCAACAGGAATATCAGGGAAAATACTGCTTAGAAGATTTTCAGAAAGAATACAAGTTCAATGGTAGATAGAAAGATATTACATCAAAATAATTTTTAAATGGTGTGGACTTTTTATCAGGGGAGAGTCATTTGACCTATGAGCTCTGACCTTTGCAAAAGTTTTATATGATTCTTCATGTTTTTCTATTGGCATAAGTATGGGCTGTCTTCATGCAAATGGATCGCTCCCATGCTAGAATTAAAGTTCTATCATGGGGGCATTTGATTTTCATCACTAATTTTAATTTAGATTAATGGCTTGAATTTGAGGGTCTCACTACATAAAATAGAATGTGTATTTTTTTAGGTTTTATTTTTGCTGGCATGCTTAAACTTAGCATGTTCTGAAGTTCCAGTGCAGAGTGAATTGTTTTCAATTTATGTTAGCTGATGAGAGTGAAAACCATATTTTACTTGCCACAGATACCTGGACCTCAAATATCTTTTGAAATAATATGAAATCATCCAGTGTTTTCAGGGTTTTATCTATATCATACATCCTTAACAGCATTTAAAATGTATGTTGAACTTGTCAAAATGGGGTTTTATTTCATACATATTAAACAACCTTTTTGCCCAAAAGGTTATAAATTACTATGCTTCAATCACCAATGTTAAAAAGAAAATGATGGTTTGGTGTGAATATTGAACTTGAATTAGTTGGTCTTTTGGTACAGTAAACTAGAAATGATACGTGGAACAGGTGACTGAAAGCTAGGCATATTTTCGAGACTACAAAATTTCATTGAACTAGAGCTCCATCCCTGCCTGCAATTAATGTCTCCACCACCCTTAATGCAGATTAAATAATAAAAAAAAGGATTTGATAAGTCTTGCGGCAAAATCCTGTTTTCACATATGCACATGCAACCTCCATTGATTTCCTGCATCAGAGAGCAAAACCTGACCTCTAGGCCCATAGGGTTTTTATCACAGGACTCTAACCAGACAGCACCACGGCTTCTGCTTTTCTTTCATGTGAACAAACATGTCAGTCTCTGTCTTGTTCTCTTTCTGGGTCCAAAGAACAAAATGAATAGGAGTTGGCAGCTGTAGTGAAGTACACACATTAATTTTGTGTTTGGATTTCTGCTATGAAAGCAAGAATCTGTGGATCACGGATTTATTTTACTTAAGTCACAGGATTTTGGATGTTAGCAGGCCCTCTTTTAAGAAGGATGTTGGCTTAAAACAGTTCAGAGAAGAACTTAAAAATCAATATTCCAGGGTATAAGGAAATGACAAATTAGGCATATCTATGTCAGCAGATTCTTAAAAGGAATCAGATATACAGTCTACAAAGTTGGTGTTGATGTGAGTGAAATTTTGCATTTCACGAATTTATGCAGCCCTGAAAGTGCTGTATTATGATGATACACACAATTGGGCACCTTTCATCACGCTGCAAAGCATCTCTTGAAAGCAGAACCAAGAGACAGATGAGATTTTGTCATGTCTTTTTTTCAGCTTTGTTGTGCAGTAATATAGAAGTGTTTTTGCCTTTGTGTCTCTGTGTTGAATTGACTGATTTGTGATGGAGTGTGGGAAATGAGTGTTTCCCTGTCAAGCCAGAGAACTGTGTTCAGCAGGGTTTTGTTTGTAGTTTGTGTCACTGCCTTCTCGTAGGCAACCATCAGCATCGCTCCGCGCAGCGGCTGGCAGGCTTTGCTCGGGGGCTCTCCGGGCATAGCAGGCACCAGTGGTCGACGGAGCACAAGGTTTAAAACTCAGACTTCAGGTTATTAAGGATCAGGAATTATAGCTGAGCATTTTGAATTACAATTAATTTATTTAATAAACCATATTTTCATTTAAGATGTTATAGAAGTTTGTTCCAGTTTGTTACACTGTGAAATGTTCTTTGGTTGGAGAATGAATCTATCAGGTTTTCTCTTTGGGTATAACTGCTGAAATACCTGCTTCACATCCAGGCTGTATTTTAAGTGATCAAAGCTTTGTATAATGACTGCTTAGTTATCTGTGTGAACAAAACAAATGGCCTCAGCTGAGTAACCAGTGGAAAGTGGGGTACATCATGAAACTCAACAGCTGGCTGTGGCTGTCACCTCCTTAGTTATTGTTCATAAAAGGGGCATCAAGACTGATTCACCCTCTCACCTTTTGATGGTACATTTAGGTCAAAATAGAGGCTGCTGCCTTTGCGGCACCCTCGTAGAGTTAAACAGGAGATGTGAGTCTCTGATCTGTACTTTTTGTAAGCTCTAGATTTAATGACAGAGAAAAAGTCCTTTGAATTAAAAAACTAAAATGTGTTTCAGTGGAGCATTGCCATAAACAGTGTTGTGTACGGTACTGCACACTGCAGTAATTACTGCATATGAAAAAGCTGTTAAAGAAGAGTAGTTGAGCAAGTTATTGGCACAGTGGTGCTTGTTTTTACGCTGCTCTTTGCCATTGTTTTCAAGCTAGGAGCATTTGGCCTTTATTTCATGTAACTTGTGCATACCATAGTTCAAATGCTTTCATTGTGCTTTGCAGCCAAGCACTATTTCATCTGATTTTATTAAAGACATGTCTGCAGATGTACTGTCACAAGAAAGAGCACAGTGCCCTCTAGTTACAGTTTATTGAAATAGAGAAATGTGCAAGTTGTATAAACTTTAGGATCTTGTTACTGTAACATCACAAAAGTGTCTGCTTTTCTCTGTGTCAAGAAAAAAAAAAAATCAGAAGAAAGCCAAGAAAGCTGAGAGAGATTTAAACCAAAGCTCTGTGTTTAGAGACATCTTGACAGTGACTGAACATTGCCACGCAAAAGCATATCTCACTGCTGTTGCTTTATTTTCTTTTACAAGTTAGAATTTGTATTAACACAGCCAATAGACAAGTCACCTTCTACTAATCAACTTTAGGCCTTGATGTGCTTGGAAATGA
This sequence comes from Aptenodytes patagonicus, assembly GCF_965638725.1. Taxonomy (NCBI): domain Eukaryota; kingdom Metazoa; phylum Chordata; class Aves; order Sphenisciformes; family Spheniscidae; genus Aptenodytes; species Aptenodytes patagonicus. Next base: position 14,052,747 of record NC_134959.1, read on the forward strand.
CTTAAAAGTAGCATCTGTAGCATACTTAATTAGGTAACCCAGTCTTATTGTAGACCGAGCACTCCCATTGCCATTTTTCACGTTGTCAGTCTGAATAAATCTCCAGCACAGGAGATGTGTGTGGACTCCACGTGTCATGTATGGATCACAGCAGGAGTTGGATACCTTGCTACTTTGGAAAGCTTTGGGATTTTTTATAGCTTCACAGCAGTCTCAGGTTTCACTGGTTTTTACTCTTTGCCTAATAGGGCTAAGCTATTGTCTTACACCCATGTGATCATGCTCTGTTTAATTATTTGGCTCTTCATTTTTCCTGCTGATGTGAAATAATTGTAAAACAACTACCTGCTAATGTGCCTTATGCACTTGTCATAAAAAAAAATATTGACTTGGTACGCAGTTCCTCTGGGAATATGGTAAAGTACTGTTGCACAAATCTCCGGTCAGTTGTAGCACCTTAATTATGCATTGGTATCTATGTAAAGCAGATATGATATTTCTAAGAGCATGTAGATACTATATAAATAAAATTCTGATTTTTCTGGAACAGGATTTCAGTAATAATGCTATAAATAACTAAAAATGAATTATTTTGTTGCTGTAAGCAGGATGACTATAAGAATATAAAATATGCATAGAAATAACTAGTTTTAATCATAGATGCATGATCCATCTGATTTGTTTAAAATTTTCAGTAAGGACTGTGTGGAATGGTTTTAATTTTGGGTTAAAATGTTTGTAAGAAGGAGTTATTGTTCCTAGATGGAAAAATGGTAGGGCATGTGACCTAAAAAGAGATTCAAGAACATTTTAATTGATCCCTTTCTTTGGTGAAGTAGGAAGGTGATAAATAATTAGTCTTCCCTGAAGCATAATTAATAAGTTAGGCTTCTGATGAAACTTCATTTAAACAAACAGTGTTTTGAAGCAGACTTTTTTTTATGTTGCATATATGCTTTCCCTAGTTACTTCAAGCTCTAACCATCTTACATCAGCTTATCACCAATTAAAGCAATTTATATGTTTTTAAAGGTCAGAAATAATGCCTCACAACCTTTCTCTAAGTAAGGGATGAAGCATCCAGTCCTGTGAGTGACTCTTAGGATGGTCAGTTTGAAATGAAAGGGTAAGAAGGATGCTTAGTAGTTCTTGAACTGGGATTTTTAGATTTTTTTTTCCAGAGCTAGTACAGACCCAAGTTCTGCAGAAAATACTCTAATAACCTTTTATTTATCTATGGGGAACCTTTTCATGGTCAAAACAGCCATCCCCTTTTGGTTTTATTCTAAAAAATGTGAACTACGGTAACTGAGCCATAGATCAGTTTCTGCACAGTCAGGTCTGTCAGAATGCATGCATTTCACAGTGTACCTGATCACCTGAACCATGGACTGAAACCCACCCCTGTGCGTGGGGGATGAAGTGGATCTGTAATATTTTGAGCCCTGTTTTGATATTTTGTCTATTTCTCCTTTTGGAGCCAGGTAAAGGGTCAGATAATTAAGTAACACATACTGTATATAGAAAAAATAATTGGCTTTTCTGTTCCATTGCCATTCATAGAAAGAGAAGTAGTCTTTATCAGTACTATCTTTTGCTTTCTGGTAAACTAGCTGGAGCTATCAATGTAGGCTATATGACCACTGCTTGCTTTCCTACTTCTGAGTTTCTGAAATTTATCATGAAGTAGAGAGCATGTTCCTTTTCTGTTCCCTGTGAATAGGGCCCTTCTTGTTTCTTCACTGAAGATCTTCTACTAGTTGTCAACGTAGCATAAATTCAGCAAGGAGACCTGGCAGAAATACACACCAGTCCAACTACCATTATTGTGATTTAAACTGATGACTGAAGAATTGTAATGAGCACAGCTCTACTGAATAGTTCTGCCACTGTAATGATCTCACCAGACTTGCAAAAAAGAATCTGAGCTAATACAATGAATGGAAACAAGAATGGCTTCTTACTCTTGTAGCTGTATTTTGATTACTTCGTGGAAAGATTGGGGGAGGTGATTATTCACATCTTAAGGTGAGGGAAATCAAGAACACAGTTAAGACTCCACATGGGTCACAGCAGCCCACATGGTCACTCCAGCATCAGTAAATCCTTTGTCGAGGCAATGGACCTGGTTTGCCTGGAATCTATACTGGGTGCTACTGCAACACAGTAGTAAACGTTAGCTCCTTTCCATGTATGTGTAGCACCTCAGGCACAATGGAGCCTCTAAGCGTGATGGTAACAGTCACAGTAAGTAAAAGGTTCTGGTCCTGCTGTGCAAAAACTTCCTGCATCTAGCATCTCTTCTTACCAGGGATGTGGAACAAAAATGAATTTATGCAGGAATATAGTAAAATGCAGTACATTCTCTGCCAGCCAATTCAACTTCATCTTGCTTAAATCTTGTTCCTTGAGAATAGAGGGGTACAGGTATGGTACCAAGACCCAACTTTCATATCTTCCATAGCACTGAAACTATCCTCTGATACGTGGCCAGGAATATTCTTCTGCAGCGTTTCATACAACAACAGAATGCAAAATGGAATAAAGGTGAGATTTTTCTTAACAGCTGTTCGGGGCTAAAGGTGTTTTTTCTAGAGAAGTTGTTTCATTCTATAGTAGAAGTAAGAAATACCGTGATCATGAGTTTCTTGATACCTTTCTTCATTGTTGAAAAACTAAGCAAATTCGAGTTTTGATAGAGTTGCAAAGATGGGACTTAACCCTAATTTTGGTTTTCCTCTCTTCAGAGGTTAAATGTGCTGTGAAGATTCCTGTGCTGATTGGGTCTGGAGTGACTCTGGAGAATGTGAGGAATTACTTGGATGCAAACGCTCTAATAATTGGTTCGTATTTCAAGAAAGAAGGTTATTGGGCAAATGGTGTTGACCCTGACAGAGTAAAGAAATTTATGGGACACATAAGTAAACTGAGAGAATGAGTTTGTCAGCAAACAGTATTTTTGTGTGTGTATAAGTGCAGTACGATACATCATACAGAATTAAAGCACAAACGTGTGCTTGAATGGCTAATAACATTACATGAAAACACACATCATCTCCGTAACTAGCTGGGAAACATGGTAACACTTTACAATAAACTGGTGCTCTGATGTTTGTTTCTAGGCAGCGCATTTCTGTGGCACTCAAAGCCATTGTCAATGCAAAACCAACTCTACGAAGGCTTGTGTAATATATTCTCCCCTGTAAGTAAAATACTTATAGAATTTAAGAATTTTTAGTAAATATTCATCACAGGTCAGCTGAGTTTTGTTTTGCCTGTGAGTACAATAGGATGCCCCAAGTTTACAGCTGAGAGTATTGTAAATTGGACAAGTTAATTAGCCTTTCAGTTTCCCCATCTGTAAAATGATGATAATAGTACCTACATCACACGGGGGTTGTAAGACATAATAAATGAATGAATGTACAGCACTTTCATCTCCTCAAATGAAGGGCTCTATTAAAGTTCAAGATCATTATTTTTTCATTAGAATTGTGCATTTATTATAAAAATGTAGTAATTGTATACCACAGAAAAATGTAAGATAATTGGGAAATTGATTTACTTACAATATTTAATAGAGAATAAATGTAAATATTTAATTACATTTTAAGTAGAGTTGGAATTTAGTTAAAATTTTTTGCAAAAATTGGAAATTTTAATAAAGGTTTATTGTTATTTTTCAGCAAGCTCCTACAGCTTTGTACCTCTCCAGACTAGTATTAGTGATGTTAAAAACTGCCAGGTTTCTTCCAATACACAAGCTGTAATTATGATGGAAACCTTTCTACCAAAGCTGACAGGTAAACACAGATTTCCATTTTTCCTGTAAAATGTAGAGGAAAAATATGACAGTCTCGCTGTGTATGTTGTAAGAGATTCCCCTTGAATTTGATCTTTTAGCTCTAAGGAAGTTTAAAATAACCCACAGAATACCTGTTATGTCATGGCCGTATAAAATGTGGACATATGCTTTCATTCCCTGGGACTGGGAGCTAAGTTTGTCCTCTGGGATCTCTCTCTCTTTCCTTGACATCTATGCATCAGGCTTCTGCTGATGCTAATGAAAGTTATATTGTAGATACCAAAGCAAGTATACAAACACATTTTTTGTGTCCACTGGCGGTGCCCACACTTCTCTGAACAAAAGATACATCCTCCTTCCAAAGGCAAAAAGATTTTCAAGAAATTTAGTTTCATTAACATAATGGTGATTTCAGAATATCACAGCATGAGATTAAGTCTTCTCATTTCTTTTTTCTGGACTAGCCTGTCTCCCACATGACTCCCATCAAAAGCAGTGAAATGTCTTTGGTGTGCTCATCTCCTGGAAAAGAGATTCTTTAGACTCTATGACAACCTTGGCATTCTTCTGCTTTTCTCCCTTTTCCTCCTAAATATGCTGACAAAGTTTCAATGCATAGAACTCCTTTCAGGTGCCTGTTTATTGTGGCCGGCACTACTTTTTCAAAGTCCACGTTTACACAGGTGTTTTAATCTGCCATGTGTTTGGCCTTCCATCAAAACCAACAGTTCTATCTCAGCCACTTGTCCCCACCGTTTCTCTTGTGCCAGCAATAGCATTCATGCGGCCTCACAGGGATCAGGAAACCGATTCTAGCTGAAAGCTAAGCCAGTCTTGCACCAGCCACACTCAGCGGCAGGGAAAAATAATTTAGATCATCTTCCTCGTTCCTTGCATCTGCAGCTCTAACTCCAAGCTGCTGGTATAGGCAGTGCAGAATTATTTGAGGATCGTGAAGATGCTTTCTAAATCTGTCTTCCACACACTCATTTACCCACAGCATATTTACCAGGTAAAGCATCAATCTGGTTTAGTCTTTAAGTTCTTAGCCTGAGTCGTGAGTTCCGTCTTATGTCCTCTTTATTGTGAAAAACACCACATTAAATAAAAAAGAATGAATTTAGATACCAGTAATATCGGTGTGTTTAAATCAGTACATATTTTCCACCTTTGTGTATTTAGGACTGTTTTCAGGCCTTTCACAAGTTGCATGTATTTCCATACATCATTGCACAGAAGATTTAATGATGGTTGTCCCAACAAGTATTTTCTAACACAATTGTTACCAACTTTGAAAGTTATTTTCAGTAAACCTGTAAGCTAGAAAGGCTGACATGTCAGCCTAATGAGCACTAGCCAGTGCTCTAGTGCCGTAAGAAGAGTAAACATCTTCAAGTAGTCAGCTGAAAACTACAACCGATACACTGATAAGGATTGTTCAGTGATGATAACTATGTTTAAAGAAACCGATTACAGTTGCCAAAAGTCACATTCATCACTGTGAGTGTGAAAATATAATGTGTTACCAGCATGTTTCTTGAATTGGTTTCTACTCATTCACATCCTAAAAACTCAGAAGTGACTGGGACTCAAATGGGTTTTCATCTGAATAAAAGGGGTGGTAAGTGAGAACTACTTCGATGCTGTATGCAAGGTCTAAATGAAGTAATGTCATACACAGTAGTCTTTGTAAGACAAAAACCCTAATGAGTTGGTGTAATACTCATAACATGCAATGAATACTGTAGCCAGCACTTTCACTGTCAGGATTTCATTTAACACACCACTGTGTAACACTTATGGAAGGAACAGGCCGTAATTTGGGTCTTTATTGTTACATATGAACGGTAAGTGCAGAATTTAGGGAACAGAAGTAAAGGAAAGCTGATTTTAAAGCCTGGAAATGTGACTGATCACCAACTCTTTATCATTCTTTGTGCCGAAAGTATTTGTCTAGCGGCATTAAGCATCTGCTTGCCTGTTTCACACAGATGCTGTAAGTAGAATTTGACCTTTTGTTCAGAAAGTGTTTGAATACTTAATGTAAAAATATTAAGTTATCAGAAAGGCTGTCTCTTTTGCGAAGAGTGTTCAATTTTTATACCGCCCAAGTTGTTAAAGTACTTTGGAGCATGAACAACTTCAGAGCAGAACAAAGCAGGCAGTGATAATGTGTAGAAACTCCAGAAGTAAATAACAGCTGTTCAAGAAGACTTCTATTAAATATGTATTAATTAATTTGAAGTGTATCACTTAAATATGTGAAGAGATTATCTTGTGTTAATTTACATTAAAACACACAGCACTTGTTAGCCTCATTACAGTATCCTAAGTATATTCTAAGCTATCGCCTCATCCTACATTGAGCATTTTGTTGGGTGTTGATTGCTTTCGATTTGCCCTTTTAAAATGTCAGATAGTGGCCTCCCTTTCTTGTTGGATCTCTTCTTTCTCTCAAGTTTTGCTCTTGCATAGTTACTGTACTTACTCATGTCTGTTCTGTGCTGAGCAGAAAAAACTTAAAAATAGATTGTGAAAATATAACAGTAATTGCCCACAGCTCAGTTCCCACCTGAACTTCACATGTGGTTCTCGCTGTTATCTTAGGAAGCAGCAGAGAGAATGTAAGTGTCCGTTTGTGTAGCAAAATGACTTTACATGAAGATTCAGTATCATCTTTAGTACAGGAAAGATACCTAGTAAAATGGGGGTCTCTTTAGTGAAATTATAGATAAATAAGTCTCACTGGTAATAATAGACTTTGTGGTCTAAATCAATGTATAAATTTGATAAACCCTCATTCCATTCATAAAACTTAAATATTTTTTTCTGAACCTAATAAGACAAATGCTTTTTTACCAATTTCAGTGCTGAAAATATGTAAGCTTGTAAGGTTCACAGATAACTTTCAGAGATTTTCTTCCCTGTGTCATTTAGGCAGCTGATCCAGCTGCTAGGCTGTTCTTTCATCCCATTATTTTGACTCTGCAGACTCCTTGATTACAAGTTGGAGTCCAGTTCTTGTTTCCTGCACCTATTCCAACAAACTCCTCACTGAGGGAAGACTGAGGAATAGAAAGGACTTGCAGGCAGGTCCTGGCAGAGCAGGAAGGGGGAAGGAAACCAAAATATTTGGCTTTAGCAAAATCTCGAAGTCCATGACAAATGGCTACATTGCATGGTTCTCTTGAGAGAAGTGCATGGGGATGTTTGCTGTAGTTTCAGGTTGTTTGCAGCCTCTTCAGTTAAGACTTTGTGAGTTCACACACCTAGGTTATGTTTCCAAGATCATCTCTGCTGGTATGTGTGCTTAGGGAGACATTTTTTCCTAAAAGAAAGCTGACGTTTTGCAGGATAATTATGGCAATAAGGGGTGATATCTGTAGCAAAATCCGGGCTTGGAATTTACAGCTCCTTGGTTTAAGAGCAGATTTAGATGTATGTATCTTCAAAAAGATACCATTACAGGTTTGCATTATAAAAACTTCACTTACTTCCTGCACCTTTGCCCTAACGTCCAGTCAGTGTTTGCTGTGCTGAGGAACTTAGACGTTGAGCTTAGGAACAGAACTGTCTGTGGCTTTTTTTTCTTGCACATTTGTGGTGCTTATCTATGTGACCTAAATAATATATTGTTCAGAAAGGGTGGAGAATTGTGCTGAGACATTCTTTTTGTGGGCTAACATGCCATGAGGTGTAGTAGAATTGACCCTCCCCTCCACTCTGCGGTCCCTGCTGCAGAAATACCATCAGAACTTGACATCGTTCAGAGACAGAGCTGGATTCTTGTCTTAGAGGTGTCAGGGAAACCTACCCAATTAGCTCTGCTTTTATAAGAACGAGTGCTTGTACTGAGGCTTGCAAGAAATTGTTTGTGTTGGGGCATTATGGAACTTCTCTCCATTTTTTTTCCCCTACTCTTAACCATTGTTCGACTCTTAGTGACAAGGTTTATTTGATCCTTTGAACACTTGTTTTAGGGATAAAAAGCCTATTTCCATTAGGATGTCTGTTAAAGACCTGTGTTAGGACTAATAACTTTGGTCACGTTGTTCTCATATGGTGACTGGTTAGGAATCTTCTATTGAAAAGTCCATACTTGGTCAATATTAAGTTGAAAATGTTGCATAGTTTCCCAACTGCATTCATAATCCTGACTTCATCTGCCAAAAAGACTTTGACACTCACTCGGGTCCAGACAGACCTATTAAATACTTTCCTTGGATTATTCTTCAGCTGGCAGAGTTACTACTTGCCTATGCACTATCTCAGACTGATGCCTTTGGGGCACTGAAGTATTCCAGCCTTCATAGATGACTCCCTTTCTCCCCTGTGCTTTGCTCACAGACAGAAAACCATCGCTCCTTCCTGTCAGCCTCTGTAGGTCTGCAGCAAGTAGAGGAAACAGAGGCAGCAGCTGAACTAAAAGTAAGGCCAGATGGTTTCTAGTGAAATGTTGAGAGTAACAGGTGCTTTTTCACCCCAATCTTTAAATGCATGGATAATTTTAGAGAGAAAGAAGTCTTTCTGTAATGCAAATAGGAAAGCCTTTCACATGATGCAAAAGGGTTGCAATTCACAACATAGTCTGTTTCTTTGCTTACAGTTTGAAGCTTTAGAAGTAGTAAGGGTAAGAAAAGCCTAAGATGTTTCTTGTTAAACACTTAAGGATAGGAAAAGATGTGTGAGGGTAATTATCTTGATTAAAAATCTGTTGATCTTATTAACAGGTAGGTTTCTTTTAAGATGTCAAAAAGGGATTTTGCTGATTTGGGGTGAAACTACCACTCTCTGTCTATGTTTAACTTCCCTCTTTCCTGTCACTGTCAAATTTTCATTGTTTCACAAAGTAAATTCAGTGTCAGACAGCAAACATTAGTGTTTAATAATTTCTTTTTCCAGAGGATGTCACTCTCCTTGAAATGAATGGGACAGAGATGCTATTTGGTTGCGTGGATCACTGGGTTATTGGGTGTTTTGTATATTAAAATGCAACTTTTACTTCTATCCTATTACCTCTGCAAAGGGAGATGGAATATCCAGTGATGAATCAGTTGGTATTTAGGACCTTTTTATTGCTTAGTGAACAACATTAAGTGTAAAAGTATAAGTTAAGTGCACAAGAAATTTTGAATATCTAAATTTGCCAAATCTGATATGAAATTAAGTGTTCAAGATAGTAGTTAAACTCAGAATTGTTTGACTTTGTGCTGCAGTCACTGTATTAGCTGTGCCATGTCATACTGCTATCAGAACGAGGTCACAAAACAGAGGACACTGAAATCACGTTTCATACAAATGTAGGAGGAATCCCAAATTCAACAGTAAACAAGGATGAAAAGGAAGGCAGCACAGTAAGGGCAAGAAAAGATGCTCAAGTTTCCCGCAGTTCCTGCCTCATTGTTTATTCTAGCTTCCTGCTTTTTCAGTTTGCCTCTCAAGCCTTTCTTGTGCATACACATAGATTATAGTATGCAGAAGACTAAGAATAAGCTGAAGGCAGAAACTGACTTAATGAAGACATTCTTGTGATAGAGAAAAGATTTTGTTGTCCACAGATGCGCAAAGAAAAATAGAAAAGCAGCTGCCCTTAGAAATGGAGTAAAAGTAGAGATGAGTGCCACGTCATGATGCTTTAGTCAAAATCTGATGTGTTGAAAGTCTTTGAGAGGATCTGTACTGTTGTACAGGGATATAACCAAGAGGAGAAACAATAAGCTTCTGCTGGAAAAATACTGTGTCTCATGTCTTAGATACTGTCCTGAATAGCGCTGACTTTTTGTCAACTTTCAGCTGGAGAATAAGGATAAAAGGAAATAGCTTTCAAACATTCTCGTATGGATGACAATATTAATAATCCGTTTCGTCTCAAAAACTTCTGTTTCCTTAAGACCAAGCTACGGAGGTATAGTCATGCACTGTCATCTTCCAGAGGAAGATTCTGAAGGGCAGAGGTCCTCATCTTTTTAGTTTCCATCTCTCCTCTGCGGGTAGTTAGTTCGTCTTTTCTGAAAGCCTTTGTGGGCAGAGACAGCATAAAGGTGATGGAAGAAATTTATGTGGCAAGTGGGTGGGTAGGTGAGATGAAGTGGAGCTGAGATACAGCAATCAAGTGAAGGCTTCCTGGGTCACCTGGCCTGCAGAATTAAGAAACTAGGGATGTAGGTGGTTAGTAACGAGTTATTAAATTACAAAGTATCTGCACTACACCCATGAGGTGGTGAGCACTGGAGTTTGGGTGAACTGGGATGGCTTACTTTATTCCTTGCACTGTTTAAAGTATCAACTGGAGCATTCATGAGAGCAAATGCAGCTGGTGGCATTTGGGCTGTGGAAATTATAGTTTGTAATACTTTTCTAATAGTAATTTGAGAGCTTAAAGAATTATATGACTAATATTTCAATCAGGCACTGAAAACCTTCAAGTTTCAGGAAAGAATTTTTTTTCACATGGCCTTGATCGAATAGCCAAAAATATTATAGGATTCCTCTGAAGCACTAGCCATGGCTGCAGCAACATACCCGATGAAATAGATCAGTGGTCCAATCTGCTCTGACAACTCCTATGTAACTAAAAATAGGAGAAATAGAAGAGAAAATTTGTAGGGCTGGTAGTGGCTTGTATTTTTCAATAATTTATCAAGATTCAAGAGCACAGATTTCCTTTGGGAAATATTAGTTCTTAGGTTTACAAAGTGCCTCAGTTGTAAATACCCATAAAAATGACAATTTGGTAGGTCGTATTTATTCTTAAGTGGGTCAAAGGACATTAGCGTATTCCTACTATATAAATCTGTCAAGTACAGAATTTCTTTATGCTCCCAAATCACAAAAGCGCCTCTTACAGTCAAGGAGAAAATGTCGCGTTATTGCCAATCAAGGACAAGAAGCAAGCATATCGATCTCTACCCAATAACTTTTGCCCTGCTCACTAAGTTTTTATCACTGAAACTGGACACATCAAGGGATTGGATTTCATATATACATATAGTGCTGATTTATTAAAGGAGGAGAAATACAGTCTGGCGTTACTTCTAGCTCAGTATTTTAACACTTATTTTATTCCTTGTACGGAAGCTTGCAATGACTTTTTCTACAAACAAAGTGTATAACTTTCAGATATCCCTGGATGTGTACAAATCTTCAGCTCGCATAGGTACATTGGCTGTTATAGGTGTACATGCATCCTGCATTTGGTGGTCTTACAGTCTTGAGTCTTGAATTTAAGAGTTTATGTGGAAGTCTAGCAGGGTTGCTGTTTCAGAGAGGCATAACTAAAGATAAGCTTGGGAAGAGGGGTGGGGAGATGGAAGGGCATATACGCATAAAAGGTCTGGGTGCTGCTTACTGAGCCTGGTCTGAAGATGCATTGGCTTTCATCTCACGTGTGGAGCTGTGTATGTAAAGCCTTATGTATAAGGGCTGTTTACCAGTCACAGATATTAGAATGCAGCAGAGGGCTAGCATTGTCCTTCTTGGTCTCTTTTGTTGGTAAAACTTCATCTTTTTTGGTCATTTTTTGTTGATAACTGCAGATCACTGCAGAGGATTTGGCCTGCTCCACAAACACAGCATCTTTGAACTCTGTATACAGTGATAACCATGGCTTATGGTAGAGGTATGATCAATTACTTCTTGAAAGGCAAGTGCATCTACAGAACTGAAGGGAAAGATCTTCACCACAGAATTACAGAACAGTGAAGGTTGGAAGGAGCATCACCTAGTCCACCCCCCCGGCTCAAAGCATGGTCAGCTAGAACAGGTTGCTCAGGATCTGGTCCAGACAGATTTTGAATATCTGCAAGGATGGAGTTTCCACAACCTCTCTGGGTAATCTGTTCCAGTATTTCAGTGGTTAAGGATAAACTACTGAGTTAAAAATACAGGCCATGTAAGTCAGCAGGAGCAGATATCTGCTAACTTTGTTATGAGAAATGTATGAAATGAGCACCCTAGAGAGCAGCCAGCTCTCTGTTACTGTGTAATTATAAGTCCTGCTGGCTTTTTTACCCATCTGGGCAAAAGACGTGAGTTTTGATTGCTCTTTGGCTTCTTAAGAGCTGGGCAACCTTTCCATAGAATAAATGGATGCAGAAGCAGCTGATGGATTTGCTGCTCATGTTCATAATGATGTGGAGAGAGCTGGAAAGGCCATATACCCTACTCTGTGTTATTTCCTGATGGAGTGGGCAGAGGGACGTATGTTGAATTTCTCCAGACATGTCCTTCCCCAGCCACACATTTTGTCGAGAGGTTATAGTCAAGGATTATGTATGTTTGTCAAGATTTCCAGATGTCTAGTAATCCCAGCCTTTTCTTGGCACGTGAGCAAGTCCTTTCTACCATGCATGTATAGCAAATCTGACACTTACTGGAAATGCCCACTGCACATGGTGTGTACACTTGCAGTAAATCTGATGTGGCTGGGGCTCTTGTGCATGTGCCCTCCTGTGGATTTTCACAAGCACAACAAATTGGATGTGTTCCAAACATTTTGGATTTACTGTGCATGTTCAGACCATCTGTGCAACACATGTACCACAGGTCTAGTGATGCTTTAAGGGTTTGACACAATGCATACACTACACAGCTTCTGGTGATGCATTTCAGTATAGGAGGAGTTCAGAACAGGATCATGGCACACTCAGAAATCATGCTTTTCACTAGGAACCTCTAGGAAGAATTCTGCCATAGGAAGAAGCTGATTTTTGGTTCTTCAGTCTCCTGACTTGTCGCAGATAATTGTCCAGTAAGCCTTGTCCTACCTTCAGTGTGCCTTCCTATTGCAGAGATTTCGGAAGGATCTGAGAAGGCAGTGGTTTTCAGGGGGGGTGTGTGTCTTGACTGGAACATATTTTCTTCACCAATGTGAATTCAAGCTGGAAGAGGAGAGAAAAAGATAGTGAACAACTTAGAGTTGAGAGGAAAATATGACCCAGGGTACGCATTATCCATTTCCAGTGTCAGATGGAAATGTTGAGCTTTGCCAGCTGCCTTCAAATCACCTCTCAGAATCAGGCCCAGAATGAGAAAGTTACAACTACTTCCCTGCCATTCTCACCTTTCCAGGTAAATACAGAAAGCTGTAGTTGCCAGAGCAGTGATGAATCATGACTTCCTTCCATCCAAAGAGCTTTGGGCTTTTTCCCCCTCCAAACATGTAACTTACTTGCAGGGCTGACAGAAAAGCTGTAGATTTTTTTTTCCAAATATCCATTTGCCTTTCCATTTATCTACTTTGATCTAAAGTATAGAACCTGATGGATGCCCTAGGTAAATCAAACATTTTCTGTCTGCCAAAATGGTTTTGCAAATGCTTATTTCATGCCATTACCATTTTTCTGTTTCTAGCAGTAAATCAAAAAGTATCAGCCATTCATCCACTTTAAAAGTAATGCCTTTCCTTTGCATAATTACACATACCCAGTGGAGATCTGTATGCACAGTAAATCTATTCCTTTAAAAGGTTTCGCCTTAAGTACCACAGTGACATAAATTGGTGTAGCGCAAATTTATTTATTTAAAAGGTTTATTCTTTTAACTGATCGGGTAACTGTTATACTTCCATTGTTTGATTTGAGTGGGGAGGGCTTTTATTAATGTATCAGATTTAATTCTGCAGCAGATGTTTATGTAGAAGGGTCTCACTCCTTACAGGACTTGTAGCAATTGATATGTGTTTGTAATTTATTCTCATTACAGGTTTATTCTTAACTGGTGTTCAGGGGGTCTTCACTGTATCTCCAGTAGATCCTTGAGAATTAAATAGTTTAACGAATGTAATGAGCAAACCTGAAAGAAGTACATGTAGACAAGTGTATGTATTTGGACATTACCTCTCCAAACTTGCAAATAACATAAGTACAGTATTAAAAGTGAGTGAGAAATTGCCAAAAATAAATGTCTTCCAGTAATAAGTGCCCCGGACAGTATTTTGGCAAAGTAGAGATTAAAAAAATGGATCTCTTCATCATTCTTATGTAAACTTGCTCATCTTTATAAGTTGTGCTTGTAGCTCTCAGGGGTGTCAAACCTAAAGCAGACAAGCCCAGCTGGTGGAAGCCTGGGAGTGAAATGATGAATTTTTTAGCAGATCTAAGTTTATTTTTAGGCTTTATAGCATTATCTTTCACTTCCCTGTGAGTGAAATTGTAGGAAGTATCTTAAAAAATTAAATTAAGAAACTTTACCAGAATGGCAAAAAATAGCAAAACACCAGAGCCTAACTACAGTTGAGCACGTAAACTTATCTGGATTGCATTTGAAGTTGTGGCTACAGTATAATCCTGCAAATATTTACATATATGTTCAGTTTAATGCATGTGAGAATTCTTCAGATACGCACCGAGTCTGACGATACACCAGGTTGCAGGTTAGGTTGTGACATGAGTGATGTCATGGAGAACTGATCTAAATTTCTAGTGTGAATGTATTTTCCGTGGATATATTTTCCATGGTACTGGATGTGAAAGTGAAATTCAAGGTGGTTGTATTTTGTTAGGTTATGCAATAAAAGCATGCAGAAACATTTTGGGGAGAGGATGGTTCATAAGAAAGTTTCAGGTCTTGAATCTCATTTGGTTAGTGAAGATAGTTTCATTACACAATCAAAATATTCAACCCTGTAATTTCAACTGTCCATTTCAAAATGTTATCTTTTTTTGCTGGCATTGCAGAGCTGTCGACACTCTTTCGTACAGTTGGATAGGAAAAACTGCTTTAGTATCCAAGGCAAACCTGGGAAGATGCCATGGGCCTGGGATGAGAAGATGCATATGATAATTATAGATCTAGCAAGGGCTGTATATTAGAGGGAGGAAGCGTGTTACACGTAGCTCCACATCGCATGTCCATTAAGGTCACTCTTTTGAGATTTCATTTAAAGTGGATCTGGCTTTTTTGGGTCTTTTTCTAATACATTAAGTAGATCAGAGGTTGCCAGCTGTCCTTTTTGATCAGTATGGATTGTGGTGGTTGCAGTCATACAGCTTCACAGTGGTATTGGGGAAGAGTAACAAATACTGGGAAGAGGGGGGCTTGGGGAAGCCAGGGAAATATCCTATTCAGAGTTTAGGGAGTAGGTTTGGTACTGGTGTTTTGACTTCTGTTGATTTACATACTCTGAAAGTCTGACTCTGGTTCTTGGTTTAGGTCAATTCTAGCCATTGCATTTTACACTAATACTGATCTGTGACAGCAAATAGCAGGCTTTCTTTAGGTTGGTGCATAGATACACAGTCTAATCCAACTGTTCCAGCCAACCTGGTGTGTTTTCAGAGAGATGTACACCCTGAGTAGGAAGAAAAAGCACTCTTAACTGGTTTGTAATGGTTCTTCATAACTTTAAGGGCAGGATTGTGTGGTGTAGTTGCCTGTGATAGAGACTGGACTAGGAAGTAACAAAGATGCCTCTTTGAATCCCGTGTCCTAGAATGTGCTCGTGGGAGCTGCTAACTGGGAGCACTGGAGGCTGCAGCCTTCCCCACTGAAACAGCCTCCGCTCTGTTCTGCAGTTGGGAACCAGAGGAGCCACCTTAAAGGGTGAGAGTACCTCAGCTCCCAAACTGGCTCAATCTTTGTCTTCCCATGCTGTTTGCATCGATGCTAATCAATGTTAATTATGGTAGTGGGGCTTGTGATGTACTCATTATAAGAGCCATCCTATTTTTCTGTGCTTGTATAGTCTGTAACACAATAGAGCCCTGATTGGGGTTCCCTAGATGCTACAAATAGTAATACAAATTGTTACAATAATGAATACGTGGTTCATGGTGTAAGACTACCAAACTCGGTTCATAAGCCTGCTGAAGCATCACTTCATAATTCTGTTTGCTGTTACCACTAACTATGGCGTACTGGATATCTCTTGACAGTTGGGGCCTCAGCGCATTAAACCATTTAAGCTTTTGTTCTTGTTTAAATAGGTGCTTGTTTTTAAATTTGCATTTGAGTCTGTGGTTGTTAGTATAAATATATGCTTAAAGTTGAGCTGTGCTTAAAAACTCTTCTGATTCAGCATCCTTATTGTGCTGGGTTCATTATCCCACCACCACTCCATGACTATACTGGGACTTGACCAGATGGTGTGCCAGGATATATGTTTCTTTCCTAGGCTGAAGGTCATAGGTGCAAGAGCGGGAGGATACTTCCTCCCAAGAGCTGAGCAGCTGGTTGGGTGTAGGTTGTAGCAAGGGTTCTTACCTTCTGCGGGGGCTGGAAGTGGGTGGAAGCCAACAGCTGGGAGCTGACGCTTTCCTTCCTCCAGAGGCTGCGGTCGCCTTCCCAGTGTCACTCTGTGCTGGGCACCCTTGTACTAAGATCTGATACCCGACAGGTGCAGTTTCCTGTAATGAATTTGGTTCAGTTCTACTGTTATCCTCACTGGGAATTTCAGCACCATTGTTTATATGCATTAATTGGTATAAATAATTACTATTCAGCCCCTGACTCTGCATCCCCAGGCCTTACCCTTGTGAGTTCCAGTGACTTAAATAGTCTCATAATTTTTTTTTTCCAAGAAAGTTTGCCACAAGGAGTCCCTTATTGCTTGTTACCTGGTTTATTACGGATATTGGTTCTAGTCCCATTTTTTTCAATTCCCACCAGACTGCATGCCTGGATTTTAGTTATCTACGTGCAGTTTAGGCATGTGATTATCTGCCTGACTCTAGTTAGTTCTCTGTTGTGTACCACACTGTTTACTAAGCCTGTGTAACAAAAATGTTTTAAATTGTTAAGGTGTTATATTACCTCTCTTGAGTTGTTTTAAAAGGAATTTGAGTCAGTTTTGAGTTGCTTCTATATTTGTAATTAATTGAAAATATTTAGTATAGCGGCTGGATTTTTCCCTGTTAACTGTGCTTTACTGAAATTTTGTGATCTATAGCACACCCTAGTGATATCTGGAAATCATTAAGTTAGACCCAGTCAATTTTACTTCCTTTGTGGTGAAGCAAAACTTAGGACTCCACTAAGCAAAGTCCAGGAAAGTAAATGCCTTCATATCCAAGATGGGAAGCGGGTTGAATCCCTTGGTTTATAAAACAAAAAAAAGCCTTAGAAATTGAGACTACAGGATATTCTTCTGTGAAAAGAACATCTATATAATGAGTTCATCTGGTTTGCAATCTGTAATGTTGGATGTATTTTACAACAGACCATGGGAAAAGCAGCCCAGGGTTGTGCGAGAAGAGAGGAGAATATTTGTTGGATTCCCTTTTAGACTGGAGAGAGCGTGGAGAGAGCAACCAGACATAAATAAAGCATTGTGGAAGAAACCTGCAGGCAGTCTTCGCAGGTCAGAAGCCCGAATGATCATTTAATGCATTATGGCCAGAACTTTAAAATTTATGCTAGATATTCAATTCCTCCTTTTGCAGATGGTTAGGTCACTTGGTTTTTCAGGTGATGGTACCTATATTTAGTTTTCAATGGCCAACAGGCCCCATATGATCCTCCAGAGGGATGTGCACCTACCTAACTTTTTAGGCTACCTTGCACTCACCTTTTTCTGGATTAGGACCTGTATTTCAATCATTTGATTTCTTTTTAATTCTCTGAATGCACAGAATGGCAAGGGTTCTGAATTGGATGCTCTTGACCCCCTGAACAGGCTGAGAGGAGAAAGCAGGTTTGAGAAGGACTCTGAGAAGGAAGTTTAATTACATAGTCAAGAAGGGAGGCAAATATTTATCAGAGGTGAAATCGAATTGGTGATGTGTGGATAACACTGAATGGAAGTGAAAACAACATGAGCATCAAGGAAGAGTGTAGGCCTTGTAAGTTACGGTGGTTGAAGTTAAATCTCATGAATTCTCAAAGAAACAGAGAATTCATCAGAGTTGCAAGTCAGCAGTGTCCTAACCTCCCAGTGTGTGAAAGTCGTACCAAGTATCTGCTGCAGATGCTGTCAAGCACTCAAGCGGCTTGTGCAAGTTCAGTATGCCTGTAGAGTAGTTGTTGTCATTGTTCGCTGTATGTGCTTAAGCCCCAAACAACTAAGCTATCCCAGAAAAAGCAGGTTTGGCCAGTGAACATTGCATGACAGCAGACAAGCAGTGCTGAGGCTGTTCTTATTTTCATGAAGGGCCATGAAGCCCTGACAAGTGCAAGGCAGCATATACCAGTACCCTCGACCGGCTTGCAGCTCCAGCTTGGCTCAACTGAGAGGTCCAATCCGGTATCTCTGTTACATCTACAGAGCATTAATTGTCTACGTAACGCAAAGCTAAAGGTGAGGTCCTCCTTTCTGGCTCACTCACGCATGAGAAATCTCTAATATTTTGGGGAGAGACAAGTTTCCTCTCAGACCTCTGCATTTCACTCTTGTCAGGTAATCCAAACAATAATGGAAATGAGCATTTTGTTTTATGTAAATAAAAACAAAAAGGTTGCAATAATTTATGGTATTTATTTAAATGACATGCAAATTACTTTGTGAAACTTAAGGGGGAAAGCAACACAACTGAAACAGCACAATTGTTTCCAAGAACACTCATTTCAAATCCACATACAATATTTCATTCATGCTTAATTATTTCCCCAATGCTAGTCTAAGCATTACTAGTTCCCTTTGTCTTTTTGCTCTTGCATGCAGTGTGATTAGCAAAACGGCTTGTGCTCTACCAACTCCTGCACATATGGGGTTTAGCCTCATTGTTCAAGGGGTGGAGCAACAAGCAATATGAACACTCATGCTGCCAAATTTGGCACACGTGAGCCCTCCAAAGTATACAGATATCACCCGTTTCATTTAAATCCCTGCCCATATTTTGCATTGCTACCATAATGGCAACTCCATTGTCTGCATGTATTATTTGAAGCAGCTTTTCTCCCATTGTTTGTGCCCTGTAATCCTTGAGGTTTCTGTAGTCATCGTGAGCAGCTTGCTTGAAAGAAATCACTTAGCTTTCACAGATCACTCTCTCTGAACCTGCTGGCAAAGGAACGGGCCATGACTAAAGCATGAGACCTGTGATCTTTCTGAAGAAAATCTCTTCAGTAGAGTTTATAATTTGTTGCTTTCATGGAGCTCTGTTCTCAGGGTTTGGACTCAGTGTTATCTTTCGTCCCCCATGGATTTTTCTACAAGGCATGATGGGAATGTAGGCTGAAAAAAAGAGTAATAACGCTGGCTGTGGATGTGTACCCTAACAACATTTTACACGTTTCAAATACTGGCAAAGGGAGACATCTACTGTTTGACAGAAATTAAGGACAGTTGTTTATTCTAGTTGCAGCAAATTCTTAGCCTTTTATTCTTCTGTGGTATAGAGATTGGCACATCCTGCTGTGAGCCTTTTCAACAGACTTTTGAGAACTTAATGCTTGTCTGCTTAGGGCAGAATGAAAGATCCCCTGGAACTTATCATAGAGAAGGGGCTGCCCAGTTCTTTTCCTTTCTAGCATTCAGTCATCTGCTTGGTCAACGCCCTCTACTCCAGTGGTACTTGTCTCTCATGGTTGTGTATATTGCACACTGTTGTAGGTAAAGCCATTTGGTATTAGCTGTTCTTTATAAATTATGCCTGTTACTGGTTTTGAATGCATTTCATTTTACTCCTGAGACAGTCATTTATGACATTTTTAAGGCAGTGGTTCCCAAATTGAGGTCTGCAGAAAGCCAGCAAAGGGCCTCTTTGTAGTTTGCAAAGAGTTTCCAGTTCTTTTTGTTTCCAAAGTCTGGATCACATTATAGGACAATTATAAATATGCTATAAACACTACCCTACTCTTCATTTAGCTTAGCAATAGTTCTTTGGACAACCCTGTTGTAGCCACATAGGCATTATGTGTGATCCCAAATGGTGACACCCTTGTGATTGCAAGTGAAGCAGAGAGGTGACCCAGGAGGCGGTATTAAAATATAACATGCTAAACTGTGTAAGTCTGAAAATGCCATTGTAACACATTTATTTGCAGTGACTTCTGGAAGCTTTGAATCTGGTCCATCGTTGCAGAGACTGTTTCAAATTCACCTTTCTATCTTCTTGCCTTCAACCTATCACACGAGAAAAGAGAATCAGGCAATGCAAACTGTACAAACTGGCCTCTCCCCTTCCACTCTACTACCTAGCTGACTGCGAGCTCCCCTCTTGTCTGCCACATTATCAGAACTCAGGCCCAAGAAAGCTGGGAGAAGTGTTCTGTGTTCCCAGAAGAACAGGAAACTTAGTCTAACAGCTTTGTAAAACTTGGGCTCTCATTCAGCACCCGTGAAGTCAGTGTAAGGTTGGAAGTGAAGTCAGCCAGGGACCCTTGACTGATGGGACTTAAGGCAGCTTGTTTGTACTTACTCTTTGCATCCCCAAAGCACTGTATGTTTGGGGCCAGAATTATATGTAGCTGAACGTTTGCTATTCTCAGACTCCACAAGCATCGGGTTATGGTACAGATTTCTCACACCACTGAATAGTATCAAGCATGGAAATCTATCACTGATGTTATTCCAGACACCTTCAAGTGTCATCCTTCCATCCTTGATACCAGAATGCTTTGTTCCTTATCTGAATTTACAATGCGCATTTTAGATCTGATTTTGAACTTTGTCTACTTTATGTATGCCCTTTAATTAGAGGTTTGAAGAAACCTCAGACGCACTTTTTAGATACATTCTACAAAAGAGTGATGAGTGGAGGAAGCGATTGTAGGAGATTGTCTCTTTTTTAACTCCTCTCTGGAAACCTTGCAGGTATTTTGTGTAGCTATTTTTTTAACCAGGATTTTATTTCCACTTCAGTGTTCATACATGCTATAACACGTAAACATGTAAACTAATTTCAGGACACTGACTTTTACATTCAGATTTGCTGTAGCTTTTTCTGAAAAGGTCACAAGATGGCTACTCTGTACCAGTAAACACTATTACTGAATTAGGCTGCTGAAGAAGTAAAAAACCAGCGTAAATGACTACTATAATAAGAGTCTAAAAAAACAGAAGATAGGTATACCATTTGCAATTAAGGATATGCCTTAAATATCTTTAACAGCTTGCTTGCATGGTGCTAGCTAGCAGTGTGTGCTTTATTCCAAAGCACCAGCCTATATTTTTGGATCAGCTTTCAAGACTGAGATGATATAAGGCAATTAATAGTGTTTTGTGACCTTCTGCACCAGTAGTCCATCTTTTTGGCATTGAAACTGATTTTGCCCAACTTGGCATTTTATCACCTGAGAGTGTGCGGGGAGACCAAAGCAGCACCTTTTACAGCAGCAGTGGAATGATTTAATTCAGTCACACTGTTCTTCAAATTCACCGTTTCCTACAAGCTGATGAGGCAAGTCTCTTCTTTGCTTAATGTCACATAAGGTATATTGAAAGGCTGTGAAGAGACAGATGTTCTATATCTTCACTTCATATGCAAAAACCTGTTATATCCTTTATTTGCATTCAATTAGAAGTCAGATTCTGATTAATATCTAATGTAGGAAATGGGGAAAAGATTTGCCATCAAGCATATGCTTTGCTTGTAGTGGATTTCTGTAACCTGCTATTGTGTCTTCCCATCGTGATTCGGTCATTTTTACTATATTATTTACACCTGCATGCACAGAGGTGAAGAGTGTTAATAGGTGAAAATTGGAGTTAGGTGTCTGGTTTTAGAAATGTTACCTTTTCTCATTGAACAGAGCTCTGGAGGAAGCACCGTTCCTTTTAAACAGTCATTCTGCAGTTGCAAAATTTCCATTACTAAGTGGCTTTGTTTAAGGAGTTAAATGCTATAGCATTACTTTTATATTCATTTTCTCTTTCAATATAGGTCGTGCCTTGTTTGATCTTGTGGAGCTCACCATTTTCTTGGTAATCCAGAGTATAATATCAGGAACTCAGAAGTTATAAAACTGTATTGTTGCCAAGAAGGGAAGGTTCAAATTATACATATAATATGAAGCAGAAGTGGCAGAGCCTTTCAGAACAGATGCTGTTATTCCTGTGACCCTGTAAGAGGATGCATACTGGGGTTTTATAGTATCCAGGGAGAGATGTAGGTTGTCTAGAGCCCTAGATGTTAGACAGGGATAAGCAAAGCAGCTTTTCTTCACTGCAGCACAGGGTTTCCCAGACTTCTGGGGGAACTGATAGAAATCTCTTACCCTCCTAAACTTGGATATGATTAGAAACCTGCTTTGTTACATCTTCCATCCCCTTTCTTCTCCGTGGACGACTCCCATCACATGTTCTGGGGAACACATGACGTTTCTTCCTTTTTCCTCTTTTGTCCTTGCTTTGATGTAACATTGTAAATTAAACCATCCTCACCCATGTCCATGTTAACCCATTGATATGAAAGGGAAATCTCAAGAGTATTCTTAGGTGCTTTGCAAACTTAGGCAAATGGATCTATGTTACTTGCACATGCCTCAAGTTTTGAATGTTTTTTTCCTGCCATTGTGATAGTAAGAAATTTAAAGATTTTAAGGAAAAAAAAAAAGTGCAACTAGATGAAATGATGAAACTAAGTCTGTCACATACAGTTGCCTAATCCTCGTGTTTTCTTTTGGAATCTCTGGCACAGAAGAAAATTTAGAGAAACAGCTTTTTCCTGTCCAACAAGGTTAAGTGCCTCGTCTTAAAAAAAATCTGTCATGGTTTCCTGTGAAGGTAATAGCTATTTCAGATAATTGCATTGGGTATTTCTGGACAGTTCCTCCAGACTGAGCCTGCTCCTGATGGGCATTTTCTCAAGACCCCATAAGGAGCAGGCTGAAAGCCAGAGTGAATCATTCTGTTGGTAGCAACAGCCCATCTCCAGCTGAAATCATTCCTGGTGCCCCTTGGCCTACCTCCTAGTATGTCAAAAGCTGTGAAAATATGCAGTGAACCCTGGGGATGTGCTGAACTGGCTTGTCGTTCTTTTGGGTTCTGCTGTATGTTAGGGAAGGAGTTGACAGAAATGTGCCAAGTGGCCCAAGTGGCTCAGTCCCCAGAATGCCAATGCACCATTGCTGTGGTTGATTTCTGATGCTTGCTTTTGACAGATGACTTGAGGATTTTTGGGGGTGAAAGGGAGGGGTTTTTTCCCTCTTGATTTTTAAATTATGGAGTTCCTAGTAACCTGAAGAGGAAAAAGATGTAAAACATCCTGATAAAGGAAATTAAATAGTGAATCAATGCTGATAAAGGGGACAAAGAGAACTACAATACAGGAATAGAAATAACATCTAGTACTTACAAAAGCCCAGCATACCTCAGTGAATACAGTGAGATTATTGGCAGGATCTGATTTGCAGCAGGACCACCTTGAACTGCTCTCACTCCACTCCTAGAAATAAACATTCACATGGTTTTTAATCTTAGGTACTAATTATTTGTTAAGAGTGGATGTTGAAATGCACATAAGTACACGCTAGAATAACAGTGACAGATCCAGCCAGAATACACAATCTGGTACAAGAGAATGCAGCCAGCAGAGCTGTCCCTTCTCGCATTTAGGATGACTTTTTCCCGAACGGCAAGCGCGTAGCTGAACCCCTGCGATGGTGAGGTGTGGGTAGCCGCCAGATGGAGCCCGCCGGGCAGCAAACGTGGTCGGGAGAAAATCTATCGCGGGTCTTCCTGCTTCAGTAAGACTGAAAACAGGGCTTCTGCGCTGTTACTTAGCCCAAACTCACAGAACGTTTGGTGGAAAGTGTGGTGTGCTGATTCATGTGCATTGGTTAATGCTCACCAAGGAGAGTAACAGGCATGCCATCAGATGCTGGCTGGTAACTACATACAGAATCAAATCTTAATCAAGCTGACTACAATTACCAGATTCTCATTGACCTCAACACAGTCAGAATTTCCCTGAGAGTATGATTTACAGCAGCGCAAACATCCTTAAAGGATACACTCTGCACTGTTATCTCACATTTTCATTTTAGTAACCTCTACCATAGAAAAAAATAGACCTAATAAATACCTGCTGATGTAGCCCTAATAACCTTTTTAACTGGAGTAGTGAAGTAAGGATTCAGTTTGGGATAGAGTGATAAAAATTCCCTGCTTTGATGGTTGGCAGACTTAACTGCTTTTAATTTTGTTCCTTGGAAAGCTGCTTACAGCTGGAATTTGGGGTGTTACTTTTTAAAATGTACATGGCATTTTGGTTCTTTGCTCATTTTAGGAATTACATTTCCTTTTTACATCCAAATCATAAAAATCAAGAGCACCAGTAGACCTGTAACACTTTGAGTTGTTACACAGCGAGTTATTTTATGTGATCATATAAAGCATGAAGAGGTTAAGAAGTCCCCAGTGCAGCCACAGGAAAGGGACAAAAATTGTGAATTATATTCCTCCTTTTTCCTCATCCTGCTTTTTCATCTTCTCAACAAGGAAATGAAATCATAAATAAAGGCTTAGCTGACAAAAACAAAAACCTCGTTAATAATCCATTCTTGGGAAACAGCAGCATTTTTAACGTTGGGCAGTAACTTCTCAAAGGTTGTACTGGTGTTAAGAAACTGTGGTATTTCAAGAGCTGTATGTGACAGCTGTTTAACGCTGCTTCAGTGCATAGCTTGTTTGACTACACATGGTGCTATGTCAGACTAGCACGCTGCACTTTACCGAGCTGATGACTGAAATAAACCTGGATGAAAAGAATGCAAAAATATTCTTAGATGATATTCTCAAGATTAGGGCCAGGGATGTCCTAATAGCATTCTGTGGTAAGCGGCCCCTTTCTTCCTCCTCCCGTAATAGCTCAGCTGGGATCGGGAGGTGCTCTTCCACAACAGTGTACCTGAAAATGCTGTGGCATTTTGTAATGTCCTTCACAAAGGCCGTGTCCGTGCACCGGAGCAGCAGATGCTCCCCGGGGCGTGTTGTGCTGTTCCAAAATAAGCACCAAGCTCCAAGAGAGCGGTTACACCGCACCTGACCCCCGGCCTGGGCCGGCAGCGAACACCGCGCCCGCCTTAGGGGGCCTGGGCCGGGTTTGCTCTCGGTGCCGCCGGGGGGGCAGGCGGGAGCAGGAGGCGGCGGCACACCAGCACCCGTTGCCTAACGCCACTCCGGGCTACGCGCTTTCCCCATGGAGCAAGCGCGGGAGCTGCTGTAGAGGTCGGCGGTAGCGGAGGGAGCCGCCCCCCTTCCCGAGGCCTGCCACCGCCCCGCTCCCACCGCCCCGCTCCCAGGGCGCCCTGGCCCCGGCCGGCACGGAGGTGAGGGCGGGCTGCCGCAGGCGCGGCGCTGCCTGGCGGGGCACCGCCACCGCCGGAGGGGCGCCGCGGGCTCTGGGGCGGGCAGGGCAGCAGGCTGGGCTGCGCGGGGGTCGCCCCGCCGGGCCGCACTCCTCCCCCGGCGCCGCAGCCGTTTGCTGCCCGGCCTCCTGTGAAGCGGGCGCCGCGCGCGCAGCCGGCTGAGGTAGGCGGCCTGGAGGCGGGAGAAGGAGGGAGGGAAGGGCCGCGGCGGGGCTCGGCGCCGGGGCTCGGCTCCGGCTCTGCCCGCGGGGGCCGGCAGCCGCGGCGGTGCGTGTCCCTGGCCGAGCGGGCCCCGCTGTCCCCTCCGCATCCCGGGGAGCTCCCGCCCCCTGCCCGGTGTCAGCGGGGTTTGCGTTTGCGGCGGCCGGGAAGATTCCAGAGGAGGCCGGCTGCGGCAGCCGGGCGCTGTGGGGAGCGGGGCCGGGGCGCCGCGCCCCACAGCCCGGTGGGGCCGGGGCTGCCCCGGGAGGGCGGCATGGGACGGGAGGGGCGCGGGGGAGCCTCGGGGCGCCCTGGGGCGGGCCGTGCCCTGGCCGCGTCCCGGCGGGCCGCCGGCCGCTCCAGCCTCTGGGGCCGCCCCTGGATTTGAGGACGTTGTCTGGAGGCGGCGAGAAGAGCCTTAAAGATCTTCAGATCGGATTGAACTCTCCCTTAATTCCTGATTTCTTTTTTCCCTAAGTCACATTGCGACAGTATCATCGTTTCAGCAATAGTGAACCTGAAATTGGCGTTGTAGGAAAAGAAATAAAAAATATCTGAAATGTAATCAAATTTCAGCTGTTTGAAAGAGTTTATAATTACATTTTATGCTCAGCCTATTTTAGTGATAAAGATTTTAATAAATTTTAAAACATTCAGAATATGTTGATTAATTTTAATGAGCTGAAGTTTATGTTTTTGTAGTGAGCCAGGGAAAGCATCTTTAATTTTCAAGCTTAGTTCAGATTTTGAAGATACCACTGCAATGTGCTGCGCCAAGTATCTCTACAGGGGAACAAGCTCTGCTATTTGTGTGTTTTCCAGTTGTCAGCTCTTTTTTCTTTCTTAACTGAAAGTCTGATCGTTTTGGCTTTAATAGCTGATGCTAGGGACCTGTAACTCTTTTTTGAATACTGCTTTCAAAATGGAGAAGCTGGCTAGGAAATGAAAAAAAAACTTCCACCCTTAATTTATAAATTAAAA
Source organism: Aptenodytes patagonicus (assembly GCF_965638725.1). Taxonomy (NCBI): domain Eukaryota; kingdom Metazoa; phylum Chordata; class Aves; order Sphenisciformes; family Spheniscidae; genus Aptenodytes; species Aptenodytes patagonicus. The sequence continues at coordinate 14,078,920 of NC_134959.1, forward strand.
AGAGATTGAGTAGGTCTAAAAAAGTTTTTAAGGGCTGAAGGACTTACAGCCAGTCTTTCGCAGATACTTAGTAACTTTCCAGTCCAGGTAAGCCGGCTGTCCTAAGTGCCTAGACAGGTTAGGCCCCAAATTTCCTTTAATCTCAGTGGAAGGAGATCATTCCCACTGAATTTTTACCTGCATTTTTAGGCATCCAAGAGCCTTGTAAAATCAGCTCCTTGGTTCCGAGAAGTAGTTTGTTCATATAATGAGTAAATTTGTTGCCTCTCTTGTTAAATAAACCAATTAAATGCTTTGATAAGATGTACATGCTTTGATAAATACACAAAAGAAGAAAGTAAGCAACACTCTTAAGGTCGCAGTTCTTGCAAAGTTAAAATGCTCTTTAATGCGTTTCAGTTGAATTCAGATTGTCTAGCAAATAGATGAGTTTCTTACCATCTTCTAATGTAAGTGAAACACAAACAAAAATGAGCATTTGATTTGTATAGTCAGCAACATGGTTATATTCTTATAATAAACATTTGTAGATGTAGTGGATCCTCGTGGTTGGGACAGAAAAGTACCAAATACAGAGGTAACAAGTGGCAATCGGCATGTTTTAATCTTTACACTAATAAATAGGAATGAACCCTGCCTTAGGAAAATAACTGAAAATTACAAATGCAATGCAGGGTTAAAACTGGTATATTTAAACAAAGTTTTACTGGCTGCTGATGTCAAATCATGATTTAAATCAAGCCACCTGCTTTGCAGATTTTAAATACTAGGCTGGGCTCTAAGGGTAGGATTTTCAGAAAGTGATGATTTAGGAGCACAAATGCTACTCAAGCCAGCAGTATGTGTATGGACCATTGATGAGACAGTCCTCCTTTACAGATAGCAATACCTGGATTCCATGCCCGCCCACCAGCTATTATTAAAATAGTTAATGGACTTCTGGCCTGTTTAATCATCAAGTCAGATCTTTGCGCACGCTGTTGTTTGTGAAATTGTGTACTTTAGTCTGCTTCAGTTGCTGAGTACGTTGCATTTGTTTTTGCTCTAGTGCTGATCTCCTATTTATTATAAAAAGTTGCAGTACCGATAGAGCTGTTGCTGTACAGTTGAGGCAGAAGAAATTGTCCTGGGTTATTTCCTGGGCATCTCTGCTTGCAGAAGTATTTGCTGTTGTCTTGAAATTCCAGTTTGAAGATCTACACAGTTCATGTGTCTGCTTTCTAGCAGTTGTGTGGAGATTCTCACCCCACATTCTTGCTTATCACTGTATGGTGTCCACCAAGATAAAGTTAGCTCCTGGTAAGAGGACTTAGACTCTTCTTCATTGCTTAGTAGGTTTGGAATTTGTCCTGTAGGTGATTTTTGTTCTATGTACGTGCACGTAGTAGAGATGTTTACTGAAGAGTATACTCCGTTAACTCAGTAGGAGGTTGTAAGGAGCGGTGAGGACCGCTCAGCGGTGGGCTAGGCTTTGTACTGGTTAGAATATCTCATGTGTGGACATTTGGGAGGGTGTTCCATTTTTCTGTAAGTGGGACAGTGAACCCAGGGAATAAAATGGCTTTTGCCTGTCTAAAGTCATCATTCTGTGAAGGGGGAGGTAGGATAATGAGATGGGAATGTTAAATAGGAAAGAGCTGAAGTGAGGTTCACGCCATAGATGAAACTGGGGACCCTCTCTGGTTGTTTGCATTAATAGGACTTTCAGTGAGTTGGGTACGATGTGATCCTTTTGTTGTTTTAATTCTTTCTATGGCATTTTTCTTCTTAAGAACTAGTTCTGAGAGGAATGTACTTTTAGTAAAACCCATTGGTTGTAGGCTCAAAGATGAGATACAAACACATGACGTTATCGTTCTCTTTGGATAGGTAGAGCAGGATCACTGCTCACTTTGCTCCCCAGTCCCCAAAGTGAAGGAGAGAGCATCATCTAATTTAGTCAGAGAGAGGTACAGAGTCTAACATCTCAGATGGGTATTTGGGGAGACCACAAAGAGAAGAGGAACGCGGCCACTGAATTGCAGTAGAATAAAAAAGGAAGGTCTGTTACACAACAAAGCTTGATTTCTCAGCGACTTCATTTTCCAAAACTCTTGGTATTGTTTTTGTTCTTGAAGTGCTAAATATTCTCAAAGCCATGTGAAGTCAGTAGGAGCTGTGGAGGCTCAGCAACTCTGAAAGCCGGGCCCCATTTTATGGATGTCATTGACATTTCTATCCTTCCATTAGTGCAAATCCAGTATTTTACATTCCTAGTGTTTCTTAACATCTGGGTGGATTCTGTAGAGAATAACTCGTTGCTAGCATCAAATTGCATATTTGTTTACTGGTCAGTTAAACAATCAAAGTTTATAAATACTTTTGGCTGTCCTCTTGTTCTGCCTCTGATGCATAAAACTTAGAGGTCCTTTTAATCTGGAGTAGGATTCTTGATCCTTTGTAGTTCATTGGCATTTTCAAATATGCTTATCTTCCTATTCTGCCCGCCCATTGGTTCTGATCATTAGGTTTATGTCAACTGCAACGTTGCGCTCCGCATTCTTGCAGCTGGCCTCCTGCAGACTTACCGGTCTAGAAGGCGTCAGAGGTTTGGAGCTGCAGAGCTTTGTAAGCCTTTTGTTTGACTTCCTCAACCTAAAGCTAGCTGTTTGTCTGCTGACTTTTTTTTTTTTTGGGGGGGGGGGAATAATAAGTGTTAATAAGTTAATAAATAAATAATTATTAAATTAAGTTAATAAATAAGTGTTAATTTTGTGAGTGGAAATTCCCTTTGGGGAAGTTGTGAGGGGAGTAAAGCAGTAAAATAATTTACTATGCAAAAAGTACTTACACTCGCGTTCCAGTATGTTTCTGCTTTACCTTGAGACTAATATGTTATTGAAATTTGTGCGTTTGCCGCACTTTGTATGCCACCACATAGCAGTGTGATTCTGGTTTTCATTATGGTCTGGGGTTTTTTCACTCTTAAACCAATTGCACTTTGAATCTAGTTGTGAAAGCGTTTTCTTATTTATTCAGAGAAACCCCAGCGTAGCTAATCACCTTTGCACTGCTTGAGATGCCACGCCACCGTAAGGAAACTTCCTAGTATTGGCAGCGTGGTGGATGGAGTAATGCGGGTGCCTTTCTGTGGACAGCCAGCTTCTATGCACTGCAGGAACCTGATGCTTCAGCTTTGGGTTTCTTTGCTTACAAAACATCATTTCACGTATATTACAATTAGATTGGTTTAGGAAATTGTAGAAGTCAGTCAGTTTGACTGGGGGGAAAGCAGATTATATTACTCTCGGCGAGAGCTGTGTTGTGTTGTCAGCTCTCCAACTTGTGTTGTCCCATCCATGCCGCAGAGCCTTCATACTGAAGAGCATTGCATGGGACGTTCCCTGGATTTAGCCCAAAGAGAAGAAGCAAATTCATTTCAGCACTCAGGCGGTTGGGTTAGTCTGAGGTCATGCTAAGGAGGTGCAGGACAAGCACGAATCAGTTCCCGTGTCACTGAGGGGAGGAACTGAATCCTGCAGCACTTAAGGCTTCTTGGTGCTGGTGTGAATGTTACTCTGAATGGCAATCTGCTCACCTTTTGTTAAGAAGGTAAAAACAAATACTTAATCTTCTCATTTTCCAACATTACCACCCTTGACGGTGTGAGCTGTACCAGTTGTACATTTTGGTTTGTTTTTTTTCATACTGCTCTAGGATGGATGAAGCAGCCATTTGTTTATTACTTTGAGCTTGAATCATATTGAATAAGAGAATACTAACTCTGGAAGCAGTGTGTGTCATTCTGCTGTCACTAACCAGCACGCACTGCCATTCTGATCCACTGCTGTGTCATAAGCCTGTCAAAAACCCAAAAGCAACGGTGGTAAAATTAAGAACTTTGATGTTTTCCTTAGACTGGCATGAATGAAGTAGTGAGAGAAATGCAACTATATGATGAATTTCCTACTGTGCCTCCCTGCAGCTATGGAGCATATGTGGTGCCTTCCCAAAAAACGGGTTTTTGTTTAGTGTCAGCAGTGCTTGGATACTGCAGTGACACAGATGATTTGCAGTCAGCCATTTTACTGCAAAAGAAAGCTTTCACTTTCACAGTAGTTAATTTTTAGTATGAAAAATTGTGTGATACCACTCCACTTTCACTTTGCACTGAGGAGATCTATTCAAGAAAGATTTGAAGACAAGTTGGCTTGGGCTGAGAAAGTGTTGCACATGCACTGGGATGAAAAGTGTTCTAGAGGCTGGAAAACCACACACTCATCTGTTCGATAGTGCTAACATTACATGTACGACAATAAGTCTGTGCCTTCTGTGTATATGTGATCATATTTTTAATCATATTGAATACTATTTTCTTTTTTTTTTTTTTCCCTGCAAGCCCTTTCCTCAATTGGTGTGCAGAATGGAAGGTATTTGCTTAATGAGCAAGCTTTTTCTTACTGTTCAGTGCTCAGTCCTCAGGCCTTATTTGCTGAACACTCTTCCAACTCTGCTATGGGGATGGAGTTTCTTAATTTCACTTTATGGGTTTTCTCTGATCTCATTGGTCTTAATCAGTGTCTTTCATTAGTGTTGAACCTATTTTTGCAACGTGAAATGAGGATACTTTTAGTATCTCTGTCTGTTCTCCTATCGTTAAAATAGTTGTTAAAGTCAAAAGTATCCACTTGCTTTGCCTAACTGAAAACCAAAGATGTTTTTTTCAGTGGTTGGCATTGTGTGACACTGTACTCAAGCAGAGCTGCATTTGAATTCAGTTCTTATTTTGAGGGGTCAACATTTTTGCAAATCTCTCTCTCAGATTGCAGGATGGGTGTCTGGAAAAGTTGGAGTGTAGTAACCATTTCTAAAAAGTTTGATTCAAGTGACTGGCTTAACAACAAGCAAACATTAGGTGCAAAATAAGGGGTAAAATCCTTTTCTTCAGGTAGAATCTTTTCTTTTGTAAAGCAGAGAAGCCGTACTGTTTCTTCAGGCAGCCTCTTTCCTTGCTCGCTACACTTGTTGACACCTGCAACTCCGAGGCATGTGTTTGCTTCTGTTATGCCTCCTGATTTACCTGCTGTGACAAGGCGAGCAACCTGGGGAAAAGAATAGTTAATATGCAGAAATTCCAAAAAGGTGCCCTGTATTAGGTTTTGGGTTTTTTTAACTAGGTCGTGTTCATGTGCCTTTTCTCGGGGTTGCGTTCAGTGCAATAGCGTGGCTTCCTGTGCCTGCAGGAATGGGGGCTGGAACCTTCACCCGGGCATGCCCCGCTGCCCTTTTTGTCAGCGGTGGCTGCGGCAGCAGTGATGGGTAGCCACGCTCTCTATGGGCCTTTATGGAAATGAGTGGGCTTAGATAGGCAGCAGCAGCAAGTGAATGAGGTGGAAAAGGTTTGGTTTCGAAGGGATCATTCTCGGGGGCAGGTATCTGCCCCATGCTGGGGACTTGTCACTGTGTGTAAGGGGGATGAGGTCCCATCTCTCTGCCCCCTCATATGCATAAGAGTTATCTCGCGTATCTGTTCTGAGTCCCAACCGCTGTACACATACACCCCTGCATTTCTGATGCCCTGTCTCCAGAGCTCCCCGTTTATTCCCAGTCCCAGGTCTCTCCTCCAACTCCTGAAATTTGTTCCCTTTCTCAGGCTCTCATTGCTTGCTATAGACAGCTTCCTGCCTTCAGAAATCAGCATGGAAGTGTTTAAGCATGTAACAATGGGGAGAAGAACTGATATGTGAAAACAAACAACTGATTTGTGGCAAGAATTAGGACAAGGAGAAAATACCTGACAGATTGGTCAATTACAATCTTCTAGTTGTGGTAGATTGAGGCTCTGCTTTGTCTTTTTCCCAGAGCTGTGCGCAATGCTGAATGCACGTGGCAATTACTCAAGGCAAAGGCAATGTACTGTAGAATTAGATAGAAACTTTAGGTCTCTCATTGCTGGTACTTGTCCTTGTTTGGGTTTTCTGAATTTGTCATAAAGCCAGATTTTTCTGGTCTACTGTGTGGTTTCATTTGCAGTTTCAGCAACCTTTAGCTGTTGGCAAGTTGGTTTGGTTTTCCCAGAAATGAAAGAGAAAGAATTTATTTTTTCCTGTATTGACTACGCCTCTGTCCTTTTAGTCTCACAGACTCCTGAACTCCTTTTTTTCCTAAAATTTTTCCTAAAATTCATTTTTCCCTAAGTCACATTGCGACAGTATCATCGTTTCAGCAATAGTGAACCTGAAATTGGCGTTGTAGGAAAAGAAATAAAAAATATCTGAAATGTAATCAAATTTCAGCTGTTTGAAAGAGTTTATAATTACATTTTATGCTCAGCCTATTTTAGTGATAAAGATTTTAATAAATTTTAAAACATTCAGAATATGTTGATTAATTTTAATGAGCTGAAGTTTATGTTTTTGTAGTGAGCCAGGGAAAGCATCTTTAATTTTCAAGCTTAGTTCAGATTTTGAAGATACCACTGCAATGTGCTGCGCCAAGTATCTCTACAGGGGAACAAGCTCTGCTATTTGTGCGTTTTCCAGTTGTCAGCTCTTTTTTCTTTCTTAACTGAAAGTCTGATCGTTTTGGCTTTAATAGCTGATGCTAGGGACCTGTAACTCTTTTTTGAATACTGCTTTCAAAATGGAGAAGCTGGCTAGGAAATGAAAAAAAAACTTCCACCCTTAATTTATAAATTAAAAAGAGATTGAGTAGGTCTAAAAAAGTTTTTAAGGGCTGGAGGACTTACAGCCAGTCTTTCGCAGATACTTAGTAACTTTCCAGTCCAGGTAAGCCGGCTGTCCTAAGTGCCTAGACAGGTTAGGCCCCAAATTTCCTTTAATCTCAGTGGAAGGAGATCATTCCCACTGAATTTTTACCTGCATTTTTAGGCATCCAAGAGCCTTGTAAAATCAGCTCCTTGGTTCCGAGAAGTAGTTTGTTCATATAATGAGTAAATTTGTTGCCTCTCTTGTTAAATAAACCAATTAAATGCTTTGATAAGATGTACATGCTTTGATAAATACACAAAAGAAGAAAGTAAGCAACACTCTTAAGGTCGCAGTTCTTGCAAAGTTAAAATGCTCTTTAATGCGTTTCAGTTGAATTCAGATTGTCTAGCAAATAGATGAGTTTCTTACCATCTTCTAATGTAAGTGAAACACAAACAAAAATGAGCATTTGATTTGTATAGTCAGCAACATGGTTATATTCTTATAATAAACATTTGTAGATGTAGTGGATCCTCGTGGTTGGGACAGAAAAGTACCAAATACAGAGGTAACAAGTGGCAATCGGCATGTTTTAATCTTTACACTAATAAATAGGAATGAACCCTGCCTTAGGAAAATAACTGAAAATTACAAATGCAATGCAGGGTTAAAACTGGTATATTTAAACAAAGTTTTACTGGCTGCTGATGTCAATCATGATTTAAATCAAGCCACCTGCTTTGCATGGCATTTTTCTTCTTAAGAACTAGTTCTGAGAGGAATGTACTTTTAGTAAAACCCATTGGTTGTAGGCTCAAAGATGAGATACAAACACATGACGTTATCGTTCTCTTTGGATAGGTAGAGCAGGATCACTGCTCACTTTGCTCCCCAGTCCCCGAAGTGAAGGAGAGAGCATCATCTAATTTAGTCAGAGAGAGGTACAGAGTCTAACATCTCAGATGGGTATTTGGGGAGACCACAAAGAGAAGAGGAACGCGGCCACTGAATTGCAGTAGAATAAAAAAGGAAGGTCTGTTACACAACAAAGCTTGATTTCTCAGCGACTTCATTTTCCAGAACTCTTGGTATTGTTTTTGTTCTTGAAGTGCTAAATATTCTCAAAGCCATGTGAAGTCAGTAGGAGCTGTGGAGGCTCAGCAACTCTGAAAGCCGGGCCCCATTTTATGGATGTCATTGGCATTTCTATCCTTCCATTACTGCAAATCCAGTATTTTACATTCCTAGTGTTTCTTAACATCTGGGTGGATTCTGTAGAGAATAACTCGTTGCTAGCATCAAATTGCACATTTGTTTACTGGTCAGTTAAACAAACAATCAAAGTTTATAAATACTTTTGGCTGTCTTCTTGTTCTGCCTCTGATGCATAAAACTTAGAGGTCCTTTTAATCTGGAGTAGGATTCTTGATCCTTTGTAGTTCATTGGCATTTTCAAATATGCTTATCTTCCTATTCTGCCCGCCCATTGGTTCTGATCATTAGGTTTATGTCAACTGCAACGTTGCGCTCCGCATTCTTGCAGCTGGCCTCCTGCAGACTTACCGGTCTAGAAGGCGTCAGAGGTTTGGAGCTGCAGAGCTTTGTAAGCCTTTTGTTTGACTTCCTCAACCTAAAGCTAGCTGTTTGTCTGCTGACTTTTTTTTTTGGGGGGGGGTGGTGGTGGGGGAAGTTGTGTTTTGGGGTGGGGGGTGGCTGCTTATCCTAGTAGCAGGTTAAAATCTTCTGGAGTCTCTGTGCTGCAACTTACTAATGTACTGTTAAAATATCATGCTTTCGTGGCCTGGAGTGTATGGTTAAAAAATACATGTCACTGAAAATTGATTGAGCACCTTGATTCTTCATCAGAACCTGAAATGGTCAAAGAAACTAATAATGGTGTGACATCGTAAAAGGTCTCTGGAACATTGGTCCACTCATCTGTGTCTTTGTGCTGAATATAGGAATCTCTGGGATTACTTTATGTGTATGTGTTGTAATACGTGGTTTATGTTTTAACGGCTCCCACTAGTGCTCTGTATGTGCAGTTAAAAAAAATTGTATGTACTATGCATCAGCTACTATATTCACTGAAATTCACTACAGGACTTTAGCTGTTCGCAAGTTGGTTTGGTTTTCCCAGAAACGAAAGAGAAAGAATTTATTTTTTCCTGTATTGACTATGCCTCTGTCCTTTTAGTCTCACAGACTCCTGAACTCCTTTTTTTTCCTAAATTTCATTTAGCGGCAAGATTTAGTCCCTGTTGGAGCGATCAAAAGATAACTTAAAACATCTTTTCCAGGATCTTAACTCGCCAAGATGCCCATCCATGTTGATGATGTGATGCAACTGTTCTGCCGTCTCTCTCAGGCGAAGGGGATGAAAGTTGCTGTGAAACACTCTGGTCGAGGAGCACTGCTGGCGGGTGCAACAGCACTTATTGGGGGTCTGATGGGAGGTCCACCTGGAATCGCTGTAGGTAAGTGTGTTTTGCTTTAGGAACAAGAAGTGGTTAACTGCCTAGTGAAGAAACTAGGAAGTCTGTGTAGTTGGTATGGATTGAAAGAAAGGGGCGTGCAGCGCTGAGATTTCATGTAAGTGGGCTTTAACAAGATACCATTTTATATGCTGGCTTTTTAGAAACGAGGTGTGCATCAGGAAGGCATGTGTAGTGTTTACTTCTAGGGTGGTAGTGACCTTGCTGACTTTGACTCCTGTGCGGCAAACGGGAAGCCATCCAGAGGTCTGAGCTGAGATGGCGGTGCCTTTGGAAGCCTTTGAACAAGCTGTTAACAAATCGTTTCCTTTTGGTGGGTAGAGCCCTGGTTGCCATCTGCTGAGGTACACCAGTGTCTGCGGTGTGGGATGAAACAGAGAGCAAACTAACAGGCTCTGAGCTTGTTAGTGCGGGCTCTGCTCCAGCACTGCGGCTGGGGGAGGGAAGAGGAGAGGGGTGAGGCAGGGGCGAAGGAACACAAGAGGCAATGGTAGCAGTCGGGTGGGATGTTGGTACCTGGTGGCACAGAAGAAAGAAAATCGGGGTGTAAAGCGAGGGTGAATAAGTATTCTTAGTCAGCCTTAGCAAGGGACAGGATCATCTTTATAATGATCTTATTAAAAATTATGTTTATTTCTGTATTTTAAAAGTACCTGCTATCCACTTCTTGGTGAACTTGCTTTTTCCTCTGGAATTAGTTATTCCCTGTCACTTCGCTTTTTTTCCTTGTATGGAAAATTACAGGAAGGCCAGAGTCTAATAGTAAAGAGTTGTCTCTCCTCTGTATCTCTTGAATTAAGAGTTGTCTAGTTTGAAAGCTGCCTTGTCACTGAAGTCATGAGGGCCTTGGTCCTTGAATGCTTCTTTCTCCTGCAAGCAGTTCCAGCAATTTCACGGGCTTACTGGTATTGGAGTTAATTGCAGTATGCCTGCGTGAGGGTTAGCAAGGTTGAGTTACAAAAAATAAGCAAAGAATATGTGAGGCGTGATAACAGAAAATGCAGAATGAAGCTGTGTATTTACTCCTGTTACAAGTACAGAGCTTAATTAATAGCCAAAAATAATATTTTGACAAACATATGACTGAAGTTATCAGGAACAAAGAAGTGAAGTTAAGGTTTTGTAAGAAATTTGTGAGCCGTAAATCAGAAGTAAAAATTTAAGTGGCCTCAATCTTCAGTGAGATGATGAGAAACATTGAAGTTATTCTTGGATGTGTTTTCTCATTTTGTTTAAGTGTTTGTTTAAGCTTTTATAATGTCTCCCAGTCAAGCTTGGTGTTCTTCAGCCACTGATGAAGGCACTGGAACAAGTTTACCTATTACTGTATACCAAAAGTATACAATAATAAGTATAATAAGTATCTATAATAAGAATAATAAGTACTAAGTATACCAAAAGCCGTGTCCCGATTACAGTGCAAATAAATCAGAAGACCCTCTCATTTAACTTCAAAAATTGCAAAAGTAAATGACCCTGGGTCTTTAGTGGGTTTTAGGACGGTTACAGGGACATTTGCAATCAAGTGCACTTTCATTTACACAAACAGCCTGGATAGGTGTGGGACCGGATAGCAGGGATTGTCCTTATTGCTGCCTTGCACCAAGAATTAGAGGATGAATTACCTTCCATCTGCAGTGCTCACTGGAGAAACTTGCAGTGTATCGTGCTTTCTAAGGACTACTTGTTCTGAGAAGAATGGATTGTGGATGTGTTGCTTGGGGGGGGGAAATGGGATCATGTAACAAATCTTGTCTCAATAAACTAGGAACTTGGACATCAATAATTCTAGTGGCTTTTGCATTAAGTGCCCCTAAATCAGATATTGATGTTCTCATAAAAGTTCTTGAAGATGAATTCAGCCATCATAGGCTTTCAAGTATTTCTGTGGTATCATGGGAAAATTTGCCAACTGAGTAAAATGTGCAAATTAAGGAATTTTTATCTAATGAAAAACTGCATGCCTGTGAGTGCATAAATGACTTTTTAGGAGCAGTCGCTGGGGTGGGAATTTTGGAAGCAGAGTCATTTCTGACGCCACTGCATTGTGAGGGTTCTCCTTCCTTCCACCAGGATGTCTGTGTGTCTGGGCAGTGGTGTCAGTCCTGTGAATTTCTGTCAGAGCGTGCTGTGTTGCAAGTTAGACTGGTAGCTCTTTGAAAGAGAAAAACCGTAGGAGTGTAGCACTGGTTTCTCAGCAGCAGCCACAATGATGTCAGCTGTAGAGGATCCCTCTGCTGTTATCTTGATGACCTGGAACCATGCTAATTACCAGAGCATTTCTTGGCCAGCTGGGGTGGGCGGTGTGGGTGGGATGTTGATTTGGTAGATGAAAGCATGAATGTGTCCAACCCCACGAAGCTGATGGGTTTGGTTTCTGAGCACCTTCTGAGGGGTGGACTTCAGAAGCAGAAGGCTTGGATCGTTCTGGGAATCTCTAGTAAGAGATTATGTGTTAATGGCACTGATGAGGCAATTGTTGGTCAGATGTTTTCCTTGGGCATGGTTTTATTTAGTAGTAGAGCTTATGCTAAAGAGGCCAGTGCCCTAAGGAGTGTTATTTTGTTTCTGATTTCTAGTTCGAAGCTATAGCTTTGATTGCTGTGGATGTAAAAAGCTTTAAAAATCCTTCTTGGTGCTTTGAACATAGTGTATAAACCTAGTTAAAGTAGACACATATGCAACTCTGCATTGATTTCTAATAAAGGTGGGAACGTTGTTGATGAAGGCTGCTGATAGAATTTCAGGTTTTAACATTAGCTGGTAAAGAGTAACATCTCTCTTTCTTTTCTAGGAGGAGCATTCGGTGGATTGCTTGGTGCCTGGATGACTGCTGGACAGTTCAGGCCGGTCCCTCAGATTTTATTGGAATTGCCTCCTGCTGAGCAGCAGAAACTTTATAACGAAGCCATTGTTATTCTCAGGCGCTTAGACTGGACTGATATTGTTCAGCTGACTGCTGTTGTAATGGGAAATGCTAGTCTCCAGGAGAAGTTGGTATCAGTGCTGGTAAATTACCTCTCCAAAGAGCTAAGAGCAGAGATACAGTATGGAGAATAAACCTTTCCAGGCTTTTTACACTGTACTGAATTTTACTCTGACAATTGTGATTCTTCAACGTAGCAATTATTAGTTATTGGTCCTAATTATGAATGTAGGCAGATCTAAGTATTGTTTTGGGGTTGGGTTTTTTGTTTGTTTATTTTGTTTTGTAAGGATAGTATTAGATAACTTGCATTATCCTGACACTGACTTGCTATGTAATTTTGAATTACTCTGCACTAGGACTAAATTCAAAATCACTGGAGGGAATTATGCTTCTCTTACACTAATGTATCACTAGTTAAAATTTTCAGAGTCATTGTGTTTTATTTAGGAGATTTAATCCTGTTTGTGTAAGTGCTTTAATTTTCTTCTGTGAATGACATGTAGATGCCAAAGTAGTTAGGGCACTTTGAAGAATTTTACCTACTGTCTGTTTCAGTCCTGCAAAAGAAAGTTACAAGAAAGTACGTTATTCTACTGTGAACTCAAAGATCTCAATCCTTACTTTATTCTTTGTCACATTTTTATTGTAATTCTTGAGTGAGTTATTCCTTTCTGTAAGAAGTGAAGCCAATGCCTAAACAAGATTTAAAGCAACAGGTAAACAAACTGTGCACAATTAGTAGTTCTTGGTGTCCTAGAATGGGAAGGCATGGCAAGAATAGGCTTTAAAAAAAAATTAAAAATGGGTGGCTGAATCTGCCCGTTTTGTACTATCCCTAGTATTAGGGTTGTCATTTCAGCATTGGTTTCTTGACTGAATCTGAACAGCTGGTCCTCTGTTTTCATTAAAATATTCACAAGAAGCATCATAGTGGCCTGTGTTTTGCCTTAAAGTAAATGAACTCTTTAAGAATCAAGAACTGAAATTTGAGGAAGAAGGTAGCCCTGTACTGGTCAGCCAGCAGTTGGCAGCGGTGGTGGTGGTGTGGGATGACGTGCTGGCTGCAGTTAACACTGTAAGCCCCAAATGCAATGTTGCTGAATATCCCAGCAACAGTTGTTCACCATTTGTTTCAAGGCACTTGTAAGACAAGTTTGTAAGTAGAAAAATGTGCGGGTGTGCCTTCTTTGTATGCAAAAACAAGTGAAACTGCTCTGATAATTTCATTTTTCCCCTAAAATAAAGATTTATCTCTGTGTGTCCAGTGAGGTTTCTAGAAGTTGAGTTTTAAATGGTGAAGCTTTAAACTCGGAAATTGCTGTTGTATACGTTTGATTAATTTACTTCTGCAGGTACAATTTGCCATTAATGAATTCAGTGTACTTTCCTGCCTGGAGTGCACGGCAGTGATTGTTCTTCTCATCATTTGAAAACACTTTTTCAGTGACGTGAAAGACAGACGGAAGTGAATGATAAGTGGGCACTCCTTACCCTGTCATAGTTTCATAAAGCCAAGCCTGAAATCAGTGTTTGTTCTGTTTCATTGACAGATTACACACACTGCAACTGGCTTTTTAAGACTTTACACGCTCTGTATATCCATTTTAAAATACTATTTTTATGAAGGCAGTTACTTTTATTTGCAATTTTCTGACTATTTCACAAATTAAATTCACTCCTTCCAAAATAACACACTGCTAACAGCAGCAGATGATTGAATGGTACAGTAGGATGGAGCCTGCCATCTTATAATCAGCTGTTTGAACCCAGACATGAAAGAACTCGACATCTGATTGTAAAGCAGACCATAGGAAAGATGTTGGTTTCAATTAATTTATAATAGTACCCAGCATTTAAACAGATCATTAGCGGATTTCAGAGTGGTTTCAGACATCTATCATGACTCCCATTTTACAGGTATTCATAAATTGGAGCCCAAACGTAGATAGTGAATTGATTTTTATCACTCATATCAGTGTCATAGTTTAAGCTCCATTCATGGCTATGTGAGTCCTAGTCCTGGACTCTATGTTGCTCTGTTTCTTAGGATATTCTTTCAAATGCTTTTTATTATACACTTAGAAATGATAAACTGGTTTTAATTATGATCTTTCAGCCTTCACTGTCGTATGAAGGGGGCTTGTGTCATAGAAGTTTGGTCCAAGTGGTGAATGGAGTTCAATCCAGTTGGCGGCCGGTCACGAGCGGTGTTCCCCAGGGCTCAGTACTGGGGCCAGTCTTGTTTAATATCTTTATTGATGATCTGGATGAGGGGATTGAGTGCACCCTCAGTAAGTTTGCAGACGACACCAAGTTGGGCGGGAGTGTTGATCTGCTCGAGGGTAGGAAGGCTCTGCAGAGGGACCTGGACAGGCTGGATCGATGGGCCCAGGCCAGCTGTATGAGGTTCAACAAGGACAAGTGCCGGGTCCTGCACTTCGGCCACAACAACCCCATGCAGCGCTACAGGCTTGGGGAAGAGTGGCTGGAAAGCTGCCCAGCAGAGAAGGACCTGGGCGTGTTGGTCGACAGCCGGCTGAACATGAGCCGGCAGTGTGCCCAGGCGGCCAAGAAGGCCAATGGCATCCTGGCCTGTATCAGAAATAGTGTGGCCAGCAGGAGTAGGGAAGTGATCGTGCCCCTGTACTCGGCACTGGTGAGGCCGCACCTCGAATACTGTGTTCAGTTTTGGGCCCCTCACTACAAGAAGGACGTTGAGGTGCTGGAGCGTGTCCAGAGAAGGGCAACGAGGCTGGTGAGGGGTCTGGAGAACAAGTCTTATGAGGAGCAGCTGAGGGAACTGGGGTTGTTCAGCCTGGAGAAAAGGAGGCTGAGGGGAGACCTCATCGCTCTCTACAACTACCTGAAAGGAGGTTGTAGCGAGGTGGGTGTTGGTCTTTTCTCCGAAGTAACAAGCGATAGGACGAGAGGAAATGGCCTCAAGTTGCGGCAGGGGAGGTTTAGATTGGATGTAAGGAAAAATTTCTTTACTGAAAGAGTGGTGAAACATTGGAACAGGCTGCCCAGGGAAGTGGTGGAGTCCCCATCCCTGGAGGTATTTAAAAGACGAGTAGATGAGGCACTTAGGGACATGGTTTAGTGGACATGGTGGTGTTGGGTTGACGGTTGGACTCGATGATCTTAGAGGTCTTTTCCAACCTCAATGATTCTAAGTAGATCAGAGTTCTGCATGGGCCAGCCTAGTTTACGTTAAACCCCGCTGCCCCTGAGCTCCTGAGAAGCTTTAGATTCTGTGCCACAGAGTAGCACACTCTTAGTCATTATAATAAATTTAATTTCCATAGGTTTTCAGATGACTGAAGTAGAACCAGGAAGAAGTGAATTTAATTCTGTTTGTTCTCTGTATCATTACTTAACAGGTTTGATGCTTGTGGAACTTCCTGGAAGGTGGCAGGTACCTGTTTTCAAAGTGGTAGCAATAGGTTTGCACTTTGGTCTGAAACACGTTTCAGTGCTGATAATATAACAAGAACAGAACCCAGCTCAAGTATTCATCTCAAGTGAGCTTGGACATAGGAGAATTAGGAAATAACCACTTCTGATGGAGGAGACCCTGATACATAACTACCGAGTGAGAATGAACATGGGACCCCACAATGGTTTTGTTGTTTGTACGTTAGTGGTTTCTGTCAGTTCATACTGTTGAATGCTGCAGAAAGATCAAATTCCACCTTTATTGCTCTGACTCCAGCCCTATGCTATCGTATTGAGGTCACCACGATATGTGGTGTGTAGCCTTATGCGGGGATTTGGGCAAGTTAAAAGAACCCTTCAGCAGATTTGATCATCTGAGGAAAAGACCAGCTGCACGAGAATGTATTAATATCCATCTGTTGCTGTTCTTTGGTAGAGACATGGCTGTCCACCGCTGCATCCCTCGTTGGTATTGGAAGCAGCCACAGGCAGGGGATGGCATCTTCTGAAATCCATTCCAGCTGCATAACGGCCAGACTGAGTGTAAGGCACAGCTATCGCCTAGGAAACGAGGTAACGCAGTGCCAGCAGTTTCAGGAAGCAGCTGAAAGAGTCACTATGGGGAGATGCACATATTCATATAAAGAAACCATCTGTGATGCTGGTTATTAACCTGGTTTGGTTGTAGATGTGACAGAATCAAGCTAGATTTTCACTGGCAGATGGTGTATTTTTAGTTAAAAATTCTTTTTTTTCTATGTGTTCTTTTTTTTTTTTAAACTGTCTGATTTAGAAATAGAAAGCAAGCATGATTATAAAATATTATGTTAGCAAAGAGGGAATTTTTTTTTTTAAACAATCCTGAATTCAAATGCAGATTAGTAATTGAGATGTGCCATCTAGTGGCAATCAGATTATTTCTTAAATTCAGCCTATCAAGTCTGCCTCAGTATATGTGTAACACAGTTATCTTTTTCCATTAAAAGTAGGGGTAACTTCTTTTTTTGCTCTTAGTCTGTTAGATTCCTGGCTTTAATGAATTTTTATTAGATTACAAATATCAGCCTAGCTAGAGACTAGACTAGAATTCATATACGTTCCCTGATGAAGTTGGTTTTTGGTGATTATCATATGTGAGCTATGACTGCACAAATATTTACTGCAACTGCATGTCACATTTAATTACAGGGAGAAAATACACAATCAGGCAGAGGAGGGCGGTTTCACCCTCATGATTACTGAAGGACAAGTGGATTTTATGAGCTGAGCAGCAGCCAGTTTGCAAAAACTCATTGACCACAAGTGAATTGGCAAGCCAGTAAAGAATAATTGCTTGTTTTTCAGGAGGTTGCATTTCTTTGTTCAGTTTTATCACCTTCAAGTCTGCACGCGTAGCAGCTCTACCTGCACAGCCTTTGGGGTGGTGCTCGCCTCTCACATACGACTGGCCTATGTGTAACTGCTGCTCACATGGACCCTGCAGGACCGAGGAGTATTTGGCTGTGAAAATTCTGTCTTTTGCTAGTCACTGTCACAGTGCAGACTTCCTAAAGGTCACGTTCCCAACGGCATCACAGAGGCTCCCAGGCTTGGTCCTCTGGAGGAGCATGAGAACTGCAACAGAGACCTTGAAGTAAGGGTAGGGAGCAGGGTGCCAGGGTGGCGCGCCATAGTGGCACACCACAGTGCCCGTGATACTGCTTAATTAGTTGCAATAGTTCTCATTAACTGGAGGTTTTACAGGGTTTTGGTGAGATCCTTCTGCTGTGGAAGAGGGTTCCCTGTATTGACCCACTGACTCCAGCGTGCACAAAGAACTGTAAAAGCAGAACAATCCTGAGATCCCATTAACTGACTGATGTTGAATTTAGAGCAGGCAGTGAGAACCTCGCCGGCAGCGGTAATCTGCCCAAAAGGTGATGAGGCAGAGAGCTGCTGTGAACCTCAGAGCTGAGGTTCTGCAGAGTAAGTACGTGCCCCCACACAGGAGGGTCTGGTTGCTCTTGGCTCAGCCTGTTTGCACGATCTTGGTCCCATCAGCTCTCACCTCTTACTCCAGTATGAAAAGTAACACGGATTAGCATCACGTGGGCAGTTTTTCTAAGGACAGCCCCTCTGCTTCCAGGGCTGCACACCAGGACTTACGGAGGGCTTTGCTGGAGAAGAACATTCCCAAACGAGACAGTCTCCATCTCTCTCAAAGAGGTCTCCTGTGGGCTGCTGGCAGGAGGGGGTGCTGTGCAACCATCTGTGTAGGGGTCCTTGCTTGCCAGGAGAAGCCAGTGGCTGGGGTTCCTCTGTAAGGCTGCTGCTCCTGTGCCTGTACCTTCTGGCTCTGAAGAGCAGGGTGGTTTGGAGAGGTGCTTTGCTGCCTAAGGGCAGTTTGTTTAAGGAAGCCAACTGATCTCCTGCAGCAGTAGTTTGCTGGATGACTTTGGGTGGTCACCCAGCTTCCCCATTCAGCTGCTTTTGTGTGAGGTGGTGATGACAGCACCCAGCTAGTGATGGAGGGCTGTGCAAGGTGATGACTGTTGACTGATGGTAACAGTGGGGTGTGATACTACCAGCATTTTGTTGTTGTTTGATTTCTCACCATATCGTTTGAGATGATTCCAGCGGTGCGGTGTGTTGTACTGTCCACTGTAGCCCGATTACAGGCCACTGTGCCCTGGCAGAACTGCCTTCCCCTCTCGTAGTTCACGATTTATAGCTGCTGCCATGCGTGCTTCAGTGCGTGGGGCACGGGTGGGGTGGAATGGCTGCAGTCACCTGCTCCCGGTAACACTCACCTCTTCTTTAGGGAGGAAAGCTTGTGCTGCAAAGGCCTCAGGTGGGCCAGGATAGCTGCTCTTTTGAGGTGAAATTCTGTTTAGCGCACGCAGCATAAAGCTACTGAGACCCAGTATGTCCATATTTCTTTCAGATGACAGCAATTTGATGGTTGCAACCCAACAGTGGTTAGCATGCCTTTTCTCCCTTTCGGTTGGTTTATAGGGAATTAGTGTTACAAAACTCACTGAAAGATCTTATGGAAGGGGATTGTGTTATTCAAAGTCATTAAGTAAATTGATTTTACACAGCCATACTCTCATAGCATACCTGCTCAAACGGTCTGACCGGGATTGCTTGTGCACAACATGGAGGACAAGTCAAATCCTCGCTTCATCTCCTGGGTTCTTCTTGATTATCAATGATGAACTAAGTTTCTGGACAAATCCTTTATATCCTTTAGGATATCTTTTATATTCTGTTGCTATTGTCTTGCTGTTAGCCCGTTGGGCTATCAGAAGGAGGACTGGCATATGTGATTTGCTGCAACCGCTGCCACTGTCCTGCTGTCAGTGCGGGACCTTCTGTTCAGGAGCCGATTGTGCTGTGGTCTCGCCAGTGTGGGGCCTCCAGGGCTCGACAGCAGCAACGCATTCCTCCATTTGATGAAATTGCATCCCCCGCTATTCATGTAGGCCTCTCTTAATTGTTGTTCTGGTGCTTTCACACACACATATTTCCAGTCATACAGCATTTATACCAATCTTAATATTTCTGTTAAAAACTATGCAGATTCATGTGGAAATTCAATTTTTCCATTTTTTCCTCATAGTGTTGCAGCAGCTCCCGTAGTGCTTACAGGCAGACTCAGGGGTTTAATCCTACATAGCTGCAGTGACAGGACCTGCTAAGCTCAGTCTCCACCAGCAGTTTAGCAGCACCAGTGCAGCCAGAGGATGTAAAAGCAATGCATTTTTTTCCCCAGAGTTAAAGCTCTTACGGAGAAAACAATAGCTTCTTAAAAAGGCTGTCATTGCTTGACCAGCTGATGTATAACTCCAGACTAATTGAATAGCAGACTTTCAGCTGGGTTGGAAAGCTTTTAAAAAACCGAAGGCCTTTGCATTGGAGTGAACTAAAGCTATTAGCCCCTAATTAAAACATGAGGTTTCATCTTTACCTTTCTAGAGATCACAGAAATCTATGTATTTTTCAGGCTGTAAGCCAGAAATCAAACATTCATCACGTAATTGCAGTAAGTGTGTGCTAATACTTCTCATTAAGTGTGATTTATGAATTCCAGAAGAGCCTAAGAGGTAAATATATAAAATTATTCTGAAGTCTGCAAAAATGAAGGCATTCATTTCTTTGGATGACTGTTCAGCAGGAAGGATTTAGGCAAACATGAACATTACAGCTTTCAACATTCAGTAAAGACACTGTGTTTGAACATCTGTACCTTTGCAATTCCCTCAAATGGTGTGGTTTCATCTAGTGTCACTGTTGATCTTCCAACAAAGACAACGCTTCAGCTGTCAGCAGGTACAGCAGCATGCCTTGGTGGAAGGCCCGTTTTGCTGGGCCTCGGAAGAGGTATCACCTTCACTGGCTCTTCTGCTTGTTTGCTGGGTGACCTTGAGTAACTTCCCATCTCGTTCCTGAATGCGTTTTTTGTTAAACACTTTGCAATCTATCCGTAGGAAATGGTGTGTTACAAAAATGTAATACCGCTATTATGCAGCTAACCACTCTCCGATCCTGCAGTCAGGACATGAGCATCGAAGAAGGAGGAATGTAATAAATGTTAGTAGAGGCTCACAGCAATGGGGATGAAGAGGAAACTGCTAGGTTGTGAAATGTAGCTACTTACTTTGTTGCAGGGGAATGAAAGATTTACACTGGTGTTTGACCTTAACGAATTATACCCCGCATAGGAGTGTCTAACAGGATGCAAATGTTTTGTATTCCTTATTTCCTGCTCAGCCTCAGTGAGCAGGAGTGATTTAGGGTGAAATTAAATCTTTCCCGTGCTCTGGCATGCTGCTTTGGAGTAGAGCACTCTCAGATATTCCCTTGTACGTGTAATCTGAAGACAGCATGAAGGGTTTGCTATTTTTGTATCAGTCAATAAGATATGATGAATAATCTATGTAATTTGGGGTCAAAACTGATTTAACAATACAAAAGCTTTGAAGGTCTTATTTTTACCTCGCCCCGCTGCAGCTCCCTGAGCAGCTCCATGTATTGAGACGTTATTACAAAGTAATCGGACAATCACGCAGCTGAGTCAGAATCAGCCCCTGAACACTTACAGAGGTAGGAGGGTTCCCAATGAGAGAGATCATGGAGCCGGGGCAGGGGTGTGTGTAGCTCTGACCGTACCTCCCCAGGCACCAGCGTTCCCTTGGAGCTGGAGGAGATGCGCCTCTCCTGCTGAAGCATGTGAGCCAGTGGTAAAGCCTATCCTGGCTGCAGAACTGTAGGTAAGCACATTCTCCTTATATTTGTATGTGTTTCCAACTTAATTTTTTGTTCTCGCCCAGCTAACTGTGCCAATGGACAGTTTTCGGCCCTCTCCCTGGCAGGCAATTATATTTGATAGTAATGGAAGCTTTCTGCAAGAATAAAGGCAGGCCCGGGCAGCTCTGAGTTTTAACTGCCGTCTGCATTTACTCAAACCTCTCTGGCTCTAAGAATCCTACTCTTTCAGGCCAAAATGAGGGGGGCATCTAATTTCTCTACCTTGCCCTTCCAGGTTAATTTTAAGTCCTACATAACCAGATTTTCCAAAATCCTAAATTAAAGACTTGCTCCTTTTAAAGCAGTGAAGGATACAAAAGATGCAACAGCTGGGCTTGGGAGAGATGGAGTGCAAGAGCAAATGTTTCACAGTACTCAGGAAAGCAGGGGACAGGGCAAAACAGTTCAGCAAATACTGTGTTAAAGTGGAAGACTTCCTGGAGTATCAGTAGGAATCAGCTGCCTGCTCTGTGCCTGTCCACAAGCTAAAGTTCACGCAGCAGACTTTCGACCAAACTGCAGTTTATTAATTGCTTATGCAGGAACAAAGTCAGTAACAAAATGCTAAATAGGGTGCTGGCGAGGCAGGCCTTTGGATCTGATTTTGTTCCAAGCCCCATAAAAGGGACTTGCTTGCTTTTTCCCAGCCATTCTCTCCAGGAATCTGTGTATAAAAATATTTGTTCCATAACCACAGCGAACAGCCTCCCATCGCCTGGCAGCTGCCTGCATACTTGAGGCTTTCTGCCGTCTCTGAAGTTCAACTCTGCAGGAGCCTGTGCTGCTGCTGGGTCTAATCCTAATTTTGGGCTTTCATGTCCCCAGCCCAGCCCCGTGGGACTGGGGCTGCTGACAATGGCAGCAGCACATCCCCCATGAGTATAGGGCGAAGATTAGCCTTCACATTGTGCAACTAATGATAAGTAGCAATGAGGATAATAAGGAGCACTCTTGTAGTGCTTTACGTCTTCAAAGTGCTCTGCTGATACCAACTAATTAAGCTGCCACGCAGCCTTGTGACAAAGGTATGGATTTCTACCGTGCATAATTTAACTGTACTGTATTGTTATGCAATAAAACAAAATTGGATGGTGTCTTCAGATAGCAATCAGGAAATCAATTACTAGCTGCTTACACCCCAACAACTGAGCCAGCTTCAAAGCTGCCCCGTCTTTTGGTTAGCCTTGGTGCATCTTTGGGAACCTCAAACATTCATGCAAAGCAGCACGGCGCCAAGCGTTTAACAAAGTGGCTCCAGTGTTTTGCAGCAGCTCAGTTTCCATCCGTGCATACGGCCTCCACCATCTCCTAACCCTGCCCAGAGGACGCAGTCCCAGTGCCATCGAGTTAAATGCGGGCACTGCTGTGCTTAACTGAAGAGCCCCAGTTTCTGTGCTGCTGGCACCGTGTTGTACTTACAGTATCGTACTGGTGTATACTGGTCGCAAAGGAAGACAAGGTCACACTGGGTGCATGTGCTGTGCTGACATGTCAAGGAACAGAGCGGATGCTCTGCTTTAACTGCAAGGTTTCAAAGCCTTTCCAGGCAGTGAAGCCACCTGCCTGCAGCACTGCAGCGCCTGCCATCAGCTGCTAGCATTGATGTGAGCCAGCGGCCAGTAGAACGGTAGGTATTAGTTAGTATTGGTAAATGCCCCCAGAAGAAAGATAAACCTGATTATATGGTCACAGTGCTGGGCTCCGAGTGACCTATCTTCTCTCAGCAAAGAGCTTGAGGTCACTGTGGACAGATTTCTGACAATACAAGCTCAGTGCTCAGCAGCAAGTCGGAAGGCAACGAGAAGGTTAGGACGAACGGGGAAGGAAACTGAGAAGGCAGCAGTAAACGTTGTTATGTCACTGAATGAATCCAGGTCGCAACCACATGTGGAATAGTCTGTGCAGTCTGCTCGATCCACTCTGGTTAGTCCTTTTTGAGCCAAAAAGGGCATTGTAGACCTAGGAAGGATACAGAGAAGGATAACACGGTATGGGAGGGCATCTGTGTAAAGAGAGATGGGCTAGTTTAAAACTGGTCAACCAAGAAAAGACACTAATGGGGAGAGCTTTGGTCGTGGCTGTAAACGGCACAGAGATGAACAGGAGGAACAATACCGTGGCTGAGAAGGCAGGGTGCACCCACTGGACTGGCGGAGGTGAAGGGAAGTGCTTGTTCACGCAGTGTAACAGTGAATTGTGGAGCTAATTGGCACAGGGTGCTTTAGGTGCCAAAACAAAAATGTGTTCAGAAAGCGATTGGGCAGGTTGATGGTAGTGAGGACTATTAAACACACCGGTCCAGAATCAGCCACTGCCTAGAGAAGTTTCTCACCATGGGCTGACAAGAGACTAAACCAGTGGAAGTATCGCTCCATACATGCCTCTTACACGCTGTCCCTCATGATTTTGGGGTAGGTGAACTCTGGCTCTGGTTTATTAAGACTGCTTTCATATGTCACCCCAAACATATGCAGCACACAGTTTCTGCAGTGTTGTGCCAAAATATTTACTGCTATTGCAAGTAAAATGTGTCGTATGTGCTGCCAAAGCAATCGCGTTCTGAAAACAGCGCAGCACACTTCGTATTGTAGAAAAGGGTTTTCCTGTGACAGGGGAAGACCTGCCCATTTGCCTTTGTGCCTCTTATCCCGCTCAGGAGTGGAGCCTTCCTCCCTGAACACTTTCCCGTGTTCAAACAAGTGATTAAGCAGAGGTAGGAAACCTAACCTCTCTCGGTCAGTCAGTTGCAATCAGTTATTTCATAGTCTCGAAATTGCAGTATCAGCTTAAAAATCAAACCAAATGTCTTTATTGCTTGCACCAAGCAGAAAACGTCTCCATGCCACCAGAATCCAAATCACTAGACAGTATTTTTAAAGCAGGAAAGCTCCTTTATTCACACTCACATACAGTGGCAGTTGTATTAAGATACGGTCATGAAAGTGCTTTGTTTTGCAAAAGGGAAAGTTGTTTTACAGAGAGATTACATGGGTCATATGCTGATTGAAAAGTTCTTCACGTTTTCTTTTTGCATGTTTAAGTTCTCACAGAACTAATTTAAAGTTTATCTAAAAAAAAAAAAAAAAAGCTCCTCCTCTTCCCCTGTCTTGCTGTTCCTCCCGAACTGCAGCCAGCAAACCCTCGGCTCGCAGAGGTACCTGTTGTGCCGGGCTGGTTCAGCTGGGAGGGACGCCCTGCCCTCTGCACTGTGCGTCAGGCAGCTCCGGTGTGCTCCACATCGCAGCGTGCATCCCACCGGCATAGCTGGGCGAGCCGGGCCCAGGAAAACCCAGCCTCCAAAACACAGGAGACAAATTCTGGTGGGGGAGGATGGGCAGGGAGGAGAAAGCTCAAGTGCTGCTGGGTGGGAGGCAGAGCTGTACTGGAGATGGATATGCCTGCAGTGCTCCAAACAGCTGTTAACACCACATCTGGTTCTGGAGCTGCCTGTGAAAGCTTGCATCTGGGGAGCTGCATCGCTGGTGCTTGGGTAATAACCGGCTCCTCTGCCTGCTTCCAGCACAGGACCCTTCCCCCATCTCCCAAGGGGAAGAAGAGTTGCAATCCTGGGAGCTCCCCCTGTGCTTCATGGATTACCCAGATGGTTCTCCTGAGTGGTGAGGGTGCTGAAATGGGGCGGGGGTGGGGGTGGGGGGTGGGGTGGAAGCTGTATGGAGGAGTAACCCTATTTTTACCAGTCTGTCTCTAACTTGTAAGGTTTAAACCAACAAACATATCCTTTAGAATCCCTTCTGTGACACAACCATACGCTGGGCTTTGGCTATGGCATATCCCTGAGGAGAGAGAGGATGTCAGCTGGCATGAGGGATGCTTGCTTAGTGATGGCCAGGGTGCTTGCAGCGCTGCTGCTCCAGAAAGGGCTCTCTTTGGGCTCCAGGGCCGTGCTGTGAGGGGCTGCCCTTGCGCGGGGGCTACACCAGCTGCATTACAGACCCCATTTTTATGAAGGTAACATACCTCTCTAACTGCTGTGTTACAGGGACAGCAGTGGTACTGCTGAAGTCTTGAAATAGTAAAGTGTGACAGTCTCCATTTGTCATCCTCCCCAGATTAACACTGTAGCTCTTTACCAGTGGATTTTGTAGAACCGCTCATTGTTAAGGCTGTTTCCTTGCAAACAGATGGCTGCAGGGTGTGACGTCCCGAATGCCTGTTGGGACCCAGCACAGATACAGGGGCTTGCTCA
Source organism: Aptenodytes patagonicus (assembly GCF_965638725.1). Taxonomy (NCBI): domain Eukaryota; kingdom Metazoa; phylum Chordata; class Aves; order Sphenisciformes; family Spheniscidae; genus Aptenodytes; species Aptenodytes patagonicus. The sequence continues at coordinate 14,103,964 of NC_134959.1, forward strand.
GCCTGCTGGCTTGCGGGTGTTGTATCTGTCTTGAACGTGGTACTAGGAGAATGAACAAATGTGGCTGCAGCCTGACACCCTGTGGGACAAGTCCTCCCCTGGCCACGGGACGGGTATGACTGACACCAGCCTGCTTCTGTTGAGGTTTGGGGGGTAAGGCGTATCCCCTGCCTGAACAGCAGCAGAAAGCTCTGCAGCAGAGGCCTTTGCATGGTTAATGCACAGCGTTGCTCCTCCCTCTGTTCCGCTGGGGTGATTCGGTAAAGTCAGCTGTGTTAGGAGTGTGTCAGGGAGAGCAGCTGGATCCTGCTAAGCCAGTGAAAAACAGCCTCTCCTCTGAGAGGAGACACCCCTGCAACTGGTGTGAGGCTCCCTCCTGCTGCCAGAGCTGTGCAGGGGGAAGATGCTTGGGCAGCTCCCCCACTTCTGTGGCTCCAGCCATAGAGGCTGGACTGCAGTGCTTGCTCTGGGTACCGCTGGGGAGCAGGGCTGGGCTGCAAAGGGCGTGCAAAATCTTACAGGAGTGTATGAAAACCCTTTGGACTAAGAAAGCCACGCACAGTGAAACCTCGCTGGGCTGCCTGGCTCTTAGAGGCTGGTCAGTAAACAAGCGTGCTCAAGGCCATTTTTTGGAAGGAGCTAGAGACTCAGTTTGGTTTGCTTGAAACTTGCTGCTGAGCAAACGCTCGTCGAGTCAGAGACTTTGATGGAAACCAGGTAGTTGTGACCTGGGTGCTGGTGGCTCTGGTTTGTGGGTTTGGTTTGCTGGCTCACACCACGGTATCTGAGCCAGTTGTGCCACTTGAGCTGTCAGGACAGTTGAGGACGACTGTAAGGGGCGCTCCCGTAAGTGCTGCTCTCCTGGCGTGCACTCCCAGGCACAGAGCTCGTTCCGCGGCAGTGTGCCGCACACAGGGTGATGGAACAGACGAGAGGAAACGGCACCTTCTCAAGTTGCACCAGGGGAGGTTTAAGCTTGGATATTAGGAAAAATTCCTTCACCAAAAGGGTTATCAAGCGCTGGAACAGGCTGCCCTGGGAAGTGGTGGAGTCACCATCCCTAGGGGTATTTAAAAGACGTGTAAATGTGGCACTTAGGGACATGGTTTAGTGGTGGACTTGGCAGTGTTAGGTTTGAAGTTGGACTCAATGATCTTAAAGGTCTTTTCCAACCTAAATGATTCTATGATTCTGTGTGCAGCTCAGGCAGGCTGTCGAGAGGTTTCCCCCAGCACAGATGCTCGCACTTGCTGCCTTCTCGCAGCTGGACCATGCTCTGTAAGGTGGTCATCGCAGGCTAATGGCTATGTGGGGATGTGATGTGTGTTAGGGGACATGGTTCCTCCTGCAGGCTTCAACGGGAGGGGGAACAAATCCGCGGAGAGGCCTCGGTGTCACACATACTTTTCCCTCTGGTGTCTCTGGAAGTTCCTTTGTATATGAAACCATTAAGGGTCTGGTTTTACCTCATGTGTAACTCTTCTGATAAAAACCACATGTGACTTTTTTTTCTTGTTGCTGTCTGTGAGAGGAAAAGAGGCCTGTCTGGCCTTGAGTTAATGCTTTTCCCTTCTCAAAGGGCCCTCTCCAGAACAAAACTGGAGACCTGGTTACCTAGGACATGGAGAAGGGCCATAATATTCTGTAATATTCTGAGCGGGTCCAGAAGAGGGCCACAAAAATGATCAGGGGGTTGGAACACCTCTCCTATGAAGAAAGGCTGAGAGAGTTGGGGTTGTTCAGCCTAGAGAAGAGAAGGCTTCGGGGACACCTTATTGCAGCCTGTCAGTACTTAAAGGGGGCTTATAAAAAAGATGGCAGCAAACTTTTTAGCAGGGCCTGTTGTGACAGGACAAGGGGGAATGGCTTTAAACTAAAGGGGGGTAGATGTAGACTAGATATAAGGAAGAAATTTTCTACGCTGAGGGTGGTGGAGCACTGGCACAGGTTGCCCCGAGAGGTGGTGGGTGCCCCATCCCTGGAAACATTCAAGGTCAGGTTGGATGGGGCTCTGAGCAACCCGATCTAGTTGAAGATGTCCCTGCCCACGGCAGGGGGGTTGGACTAGATGGCCTTTAGAGGTCCCTTCCAACCCAAACTATTCTATTATTCAAATCCTGTTTTTTCTAAGGTTCTCACGAAAACACATTGGGTTTAGGACAAAAAAGGCGAGGCTAGACAAAGCTCAAACAGGGGTGCAGCGCTCCCTTGCTGCGTGGGGCAACAGCATCACTGCTGGACAGCAAGATCATGGGCAGCAGGATCGCTGCCAGCAGTGGATGCTCTGCCCCAGGGTGGTTTGACCATGCAAGAGAGGGCAGTGCACAAGAGCGCTCTGCTAAAGCAAAACCTCGTTATCTGGCTCCCCTCCTCTTTTTTCTCTGCCCTTCCTACAATAGCAAACTGCAGAGGTTGTGTAACTTGCTCTGGGCCGTGAACCTCTCGATAAGAGGTTTACGGAAAACCTGCCTATGGTTTATTTTCATTTCTGGGCCTTACTGGAAATGAAGTCAAATGCCAACTTCAAAGGGCATTTGAACGCTCAGTGTTCGTCCGTACTCGATACCGCCTCCCTGCCTGCCTCGTCTCCTCCAGCTCCCGCCTCAGGACTGCAGCACTGACTGCTGTGTCTGTTCAGAGGTTTTACGAACAAGTGCACGGGCAGGAGAGGCGCTTTCCTATACATGTGCACGGCACTGGGATGTCTCCTGCCTGTGACATGCAATGTAAAGCAGACCTGGCTGTGTGTTGCCCCCCCCCCCAGTGCTTTATGCCATAGTGTGTAGCCTGTGCTTCCCTGGAGCACAGCGCACCTCCCCAGGTGCTCTGGAGAGCATCTCCAGCTCTTGGGTCTCAGGCAAGGGTTTCTTGGAGCTGTTTTGCCATATTGTGTCCACCATGGAAGTGACAGTAGTGTAACGTTCTTCCTGCCAACACGGCCTGGAGCAGAAAGAGTCAGAAACAGAAGCCTGTATTTTTCATTGGAGATGCATTGCTTTAAAGCTCAGCAGTAGTCGGGACCATCTGTGCTCCTCAGTTCCTCCTGCTAACCAAAAATCCCAGGCTGAGGAACATGAGAACTGCCTTGCAGCAGTAGTGAGCCGGAAGAGGCTGTGGGCTGTGGCAGAGCCAGAACTCCTGCTTGGATAAAAACTAAGTGTTTGAGTAACTGGGAGCAAGAATCTGACCGTGAAGCTGGCTCGTTTCACCCTGCTGCCTCCGAATGCTTGTGAACTGCTCAGTCAGCACCATGCTCTGGAGTTGGTGGCGTGCCTTGGCTGTGCCTCAGGACAGCGGAGCACACATGTTTCTTTGAACCTCTTTGATCCTTTCTTTTCAGTGTATTCACAGAGCAAATCTCCCTGTTACCTTTCCTTTGGCTTTTGTGACTGGCTGCTACAGTAGTGCTGTCTTCTTCCTCACCTTCCTACTGACTTTGGAGAGCAGAAGAGGATTGCCTCACTGCATGGCCCTTAACTCTGTTTTCCTGTCTCTTTGCTGGAGAATCCCCAGCAGTTTCAGCAGGTCTGATGCTAACATTCAAGTTTTGCTTTCCGTGTTCGATGCACTAGTGTTCTTGCTCCTGACAGCTACGGGGGCTGTCCTCTCGTTCTTGTGTGCCCAGCTGAAAAGGAACCATGTTGCCGAGGGCCAAAAAAACTCTTGCGTTTTTCTGAAAGTGCCTGGGCTCCAGTTTCTGCTCGAGGGAGCAGAAGGAGCAATTTTCAGCCAGTCTGATTTCCTGAACCGGTGCACCCCGGGGTCAGGTAGTGCCAAGGCTGGTGTGCAGCAGGGGTGGCTGCACGGTGCTGTGCCCTTTGGGCCATCACACCTTCAGGCAGGGGCTGAGCAAGGAACCCCTTCTGGCAATTGATCCCCACACATCATGTCTGGGAGCCTTTCAGGAGGAGGATGTGACCCCACAAAATCCCCAGCCTGCAGATGTTTTTCCAAAGTGAGCATTCAAGCTACCGCTCTTCCTAGTAGCACGGGTTTGCAAACTTTAATGAATCCCTGGTAAGGCATTTGTTTAGCTCAAAAAAGAAAAAACCCAAACCATCAGGAAATGCCCCATTAATGCACTGGAGATAGAATCAGGCTGGAAAACTCCAGGCTGGACTGTAACAGCACAGCCTGTGATGTAAAACCCATGTGTTCAGCAGGCCAGAAGCCAGGAGCCCCAGGCTCTAATCCCAGTGCTGAGCTCCCCAGCTCGGCTAATAAAACTACAGGAAGGGGGGGGAAAGGCTTTGTTTAAATTTCCCCATGTTTTCCTGGGCAGGCTCATTTTACCGTATGCATTAACAGTTTAAGGGTCACTAGGTTACTTGGGGCTTCCATGTGAAATGTCTTCTCGAACCTGTGACAGCCCCAGCCTTTCTGGGTCTCCCCGTTTGGCTGCAGCCGCGGCACAATACCCTGACGCTGCCTGCATGGCTGCAGAGCTGGGAGCAACACCGAGCGACTGGCTAGCAACAGGGAAAGCTCTGGGGGAAGGCACTGTAACGCACACAAGGCAGCGTGCATGTAAGAAGCCTCTGGAAGTGCAAGCGCTCATGTGCACCTCCTCAGCTCCAAAACGCCACGTTTCAAAATAGCAGTGTGTGTATGTGATGCAAGTCGCCCTTATTCTCAGTTATTCACAAGTGTCGCAGCTTTTCCAGCCTTGACTCTTCTCCATACCTACCTCCTGTAAGGAACGGGGATGTACCAGTTACTGGAAGGTGTGTGCGTTTCCAGAAAGGCCATCAGCTACAGCATGCACAGAAAAAAGGGGCTGGGTTGTTTTTGGTGGAGTTTGTTTGGTTTTTGTGTTGGTTTTTTTCCTGCTGTGATTAAGAAAAGCTCTTGCTCAACAAGAAGGCATTTGTTAGAGATAGGCCTGTCCTTCATTAGTGGATAAAACCAGTTTAAAGCTCTTTCGGGGCTGATAATAGTAAGAAAGACCTTTGGACACATAAGAGAAAGAAAAGCTGATCTCTCAGAGAACTAAGGAGTAGGTTCAAAACTGGAATACATTTCTGGAGCCAGTTACTAGGAAGAAACCGGGAGTTTTGCCTCGAGCAGGGAACTGGAACGCCAGCTATGGACACAGATTCAGCGCTGGGCTATTTTTGGCTTGTGAACTGTTCTAATGGCTGTTTATTTTTAAGGTCATTTTCTGTTTGCATAGCATGTACACCCTTCTGGTGGGTGGGAGGCATTATAAAAACAATCACTGCTGCACAGAGTTATGAACTAACCTTGGAGAGGGATGGAAAAAACAGAACTCAGTGTACTTATTGCTTTAAAACCCAAAACCATCTGCTTAGGTCATAAGGTTTGTTGAGCCACTCTAAGCTGTGCCCCCACCGGAAAAATACCGTTTCAATTAATACAGACTACTGCAGGGGATTGCAAAAGACTTGGGAAAACTCAGTCGGATGATAACACGGTATAAATAGAAAGGAAGTATCAGATTTGGCAATTTTTTTTTCACTTGTGCTTACCTTCAAGCAGTAAATAGAAACCCAGGGCATTCACCCCACGGCTGAGGAGTCAGAACTCATGCTGGCCAGCCGGGCCTGAATCCCAGCTCTTGTTTAAGACTCTTGTTAAATAACAACACGCTTTATTGTCATATTTTCCTGGCTTCTTCCTGTTGGCCATATCTTTATTCACACACAGTCAAGTGATACAAATTCATTGGAACAGTGGCAGTTTACAGAAGACAGTAAGAATGATTACTTTGAACTGAAATTTAAAAAACCCTAAGTCTGGCTATCTGGCAGGCAATGCACTGTTTGGAACAGGTCATGGTAAGGAAACGGTTTATAACATTGGCAGTGTACTCCCAGCCATGTTCCTTTTCAAGAGCATAAGATACACAATACAAAAATATACTAAAAGTAATAACGGCGTTTGTAGAAATGTCTGCTGCAAAACTATTGCTGTTGTCTGATTTTCAGTATATTTACTCCCACGCTATATTATGATAGAATACTTGAATAAACATGGTTTATTTCTAACTTAATTTGAACTTTAAAGTTGATCTCAAGTTAACTGTAAAGTCTTGGGCTCCAATCCTGGAAGTACATAAAGGAACTTAACTTTGGACTCGTGAGACTGATTGATAGACATGAGGTGAGCCCACAAGTCAGTATTCAATGCCTTGGGCTCCTGCTCGGGAGGGAAGTGGAAGTTGAAGTGCTGTACTTCATAGGATCTTAATTTGGGGCACTGTCCTGCACTTTTCAAGACTTTTAACAAGTCTTCCCTGGGCTATCCTTTTACCTCATAGGCTTGAGTTCATCAGGTTGCTGGTAATCTGGTGGAACTGCCTGTTTTTGAGATCTGGGGCTCTGCAGTTAGTTAACTGCAGTTAGTTAACTGCAGTAAGTCTCTCCCTCCTTATCTCACTCCTCTGTATAATTTTACCTGTCCCTTTCCCCTCTCCTTCCTCCCTCCTGGCCCGGTACTACCAAAGTGGCCTCTTTCCATGCGAGAGAACTGGATGCTCCAGCGCTTTGCTAAGGCTGCTCACGCCAAGCCTCATATGAGCTGCCTGCAATCGGAACATCATTTCCTTAGTGTTTCCAAAGTTGAGAGACCTGGGTGTAGAAACGGAAACCCGTGCTGACCTTACCGTGCAGGGATGAGTGGCTATCCCCTCCGGCTGGCATGCTTGCAATGAGAATCTCTGACGTAGATGCAATGCTCATGGAAAACGGCATCCGGAGTGCCCCTCGCCATGACAGAGGAATGCACCACTAGCAGGCAAGCATGTTTAACGCCAGGATTTCTTGCTCCTTTTTCTCCCAAGAGCCGATCTCAAAGCATTTGAGAAAAGAAGTTAGTATTGCTCTGTTTTTGCAGACGGGAAGACTAAGGCATCGAAGGGTGAGCTCATTTGGCCAAGGCTGATCCGCAGGTCTCTGCCCCAGTCCGTGCTCTTCACTGAGCTGTTGCTCTCTGTGCTCTCATCGTATGAGACATTCTCAGAGGGGTAACACCATCTCTGCTCCCCACGCAGACGCCACACACAGGGGCCAAGATCCACCTTCCTAGGCACGGCCTCCAGAGAAAACATCAAGAGGACATGCATTGGAGGCCAGAAATTGGCTTCCCAATGTCTAAATGCCACCGACTCCCAAGGAGGTCAGCTATGGAAAGATGACCAGGATACTTCTGAGGTATAAAACTCTGTGTCTGCTGGCCACTGGTCAGCTTTGTCGTCGTCAGACTTGTCGCTGTCATCGCCGCTGGAGGGTTCGTAGCCTGGGATGGCAGAGCGTATCGGCTCCGGCTGTCTGCAATCTGCCTCCACCTCCTTCTTCTTTTCTGCCAGCAGCTGCCTGTAGCACAGGTTGCAGACCCTCAGGGGCTTGGGGGACAGCCGGGGCATCAGGAACCTCTGCCTGGAGCAGTCTGCGCAGACGACAAAGCCGCACTTGCGGCAGTGGTGCCTTCGGGTGAGCGTGGAGAACTTGGTCTGCGTGCAGCGCATGCAGATGTCTGTCGCCTTGTCTGGGATCCAGGGGGCCGCATGCTCCGTGGAGGGCTGCCGGCCCGTCTTTGTCAGCAGGTGCCTGATGCACTCCTCCAGATGGCTGATCCACTCCTTCCTCTCCGTGAGGGAGGCCGCGGAAACCACAAAGGACTTCTTGGAGGTTTTAATCATCCAGCGGTTCTTCATCTGCAAGGTGTCTGGCAGCATCTCCAAAGTGACATCTTCAAGGGGAATGATGTGCTGGGAATTGTACTTCCTTTTGTTGATGACTATGCTGCCGTAGACGAGGATGTCGTTGAAAAGGAAGAATATGCGAGGCTTTGGTTTCTTGCGGCATTCTTTGGTTAAAATCCCTTCTCCTAGAAGGACCCTTCCCGGCACGGCTAAGGGCTGTCCAGAAGCCCCAAAGCAGTTTTCCACAGCAGCAATGCGCTGGCTGTTGATCTCAGTGTTTGCAAGATGGTCCACCATCTCCAGCTCGCTCTGAAGAGAGGAAAATAAAGAGGGAAATGGTGAAGCTGCAAACATCTGCACCAGGGTGAGGCTGAGTAGCAAATGTATGCACAGGCGAGACATTCCTAACGCAACCTGAGGTTACAAGTAATCTCTTTACCACTCCTCACTTTAGTTTGTTACCTTTTTAAATTAAATTTTCAAACTTTCTGACCCCACTTTGCAACAGCTGGGTCTGTACTGGGATAGTTCAGTTTGCAGCAATGGAAGCCCTTGAAGGCAGAGCCAGCTCTTCCGTTACAGCTGTGCTTTTTACCTGTATAACTGCCTTCCCATAGTAAAGGAAGCCAGTTGGTCTGAGCCCGCTCTTACGCCGGTGTAAGTACTTGCTCAGGAGCTACCATACTGTGACAGCTGAAGGGTACCGGGACCCCCCCTTTCTGTCTCTCTTGGTACTGGCAGCCTGGAGTGCAGCTGCAGCAGGGAGCTGACTGATGCTGGGCTGGATGCAGGCTCAGGGAGGAGATCTGTGGTCTTGGGAGCAAGCCTGCTGTTTCTGACTGCACACCCGCTTTCTTGAGGATTAGTTACAGACACACGCACCCCACAATGCCATTTTCAGCCAGAGCTGAGGCAGGAATAAAACAGAGTGTGGTACTGCCTGTTCCTGCTGGTCCTGTGTGACAAAAAGGGGGGGAAAAAAAAAAAGAAAAAAGCACCTGCTCTGTGAATAAACCCACAAAAGCCAAGCCCTTCCTCCATTACCCCAGCTACGCCGGGGCTGCCAGTGCTTCCAGTTACAAGACACATCATTCTGAAAATAGTCTGATCTCTGCTGAAAGGGAGGTGGAAGGCAGCACGCTCATCCCTCCCCACACCTCCGTGCCCTCCTTCTCATACAAGCTGGGGTTTCGATAGTCTGTTGGGGTTTTTTTTAATAGAAAAACCTAGATAAGGGTAACTCTGAAGCAAAAGCAAATCTTTTGCTATTGGTAGTTTGCAGTAAGGAAAGCGCTCCATGCTGTGAGTTCAACTTTTCATTGCACCTCGCCGCTCCTGCGCTGAAGGGTGCTGCCCGAGGCCGGCCGGCCACAGGAACGTGAGTCATTTCCTCCTCCAGCGAGGTAGCTCAGCCATCACGAGGCAGCTCTGAGATCACAGGGATGTGTGTCGCCCTGGTTGCTGTTAGCGGTTCATCGAATCACTAATGCAGAACCGCTCTTCACCATTTTCCCTGTCTTCCTTGTCCAGAGTCCCTGTAGCCATGGAGGCTGGAGGGGAAAGGGAAGAGGAGGAGGACAACATGCCTGGTCCTGTGTGTTTGGGACAACGATGATTTACATTATTCCCTTGCCCTTCACCCCAAATCACCCCTTTGGTTTGCTAGAAGGGAAACCACAGAGCTGCTGCTCAAGGCTGCTGCATGCTGTTTATATCTCTCCTGAGCTATTTAACAAAAACTGGTCAATTCCTCTGAGTCCCCAGAATTTTCTAATCTAGAGTAGGCCAGGGTGTCCTGCACAAAGCTAAGATGCTGGTTTAGTCCTGGGAGACCTGAACGAAGCGACCTACCCTGCAGAAATAGCTTTCACCAAGAAGCGTTGCATGGCCAGTGCTCCTGAAGAGCTGGTTTCTGTGACAGCAGGTATGGGGATTTCCTGCTCACCATGAAGACAGCACCTTCAGCAGCTGGGGCCTTGCCTGAGCCTGCAAGAATGCCAGCATGGCGTCCACCAGCCCTGTCTGCTCCATGGCAAGAGTTACCTCCCAAGAGTTGTTGGGATCATCTCGATGCTAATGTGGTAAGGTGAACACAAGCTGACAAGGTACTACAAGAGGACAAACCCAGGGTCTCTTTCAAATTAGAGGGAGGATCCCAAGACCTCCAACTTCCTTCTGGAAGGATGTGTATCTTCAGGGCCTCGAAGCACCGGAATGGATTTGATGGAGTTGGACAGTGTTAAGCATATCCACTCGTGTGTGTTCTCAAGCGTGGAGGGCAATTTACAATTAACTGCCATACTCCGACTGGGGGCCATGGTGCAGCCAGACAGGGGGAATCCAGGGGCCTGACGCCATCAGCAGTGGCTGAACTAATGCCCGAACCAACCTGCCATTTCAGTACGGACACGCAGAAGTTGTGCGAAGGGATTTATTACTTGTCCTCAGGAGAGGAGAAAGACTCTGTTCCCCTCCTTGATCTGTCAGCCCGAGTGAACCTATGCATGGAAGGGAGCTGCTCTGCTGCAGGACATACATTCAAATATATTCTGAATTACAACAATGCAGCATGTGTTTTTTTCTCTCCCTCTTACATACACAAATTAGGCTGAAGAACAAACAGGCAGGGCAAACCATGGTCCACAACTGAACTCCAAACTCCCTGACTATGAATACCCGGAGTCTCACCTATCCTGGGATGTGATCTCTCAGGGTTTCCTACAAACAAATCCTTGGATGAGGAGCTTTTGAGTGAAAGAGCAAGATGAGCACACAAAATAATAAAGGAAAAAGAAAAACTGAAATTACAGCTTGGGAAGTTTGGTGTGGAAAGACTGTGAATGCAACAAAATACTGTGAAGAATTTTTGGCACCAGCAACACCAAGTGGGATAAACCAAAGCAGTTAATTCTGCTCCCACCAGTCTCGCTTCCTCATGCTTCTGGGTTATGGAGCCCCAGCTCTTAGCCTGCTTCTTTTATTTTACGTATTTTAGAAGCATGGTCCAACCTCTCAAGCGAGTATAGTACTTGACACAACTCTACTTCTAGGGATCTCCGTGTACCAGATCCCAGTGGACATGAAAATGTTTTGTCAGATATAAAGACCGTGCCTGTAAAGAGCCAGGAAACACAAGCCCATTTTCAAAGAGAAGTGCAAGCCCTGCTGCCATGAAAGCTTTAGCTGTTGTATTGATTTGGGCCTCTGCATAGGCCAGAAAGTTCTTGGACTTGCTGCGTGGAGCAAAGGGAGAAGGACAGGGGATGGGCACAATCCTGCAACATGAAAGAAATGAAAGTGAGCTCTCATTTCACATCACACTTCCACCTGCAGGGTATGTCCTTATTCCTCCACCCTCTCGTTTGTTACCTAGTTAAAATGCCATGAAATATACCAAATACCAAAGAAAAGCTAACTCTGTTCTGGGAAAACTTCCCTGCTAAGACTAAAAGTGTCATCTGCTGCTCTACCCCAGGGTATTTCCCGAAGGAGTTTTCCCGGGGAAGCAAAAGCAGAGCGTTTTTCTTCCATCTCTCTCCCCCCTCAGGTGTAAATGACTGGAGAACAGCACATACACATACTAAGCAGTAAAAAAATAGTAGGGCTGGGATTCACATTGCCTACCTTTAGACTTGGACAACTAACTCTATCCCTCTACGCACCCCCTTTTCAGTTAGGGGGGGGAGAAACAGCCATCTGCAGAGGGTGACTTGTCTCATCCCACCACATGCGAGATCAATCCTGCCCTGAGCTCTAGATAGCGCTCAGCTTGAGTAACCACATACAAACCAATTTCATGTTAATATCGTGACTTAATTATCGCAAATAATACTCAATTGGGCTTTGGAATGGAAGTACTATATGAATTTGGTAAATAAAGATAGCTGCTGAGTGTTATTATGGTCTCTTACTGGGAGCCTCTCCCTTGGGAACAACAGTGATGAGATATAAAAATGAGGCTATAAATTCTAATCTATTTCATTCATTTTGGTAAATATTTTTTTTCCTGTTTGTTCAAATTCGCTCTGTCAGGTCAGCAGGGTGACAGTGCTTATTGCTAAGTGATATGTATGCACGTGTACCGCGTGCAGCAGAAGCTTACACAGTTGAAACGAGGGGGGAAGATGCACTTTACTGGCATGATACTTTTCACGGGAGTTTTTGGTATGGCAAAGTTTGGACTTGTTTTGGTGAAGATCTGTTTGCTCTGCATGTGATCAAATATTATGCAGTGAATATATAACTCAGTGAATACGACTGATACTGAAAAGAAAAATAAACCTATTTTTTTTTCTGCACTCAGCTCCAGAAGTAAGCAAGCCACATCTTTTAACAATGAGTGCTTGTTCACTTGTGATTATAAACAGCCATGTTGATGCATGCCAGGCAGAGCATTTCAACTTAAGCTTCTGGGTCAGCGAGTCTGGGGTATGTTTTTCAAGTCTGTATGTATCTATGGCTTAGGCGTAGCTATGTAATGAGCTGTTCTACCAGATTCTTCCATTCTTGCTGTCAAACGGAACTGACAGTCTTGGTATCCATTGCATACCTCATGCATACCACATGCAAGGGATGGTCCATGAGTATTGGCATGCTGAGAGCGGATCTGACTGCTGGGGTCTGCCAGCAGAAAATGCCCTGAGCCTCATCTCTCTGCAGCTCTCTCTTACTCCCTCTTTCTGCTTTGCTCAGCTGAGAAGTCTCTCCTGGAGTTAGGGCTGGCATAAACTCTTCCTCACCAAGCAGAGTAAGCAGGACGCAGCCACCTTTTATCCAGAGCAGGCATTTAGAGCAAGAAAAACATAGTTCCTCTCCTTTTCTTGCCCGAGGGGATTTCAGCTTGCCTCTCCCTCCTTCCCAGCATGCTGTAACTACTGGGCGACTGGGGGCAAGGAGGGCAGGCTCTGGCAACCCCCCTCCAGCTGTGCCCATGAGGAACCTGATTCAGTACATGCATGTTTTGGAAATGACTGTCACATTAGGCCTTTGACTGAGAAATGCCACCAGTGCCTGTGGTATATGGACTAGCTGAGTTACTGAGCTGCTTGTTTCTGTTGCTTGGCATGCCCAGGACTTTCGGCGTGTAGGGCCAGAGCGAGGGGACAGCTGAGAGGTGGCTTTTGAGGAGCTCAGACTGATGCTACCAAAACCAGCAGCTGGTAGCCTGAGCTCAGTTGTGGCTCTTGCACATGCCACCCCAGCTCAGAGGCACCCAAGCAGCTTTGTACGGAAGGAAGGAAAACTTGAAACTCAAGGAAGAGCCTCACCCCCTCCCTCTCCCCCGCTCTCTGTCCACGCACACATCCTCAGGCAGTGCAGCAAGGCAGTGCTCCACGGGCACCTCCTGCTCCCCACTCTGCCGCTCATCAGCATCAACCTGGTGAGTGGCCATAAGGAAGAGACCTCCATAAGGAACTCTCAGGTGTTGGAGCTGGAGGCGATAGGACTAACTAGGACCAGCATTTGGTTAGGCCACCCATTACAGGCTCAGGCTGGACAAGTACTCGTGACAAATGACATACACAGGCTTGCCAGTGAGGGTGGATCACCAAAGAAAAGGATCACCAAACCACCGAGGAAAGAGATGAATTCTCCGTCCCTCCCAAAGCCTGAAAGCCCAAGTGCCTTTTAGAAGAGATGTATGGCAAAGGTGGGGGATTCCTCCTACAACCCCACAATGGGATCAGTTTCTGTGGTTTTGGTACACAGTCAAACTTGGTAACTTAAGAGTCCCTTCTGAAAAAAATAAATAAATCGTCACTCTAACCGGCGCTTAGGCCATGCACAGACATCAGGGTGCTGCAGAGCAGCAGGCGGTGATTCGGTCCAGACCGGCTCCCCCGTGAGCAGGGCACCACGCACGCGTGACGGGAGACCCGCGGGTGGGCGCAGGTCCCAGGCGGGCAGGGCACACCGCGGGCCCCGCAGGGCCGAGCCCTCCCGGCGGCGAGCACGGCCTCCCCCACCCCTCTCTCCTACAGCGGGCGGAGCAGCGGAGCGCAGCCGCCGGACCGCTCCCCTCCCGCCGGCACCTCCCGCCGCACCGGCCCGGCCCGGCGGCAGAAACCTTCGACTCTTCCAAAACTCTCCCCCTCCGCACAAGCTGCCGGCCCAGCAGCCGCGCCGAGCCGCCCCGCCACGCCGCTCGGCCCCATACCTCCGTCGGAAGGGCCTCGACCGCCTCCGGCGAACGCTCCGGCGAACGCTCCCCCGCCGCCCCGCGCCAGGCGGCTCCGCTCCGCCGCCGGGCCGGGCCGGGTCGGGCTGCGCTCCCGCGGCCCCGCCCGCCCCCGCGCCCGACGGCCAATGGGCACCGCTCGGGCTCAGCGCGCCGCGGGGGGCCGCGCCCCCTCGCTGGGCAGCGGCCAATGGCGGAGCGGAGCAGGCGGCCAAGGGCGGGGGCGGGGCGGGGCGCCGCCAGGGGCGCCAGAGCGCGGCTCCTCGCTGCGGTGTTGGGCGGGGCGGGGCGGGCGGCTGCGCGGAGGAAGGGCCGGAGCGGGCGGGAGCTGCCGCCGCTCCTCGCGCCGTTCCCCGTTAGCCGTTCCCCGTTAGCCGTTCCCCGGGGCTGCTTCGCGGCTGCCTCGCGGCGCCCGCGGCCTTCAGCGTTTGTGAGCGGGCTGGTCCGGGCCATGCGGCCCTTCAGGCGCCTTCGGGCCTTTCCTGCCGCCTCTCCTCAGGCGATGCCCTGTCAGCGCCGGGGCTGGGCCCCCTGGGGATGCTCCAGGGGCGCCTTTTTGCCGTGGCTGTGCCTCCCCGGCGGCTGCGTGTGCCAGGGGCCGCTGAGCACCCCTCGCCTGTGCCGCTGCCGTGAGGGTGGTGGGACGGGTGAGCTGAGGCCGTCGGCGCCCCTCGGCACCTGCTGCGGGCGCCCCGGGCCGGAGGCGTGGGTGAGCTGAGCTTTGGCCCTTGCCTGGCACTGTAAAACAACCCTGAGCTACCCGGGCCTGCGCTGATCTATAATTCAGGTGCTTGCTCACTTTCTGTAATAGCTTTTCTATTTTTAATGGGAACTGATGGACCTGTCAGGGTATTAGAAATGTTTTTTTTTTCCAGGTTTTCGTTTTCTTTGGTAATAATAATGTGGGCTGGGAAGCTCGTGGTGCGCTTTAGAGCTAAAGTGCTTGGGCAGTCATGAGAGTTTCCACAAGACCTTATTTCTTCATACTTTGTGTCAGATGAGCAGATGAACGAGGACATGGACTAAGTTAATTGTGGTACGTGGCTCCCTGGCAGTGTATGAGAGAGGGTTACAGAGAGGGCTGTTGGGTTGTCAACAGACTTCTGAAAACCTGGGAGAAGAGAGCTCACCACAGAGGGCAGGCTGCTGGGCTGAGCAGTGTTTTTCAGGTTGTCGCTAGGGCTTTAGTGTGGGGTCTTTTCTGTCCTTGTGGGAGAGCAGGAGTGAGTGCTCTGTCAGTGGAAGGAGGGGCAGAGCCTTTGCAGACCAGTTCTCGCAACTGGGAGCTGTTTTGTGTTGAGCCCGGACACTAGCAGTCTCCGTCCTGGCTGCCTCGCAAGCAGTCTTCTAGGTCTGGGGAGATCTGCCTAGCTTAGAAATTCATCCTTGACAAAATGCTTTTTTACGTAAAGCTAACTGTAAATATACAAAGCACTGAACTAAATATGTCAGAGTTTGTCTTAGCTGCCAGAATAATAATCTAACCAGCCATAGATTATTACTCTTAAATTTTTTTTTTTTCCCCCATGTGCTAAAATTATTCTGAATTTGCTCTCATGTTATCCTAATCATAGTCTTTATCACTGAGATGTAGTACTTTGATTTATTTTTCTTGTTGTTTCTCAATACACTCACCTGGGCTGTAATTATTACATGTTGGCCATACGTAGCATTGGGTTATCCAAACAGCCTGGAATTTGAAGGTTGTTTCTACTTTCTCCCTCTTCAGTCAGAAATGGAGGCGTGTTTAGGCAACTGCTGCACGAGGCGAGGGAAGCCTCGAGGTACACACTGGGCGTGCAGTCAGTATTAGCCGGTCGCACTTGAGAGCTGACTTTCGGTTGGTTGGTTGTTTTGGAAGCTGTTACATCCTTGTTTGAATGCCTTATTGAGACACAAACTCAGAGTTTAACCAGTAATCTTCAGATAGGCAGACTCAGGAGCTCTTTTTTCCTGGCTGTGAAAGTGAAACATTTGTGGGACCACTTGAAAAAGCTGCAGCCCAAATAACCAGCTTTTAAAGTCTCTTTACCTTGCTCCAGTTGCTTTATCTGATCTATTGCCTCTGGCATTTTTTCCAGAACCACTTGTTTCTCAGTAGCAGAAATATCTTGCCCAACTGGGATACAATAATTTCAAAGCAAGTAAAGGAAACTGCAGCTGCTCAGCTGAGTCAGCCAAAGGTAAGCTCTGCAGGGGAGAAAATGGCTTTTTATTATCTTCTAGTGGCAGAATTACAACAACAGCCTGCAGGAAAATATTAGATTATAATAGTAACAAAAACCTGTGTTAAATTCTGAGCGCAGTGTATGTTTAGTGCATGTTTAAAAAAACCAAAAAAACAACAGGCATTTGATAAAATTATTTTGAATAAAACTCAATACTCAGTTTGGGATGTTAGGAACCCACTGTGATCATAGGACTGACAGTGGTTTTAACTAATTGACTACCTGGGGTATTTCATCAGTGGACGAGACAGCTTTTAACTGTGGAGATTTTATTGAATTGAGCTTGGAATACTCCTATTACTTAATGAGTGAATAAGTCAACGTGTGTTCATTATACGGGTTACTTGTAAGCATGAATAACCTCTGTCCTATGCTCTGTGAGGGTACGGTGTGCGTGGAGGGATGATCGTTTGTCTGATCTGGCTTCCGGTGGATTCAGTAATCGGCCTATTTTAGAAACGTATGAACTGCTGTGATTGATTTGTGTCTCTGAAGCCCTACCAGCATCATTTGTGTGCTTTAGAAATGAGGTGCTTCCAAGTCTGACAGTGCAGAAATCGGAGCCCTGCTCGGCTCTGTCAGTGCAGACTGAAACTTCAGAATGTCAGTTTCCAAAATAGCCACATGTGTTGAAACCGCTGCCAGACAAACCCATTTCAGAGGGTCATTGTGTCCTTGGGGTTTCTCTTGGCCCACGTGCGGGAAGTTACCCACTTTTTGAATTGTTCCTAGGAGCCTGGCTGCAAAATGATTGTCGGAGTGACAGAAGTATTCCTGAAATCAACCTTGAGACCTGCTGGCTCCTCTGCCTTTCGCTTAAGGAAGCAATACACAGCCAATGTGCTTTTGTTTTTACAACGGCATTGCTGTGCTTTGCATGTGTGCAGCACTTTATTCTAAGGATCTTGAAGTGCAGCATAAATTCTAATAACCGTGTGAGAATTTGTACCCTCCTCACAGAGAGTAAAACTGAAACTTGGAGAGTTACATATGGTCATACGCAGCTTGATCACTGAAATAGGAAGAGTGGGTTATTTGCTATTGTTTTCAGCAGCAACAGGCTCTGTCTCAGAGTGAATCACTTGGGAGGCTGAGGAACAGCCCCCGGAGCTCCTGACTCATAGCCCCGTGTGCCTCACTGCAGGGTCATGTCCCAGCTCAGAAATCTTGGTGATCATTGCAAAAGCTGTCGTGTGCAAGGAAGCACAAAACCACTCACGCTTGCAGATTCTAAAGCTGCAAGTTTGCATCATAAGAGCCTTCGTGTTTGCTGTGCGTTGCCCTTCCCTGCTCAGACCTTCAGCCCTGTTTTCTTGGTTATGTGTGTGCAGTGCTGTGCATGGCCTTTAGGTAGAGTTGGAACTGAAGTCTTGAACAACCAATAATGACCAAGCAGGTAAACAGCAGAGGCTAAATTTAAATGCTGTGTATAAATTCGTAATAATTATTTGCTCTTGGTTGGGCTCTAGGGAAGAGAAAGAAGGGGGTGTGTTCTCCCCAGTAAAAACGACGCGTGTGGTTTTCAGCACTACAAGAAGGGTTTCAAACCCATGTTATCTTCAGGCTGTATGCTGGTGTTTGTGTTAAGCTTTGGCACTTGTCTGTGGACCTCAGTGCTGTGAAGGCATAAGGTATTTTGCTTGTTCCTTCTTAATTTTCAGTGATAAATAGCAGTGGTGAAACATACAGTGGGAGAGAGAAATGCTAGGGCTTTCCCTGCTAAGCCAATTTCGGTTTTAATAACTTGTTCTCTTCACAGTGGTCTGTAACTGTAATCACAGAAGTGGTTAGAAGATCTGATCCAAAGCTTGGTAAGAGTTTTTATTCCTGTTTTGGATCAGCATGTAATATGTAGCTCCATTTGTATCCCTCTTCTTAACTGTAAAATATTCAGGGTCTTTTGTCACTGAAATGTTCTTTACATGATGTCGTCAGTGTGTACCATTCTGCATGATAGAGTATACTGTGAGCAGGAGACATGATGAAACTTAAAACCATGAGCAAACCAGGCACAGTGGACCTCTGGCGCTGGGTGTATGAAGCGGTGAGTGGGAAGCTGCTGCTGCCAGGACTGTGGATGCGCCTCACCTTGCGGTGCAGAAACACCTCCACTGTCCCACACTGGCAGCCCTTTCCCTGCCTCCTGGAGCACCAACACCATGTGCCCTGTGACAGCTCTGTGGCTTCTCCCATATGGGCTGTTGGGTTGAAGGTAGCAAGGGCATTTTGTAGCTGAAAAGTGAGCAGGTCCAAGCAAGGAAGGAGTTGCATTGTTTCAATCAAAAAGTTGTGGTTGGTTGGTTTTTTTAATCCAGGCTACCTAGTCTCAGTTTTTTCAGGTTGTGTCATTAACCCATGCTTTCTTTCATCCTTAACAGCATGAGCTTCA
This sequence comes from Aptenodytes patagonicus, assembly GCF_965638725.1. NCBI lineage: Eukaryota > Metazoa > Chordata > Aves > Sphenisciformes > Spheniscidae > Aptenodytes > Aptenodytes patagonicus. The sequence goes on from NC_134959.1 coordinate 14,122,422, forward strand.
TGTTCATTTTCTGAGTGGATTGATCAAATGGGTCGATCGCCCTGAGTCTTCAGGTTGCACCCAAGAGCTGCCCAGTACGGGGACATACAACAGGGAAAGCTCAAAAGAAGTTTGTTCTCTTCAGAGGAGTGGGACAGGTGAGTATGCACTGACAAACAAGCAGTAGGTTTTGGCATGCTGCCAGACCACTATTTCTGAGTAGCATTCCCCAGTAATGGGAGCAGGTTCTAGTCGAAATATGAAAGGGGAAGGTGAGAAAGAGGTGAGGTAAAAGAGTATGAAATGCCAGAACTGTGAGAAGGTGCAGGTATTCAGTGCAGAGAGGGGTGTAATATTAGAGGAAAAACGTATGAAACTAATGTGGAAAAAAGAGATGTGTCTAAAAAAGCTGCTGAAAGCATTTTGCAGCATGCTGTGAGAGAGTACTGCATCTTTTGGGCTCAGCCTTCCTTCCAGAATAACATCATTCTGTGTGTGTTCTTCATCTGAAGTCTTTTCCTACTATTGCTATTCTATTTAAACAGTGATCTCATATTCAGAGTGTGCTTTTATTGCACAAGATAAATCATGGTGAACTATTAGGTATTACAAACACTAAACTTAGGTAGATTAGGCATTTCAAATATTAAAGTGGGGAACAAGAGTGTGATAATCATCAGTTAATTTAAAAAGATGTAAATGTGTTCACCTATGATTGACTGATTAGTCAAAGACACGTAAAAGAGTTTCATTCATAAACCCTGCTTTGCCCATGGATATAGCTTCTATTTATGTGAAGAACATGCTTTGGTCTCTTTCCTTTGGAACTGCTGCCCAGGCTGAGTGTGTGTGTCGCTCAGAAAGGAAAAATTATCTCTTTGTAAGGGACCCGTGCCTTGCCCCACATCAATGCCTTTTGTGCAGGAAGGCATCTGCTGCAATTGCCTGGGGAAGTTTTAGGCATCGAGTGCATATTGCAGAGAGCTCTGTGAAAGGGGAAGGAGGGGGAAAAAAAAAAAGGAAATCCTTGTTTCCTTTCGTGTTCTTCAAAATAAGGGAAAACAGAAAGGTGGTGTGGGTTTTTTTTCAAGGTGTTCTGCTGACATCCTGGAAACCGAGAGCAAACCTCAGCTTGGCTGGGATCCCCATCCATTGGCATGCTGGATCTTTAAATGGAGAGGTGCTGAGCCGAAGGAGGAACCATGGGGATTTCTTACCAGGTGGAAGAGGTTTATTGGCTTTTAGAGAGTGTATTGCTGCCTGGGCTGTGCAGGGTATGAGATGTGACATAGGCTAGGGCGCAGAGGATGTGTGAAGGATCACACCTTAATTTGTGAAGTGTAAAAATTATTGCCTGCTTGAGAAACCAGAGGGATTTTGTGTAATAGGAGGTGTGTGGTGGGCTGTTGAGGGACACCTGGAGGAGGAGGAGTTGAGGATTCTGCTCTGTACTTCAGCTCAAGCTGTGAAAAATTGGGAGTGGAAGGGACCCGCAAGAGTTAATGTTTTCCTGAGATTTCTCTCTTACTGGTATACTGAAATATGCAGGAAGCTTTGTTTTTTGTTTTGTTGTTGGTTTTTTTTCTTTTTTTTGTCTTTTGTTAGAATGAAATATTTCTTTTCTAACCTCAACCCTGAAGAGCAGCTGGGGGGAGGCAGGGGAGGGCACTGCAGTTTGGCTCTGTACCATTTGAGCTGTTTGAATTCATTAGCTTGGGAGCCCCCACAAATGCCTCAGGCCGTGTACCTCCTCATGCACCCAACTTGGGAGAATCTCTTACCGCTACTGCATGCATTAGCCTTCGTTAATACAATTAGCATAATAGTGATTAGGATTCATTATTCCCTACAAAAAGATAAAGCCAGCAATACATATCTCAGAATCAAATTCCTCAGCGCCTTGTCTTGGGATTGCTTTATTTTGGAGTTGTTTGCTCTTTATATCCTTCCATCTCCTAGAAAAAAGAAAGCCACTTAATTGTAAAACTATTTGGGTCAAAGAAATGCACTGAGATGATCTTTCACGCATGCTAAATAGGTGAATTGATCTATGGGACCCACACAGCTCAGCCAGCCACTCAACAGTCGAAACTGCGAACTTCATCTTCTTCAAGCACAAAAGCTACTTAGTTTCCCCCTGTTGAAGACTTTTTATAATAGCAATAAGACAACTCTAGAGAGAACCATCTAATATTAACTCCAGGGAGTAATCATCTAATCACAATCTGGGGGTGATTTGAAGCACTCATCTGGACCAAATGCCTCACAACACCCCAGGAGTGGTTTTATTGCATGATAGCAGTACCCCATTGAGCCTTATTGCTTAATTAAAAACAAATTCCCAAGTAATTTTTTTGCCTTTCCATAAAAACACAGTAGTACATAGCATGTATAAAACATCCATTAAATGATGGTAGATGCAAATTTACATTGTGAGATACGATCCGTTTCTTTACCACTTGGGGTTGAAGTTAAATGTAAAACCATTTCCTATAATCTGTGCACTGCTGTGTTTAGAGAGGAATAAATATGGGAAAGAGAGGTTCATTGTAGGATGCCTTGTTTTTATTAAGTGATATGTTTGGTCTCCTTACAAAAGAGTTCAAGTTCTCGTCCATCTTGCAGACACAATAGTCTATCAACAGCGTGGCCTTTTCTGCTTCCTCCTGGAGATTTCCTCAGCTTGCCGTCGTTTCAGTTCAAGAGGAATCCTGTATTTCTGTCTGGGATTTCCATTTCTCTCTGAGCAGAGAGAGCACGAACAGTGCAGGTGACATATTTGGAATACATCTAGCATACTATACAAGTGCTGCCCGGGTGTCCTTTGTGGGTTTTGTAGTCTAATGTGGATTAAGCCTGGTAGGTGCATGGTACAGCCACTTCTGGTGGTTTTGCTGCACAGTTGACCTCTGCCTGCACTGGGTGCATGGCTGAGATGTCTCCACCTCCTGCAGTTTGACTGGGACCACTGCTACAGCTGTGGCTGCTCTGCAAGGGACCCAGACTATGGATAGGAAGAGTATGCAAGTCCTTTTTGTTCACGTTGAGGGTTTGTCCTGCCTCAGCGTCCCAACCCAGAGCTCCCTTACACCTTTACGGAGTGCTTTCATAGCCCCAAAGTGATTCCCAAACGTAGTGCTCCCCTGAGGACTTTGAGTATTCTTCATATATTACAGGAAAAGGAAGCAAATCCAAGTTTTTAAGTGATTGTCCAAAAATCGTACAGGAAATGCTAGAGACACTGCTCAGAATCCTGGCAACCAAAGCTATAATTGGGCTTTCAGCTGCAGCACTGAAGTAAATGGGGGGGGGGGGGAAAGGATCGCATGACATTTTCTTCAGATTTGTCGCCCGGGGTGCCTTTAATTGGTGGATATAAGCTTGCAAGTACAATATTTTAAATAAAAGCTGAGAATTAGTAGTAACTATTACTCTAGTTGTTCCACATGCTGAAGCCTTCTTGTGGTACCTACAAGCTCTGGATAGAGGATGACACTTGGGTCAATCTCACCTGCTGTGGGCTCCACTCAGTGTTACACACACCCTTCTGGTTTTCCCCATCAAATAGTGGTTCCCCAAGGACTGGTGGGAGCTGAAGCCACATGTGGATATCTACTGCTGATAGCAGGTTGCAGCATTCAGGGTTATAGAGGCAGCATGCTTTGTCCCATAGTTAGATTTTGTAAAAAAATAAATGATTTTTTGTTTGGTGAACCACTTTGCTAGAATGTTTTGCTGATTTCGTTTTTGATGTCCCATTAGAGAGATGTTAAGTGTTGTGGTGGAGGATTTGTTATAAAGAGGTTATGGCATTGTACTAAGGAAATGAATGAGAGTAAAACTAGTCACCTGCTTCTGCTGCCTGAGATCAGTCTGAAAGAGTAGCAAAAAGAATAATTAAGTCTGTATTTAAAACAGTTCTGTAGTAACTTGGGACATTGCCACATCAGGAAAGGACATGAAAGGACCTGATAGTGTTCTTGAACAATAAACATTTTTACCTGAAAGATCTCTGCTGGCTTTATTAGGAATGCCATTATCTTGCTTTGATCTGACTCTCTAGGACTGGCTGCTCATACAGCTGACAAGGAGCAAGTAGCCAACAAAGGAAAGCCCTAATAGGCTTTAATACCTTTAGTGAAGAGTTTCTCTTCCCCTCAGATGTATGTCACTTTACAAAGGCTCTTTTCTTCTTAATGTATCATGGAGGTGGCTGTATGCAGTAGGACAAGCGCACACTCTGTTGGCTAAGGGCCAGGGTTTAGCAGACTTGCTGTCAGACTTGACCGGCCCTGTCCCACCGCTCAGCGTGGAGCTGCGGGGGGTTCAGCAATGCTCCTTGCCTGCCCTGCCTGTGGAGCAGTTGCCACTGACACTGCTACAGCCTGGATGCATCTGCAGGGTAGTGGATGGGAGCTGCCCAGAGCAGGGCCTGAGGGAGCAGCCATGGCATAGCATCTCCCACTGTTTTTTGGGGGTTTGGGTTTGTTTTTTTTTTTTTTTTGGCATGCCTCGGTTGCATCAAATGCGTGGCTTACTCTGAGTGACTGCAGCAGTGCTGAAGGGTTTGCAGTGTACAAACCTAGCCTATTCTCTTATCTGAGCACACATTTTTAAGCTTTAGGACACAGAGTAAACATGATATTATATCTATATTTATTTGGCCTTTTAACAAGATGAGGAGTTAAGAGTCTTACGTTGATGGTTCTGGGACATGTATGATTTTCCTTTAATATCCTTTCATGAAGGAAATGAAAAGTGTGATATTTTAGCAGTTGGAAATGCCTGGCTTATTTTGGTTCTGTTTCCTGATTTCATTTTGACATGGTAGGCAATTCAGAAAATATATTTGCAGTAAGGAAAATTCAGTTGTTATGGAAACATCTGAGAAAGGCAGCTGACATAGGGTAAGGCATGCACCAGATTAGCAGTACGCATAGATGCAGTAAAAAGGCAGGTTCATGTAAGGTAAGAGAGCAGTTTCTAGGCACTGTCTGCTTCATGGGTGTTTTTTCTGGCAGAAGAGGAGAAAAAAAAAATCACTTTAAAACTGTGAGTGTATGGCTCCATCTTCTGGTACCAAAGCAAAATGTGTTGCTCTGGGTATAGAAGGAGGTGAGATTTCTATAGCTTTTTTATGTTAGCTGCAACAAAAGCAACAACAAAAACAACAGCAACAATAATAATAAATTAAAATACCTGTGCCAAGCCACAAGTTACTTAATGTAGTTTTCCTGAAGCTACAAACCATTCTGCTGCATGGGAAGAAAACTGTCTTTTGAAACATTCTCATAGGTGTATAGCCCCAAAAGTGGCTTCTCTTCCAAAGCACGACACCACTCTCCTACACGAAAACAATGTTTGACCAGAGCGTGGACTGTACCAGCGAAGCCTGATGCCTGTGTAGGTGCTAATATTGTCTCCTGCTTGTAGCTGTAGGATGTTTTTTCTTTGTTTCCCCCTTCCCAACAATATCTTTGGCAAAGTAGCTAAAATTCATGATAGATCTTCACGGAAACGCTAGCTGGGTTGAAGTAGGAATGAACGGTTCTTTGAGGTAGACTACCAGAAATCAAAAGAAAATAAAGCTTTTTTATCACTTTGCCAAAGAGTGAATGTTGTTACAGTGCATATTGCGCATGCTTAATTGAGCTTGATTACTCAATCTGTTCACCTTAGTAACTCATTTTGTTTTAAACAGAAGTAATTATCTTGATGCAATGCTGTCCTAACGCTGTTGCTCACAAGTCGTTGCACATAGGAGGTATTGCACTGTAAATGCAAAATTAAAAATATGAATCATGTGTTTTACTTATTTTACTTATGTGTACGTATGTAAGTATGTCTCTTCCCCTCTCCCCCCCCCCCCAATATTGGGCCTAGGATATCAGGGACCCTTTATTCTTTGTACGAAGCATTAGTTTTCAGTCCAAACTACTGCATGGCAGAACTGTGAGAATGAAGGTGAGGGAACATAAATTTAATGGCCCCACTGCTTCTGCCTATACTTGTGCCACTCTTCCACTAACACGAGTGGTGAGTTATTTGCATGCAGCACTTATCCGTGGGGAGGGTTGAGTGGAGACCTGCTTGGAAAGAGTGCGTTCATGTCAGTCCAGCTCCTGAATGGCAGGGAATCATATCACAAAAATCATCCCTAAACTAAGCACTAGCCAGGGTTTCTCATCATGGCCTCAGCAGCAAGGCTGTGGATCGAAACTAGAGGTAGAACTAGCCTTTACTCTTCAGTGCGCTGCTTTTAAGGCCCCACACAGAGGGAAGCATTTTAAATGGCCACAGGCTGTGTTGATATAATAAGATTGCATCCTCCATGGCTTGCATTTAGCATTTCTAACCTGTCCCTGCAGCCAGAGTGCATTGGACTTCCCCTTGGCACTACCTGAGATTTCCTCTTGAGGCTGCCTCCAATTCCTACGATCTTTTTCCTCTCCCTATATTTAACCTTCCGCTTCATCCTGTTTCACTTCACTGGTGGTTCCAAGCTTTGATTCTTAGGGTCTGTGGCTCTCTACGTATCCTGTGGATTATTCTAAAGGGATATACTCGCTTTTCTGAAAGATGTCACAAGGGTAGCGCCTTTCACTGACACTAACGGTAAATAAATACTACAGACCTCTTTTATTAGGAAGTACAAACCCATAACAAATCCTGCCTGGAGTGTGTTTGATAAATCAGATCTTTTGCAGACATCTGGAGATTGTGTTTGCAAATCCCCAGCCAGCTTGTTTTGTAGTCATTGTTACCATAATTCAGGTTAATGTTGTTGCCACTTTTTACTTGCTAAAACACATGTGGTGCTTTATTGCTGAAAAAAGTGGCTGCCTTGGAACAGAAGTTCTTTTAAAACCCTTCTTGGAAGTTTGCTGTTTGGAGAAATAAATGTCAAATCAATTGTCCTAGCTCCGAACTGCCATTCTGAAAATGCAGCTGTGAAAAGAGATTACTTGGGTACTGTGATGAGGAGCGCGTAATAATCTAGATTGAGAATTATGTAGCAATAGAGACCTAAAATAACAAGTGGAACAAGTAAACTTTTAGCTTTTCCTGCAAAGATTTGCTTAAAAAGTACTAGATCCCAAGCGAGAATGCTCATGCCAAGTTTTAAATCTCATTTGAATTTTTATAGCTGTTATAATTTCTGATATATAACCTTGGAAATAGGGTCTCGTAACAGAAATGCCGAGTCCCTTGACTACTGCCTCGCAAAAGAGAGTTGCTGTAATAGGCTACAATTCTGAGACAAGTTTGCAAGGCTGGCTTATGTCTGCATATCATCACTCAAATGGGTCTAAGCTGGGCTCTTCACATTATTTGAGGGTATTTGTGTGTACGTGATCAGCTGTATGCAGCTGTTCCAGTAACGTCAGCCTTCTAAGTTTAACAGGCACAATCCAGCATGTCCTCATCTGCTGAAATGTTGCCACAGGGAGAGGCTTGGAGCTTGGGCATGCTGTCATGAAAAGTAAAGAAGAGCTTATTTTCTTTTTTTCTGTCCTTATTCTTCTATGTTTCTGTACAGAAGAAATGGAAGTTCCCAAGGAGCCTGGGCTGCAGAAGGATTCCACATGCCAGTGCTCTTTTCCCTCTCATTATCATACGCTTGCAATCAAACTCTAATTTTTGAAATAAAAAACCTGCAGGATTCTTTATTGGGACTATTAAACCTTCAATCTTCATTATTTAGGACGGCTACTTACCTTTTACTCAATGAAGCCATAATGCAACTGCTCCTATAAAAACTATCGAAATGGCTACTGTGGCAGTGAGTAGATTTTCCTCTGTGTAAAATAATCCTCTGTGAGTGAGACATAACTATCATTTACATTAATTAGGCAGCCATATAATGGGGTGTTCAATAGCTATTACATCATTTAAATTCTTCAGTGAGCACCTCAGCCACGCAAGAACTATCCAGCTGAACATTTCTGAGTCCATAATTTTGAAATAATCCTTTAGAGGAACAATATGCATGGCAGAGTGTTGCAGACAATTTCACCAAAAAAAATTCATTTTATTCAGATTTATGGGATTATTTTAACATTTACAAGAAGTGCATAATCCTATTTTTCCCTCCCCCCCAGAATAACAGTGCTATTAAGTGGAGTCCATTTTGGGGCTGATTCTGTGTATACACTAGAGTATGGCCAAGGAGCTTGTAGTCAGAGGTCTGTGCTGGCAGCTGGACCCACGTACACAGCGAGCACGTTTCCCTAAGCATTCTGTTATAAGGCTGGGGCCCCGGAGCCACGTGGCTCAGCTGAGAAGCCCTGACTCACAGACAAGTGAGTGCAGTCACGCTTGAGGTTTTGTTTTTGAAGTCTTAGCTTTTGCCTTTAACAAGAATATGAGGACTTTAGCATTTATATTCAATTTTGGTTATTGATTTAAAATTTGTGAGGTCAAGCCAAAATCCTTTGGCATTTCTGGTAATATTATACTTCCCAGAAACTATTATATGAATATTATAATTAATGTACTAACTATATTATTATATATTTTTGAATATTTTAAGTTTAGTGTCTCAGTCAGAAGTATGCACATATGTCATGAGGCTAGGAGCTCATTCTGAGAGCTGAAAGAAATGAGGCTGAATTTATTAATACACCAGGAAGAGATTTCTATTAACAAGCCTGTACTGCAAATCTTTTAACATGCTGTTCAGCTGCCTGTAGAAGGTGATGGTTATTAGAAGATTGGTCGGTGCCATGTTTTAAATCAGTGGTGTTTGGCAATAGTTAGGTGCTATGGGAATAGTTCCTAGCAGAATGATGAAAAGTGATAGCCTAAAAATAGGCTGGGGAGCAGGGCAGGATAGACCGTAAAGTTTAGGTTGTGCCTTTTCCTTCAGCATCCTGGTTCAAAGCTATCAGTTATGTTATTTTAGTCAATTGTATACTCAATTTTTTCCTCTTCTTAATGGTTATAAGGTACTGTACCTTATCTGACTAAGTACACACAAATACAATAATAGAAAGTAGCAGAGAGTTCTCTTAACAGGGAGAGCTCTTAATTCAGTATTAAATGTTGCTGGGTTCTCTGTAGTTCTCCGTAATTCCTATCCAACAGGCAGAGTGTGCAGAGCTAGGTGTCAAAACCCGTCTGTAGGTAGAGCACCAGGTATTTTTTGTCCTGCAGCCCAGGAGGTTTGTGTTTGCCTGGTGTAACTGCTCCTCTCAGCAGCAGTGGATGCTTGATCCTCTATTTTTCACATTTGCTCGTTAATTTAATTAAACCAGTACACTGAGGGAGATTTCTGCCTTACCAAAAGAGTACATTTGCATCACATGCTTTAGGGAAGGTGACTCAGAATTGGAGTTAGTTACCATAGGAATGACAGAATTAAGAAAGGGGAGTGTGAGACAAAGGTGGGTCAAACCTCTGTGAAATTCCATGGAATTGGCCGTTGTTGACATATAATTTGACCTGATATGTAGGACCATGTTCTGGTGAATGTTGTAGCATGACAAGCTTTGTAAATCCAGTTTTTATTTGTCTAACAAGATGAATGAAGGTGAGCATTTGTTATATAGGTCAACTAACGTGCTTTACGCACCAAGGCCCCACACACTAATGAGCTCACCTTGGGTGCAAGAAGGCAGTACAGCTGGGGTGAGAGGCACAGCTGACAAGGGTTAGTCTTTCAAAGTACTCAGGTGTTTTCCATATCAAGAGTACTTGTTTGGAGTTTTGGTGTTGCCAAAGAGGCCAGCTGGGCATTTGCTTCAGCTGTGATGGTGCAGGAGACTGGCCTGATATAGCTGTTAGTGGCTATTGGAGACCTTCTGTCCTGCCAGTACTGCTCAAACCTCACATGGTGTGTAGGCTGAAGAAGATGGGGCTGTTGGAGCCAGAAAGGAGAGCTCACGGATTGCTGAAGCTTTGTACTTGCATCACCTATGGTAAGGTCGCTGTGGAGGCAGAGGGAGATTAATTAGGGAAATTGTAGTGTGCGCTGAGGGAGGAGTACGAACCGTAGGAGCTAGGGATTAGCCATCCAGTAGTCTTCAGTCTCAAGGTGTCAGTGACTGCAGCAGGAGTGATAAGGTGACCAGAACTTTTTGTTAGTTAGAAAACCTGTCTGTGTATGGGTTTGGGACTTGTAACTGGGAAATGGGTACATGTAACTGATCTGGTAAGGGGCTGAGGAATTGCCCTGTTTAGATAAAAGTAGTGCCGCCCTGGTTTTGAGAAGACACTGCTCCTGTTTCCTGAAAACATGGTGTTGATGCAGAGGAGAAAGATGGTGTCTCAGGTCTAATGCAGTACAGTGGGTCCTGCCCAACATCACAGCTGTGTTTTAAGTGAATTTTAGGAGTAGAAGGAGGTGTAGGGGGGAAAAAAAAAAGTTACCTGTTCTGGTTATATGAGGCAAAGGATGCTATTTAAGAAAGGAGTTATAAGCAAAGATGTAAGTTGTTTGATGGCAAACCTGTCAGTAGCTCCACGGTGTGTGCTGGTTCTTTGGTACGTGCACACCAACACAAACACCTGGCAGAGTGTGGGCCTGGGCTGTTGTAAGAGCACTGTCGCAAGCTCAGCGTTTCCCAGTCATGCTGTCTAATGCCCAAGGACACCATTTTCCTTGGAAAGTGAAAAATTTTGATAGTTTTTAGATGGTATGCTGTGGCTTTTGCTCACTTCTTAAGGAATGCTTCATATTTGTGGAATGTTAGAGGTTATCTCTCAATCTTTTATAAAAGCTTTATAAATACCAGAAGTAAAGAAAAAGTGCCGATGTGTAGAAGGACCAATAGCCCCCAGTTGGTTAGTGTGACACGTGCAGCCTTTAGCAAAATTGGAGTATCTTTTTCTCTAGAAAAGTGGAAGCCTGCAGACGACGCACAGAATTACCAGTGTCACGCCGATGAATACCTGCAGCTTTTCTCTGCAGGATTTGTTTCCCCTGCCAAACAGATTCTCCTTCCCTTTATGATACAGTCTGAACTCCAATTCACTCTGTTTTTTCTTCTGTACTCTTTCTCACCCCATGCCATTTTTTTGTCTCTTCCTATTAGAAAACACCACCAGTGTTTCCAGACAAGATTTCTAAACCTACGATTTGCAAATTATGGTGAAAATAGCTAAGCCAGGTTTGCCTTCCTTTTATGTACGCACCTCAGAACAAGAAGTTTCCTTTTCCAGATCATATCAGCCTGGCTTAGCTATATCCTCTCCTTTTCTTTTGCAGTACAATAGGAGCATTGTTCTAGTAAAAAATACTAGTTGCCCTTGCCAGGACTTCTCCTTTGCAAAATGCAGCTACTTATTAAGGACTGTGTGTTACTATTCCAAATTATTTTAAGGTTTGTTTAACAAGAGTTGCTTAGTCAAAGGTTGTAAGAGGCTTAGAAATTATTTCTAACCTCTTGCATTGACACAAGTCCTCCCAGATGTGAAATACTAAAATGGACAAAGAGAGTCTGCCAGAGGGACAAACTTGTCCAAGACTTGAGAATTCAATAAAAAGGCTCTGGTCTGTATCAGAATTTTATGCTCTCTCTTATGCTTCTCTAAAACATTGGGTGGCTTGAATATATAGAGTTAATGTCAGCTACATGCTGCTGTGATTTCAGTGATTTAATATCACAGAATCATAGAATAGTTTGCGTTGGAAGGGACCTCTAAAGGTCATCTAGTCCAACCCCCCTGCCGTGGGCAGGGACATCTTCAACTAGATCAGGTTGCTCAGAGCCCCATCCAACCTGACCTGGAATGTTTCCAGGGATGGGGCATCCACCACCTCTCGGGGCAACCTGTGCCAGTGCTCCACCACCCTCAGCGTAAAAAATTTCTTCCTTATATCTAGTCTACATCTACCCCCCTTTAGTTTAAAGCCATTCCCCCTTGTCCTGTCACAACAGGCCCTGCTAAAAAGTTTGCTGCCATCTTTTTTATAAGCCCCCTTTAAGTACTGATAGGCTGCAATAAGGTGTCCCCGAAGCCTTCTCTTCTCCAGGCTGAACAACCCCAACTCTCTCAGCCTTTCTTCATAGGAGAGGTGTTCCAACCCCCTGATCATTTTTGTGGCCCTCTTCTGGACCCGCTCCAACAGGTCCATGTCTTTCCTGTGCTGAGGGCTCCAGAGCTGGACGCAGCACTCCAGGTGGGGCCTCACCAGAGCAGAGCAGAGGGGCAGAATCACCTCCCTCGCCCTGCTGGCCACGCTTCTTTTGGTGCAGCCCAGGATACGATTGGCCTTCTGGGCTGTGAGTGCACATTGCTGGCCCATGTCCAGCTTTTCATCCACCAGTACCCCCAAGTCCTTCTCGGCAGGGCTGCTCTCAATCCCTTCATCCCCCAGCCTGTATTGATACTGGGGATTGCCCTGACCCAGGTGCAGGACCTTGCACTTGGCCTTGTTGAACCTCATGAGGTTCACACAGGCCCACTTCTCAAGCTTGTCCAGGTCCCTCTGGATGGCATCCCATCCCTCTGGCATGTCGACTGCACCACTCAGCTTGGTGTCATCTGCAAACTTGCTGAGGGTGCACTCAATCTCACTATGTCATTGATGAAGATTAATTAAACAGTACCAGTCCCAGTACGGACCCCTGCAGGACGCCACTTGTCACCAACCTCCATCTGGACATCGAGCCGTTGACCACTACCCTCTGGATGCGACCATCCAACCAATTCCTCACCCACCGGACAGTCCACCCATCAAATCCATAGCTCTCCAGTTTAGAGAGAAGGATGTTGTGGGGGACCGTGTGAAAGGCCTTACAGAGGTCCAGACAGACCACATCTGTAGCCCTTCCCATGTCCACTGCTGTAGTCACTCCATCATAGAAGGCCACTAGGTTGGTCAGGCAGGACTTGCCCTTGGTGAAGCCATGCTGGCTGTCTCGAAGCACCTCCCTGTCCTCCATGTGCCTTAGCATAGCTTCCAGGAGGATCTGTTCCATGATCTTCCCAGGCACAGAGGTGAGACTGACCGGCCTGTAGTTCCCCAGGTCCTCCTTTTTTCCCTTTTTAAAAATGGGGGTTATGTTTCCCCTTTTCCTGTCAGTGGGAACTTCACCGGACTGCCACGACTTCTCAAATATGATGGATAGTGGCTTAGCAACTTGAGTTTCCCAAGGAGAGTCCCAAGAGGTTTTTGGGAGTTTCCATTGTATTGCTGTGTAATCCATCTTTTAGAGGAAATATTAAAAAACCCTCAAATAGAAAATTGTCTGTGTTTTCTTGGATGTGACTCAGCTTTAATTTCAAGCATTTCCTACAATGAATTATTTCGAGGTTTCAAACAGAAATTACTGGGGTTTTTTGTTTGTTTTCCCATTCTTGCTTAAATGTTCAAAATTCAGTAACTGGATTGTTTACAATTGCTTCAGTTCAGATTGGTTATAAATATATGTGACTTTGTATATATTATATATACGTAGTAATAGGAAAGTAGAGATGTGTGTAACATAGTGAGACAGTATATTGTTCATTGTTCGTTATTCCCTGGTTAGCCTTTTCTTTAGTGAGAGTTTAGGTATAAAAATCATTACAAAAAACGTGTCTCTACTGCATGCAATTCAGAGTTGAACATAAGAAGGAAGAGGCATATTAGAGACAGCTGTGATTAGTTCTCCAATTTTCTAATATTAAATCCATTAAGTATTTACTGTCTCAGCTAATGAAGAGATGGGGAATGGTCATGAATCAGCAGGGGAGGACTGGTGAGCAGTCATTTTCACGTTACCCAGTTTCTAAGGAGGTTCCTTCACAAGCAATGGGGAGTTTAACGTGTTCTAGTGAAAGATGAACACAGATCCGTGTTCTGGAGAAAGCAGATGGGATGGGGGTTTGGTTCAAGGAGCTGATGGGTAGATGGTGATACCAGCGGTCTGCAGGAGCGATTTAGCTTAAGTGATTTATGGGAGCTGTTTGGAACACTTCACTGAGTCATTACAAAAAGGCCTCTTCAGGTGATTTACCAACTGCAGTAAAGGTGTCTTGAATGCCTTGGCTGTTCAGCTCTCTTCTTATTCTTCATTTGTCATCTGTCTTTATGTGCTACTAGCATGTGATTACCTTGAGGAGGAGACCTTTGAACATCTCTTCAGCACTCTTCACTGTAAATAATGAATACCTTGCTATTATTTATCGAAAGGGACTGCTAGGCAGCGTTTGTCTTTTTTGGTCACTGAAATAGTTTAAAAAATGGAAATGCCAGTGGCTATGGGAAGTTGTATCATGTTCATCTATGTGTCCATATGGTAGAATATGGTATGTCCTTCACAGCACAATGAAACATGATTGTGCCTAATTCCAATTTGTATGGCATTCCCATTAATGATGTCTATGTAAGACATCCATTAAAAGCCCTTAATGTTAATTAACCGGACTATGCCAATGAAGTGCTGTTAGCTGCCCCCTATTAATTTAATATTAGAGGTATTTAACAGGTGTCTTAATTAGATGTTACACTGAAGGCTATGAGCAAAATTAAAATTAGGTGATTGTCCTGAAAAGAAAGTTTCTGCTATGATTTATGCTTTCAACCTCTTTGTTATTCCTTCTGGCCTCTCACAGGAAACCAAGGGATTTAATTTCGGAGAATGCTGAGAGGAATAATAGGTACTAGGTAGAATAGTAACTTGGGTCTAACAGCTTTAACACATCTTGTTCTTACTTCACAGATATATAAAGTTGGGCGGGAGTATTGATCTGCTTGAGGGTAGGAAGGCTCTGCAGAGGGACCTGGACAGGCTGGATCGATGGGCCGAGGCCAACTGTATGAGGTTCAACAAGGCCAAGTGCCAGGTCCTGCACTTCGGCCACAACAATCCCATGCAGCGCTACAGGCTTGGGGAAGAGTGGCTGGAAAGCTGCCCAGCGGAAAAGGACCTGGGGGTGTTGGTCGACAGCCGGCTGAACACGAGCCAGCAGTGTGCCCAGGTGGCCAAGAAGGCCAATAGCATCCTGGCTCGTATCAGAAATAGCATGGCCAGCAGGACTAGGGAAGTGATTGTCCCCCTCTACCTCAAATACTGTGTTCAGTTTTGGGCCCCTCACTACAAGAAGGACGTCGAGGTGCTGGAGCGTGTCCAGAGAAGGGCAACGAGGCTGGTGAGGGGTCTGGAGAACAAGTCTTATGAGGAGCAGCTGAGGGAACTGGGGTTGTTTAGCCTGGAGAAAAGGAGGCTGAGGGGAGACCTTATCGCTCTCTACAACTACCTGCAAGGAGGTTGTAGCGATGTGGGGGTTGGGCTTTTCTCCCTAGTAACAAGCGATAGGACAAAAGGAAACAGCCTCAAGTTGCACCAGGGGAGGTTTAGATTGGGTATTAGGAAAAATTTCTTCACCGAAAGGGTTGTCAAGCACTGGAACAGGCTGCCCAGGGAAGTGGTGGAGTCACCATCCCTGGAGGTATTTAAAAGACGTGTAGATGTGGTGCTTAGGGACATGGTTTAGTGGTGGACTTGGCAGTGGTAGGTTAACAGTTGGACTCGATGACCTTAAAGGTCTTTTGCAACATAAATGATTCTATGATTTCCCTGTATAAAATATATGTACCTAGCAAAAACACTGTTTTCCCCATCTCTGTCTTCAAAGGGGGCAGAGAAGCAGTCTGTTCTTGAAAACCAGTATTGCCCATGCTGCAATTTCAGAGTCTGGTTCAGCGAAGCTGAATCTGGTCTTGAGGGATTGTGCCAGAGAGATGCAGCTCTCCCATAACCTCTCCCAGCAACAGGTCCAGAAGGGAAGTAGGTGCTTTGGAGGCCAACTGACTGAGGGTGACTGGCACAGTCAGTGTTTTCATCGGGCTGGGGAGGGTTGGAGGTGGTGATGCCCTTTGGCTTTCTCATGGCAGATAAATGGCTTGTGTGTTCTGCAGTGCAGTTAAGAGCTCTAGCTGGAGCTGCCCTCCTAACCCCAGTACTAGGCTTTGGTGTGTAGTGTATGTGAGAGAACAGCTATGTTCTCTTTAAAGAAATGACCCTGGCTGGCTATGAACATTTGAATGGTGGCAGGGGAAAAACCTCCTCTTCCTACATATGGGTCTTTCATTTGATTCTGAAATTGAATCAATAATTTAAATTGAAAGCTTCTGAAAGCTACCTTTATAACATAAACACCATAGAGGCTCTTTTATAATAGAAAAATGTTAAGTGATCTAAATACAGGGGTCACTTCCATCTCCCAAACAAGTCAAATGTGCCTAGTTGATGAGATTGTAATCTGGGCAGTCAAAAAAGTATCCTGGAAGTATATAGTAAAACAAAAAAAAAAATTGAAAAAAGGAGATAAAGAGGGACTGTGGATACATGAAGCACATGCACTCAGCTGAACAAGTCTCCACTGGTGCAAGTATGGGGTCTCCATTACAACCACTGTTGCAGACTGCTACAAAAAGCAAATATTTATAAAAGGTTTAAATACTGGAAGCTTCTTCACAAGTGGTGCTGTATTAAGGGTGGTTGGTAAGTTTAGAAGACTTGCGTTACAAAACTACCCGACTTCCTTGTGTTCCAGTGATGTAGTGCTCACAAACAAGTGATGTAACAAGTGCCATCCATGCTAGCCTTTTTAAAAATTGCATATGTAACATTAAGAGTAAAGGTATTTTTTTAAATGTGTAACAAATATATATAAAAATAGGCTAGAGTAAAGCTCTATGAATACAGGTTAAATATTCATAAAGCAATTTTGTAGGTAATTGAAATACAAGGTTGAATGGGGGTCACTTCCATCTTTGAATTTCTAGATTCAAGTGCTTCTCTCTTACGTGATGTGTTCCCTGCACTCTGGCATTGACAATATGTATTTACTAATATAGACGTATCTGATTTAACCTTGAAGTAGTATGTTATCAGTAAGCACCTGATAAGCAAACAGCTTGCAGGGCTGCATTACCTGTTTAGTATTTATATTTTCACTCATATACATGTTATCTGTAACGATATTAACTACAGGGAAGGAGATATTCAAGGTAGAACCTATCAGTTGAAACAACTGACTTGCATATACTTGCACCAGGCAAAGATGTTGATGTTGGCCCAGGAACAATGAACTGCTCTTCTATAGAGCAGTTGTCATCACCTATAAGCTTATAATAGGCAGATGGAGCCCAATGTATACAGAAGGCAACAATAACATTCATCACAGTTACATGATATAATTTTCATTGTGCAAATTCATGATTATAAATTGAAACAAGTCAGGTAATCAATACTAATCATGTAAGTTTAATAAAAGCCAGAATGTTATATACAAATAACAAAAGAAACAGATACAACAAACTGCAGCAGTCTGAGAGACTGCTTAAAAGACAACAGATACTAGTAATTCTTCAGTGAGAAGAAACGCTTTAGCAAAGATTTCATATGGCTATTTAATCTGCCAGCAAACCTGGTCTTGAAACTGCAGGAAAACAGCAGACACTTCTATTAATACTTCTGATTTTCCATGAAATCATAGGTCAATAGTTCCTTTCAACTTGAACTTCTTTGCAGATCGCTCACTTGCTCTAAGCTGGAACTTGCTTCCATAGATGTAGGAAATGAATCCATCAATCTCCAAGCTAAATACATTGTTAAGTTTGGGAACAACTGAAAATGCAAGAGGAAAGAAATGAACGAAAGTTATGAAAAGATACTGATGTACCAGGGCATATTATTCACATGTAGACTTGAGGTTTGCTACACTTCAAGGTTTTTACGCTTTAGCAAGAGAAAAAAAATAACCAAAACTTTAAAATTTTAAACTTGAATTACTACAGTTAGTCCTCTTTCAGGAGCATGCAGTAAGTGTTCCAGAGAACATCTAATGTGAATCAGATGAATGAGCCATGCGCATAATCATGTTGGGTTCATTGGAAATGCATTTTTTTAATTGCTCATTTCTAATGAGACACTTTTTCAGCAAGATATTGGGCTGTTACATGGTCAGTAAAGACATTGACTTCTGCCACTCTGTGCAAAGAACTAAAAGCACTGATATAAAACAACGTACTCGCACATGTAAGATGAATAGTGTGTTTAGGAAATTTCTGATTATTCAAATTGTGAAAAGCACTGAAAAAAACCTGTCTTATACCTTTTAATTTGTCCTCTTTAGTGATAATTTTGAAGACATGTTTAAATTCCTGTAGAATGATTCCTGTTATCCCAACGTAAGAGGGGCACTTTGATTTTGTGACTGAAAGAGCAGAAGTATGTGTGTATTAGAAGGTTTCAGATGCAGGCAGTTTATTTGCTCTTCTACAGTTGCCTCATGATTTTAAAAACTGGTTTGCAATATTCTGAAATGCAATTACAGTAATAGCTGGTAAAACTTGCAGTTAATCTTTGCAACTAACACCAGGATTTTCAAGAACAGTTGAAAAGTAATTAGCAGAAAGAATCCATTAGCATATGATCTCAACTACGTGGTTCTAGACTTAACGACACTAAAAGGCATTTAAAAATAAGCACCTGAAATATAGGAGCGTCTACTGAACTTCAGATGATTTTGTAAGAGAAAACAAACAGAATACCTGTAACAATAGCTCCATGGAGATCAGCTTTTAGCAGTTTGCCCTGAACCATATGTGGTTGCCTTGAGGAAGAGGGTGGGATCAGAGAAGAGGGAAAGAAAATTATAGGGAAAGTTAGGTTTACAAAAAGTGACCATGACTATTGAAATCGTGGCCGAAGCTTACAGAAATAGTACATATCCTTATCGAGTAACTACGATGTTTGAAGCAGTAACTTAGTAAACCTGGAAATATCTACTAAATCAAAACCACACTAATTTTAAAATATCTCAACTTACGCATCTGGCTTAAGTCCGTGACAGAGGTCTCTGATATACTGTTTCCAGAGTTCATGTAGTGGTAGAAAGATTGTGTATCTGTAGTTAAAAAGACAAGAAGTATTATGCGAGAACTTAATTATCAAAAAATCTATTGCTTGATTACAGAAGTAATCCGTATTTACAATGGAGTTAAGACTAACATTTACAATTTTGTAATCTGCTCTCATAAGCCACTCCGAGCAACAGGCTTGCTTTTATAAAAAAAAAAAAGCACAAACTAAATATGCCCCTCTCTATCAACCCAAAAGGGTGGTGTGTTTTAGAGAGCGTGGCTACATCTAAGACTGAAGAGACTTCTATGCCTGCACCTCCCCACTTCATGTTAGCAGCAGCAGGGGCTTTATTCAACATGCGTTAGTTTGAGGAACCTGATGCAGAATCTTGGCCCTGGTCACAGGCAGTCTAACTTTAAAAACTGAAATCAGATATGTTTGTATTTGGGTTTAATTTCTTCTTATATTTAGCTATACAAAAGGAAAGAGAATCGGTAACGAACAGAAATGAATTTTCCAACTATACAGACAAAAGAATTGTTTTCTTATGGTGAAATGCCGCAAAGAGAGTCTTAGACCGACTGTACGTACTGAAGGGTTAGTGTCCACATGTATGTGCTCCTGCTTTTACATACTTTTGATGTACTTCCCACTTCCACTACACAAAGAAAATACTTAAGATCTTACCTTTGCTGTTCGGGTTCAATTTCAAAAAGATGCATTTCTCGCCTTTGCTTGGCAGTAAAACCTTTTGTTTTCTTCCTCTTTCGCTTTGTCTTTTTTTTTGAATAATGCTCAAGAACTACAGCTTTCCGAGTCAGTATATCCTGGATAGCTTCATCTTTCATTTTTGGCATACTACGCTTCAGGAAGGCATTTACAAACGCTTTGGCCTCTTCCGACCCTTGAGGCTAAAGGTATTTTAAAAGATACTTTAAGATATTAAATTTAATTAGATTAAGAACTTGCCCCGGACTAGTACTTTTATCAGGTTGGCGGAATCACGGTAGCAATGAGACCCCTGCACGACGCCAGCAGCAAACGGAAAGCCTTCGCGCGCTGAAACCCGCCGGGACGCGGCCGCCGCCGGCAGCCGAGGAGGGCCGGCCGGCTCTGCGCTCGCCTCCGCCCGCCCCGTTCGGACGCTAAAGCCGAACGGGGCGTGCGGGGGAAACCAGGGCCGGCGCCCCCGCCCGGGGGGCGCGCCCCCGCCCCTTCCTCCGGTTCCTGAGGGGGTTTTTGTAAGACCGCCACGCAGCTCCCGACAACAACGCTCCCGGGCGGGGCTTGCGGGCGAGGGGCGCTGCTCCCGAGAGCCCCTCGGGCGGGCGGCGGTACCTGGAGGCGCAGCTCCCCCGTCTCCTCCGGCGGCAGGCGGCGGTACAGCTCCCCTGCAAGGCAGAGCGGGGCCGGGCGTCAGGCGGGGCCGCGGCGGCGCGGGCCGCCCCGGCCCACCGGCGCTCACCCTCCATCGCGGCGGCCGCCGGCGCGGGTGGATGACGACAGCGGGGGCGACGCGCGCCTGCGCGGAGAGGCGGCTCCCAGGGCCGGCCGCGAGGCGGCGCCTGCGCCTGGCCGCCTTTTGACGCCGCGGGGGGCGGCGTCCGCGCCCGGTGCGCCTCGCCGACGGGATTACCGTCGTGGGGAGGGAGCTCCGGCACCCAGCCGCGAGCGGCTCTCCCCCGGAATTGCTACGTGCCGAAAACGCCTCCCAGCCCTCCCCGGGCCGCGGAAAGCTCGCGGGGCCGCGCGGAGGTGCCGAAGCCGGACGCAGGCCTGCGAGGACGGCGCCGCGAGGGCCTGTCCGCCCGCGGGGAACAGGAGCTCGGGCCCTGGGCGCCGCTTGAGCCCGGGCTGAGTTCAGACTTAAAGAAGCGTTGGCGCAAGTCACGTACCCGAGAGAGCAGCCGTGGCTCCCCGTGCGAGCCGCGTGGGCGCCCGGGCAGCTGCCGGCAGCGCGGCGGCCCTGGGCGGGGGGGGGGGGGGGCTCAGCCCTCTCCCTCTGGCCTCGCCTGACGTCTGCACAGCAAAGTCATAAGGGACGGAGGGGAAGGGGCGTCAAAACCTTTTCTGCAAACGGGAGCCAAAAAAAGGGGGGGAAATTGTTGGATTTTGCTTGCTAAGAAGCTTTTGTAGAGAGTTTGTACTACTCAGCATATCGAAAGAAACGCCACCTTGTTACCATCTCCCCCGCTGCTAGTTAGGGTAGTAAATCCCAGCCTGAACCCCAGGTTTCAGAGGCTGCAGTGCTAGAGGTAACCAAGACCACTCTGTGTCCCGGGAAGAGGAGCCTCCCTGCATATACCAGCGTTCCTGGGTTATTGCCTAACATGGCTGGCACTGGGGTCTGCACACTCGAGGGTCCCAAAGAGCTCAGCGTCCCTCATAAATCACAAACCGTGCTAGGCTCTGCTTTAGAGGGAAGCCATCGCTAAGGTCAAAATGCAAAGAAAAGAACGTAGAACAGGAAAGTGACGTTGCTTATCGCAACCATGAGGTTCTACAAAGGGGGAAGCTGTGGCCAGGGTAGATTGTTAGATTAGCCACTCAGATTAAGCCAGACAGGGACCATTTAATAGCTTTAACTTCTGTTAGGTGTCTGAACAGTCACGTTACTATTATTACGCAAGTCACAGGTTTATTTCAGGAGAGATCAGAATGCAGAATTAACATTTCTAGCCAGAGTTAAAGAAACAGTCTTACAAAATGAAATCTGGCTATTATTTATCTCTGTTTTATACTAAGAAATCCTCTGACTTGGGAGAGTAAGTTGAGCACCAGGTATTTCAGTTACTATCATGGGGCAATTTCTTTAAAAAAAAAGTCTTGTCAATCATACCTTCTGTAACGCAGGCCACCTCATTTTCTCTAGTCATCCACCACTTCAGTATGATCATGTACACTTGGCGTAGGTAAGTCAGTTGTTCGAGTATTGATTTGTTAGTGTCCTTCCCATAGTAACAGCATTGCTTTAGAGTCTGGACACTCGTTGTGACGGGCAGCCTGGACACATCAACCCTCACCGCTTCTCCTTCATCCTGCAATTGCTCCCACCAGGAATGCTGGGACATCCATTTCCACTTTCCATCCTGCAGCCCCCTCCCCTTCCACCTTTTGTTGCCTCGTTTGTTCTGAAGATCTCCCCTGCCCAGGATTTACAAATGCAGTGCTGGAGCCAGCTGCTGCCCGAGCTCCCCGGGCCGTGGGCAGGCGCAGGCCCTCTCTGCCCCCCGCCAAGGTTCTTCCCATCCCACTTCTCTTGGTAGGAGAGAGAGTTTCTTTCCTAGTCCCGGCCTGTCCTTCAAGGCCTCTCCAGCCATTGCAGGTACCTGGCTCTTGCACGCTCCCGTTCAGCTGTTCCCAGTAGCTAACAGTGTGTCAAATGCTATTGTACTGTGTCTGTGCAGGCAAACAGAGATCTTTGTTTAAAACCTGCCCCCATGTTTCTAGAAATCAAGGTCAAAAATCAGGAGGATGCTGCTCGCTGTGGGGTTTACCGCCTCTGATATGTCGCAGCTTCTGTTCTCCTGGGATAGGACAGCGTCTTGCTCGCTGTACAACACGGAGGTACTTTGAAACCAGAGTAGCCCATTCCTTTTCCTTGCCAGCCTAGTCCCAACTCATGCTGCCCTCTGCTCAGACATGATAGTTCTCCAAATACAGAAGAGGTTTATAGTCTTGTCACGGGGGGGGGGGGGTATTGGCTTAGCAGATAATTAAGCACTGCTTGGTAAAGGATACTTAGGAACAAGTTACTGAGACAGGGTATAGGAAACGCAATGATTCTGTTGAGTGCTGCTGTGGAGCACAAAGGCACTAAAGTGGTCCCTAACAGGGAATGAAATTGCAGATCTCTGTATGTCTGTAAAGAAAAAAGGGCTGGTCTCTGCAGAATATTAAGCGTGAGTGCCAGATTGTATCACAGACCTCCTGGCAGTTAAGTACATTGCCACAGCAAGCAGATCTCTTGGTTTTACAAAGCATGGACTCCTTGAGTTGTCATTGCTACTAAGAAAAGATCAATTTTCATGAATGGAGTACCAGGATAAGCGCTATAGGTCTTTAGGGCCATATGAGTGCTCCTTCACTGGATTTATGCTGCAATTCCTAGGGCACTTCAGGGATTAATAGTCAAATCAGTGTTGGCGGTGCTGGTGTTGTAAATCCAATGATCCAGGCTAAACTGGTGCCTGGGGAAGCCAGTCTCTTCCAACAGCTCTACATCTTCATTTCCCAATTTATCTTCAGATGTAATGTCTGAGGGAGCGAGATCAGCGTGTTAGTATGTGTCCCAGCAAGAAGGCTCCGCGTCCGGAGCCAAGACTCTCATCAAATAAACATGAAAAAGAATAGGCAAAGAACCTGAGAAACCAGAGAATATGTGAAGGCAGTTTGTAGATAAGAAAGGGAAGGCTCAGAGAAATGAGGAAAGGTGGGTAAAATATGAATAGAAAATGAAGTGGAAATATGCAAACAAAGTAATTATAATGCATGTTTCCAAATGTGCAGCATCACCTGCTCCACCTGTCTTAGTGCCTTAGACTTTTGAAGCTTTTTACTTCAAGTAAATCACCTCGGAATAGGTTTATAGTGATAGAAATCCCCAATATATGTTATTAATACCAAGTTATAGGTGCCAACATTGGCATTTCTTATTCTATTAAATCTATGTATGGCTTTATTTATTGCTCTATAATAAAATAATAATAATAATAAACCCTATGCAAAAAACCAACATTGAGGCAATCTAACCGCGTGCACTAGGGGGCCATATTGCTGTACCTGTAGGTACTGTTGAATTACAGTGATGGGGAAAAAAACCGTGTGCAGGCCAGGCTAAGTAACAGCAGCGTCCTGGGGAAAGTTGAGTGAATGTGCGAGCGATTATAGAAAAGCTTTATACTGACAGTCACAGAAAGCTAAAACTTGAGATGCAGAGTGACCAAAGACAGTAATTAAAGATATTTGTGTGACACAAGAATAGAAGATCAGCGTTATTTTAAAAAAGAGTAATTATGAACTGGAGAGATGAGCAGAAGTACGTAACGTTAACTGATGTGTGTAAAAAGTGACTGGGCTATAATCGCTGTTGTACTTTTGCTGATTGTCACTGATGATACAAGAAATAAATACCATAATTCTCTAGAGGGACTGTCTCAGCAAGCATTTGAGATCTCAAGATCAATATAGTTTATTCCTCTTGGCCAAATTGTATTAGTAGCTCCCTAGGGACGTCTGTACTGGTGAAAATAATTTCCATTTAAAACCCTCTGATCTGATTTCCTCTATCTAAATATCAAGCTGCTCATGCAATTTCCACCCCCTTTCCCACGGCTGTGCTGAAGCAGCATGCAGCCAGCCCGGGCGCGTCCCGCGGCTGTCCCGCCACCTCCTGCCTGCGTCTCGCCGCCCCTCTGCAGCTGCCTTTTCCTCCTCCTGCCGACATCTCCTTTTGGCCCAGTGGGGAGTGCAGGGCCGCTCCCTGCCAGCACTTTTACCCTTGGCTGACCGTCCGCTGCATACCCGGCATCCTCCTAGCTCTGGCCGTGCAGTGTCAGGGCGGTGCTGCTGTGCCATGTGCGGTACGTGTCCAGGTATTTGGTACTCATGGTTCCCTGGAAAAACTGCTCTAGGAAAGGGTGAGAACTGCCGTTCAGCCAGGTGGATAGACAGGGTAGTTGATATTAGTAGTCTGAATTTTCATTTCATGTCAGTGTAGGTTTGCTAGAGGAAAGTTTGTGAGTAAGAAGTTTTGTGTGTGGAAGCCCAAACTCTTTTATTACGGGCGTGACTGACCAATTTTAGACAGCTGTAGCTGGTTAATGAGTGTCATCTTTTGATGTACCCTGTATCCCACAAATGTTTCTTTTCCATATATTTTTCCGTAAGTTTTTCTGCTTTATCCGCTCATCTTTAACTCATGGATTAGGATGAGATGTGCTCCCCCCCTCCCCCCTCCCCCGGCTGATAAACTATTCTTTCCAGCTGAAGGTTCATTATTTCTTTACGGTCCTGGCTCCTTGTCATCTGAAATTGCAGATACCACTTCAAGGTGAATAAAAAAGACTGGCTTTTCCGCGTGTGAAGAAAACAAGAAAGCGCTTGGAAACATAATCCAAATATATCTTAGTGGCACAGAAATCAAAAGGCAAATAATAATCCTAAAATGTTTTCAGAAAATGTCAATGATTTAAAAGCCAGGTTTTAAAATGAGAACAAAGAAACAAGCAGGCTTTTTTGGAAGGCTGGTTGCAGGAGCCCAGGCCTTGTCACTGAGGCTGCTCTCACTAGAGGGCAGCCCGAGACCGGGCTCTTCTGCATGACAGTAAAATTATCTGTGGAAAGAGGATTTTGAAGGCGTTCAATTTCACCACATGTTAAGGAGGCCACTTTCTTAAACACCAATATATTCTTATATCAAAATAAGAAGCTATAGCCTTCTTAAAATAGTAAAAATATGAGCGACCCTAGAATACCTGGAGGTAACTACTGCGCGCTAGAACTACCCAGCCTTGCCTCGCAGAGCAACGCTAAAAAAACAACACTTGCTCCCCAAAACAGTAACGAGGAGTCAGTAAGCTGAGGCTTTGGCAGCTGACGTTTGGTTTCCCTGCGTGCTGAGATCATGTATGATCCAAACACACACCAGGATAACAGACACCACTGCTGCTCCTGAACAGCTTGTATGTACTAGTTTATACCCGCCTTCTGCATTCACGTATGATTCCATGACTGTCTTACAGTCACTACTTTTGCTGTTCTGTGAGTCTCGTTTAGATCTCGTTGAATAATTTATTTTAAAGCATAATTAACATTGGGTCATATGTGATAGGGATGTATGATGCAACATGAGTATTAAAAAGGATAAATTATAAAATAATAATAGTCATCGGAGTTATGGCCAATTGAACAGTTTAACGTATTTCATTTGGTTTTGGTTAAACTACATTAAATTAACATAATTCATTAACATTTAAAAAGAATACAAATAAAAAGGTTTGGGGCTCAAAAATCAATTGTGTTGGCTTTTCATCAAAAAATGTTTAGACTTCTTCCTACAAAGGGGTTATCAAATTCTGCGAGCCTGTGTGACATGGTTTGGTTGTCTTGACTTGGCACTTTACCCATGGTAAGTAAGTTTTGGTCAAAAGTATGTTACCGCGTGCTGCCTGTTACTGTTTGTGATAGAGCGCCATGGAAGGATGGTACCACGAAGCGCTGCGCGCTGCGGTGCTGTGGCTGCTGCGGTATTTGTGCATCCCTGTCAGCCAGGGTGCTTCCTCTGGTCACCTCCAAACCTCCTGGCACTGCCAGACCACCCACACGCTCAAGGACCACACACAGCGAGCTCCTGAACATAAACGAGAGTTCTACATATGCTGTGCGTAACTAACTCCGCCTCGGGGCTCTGGAGTGGGACAAAGCACTTTTTACTGGGACGAAGGCGACAGGAAGGAAGAGGCACTTTTCGCACAAGGCTTATGTTAAAATAATTTATGTTTCACCGAAGCATCTTTTGCTGCGTTTCCCAGAAAGTGCTTAAGCGCTAACTGCTTGGGTCAGCGTCTGGGGAGAGGGCACCCTCCCGCTCAGGGGGCTCTCGCTGGGACCACGGGGCTGCTCCTGCTGCCCCGACCCACGAAGGAGCAGGAGGCCCCAGCCGTGCAGGGGAGTGTCTGCAGCGCAGCCGCCTCCTGCACAGCTCACAGTCAGCAGGTGCTTCATGCCAAACAGCCAGCATGCCTGGAGTTAGGAACTGGGATGAAATCCCAAGAAAGTTGAAAAGGTTCATTAATTAAACAGATACAAATTTGTCATTTTTCCTCAGTAATGAGGCATCTTTCTCAAAGGCATTGCTATCAGCAAGGCCCCCTTCCTGCCAGACTCTTTCGAAGTAACACAATTAGACTGCCGGGAGCGAACCATTCTTTTTAATAAAATGAGTCAGCTTGCGCTCGCCTTGTCCAGGAGATGTATTGCTGCATTGCGCACGCATGAAGGTCCCACCTGCCGAGGCACCAGCTAGCTTCAGGTCCCACTGGTTTGAACGTGTCTGTCACAACACGCCAGCTCAGGCGAGTCCTGCCCATGGCACGTGCATCTCCACGAATTCAGGTGGTGCGACCCAGAGAACAACAAGTGGGAACTATTTGTCTGTTGAAACTTCAGCCTGTTGAAGCAGCTCGTCTGCTGAACGAGCCCCGTGATGTCCCTTTTGCCACAGTCAACACCTGAACTAGCAGTGTCCTGAGCTGCTGCCTGGGGCAATAAGAGAGAACAGCTGCTTTACCCAGCTGTAATGGAGTGGTGTGTAGTCACACAGGTTACGTATAACCTGTAACACTGGCTGTGACTGTGCTGGCAATGCATGTAGGCAGCTTTTATCTTCTTTTAATGTTCCTTGTATCTACATTAGCTTTTTATCAACCAGTTATAGAGGCACTGGTGACAATATAAAGTCATTTTGCCCAAAGCATCAGGAGGAATTTAGGCGGATCCCTCTCACTGGACTGCAACGGAGGGCACTGAGCCACGCGCTCAGGAGTCTCTCGGCATTTCCACTTGAAGTTTTCATACATGGGAGGATGAAAAGTAGTCACAGCACCTGAGGGTTTTGGCTCCCACTGCAGGCAAGGTCTTTGTGAGCGGTGGTCAGGGTGGTCAGCTGCTTGCACAGAGCTAGCAGTGAGGCGCTCAGCTCCTTGTCCGTAATCTGATTTCTTCTGAACTGCAGGTGTGTGGTGGGGCAGTGAGGGGGTTAATGCTGCTGGATTGCTTTGATAACTGGGGGGGGGGAAGCCCATCCAAAGCCAACCAAAAAAACCTTCTGTTTGAGGTCAGTGCTCTAGTAAGCGCCTTTTAAAGAAACAATAACCTGGTGCAATAGAAAATATTCCGTCCATCTCTTCAGTAGAAATCTGATAAACCACGGAGAGAGGCAGGTGTCCAAGGAGATAAAAGTAATAAATACAGCTGCAGTTCTGGAGTGAGGTAGCCTGTCAGGCTGGTAATTAAATGAAAGCCCCTCTCAGGAAACGCTGGAAGCTAATAGATATGCATGGAGATGCCAATTCATTTGCCTCAGCAATATATGTTAATTTTAGCATGAGATTAATTTATACGTTTTGCAGTGGGACAAAATGGTGGGGGTGGGAGGGAGAGAGCTTTCATCCTGCCAGTGACGATTTCAGGTGGTAGACATTATTAAGCACCTTATACTTCTTAAAAACAGAACAGTGAGTGAGAATGGGAGAGAGAAAATGTTTAATTTAAGCAGATCCTCTAAACAGAATTAACTAATCACAGACTTACAACTGACCCAAACCACATTTGCAGACGGCTGCCGGGGGAACCTTTGCTTTGCCACAGCCCAGTAAATACAGAGCCCTAGTTAGCAAATAGCTTGAGCTTGAGTCACTCTGTGTTGGTGTGGTTTGAAACGATTTCCGAGAGTTACGTGAGTGTGACATCAGGAGTGCTGCAGTGGTGGATCACACCTACAGGAAGAACAGCGGTTATTCGAGACTACGGTAAGCTCAAAGATGCTTTGGTCGGTGCACAGAGGGGGTGCAGGAAAGGACTGAGTTGTATGTAAAAGTGCACTGGTAATCACTGCCAGAACTGCACGTGCTGTCTGGGCTCGGGGCAACGAGTAAGTCTCTGCTCGGGACCGCGTCAGCTTTAGCGATGTGGCACTGACCACTGACAGAGCTGCCCAGCTCCTTCTGGTTTGTGGATGTCCTGCTCTGGAAGAAAACTAATTCTGACATCGAAGCGGGGCAGATGTTCACCCGATGCGGAAGGCAGTGAGGGGACGGTGACCCCGCTGTGCGCAGAGGCGGGGTGTGTTTTGTGCTACGGTCCCTCTCTGAGGTAATTTTTGACCCTTGTGTCCAGTTTCAATCATATTTGTCGCAGCCATCAAGCTCTCACATAACATCCCTATAGCTCTCATGCACACATTAGAGGCTAGATACGCCGTTAACGTTGCACACTCTTCCCTGTGGTGAATCCGGAGTTGCCGGGGCTTGCTGGTGGTGTGTGCCACTGCACAGGCCCTGCACCACCGCCAGCACGAGGTTCTGCTGGGTGCACAGTGGTTGCAGAAATGAGGCCCTGATTTACACAAGTGTGGCATTAAGGGCATGACTACAGGTGTTTCAGCTCTGAAACACACACTGTAGCACAGCAGGCTTCTTTCTAAAAAATCCTCTAATCTGTAAAATAATCAGCATTGAGGCAGCAGAAGGCAAAGCAGATTTTCCTTTATTTTCTTCTGCCTTAGAGGAGGAATACTCGCTTGCCCTTCAGTGTGATTACAGCCCATTTACCAACACTTCTTTTTGAATTTCAGACCTACATTTTGGAACAGTCACAAGCAAGAAGTGTTTCTTTTCAGAGCCTGGAGCAGTCAGTGCAAGGGTAAAGTTTATTTAACAAAAAGAATAGTTCCAGCTGAATTCACAGTGTGAAATTACAGGTCCATTTAAAGCAAAATAGAAATGGTGGCTGGTTAGGGTCAGGGAGGGAAGATAATGACATCTGCTGCAAAGTGCATCCAACAACCATCTTCTAATTTTTAACAGGCCATTTTTCTTTTCTTTGTATGATTATGCAAAAGAATAGAACTAAAAATAAATGTACTAGATGCTGAAAGCAAGCTCGAGGCTTGCTCAGGGATTGCAGGTGGAGACATTTTAAATGGTGTCTCAAACGCTGACTGATTTCAGAGCTACGGGCTCTGTCCTTGCTGTCACGGCCCAGGATGGAGGTCTGTGACCTTCCTGCCCGCACATGTGTCCCCAGGGGATGTCCTCCCTGCGCAGCTGGCCAGGGCAGGACCCCGCAGGGGTGCGATACCCACGAGGGCTGGCCCTGGCTGCACACTCGTTGCTTTGCAGCCATTGCCCCGATCCCACACAAGTCACCTCAATCCCTTTTGTTCCAGACTGCAGCTGTCAAAATGCACATTCTTCATGGGAACAAGGGTTGCCACCAGCTTTTCATAATAGTACTTTAAATGTAGTTTGCTCTTGTCACTCTTGCTAAAGAGACTGGCTTCTACGTCTCCTCCCAGGCACTGCTGCAGTGTCCTCCTGCCCCTGCTCCGAGGGCTCCCCATTAGTGTTACTGTAACACCAGGCGGCGAGCTAGAAACCAACCTGGGAATATTTTGTAAGTCCTACCTCTATCAGCCCTGTGTGTTTGCCTGTAAGAGCTGTGGGAGACGTGGAGGAGTCAGGAGAGCCCATATCACTACGGGAGGGGCTCCTGTGCCAGGGAGATTGTCTTAATGAAGCCCTCCCTATCGCCTGAGGAGTTACCTATGGCCCTCTGAGATTACCAAAGGGCCTTCCAGAGATTTTAAGAGACTTTGGGGCACGCCTTAGTGTACCTCTGTCTTGACACTACTGAATCCTATTGAGCCCTTCCATAACCCTGGCATTTAAACAGAGATCGTGTTTAGAGTTGTCCTCTTCTTACGAGTTAAAACAACCAAAAAAGATGGAAATAATAATTTCCCACATTGTCTTGCATGTAAAAATACCAGGCTCCACAGTTGCCCCCATTTTCGCTGCCCACACAGACACGTGGGGTCAATTCTGGGGGTAGAAAACAGGGATGTTCAAGTTGCCAGTGAAGATGTATTACCTGCAGATTGCAGTTCAAATTCTGCTCTGGCCTGGTAACACCAAGAAATTTTCCTACTTTGAACGGAGGCGATGAGTGAACAAACCAGCTGGAGCCCCTGTTCTCCCCGAGCGTCAGAGGAGGCGTTTCCACAGGCTGGCTTTGAGCACACCTTCAGACACCACACGGCACTCGCTGCAGGTCCACCCCGAGGTCCTGGTGCTGCCAAGAGCTGTGAGTTTAAAACTAGCTGAGCCTCCCAGGCGGCAGCAAGATTTACTAAACCATTAAGATATTGGGTCAGCCTTGTAAATTATTTTAATTATTTCACTAAACAGGTTGTGGAAATAGATCAATAGAAAATATGGCATTTAGGCTTACAATGCTGTGCATTCATTATGGGAAAGAAATTATATTAACTGATTTAGGAGCTAATAATAACTGGAAATAACAATTTAGTGGAAGCCTTCCAATCCTGCACTTTGAAAGCAGGATACAGCTATACACAGTCCACCCATTTTAATCTCAGTCAAGAATACGTAGCAATTTTTTGACTCTCAGAGAAATGTCAGTCAAGTACAAGTAACGTGCAGACTTTCAGCATCCCATAAATTACATTATAATAAAACAAAACCAAAGAAACTGTCAACAACCATTTTTACGTACTGGCAGGGTCACATGAACCAGGCCCATGAAAAATAAGAAAATACATTGCAATGTAACGAAGTGGAGGTGTCGCACAGCAGGGGTTATTTTCTGTTTGCAATTGCTGTTTCCATGAGACCGTGGTTTGCGCTGCTGGGCTTGAAGGGCACTTACTTCTCTCTAAAATGTTGGGGTTTTGTCTCAAACATCTGAATACTAAATATATGCTATATAAATGAAATATATATCTAAAAAGAGAGGGAGGAGAACAAACCAGAAAACCCTAATCTCTCCTGTGCAGCAAAAGCCAGGTGTCACCATTCAGTAGTTGGGGTCAGCATTGCTCTATTACAATTATTTTACTGTAGCTAAACTAAATTTGGTTCGCTGTGTCCTGGTTTTCTTAATGCACGCACAATAGTCACCTGTGCTGTTAAAATACTTTCTCCCGAAATAAGCTGTACATTGTGACTATTTAATGCCTTATTGGCCATTGAGTAACTACGCTGAACCAAGCAGGCACGACTGTGGGCAGAATTTAAGCTGCAATCAGATAGCGCGCCTATGTCGCCTGCTCGTTTGAAAGCCTGCAGCCTACTGATAGGCAGTTGTCGCATCAGCTATCTCCACTCTGGTTTGCAGGCAGAGTTAAGCTTTTCCTTAAGCCCTCAGGCTAGATAGCATTTGAATTATGCACTTCATCGCACCCCAATTAGCTAGGGATGCATGACGAAAATCATTATCAGTGAGTTTATTTGGGAAAACACCTTATTTTGCTACTTGGTCCAGTGTATGAAGAAAAAACCACACACCCTTTTCCTCCAATGAGAAAAGCTTGTTTTAGAGCCGAGTGGAACTTTGAGCCGTGGCAAATCGTGCTGCTCCTGCTTATTCACCTGTCTCCTTGAGCTCCATCCGGCTGTTTTGGGAACGTTAAGTGTTGCTCAAATAAAAATAAATGGCTTCAGCATGACCACAGAACTGACTGACCATGTTCCCTGTGCAGACTGCGCAGCGTGGCTGTCTCCTATTCCCCGAGACAGCAGGCGAGTTTTACAGTGTCCTCAGGTAAATGGCCCCTGTGGCTTCCCACACCGCCTCCCCTCCTCCCTCACCATTTTGCAATCACACTCCCAGCTATAAACAACAAACTGGATGGATGTTTTGCCCAAGCCCTGTAAATGCCAGCAGCAACACATGAGCACTCAATGAGGGGAAACGCACTGCGTGAACACATGGCGTTTTCATGGCACTGAACATGAGCAGGTGCTGCTCTGCTCCAAAAACCTGCAGTGGCAAGGTTTGAATTACCCTGGGTAATGAGCCTAAACTTGGTTGACTTTTCCATGCGCATTTACGACCAGGTTGACAAATACTTTCTGAACCCTGCAAAGCTCCACGCATTTGCTTTTGAGATGGTTTGCTTTAGTGAAATGCTTTAGTCTAGCATAAAAGTAGCGTAAGACCTCTCTGGTCTCAAAATAATTAACTCTTGCATTAATAAAGAGATTTTATGTTCTTGAAAAATATTGCAAAAAGTTCAACTTCTCACATGTGACACTGTGGCAAGCTGGATTTAGTTCCACTTACTTGGTCTTGATATTAAATCGTGTTACAGTTCAGGTTTTGACAGGTGCCTGCTGTGTGTCGCTAACTACTATTTGCTTGGGTTTGAGCTCCCCCAGTTCTGGCGGCAGCGAGGCGAGCCTTTCTTCTGTCTCTCCCTACATGCTGAAAAACTGCAAGGTGGCCACATCAGCAAACCCGCAACAGGATCAATGCACCGGTATGTACTCAGTTTTGGTTCTCCTGTCTTGTCAAACCCGGCTTACTTCTCTGGAGACTGAAATGCCAGTGGTATGAATTATTAAAAGATTTCACTATATAAGGAGTCTGGCTGCTGACTTCA
Source organism: Aptenodytes patagonicus (assembly GCF_965638725.1). Lineage (NCBI taxonomy): Eukaryota > Metazoa > Chordata > Aves > Sphenisciformes > Spheniscidae > Aptenodytes > Aptenodytes patagonicus. The sequence continues at coordinate 14,155,389 of NC_134959.1, forward strand.
GTGGGACTCAGCTAGCTCAGATACAAAGTCATTAGCTCAACCAGCGACTTAACCATAAACTGAGGTTCATTTTAACCAGGATTGCAATTAGCACCTTGCTGTGCATTTAACTAACTTGAGACCTTCATACCACTATACTATAAAAGTTGAAATTATATCCAAGCACTCTACAAACGGATTACACTATTATCATTATTTGTGGCACTGAATGACTGTATTTTTACTGTCTTGCAGTGAATTAGCATAAATGAATCACAAACATGAGTGTGTTTGGTAAAGATCATAAAGTAGCTGATGCTTCCTTAATCAAATTGTACATTTTCATCGTCTCATTTGATTTTGTTGCCTTTAGCTTCTCTTGTGCAGTTTCTTGAGTGCTGCATTCCCCTCAGGGTAACAGGTATCACTGACAGACATGGTTCGGTCTAGGTCATCACTCAGTACAGTAATTCCTTGGCCTGACTCAGATTTAGATGTGCACACCATGTCCTTGTCCAAAGATTTATCAATGTTCCCGAGCAAGCACAGCTCCCAAGCTCACGCACTGCTTGGCTTAGTCGCAGCAAGGCACACTGACTAGGTCCTTCCAGCTTTCCAGAGCTCAGAGCAATGTATGTTCAGTATAACAATGATGTGGGGTGTTTTAACAACACCCTAGTTCCTGTCGGAGACACAGGATTAGTTTAACTAGGTAAACCAGGCTTTTAAATCCTGAGGCACTTGAGGGTCCCTTCAGGAACCAACGGGTGGCCTTCCCTTGTGCTCCCGCTGTCCTTGCTGGCTTCAAGCTGGGGGAGAGGTGGTGGCTGTCCTGCTGGAGCAGAGCACACAGGCTGAGCCATGCACTGGGATGCTGGGCAAGAGGTTTCCTGAGCTGCACTGGCCACGGCTCTGGGAGCCTGGCAATATAGCCCCTGCCGTCCTGCTTTCAGTGCTTTTGAGGGGATCCCAGAAAGCAGAGAAGGAAAAATAAAGAGTCCTCACCATGTTGGTGATGCTCCAGAGGCCCCAGAGGACTGATTCTCTGAGCGTTATGTCTCGGAGCACAGACTATCTCCTGGCCCAGGGCTGCCCGATGCCATGAGAGGGCACACGTCCCAAGGGGTAATTTAGTTACCAGACCCTTCGCTAACATTTGGCCAAGCTGCTCCTATCTAGGCCACAGCAACCCACCACGTTGCTCTTCTTGAGAGGGAAGGATGAGGCAAACCAAGGGGGGGTGTCAAAGTCCTGACACTGACCTTCCTCATACCCATCCTAACAGCGCAGAAGCTCTCCCTGTGGGACTGATGACACACTTTTAAAACTGCAAAGACAGTTGATTAATGACATACTGACAGGTATCAGTCACTTGGATCAACTCTGACAACTCTGGAAGCACTGAAATACAACTGTCCAGAACAGTAAGTAAATAAATTACAGCATATACATTAAAAAGATGTTCTGCCATGGGAATTTAGAGCTAGATCTCATGTTTACCATAGACTATGAATACAGAAGCACTCTGTTAAAAAAATGAAATTAAAAACTATTATAAAAAACACAGCACTTGAAAATCAGAAGTATCCCTCTAATTTTTGCCAAAACAGCTGACTTCAGCTGACAGCCTAAATATCAACACCTGCCTAGAAATGAAATGAAACACCCCGAAACCCAAAATGAGTCATGATACTCACTGGCTTGTCAGAGCAACTTACAAGCCTGGAAAATATTTAGTAATGAAGAATTCCTGTTCTAGTTTGTTAAAAAACCGATGACTTCAGATTTTCAAGGAAAATGACAAGAAAATCCAAAAATAAGAGCCCATTTTATGTGGTCATCTCTTTTTTTACCCTGCATAATGCTCCCAAAGTCTTACCTGTGGCTTCCTATTTCAAGGGTATTAACACAGAGATGAATTAAAGTTTTTGACAGATCTGGTCATGGAATAGAAAAAAAATAGCTTGACATTCCCTTTCCCATCTTCCCCAGAGTAAATTCCAAAAATGTCCTATTGGAAAATTATAATCCTCAATTGAACTGTAAGCATTTTTGAGTTATTTATCAAGACCTTGGCCATTTAATTTGTATTAAACTACAGATGATTTTCTGTATGACGTTTAAGAAACATTTTAACAATAACAGGAAACCAAATCTATTGACAACAAATAGGGAAATCCATTAACTAATTCTACAGCACAGCCCTCTTCGATTCGACTCTTAATGTAGCTGTGATTTGCTTGGAATGTCCGTAATTGCTATAATTAAAAGGCTGGCAGTCACCAGAGGAAAAACAGGAGCTATCAATCCATTCATTGACATTAGCACGGATCCTTAAAAAACCCCATCTTGTTCAGTGCTGTATTTTGGATTGTCATTGATGCAGATCTGCACCATGTATTTTCCCCGGCTTGCTCCATTTATAATAATATCTGTCTTTTACTCAGCAGAGACTGCTGGGTTTTAGAAACATGGTCTAAAAACAGCAACAGAACCCCCCCTCCCTTCCTCTTCCCCATCCCCTGTCAAACCACATGGCCATGCCCAGGGAACCGGCGCTGCTGCTGCTTTGGGGCAGGACAGGGTGATGCAGAAATCCCTCACGGCTGCCCTCCTGCCTTGCTGGGATTCTTCCAGCCTTCATCTCGTTTCCTTTGTTTTAGGGCCAGTTAATTTTCCTATGGAATAACTGTAACTGCTCCTGTGTGAACAAAACCCAAACCTGTCCCACACATGCACAGAGTCCTGGGCTCTGCATCAGGGCATCTCGCCAGAGAGCAAAGCCCTCAACCGCCCGGCAGCCCCCTGCATCGCAGCTCAGTGATCTGCAGTACTACAAGGCTGCTGGGGGACAAAACAACACAAGAGCACAAAAACAGTGAAGAAGAAAAAAATCCCGCATATTTTCTATGCTGGAAGCAAATGTTTTACCATCTAAACACTCTATTAATCAGCAATAATTTATGTGTGTTGGTATTTTAGCACTCTCCCATGGCTTGTAGCACTGGTTTTCCCTTACCTGGTGGCAGAGAGCCCCTGGGGTGACACAGGTGGTGTCCCCACGGGCCAGCAGCTCACCAGGCTGCAGGGGCCGAGCTCCCTTGGCAGGGCTGGGAGAGCTCTCCCTGCTCCCAGCAACACCAGGCAGCACACTCGCTCGCTACAAATTAATATTCTCAAAACAACCCCCTCCAATCAGTCTTTGCTAAAAGCATTAATTACGACTTTAACATTTTTGATCCCATCAATTTTCTGTTCTCTTCTTATTAAATAGATGTACTAGGGGAGTTTGAATAATAACTGCCCGAAGTTTGGGGATAATGAATAAATGAACTTTGCCAGCCTCTGGCTAAGCATGAAATTTCCTGTGTAGTAACAAATACAACAGAGGCAGCTCATACATTAACCAACCTAATTTTGACACACAAGTTTGGGAGCACGTTATTTACTTACTTACTAATTCTAAGTGAGACGAGGCTCCAAAATGTTTTATGCAGGAAATGAAAAATGACATGTTCAGACAGTCTTCTGCATTCTCCATCATAGCGTGAAGCTGCTCGCTCGCCTGTCTTCCCTTCGGTGGGTCTCTGGCCCCCTTGCCACGCACAGCGATGGTTTCAGGACTGCATGCTTTATTTTCCTCGGGAGTTTTGCCAGAAAAGGAGCATACCAGGAACTAGGTAATTTTGCTTTTTACTTGCTAGGTCTTGGCACTTTGAAGGTCACCTGTGTGCTATAAAACTACTTTTGTTCCATGTATTTTTACATGTGCATGGCTCTGGCATCAGCTCTCTTACACTGTTGTAAGTCAATTCATTTTTGTAGAAATCCATTAACTCGCAGTGAATTTACAGCAGTATAACTGTGAGCAAACTATGGCTGATGGCACAGACTGGAAATATTACAAGGAAAAGTGCAAAGTTCTATTGATTTTCTCTCAGGAAAAATGTGTGTTTCCTTATGATTATATTATAGATGACTCAGCTCTGGCCCCTAACAGCCATCGCTCATGCTTCCCAGCTTGGCTGCTTGCTGGCTTTGCGAGGAGGAGCCGCTGACTGTGCTGTCCCCCAGTGCAGGGACCAGGGCCTGTCTCCCCAGGTGCCCGGGGACACACAAACCCCACCACCGGCGCTGGAGGACTTTCTGCCCAGCTCTGCATGGCACTGCAGGAGACAGGCCGCCCTTCCACAGCTCTGCAGTCCAAGCACTTACTCCTAATCGATCCTGACAGCAGACACCACGAGGAATGCTGAGATTTATGAAAGAGGAAGATTTGCCACTAGCCTCTGTCCATTAAGGGTACAGCAAAACCTCACTTTGCCCTTTGTAAGTGCAATCAGCAGAAGTGAGGCAGTTGCCCTTTTCAGAAGAAAGAGCACCCTCAAAGGACAGATGTTTTAGCAAAGGTCCTTAACACACTCAAAAGCAGTAAGGCTCCAAATTCTTTACATTTTTCCATCAAAATGTTTCTCATTCCTTTAAGTGCTTTTTAAAGACTAAATACTGTACCAAAAGCTGCAGCCTCCTCTTCAGCCAGTTATTTCCCCTGCACTATGCAAATACTGGCCCAAACATAGGCTGTGTATTTTGCAAAAAAGCTTACCCGAATGTGGAAACCAAGGCCCCAAACCGTGGAGGACTCATTCTGCACATTTTTTGAAGGCAGAAGTATAGCGAAGGTAAAGGTAGAGACAGGTTATCTTGGCAATCTGCTCCCTTGTTGAAGTTATCCTGTGTGCTGGGAATGAGTTATCTGTGCACGTGTGCAGGTCTTCACTGGAAAGAAAAGATGCCTATTGCTCTTGTTAGAAGAGATTTCTCATCAAATCCTCAGGTTATTGTTTAGTAGTTCTGAGGTTTTATAGTGAATTGGAACATAAGAATTGTTATTCCTACTGCAGCACACTTAATTCTGATCTCAGAAAGGATAAAAAAAGTTATTTTTAGTTGCAGATTTAATATTTTTTCACCTTTAATGTGATTAAAGTCTAAAAGACCTTGATAATTCTACTCCTGCCACTGCACACGAAACTTCCAGTTGCTGCCACATCCCTGTGCAGGTAACAGGCTACAATACAAAGGGAAGGACAAATGCAAGATGGTGTATTTCCTCCCATGTTTTCTGTAAACCACACCGTATGCAATTCAAGACATAATGTACTCCGTAAGTGATGAAACAAAAGTATCAGAGCAAAGCAGATGATCTATTTACTAAGAGACCATGCTGAGGTACAGCTGAAGTTGAAATAGAAGCATAACTACTCCTAGATAGACATGGTTCACTGCTTCAAGCGTCAGCTATTTATTTAGATAAATTTAGGCAGATTTTCTTCTTCCTCTTGTGGAAAAATTTGTTTTGGTTCTCTCCCTTAGAAGGAAGATGAGTCACTGAGAAATATTTACTGCCCTTGAGAAAAAGCAGCAATGATGATGAGCTTGCCAGAGGACCCACAATTCAAACCCAGGCAGGTTTCACTTTCATGACCAGCCACTACTTGAAGGATTAGAGCTCTCGTGACATTACAGACTCCACACATACCTCTGCATTGAATAACTGTCCTTGAACAAGTTCCCAGACATGAATGCCGGTATTAATTTAGGCATGGTCTGACATGCAAATCTTTTTTTCCACCTGTCTTTTCCTTGCAGGTTATAAAAGACTCGCCCTCCTGTGTGCATATGGAAGCCAGGGACTGTGCTCTTCAGCGTCTCACGCTCTGATGCACTTCAAGGCTTCCAACAACCACCTTCCCCAAGTCCTTCCGAAGAGCACTTCTGCTTTTTGTGGGATGATTATGGACTGATTATTCCCCAATCCACAGGATACTACAGCTGGCATTAAGGGGATGAACATTCTTACAAAGATTTTATCACCTTTAGATCCCCCAGTACAAGAGGGCTTTTATTACCACAACGTAGTAGCATGTATGAAACACAGATGTGTTTTGGTCTCACACCTAGTGAGATGTGAGTGGCACAAATCTCTCACTATTACTGGCAGTCCTAGAAAAAGCAAATTCTGACCATCTGAGAAATTGAAAATCCCTTCCTACCCTCCTTCTAGAAGAGGACTCGGGTACGAGGTGAGGCAACGGCACGTCCTGCTTTTGCTCCGCAGCTTCCGCCGACAGAGTCCTGCTGGCGCTGTAGCTGTCACTTTACCACTTCCACAATTAAGGTCCTTTCTAAAATGCTACGCAAATGAAAGGATAAGAATCACAGTCAGACATAGGAAATTTCAAAGTACTTCACTAAATTTAGCTAAAGAAGGTCGTGTTTCTTTACCAAGTCATCCTATTATCTCACTTAAAAACCAAGCATTTTGGAACAGAAAAGTAACTGCTGTATTTACTGTAAAAAAGCCTTTTGTTTCATTAGAGGAAAGCTCACTTGGTGAGACAAGTGACACAATTATATAATTTTAAAAATCTGAATATATTTTAAACAAATATTGGAACCAGGTCTGGGGAAAACAACACTCCAGGTTGATTCATTTTTATTTTCCACTGGTTAATTCATCTTTTTTCAAAGAGGCCTGGAGAAAACCAAAGCAACTTACCTTGAATGTTCCACACTCTCACACTGTCCATCTGACCAGATCTTGCTTTAACTGCCCAGAGATAACTGCTGTCACCACAGGAAAATGCAGCTGTAGCTAGTGACTAGCTGTCAGCACATTGCGCTGTGGGGTTTGGCAATACGTGGGGGTGTGTCGTAAGTAACAGATTTCAATTTTATTTTGTTTGTGATGCACCTTTCCTCAATTCTCTGTGCTGTGACAAGGTAGGGAACAGACATAGCCATGAAGCCTTCTCAGGGAGCTTCAGGACACAGGGAAAGGCACACAGACCTGTAAAAACTTTATTTCAAAATCTTTTTATTCAACTGTTATTCAGCAATATACAATACAGCTTATAAACAAATGTCTTACCTTGTTTCCAATCTTCATTTAAAAATAAATATTATTGACAGTGAATATTAATTATGGTAAGATGTACCTTTTTAATTAAAATGTCTCCAAAAGAAATAATTTAATTAAAAAAGAAAAAGGAAATCCAAAAAACCTAAACACAATAATCTACTAAAAATATTTCCTTTCTTAGGAAGGGCTTTGACCCAACATCTTTACATATTGTCATAAAGATAACTGCTCAACAGTTCGTGCAAAATGAAGAGTCAGAGGAAAGGTTTAGAAAAGAAAAAATTACATTAAAATAGAGAAATCGTAAGTGCCATGCATAGAGCAGGGCTTTACACCATAGAGTCTGGAAACTAGATGCATTATTCTATGCGGTTTACTTTCTGTGGCATCCCCAAAAATATGTTTTTCCCCCCACGTAGAATTTATCATGCTTCTTTCAGTCTCTTTCTGTCCATCTTTAAAACTGTAGGTATTTTTTTGTCAGGGGTTTGTTCTGTTTTTAAATAGGTTCCTTTTTGTTTGGCTGAGGAGGAGTGGAGGAAGTAGTCCGTCAGTGGTTTACTAATAAATGTACAAGCTTATGCAGTATTAACAGGAACACATATAGGAGTGGGTCTGTAGCATAAATAGGTCCTGTACCTAGAAAAGAGAAAGACAAGGGAGAGAAGGAGATTTTATTCTTTATCTTTTCCAATATAGAAGACTAAATGCAGAAGAGAAATATAGGAAGATTTATTTTTATCACTTCAGAGCCAGGGGTCAGAAGCTTAATTTTAATAGTAAAACAGCATCCTCAAGCTATCCAACTCAAATAGCTTTCTCTTCCCCCTCCCAAATCTAACTCCACTTAGGTCATTTCATTATGCATTACTAATGGTATGCCTAAACTTGGCTTCAGCCAAGTTACCAGCAATTGAGATTTCTATAAATACACCTTAATCTGGTATATAGTTTCTTGAGAAATGACAGGTATCAACCACCCATTACTTTAAAGGGAAATGACAAATGCTGTGGCTGTACTCCTTGATTAACAGGACATGAATCCATTTCATTTGGAATGGGAACAGCAAGACCTTGACATCTTCTTTACCTTTTATAGGAAAGAGCAGAATTTTAAATTAAAAATGTGCACAGGAGCTATAGAAAAACAGAGGTCAGATGTGGAACACATCTGTTACAGTCATTTCTTCCAAACCCAGGGAGGGCAAGACCGCTCCCGCTTCTATGAGGTAAGCTTATGCGGCACGATGTAGGGCTGCAGGGGTAGTTATGTACGTGCCATCATAGGAAAGCAGGTGCCTGCGACCTTACGGCTGTAGAGGGAGGACGCAGCTCTCCCTGGGCAGGGGCAGACACCGATACCTTTGCTCACAGCAAGAAGTGACATCCATGTCCATACTGCAGCTAACAAGGCTGTCCTGGCCTCGTATCCACTTACACTGAGATACTCGTTCAGTTTTTTTATTTTCTAGTTACCTGCGCCAAAAAGAGAGGAATTGACTGTATGCCACCATGGTCCGGCCCTTCTCCCTTGTGTGGGAGGGCTGAGCTGTGGGGCCGAGGTCCGTTGGCCACGCTCTGCCAGGAGAGCGGGACACGCAGGCATGGCGTGGGGCGCTGGGGCTGCTCCATCTCTGAAACAGGTCACTGCTCTGCTGCCAGGCAAGGGCAAGAATAGTCCCTTCCTACGGAGAAGTTCTGCTGTCCTGGTGCAGCCTACGGCATTGCTGCCTTTTACTCCCCAAGCCCCTGCTGAGCCCACACAAACAAGGCTGGACTGGTCCGCAGCAGCATCTGTTTGGGTCTCAAGTGCCAATGGGTGACACCTTTCCAAAGCCATGACATGGACTAGTGCGTGCAGTTGTCACCAACACTGTAACATGACAATACAGGGCTGCACACCCGTGACTGGTGTCTCACGTGGCCGTGGGACATTTCCACAGGGGTGAATGCAAAAGCAGGAGCCCAGCTGGAGCTTTGCCCTGCAGCTGGAGTGCACAGAGGCACTTGCGGAGAGGCTTCACCAGTGCTGAACACCCTACATACAGGAGTAATCAATACCCAAAATACTGACAGCCACCCAGAAAAGTGACTGTCAGAGCCACTTTGCAAAGCGTGAAAACTTTAAAAAAAAAAGTTTTTTGTGTTCAGTATCTCTGAAAGAGGAATCGGGCCACTTCTATTTAGGAAACTCACTTCAGGCACCCTAACGCACATACTTTAGTCTTGGTCTCTAGGAGATGTGAGTCTCTCAGCTGTGGCATGATCAAAGGAAATACCTCAAACAGAACACTGCTCTTGGGCTCGCTGTTCAGGCTACCTCATAATCTATATATACCTCACCAGCAAAGCTAGAGTATTATTATCCAATATCAAAATCTAGTTGATAGTAATGTGGTGTGCAATTGAGGAACTCAAGAAATGTCCCCACAGTGCTATCTCGTAGACGCCTAGACTATGTGGAGATTACTTAGTTATTAAGGTTTTAATTAAATCCTTGCATGCACAAACACGTGGCCAAGGACTGCCTACGTAGCAACAGCAAGGCATTAAGATGAATACAGGATTTTTAAAACTGAAAATCATTAACAAACACAATTAACTCAAGTAACTAAAGAACTAATGAATTAAATTCTTGCAAAAAGACACTAGAAGTGTGTGCAGGAAAGTGTACAACAGCTGCTAAAGCTCAGGTTCCCAGCCAGCACATGGGACAAACAATCACCAGCCCCAAATGTTCTTGCTGCTCTGAGGCAGTAACACAGGAGCTCACAAGCTCGGACTTGCCTTCCCTGACCCAGGAACCAGCCCTGCAGAGCCGAGGTGCAAGGAGGGTCTGCCCCTGGAGACCTGCAGGCAGGATAACCAATCTCCCTTCCTCTGCCTAGAGGGTGAGGGCAGCGGGAGCCCTGCCTGTGCTGATGCCAACCCTGCCAGACTGCCCAGCCTCTGTGCCAGCCTGAAACAGGGCTGTCACAGCCATTCCCCAGCCTCAGGGACCTCCCTCCTCCAGCAGGTCCCGCTGTTCCCTTAAAAACATACAGTCAATTCACAAATATATACCCTACAGTTTTAGTAAGGATAAAACACTAACAACCTACATCAGCAAGAGAAAACAGCTTGCTGACTGGGAAGGCTGAAGGTAAACCCCCATTTTCTGTCCGTCTCTGCACCTGACATGCTATATGGTATCTGAAGACAGACTGCTTATTCGCAAATTGCAGTCACTGGCACACAGACCCATACTTCCAGTCAGCACATCCCCATTTCCAAGCTGTCAAATAGCTCTTCTCACTTCTGGGGCATTGCACAGCTGCAAGAATGCCAGCCCAGGATGGTCCCCATGTGCTATTCCCCTGTGCTTGGGGATGGCAAGGGCAGCCCAGCAGCAGCCAACACTCCTGGCAGCTGCAACGCAGCTCACAGGTGCTGAATTTGTGCCAGTTTCACACCTGCCCACCACTGCAGTGAAGATCTGGCCTTGGGTATTTATTATGCTCAAACCTGAGGGTAGTGAGAACCCATTTTTCCCTGCCAGAGCTGAAATTGTTCTTTCAATGAACAGGACTCAAGTTTGAGGAGATGCTGCCAGTTACTCAAAAAAGCAAGCTGCACTTCTGTAAGGGGGGAATCCCTCTGGAAACACTGAGGAACTTAACCTGGAGAAACGGGCTCTTGTAGCCCAGGTGCTCTTACAACCACTGCACTGAAGGGCTGCAAAGGACACCAGGTTAGGATTGTTTCTGTTTTGAATGGAAAGCAGTATTTGTCACAACTCCATGCAGTAGCTGTGTCCCTGCTTACTAAAATCATTCCTACACCAGTTTTACCTTTATGTACTGGTTTTAGTTTAAATCTCAATGCAGGACTGTGAATTAATGCAACAAGTCCAAATTTTTTGTCTTTTCCTCTTGTAGAAATTGCATTGTTTTTAACCTACATTCGCCATCTTCTTAATTTAACAGCAGAACGTGAGTTCAGGCTCTGTTAACAGAATCTTAGCAGTTAAATAAAATATATTTAAAAAAATATTTGCAAGCAATTATTCTTACTGAACACCAAATACAAGCTGCTTTTTTTTTCTACTGATTCAGTGTTACTCTGCTCTAAGACTTCAGGCAGTAGAAGCAGATACACAGAACTTCACAATTCTCCTCCCTCTGAACATAAGCAGACCAGACATATAATTTCCAGTAATGTCTCCCCATTTAGTTAACCTCAACCCTTTTCATTATAGGTAGCTTTGTTTATAAACAAGCTGGACTTAGCGTCCTCAATTCCGCTTTTACTACAGTAGTCGAAGTCTTGACTTTTACTTAATAAATTACTACATTTGTAGATGTAAACAAACAGAATGTGGTTTTCACCACTAGGATCTGGACGTGCGATCGACCCAGATTTGAGGACAGAGAGTTTCCATCCAGAGACTTTAAACCAGGCATACGCAGTTACAAACTACAGACACTTAAAAGAAAACATTTCATTTATATTTTGAATATTCATTTGATGTTCTGTTATTGTAAGCTTATTTATCACTACATAGAATTACAATTTTGCTTTTAAACTATTTATATGCACATGACTTAAAGGGAAAGTCTACCACTAAGCAGAACAGTAACAAATTGTTCTGTTCGCGTATGGTGAATTGCTCTCTGGCACCACTCATCCTTCTTTTCGATTTACAACATAACAATGTTTTACTGTAGTTTTCTATTTAATAATTTGTTTTGTGCCAGCATTCATCAAAGTTTGACTTAAAACAGTTAATCCAATTGAAAACAATCATTAATTAACCAGGTGACTTGTGACACATGGAAAAAATGGGATGGTTCTTTTACAAGCTATATTTAAACCAATGGCCAAAAACTACAGTTTCCAGCAGTTTCCTATTCTTCTTCCTAGAAAGAATCTGGAAAGTCCCTTGATGTTTCTTTCTGAGGTGGTGGTAAAATGCAGTGGCCCATGTAATAAAAAGCTGAAAGACAGCAGTAGTCTATTTTCCTTGAAAGATGAGATAACACAAAAATTTGACTGCCTATTCATGATGGAGCTGGGACCCCGGTTGGCAGTTATCACAAGATACTTCTCTGTAGTGGCTTTTATGCAGTGACCTGTTAGCCTCAGACTGTTTCCTTACAGAACTATGTTCAATTAAAACTCTCAAACCTGGCATTTCATTAAAAGGTGAGAGATCAAACTGACCGTATAGATTGATTTATTTTCTCGATCCAGAAACTTTAGACTGTGCTTGAGACACATTCTTGGAGAAACTGCTCCTACTATCTTGTATCTATGGAAAAAATAGGGTTTTATATGGGTTGTTGGTCAAGGATCATTGCAGGCAATAACCTCCTAGATAAAACAAATTCTCTCTCACTGACATACATTTGGAGGACTTCCACTGAATTGAAGGGAATTTACCAAACTTCAGATCTAAGAGCTTCTTAGAAGGTTTTAATTAAAAAGACACCATTACTAAAGTCACTATACACTTACTGAACTGAAGAGATAATAAGCTACACCACATTAGAATTACTCCAGAGCCCGAGACATGATCTTACAAGCTGCATATATCCTTCTTCCACTCTTAAATACTTAAGCACAATCCACACACTGCATTTTTGCTATCAGGGTTTTTTTAAAGGCTTGTAACTGGTGCCTTAAATTTCCTACTCCTCACCAAGTGCTAATTCTCCAGGATGGTGTGCAGAAGTGTATCCAGAGCCTGTGCTAAATTTAGCACACTCCCACAGCTAAACCTTAGAGCACTGCATGTAACGCGAGGTGCTCTTATTAAAAGAACTATGTGGTACTATGGAAATCTATGCAAAAATACTAAACTATGGGGTTCCCATTGCTCTTGGCTTTCAGCTGGCAGTGGATCATCACGCCTAGGCACAACTAGAAACAGCTCCTGAGCTGCCTTTTGGTGTTGCTAATTTTGGCAATGGTGACTTCCCACATATTTATAAGCAACGGCATGGGATCTGCTCACCACTGAACCTGTCTAGAAGGCACGATGACAAAATTAGTTTTCTACCCACTACACATTTTCATTTATGATTTGCTGAATTTTGGAACAGTTTTCCATAACTCCTCTCAAAAAAAATGCCTCATAGAAGTCAGCACATGTATTTATTTCTACATAACCATGCAGGTGTAAGCTACTGATCCTGCTTTCCTCCTTCATCCATACCATCAAGGTTTTTAAGGTCAAGAGTAAATCTCACGCAGCTGGGTGAAACTATCAGCATTGCCCTCCACACCCTTCTTCTTGAAAATGCGCACGTTTCACTTTCCTTATCCACAACATAGCCCCAAACTCTCCAGGAAACTGAAACCAGTTTTACTGGCCAGAAAACACTGGCCAGAGTTTTGTAAAACTGTGTTATCATTTTAGGTCTTCTCAATTACACCTGAGTTTCGCTGTTTGTCTACCTTCTCTCTTAAGATATCCACTGCTATGTTCAGGCCTATATTTAAAAGTGAATTGTCAAAATACCGTGTAGCAAGGGTAACTGAAAGCCACTCCTATCCTAATTTCAGAAACTTAACAGGTTTTAGTATTTCAAATAAGATTCCATTTGCATTTGGAATATTTAGCACTCCTGAAATGACCATGTTTGACTTGCCCATACCTGTATCTATGTGCTGGGCTGAACTCATGTGACTGAACATAGAGGTAAGGTAGAATGTAAGGCTTGATAACTCTACAGAGGCTGCATACAGGGCAGCACAATGCAAATTTCCAGCATAGGTAGAAAAATAAGTATGTGTATTTGAGAAAAATCCAATTCTTTGTCGCAGCCTGATTCTTAATTTTGATTGTTGTCGATATGACATCTGAAAAAGCCCATCTAGGACAAAAGACTTTGGTGTTTTAGTGTAAACCACAGCATGGGTAGCAGAAAGGCACGGGAATTGCAGCATATTGAGAGGCATGACAGCACTGTTAAGGAGACCAGCATCTTCTAGGTCCCCGAGCATTTCAACCGACATGCTTAACCCCCACTTTGAGAAAGAAAACTACAACATGGCTGCCCACCCTTGAATACCATGAAGCCCCTGTTTTAGCATATTCTATGAAAAATGGGTCATGTACATCATATAGTTACGGACAGATCAGAAAACAAAGAAATTGGATGGCAAGGAGAGGGAGGTGTAGTCATGCAAGGAAATGATGCAGAAAGAAAAGTTTGGTTCTGATACGAAGCTAAGAAAAGAAAAAGATTCCTTCTGCAGTGTTGATTTTCTAAAGTACTGCAGTGTTTTGCTGGAAGTCAATCTGTGTGAGTGCCTGTGGGATAGGACAGACGCGTGAAATGGTAGAGGAGTTGGGTATATGTTTCTTAAGGCATTTGCAATTATTGAGGTGGATTTCTGATCACATTAGAGCTCATTTCAGCTGAGACTCATTAAGGCCAAATTGTTCTCAAAACATTAGGACTGACAATCCCTTCCAAATGTGCATATGGTACATGGATCGGTCAAGTGCTCAATTATCCTCTGTGGAGGCTCTTCCCTTTTTCTCCTAGATCCTAAGGACATTATTGGACATAAACTACAGGATTAGATGGACAATTGATCTGATCCAGTTCGGCAGTTGCTGCAGGTCTGCGTGGCAAGACATTTTTGTATTAAACACAGCTACTAACAAACAGAAAGAGGGGTAGTTAAACTATTGGATTTGATGAATGTATGGAAGTGTATATCAAGTAGAGAGCAAGAAATACTTCTACCTTTGTCAAAAATATTTCTACTTTTTAGGTTACCAGAGAAATATGCAGTTTCATTGTCAATAGGCTGGTAAAAACTCATCTCCCACTAAAGTTACAAGAAGTAGGGACACACAATACGGGGAACAGTTGGTACATTTTCCCTCAACATCCCCACTTCCCTTCTGTGGTAGCCAAAGATGCACAGAGCAGTCAGCAGTCTTACTGAAAGCCTCACTCCACTTCTTCCAAATGCTACATTTGACTATGAAAACTGCTGTATTGAGAGAAGGTCGACCAGGGAGCAGTGGTATCCACCCGGCAGAAAGCCATGGCCTCTCTAAGCTCTGCACCCACCACGACTGACGCAGCTTCCCAGACAGAGCTCCATTGGGAACATGCTGCCAGCCAGGTGTCAGTCTGCAGGCTGTGCCCTGCTCTTACGCCAGTACCGGACGGCAGCAGTGAGCACACTGTGGGAGGTGCGCCCAGGCAGAGGGACTCCTCCGCTTAGTGACAGAGCACTGGGAGGAGGTGAGTGGGTTGAGGAGTATCAGGGAGTGCGAGAGAGAGGTAGACTACTGGAATCACACCCTACTTTCACTGGGACAGGCCCAACAGGCAGATAGGATGCATGATACGGAGGATTCCCTATCTTCTCTCCGCCTAGCTCAACACAGTGACTTAAGAGATAGGGGGCAACGGCGACAAATTCCTGCCCGGCGCAGCAGGCGTGACTCCTCTGTGACTACCCCACCTTCCCAGGTGCCCTGGCGTAATAGGTATGAGGCTCAGCAAGTGGAACTGAACAATAACGAGGCGATGGTTCATCTAGCTTGGAGGTGTTGCCGAGGTTAAGTCGGCCTATGCCCTGCATCAAAACTGCTTCCATAAAGAAAAAAAGAGGGGTCACTGTCACAGGAGACTCCCTTCTGAAGGGAAGAGAAGGCCCAATATGCAGACCGGACCCACTTCTTAGAGAGGCCTGCTGCCTCCTTGGGGCCCGGGTTAAAGTTGTGAAGAAAAAGCTTCCTACCCTGGTACGGCCCTCAGATTACTATCCATTATTGATTTTTCAGGTAGGCAGCAATGAAGCTGCAACCAGAAGTCCAAGGGCAATCAAGAGAGACTTCAGGGCCTTGGGACAACTGGTTAAGGGATCAGGAGCACAAGTAGTGTTCTCCTCTACCCTTCCGGTTGCAGGGAATGATGAGGGAAGAAACATGAAGAGCCAGCAGATCAATGCCTGGCTCTGAGCCTGGTGTCACCAGCAGAATTTGGGTTTTTTTGATCATGAGTCGGTCTACACAACACCAGGCCTGCTGGCGACAGATGGGGTACATCTGTCTCAAAGAGGGAAAAGGATCTTTCCACAGGAGTTAGCAGGGCTCATTGAAAGAGCTTTAAACTAGATTTGAACAGGGAAAGGGATAAAACCAGGCTCGCTAGAGATAAGTCTGGGGGTGGCACGCCAATGTTTGAGGGACAGTGTGCTAGTGAGGTCCTTTGGTCTGCTGTCTCAGTGGAGGTAGGGGATGGAGATCCATGTGGCAGCAAAGATGCAAGGGTTATGGATGTGTTAGAAACCATGGAAGTGCCTGAGAATGGTCACGTAGGAATTAGGGCTTCTCCCCCCAGAAAGGTGGCGGGATCAATAGCCCAACTGAAGTACATCTACACCAATGCACGCAGCATGGGCAACAAACAGGAGGAGCTGGAAGCCATTGTGCAGCAGGAAAACCATGATATAGTTGCCATCACAGAAACATGGTGGGATGACTCGCACAACTGGAGTGCTGCAATGGATGGCTATAAACTCTTCAGAAGGGATAGACAAGGAAGCAGAGGCATGGGGTAGCCCTGTATGTTAGGGAGTGTTTTGTCTGGAGTTTAATGATGGTGACGATAGGGTTGAGTGTTTATGGGTAAGAATCAGGGGAAAGGCCAACAAGCTAGATATCATGGTGGGAGTCTGTTATAGATCACCCAACCAGGATGAAGAGGCAGATGACATATCCTATAAGCACCTGGGAGAAGTCTCACAATTGCTAGCCCTTGTTCTCGTGGGGGACTTCAACTTACCAGATGTCTGCTGGAAACACAATACAGTGGAGAGGAAAGTCTAGGAGGTTCCTGGAATGTGTGGAAGATAACCTCCTGACACAGCCGGTGAGTGAGCCAACTAGGGAAGGCGCCCCGCTGGACCTCTTGTTTGTGAACAGAGAAGGACTTGTGGGTGATGTGATGGTTGGAGGCCACCTTGGGCATAGTGATCACGAAATGATAGAGTTTTTGATTCTTGGAGAAGTAAGGAGGGGTGTCAGCAGAACTGCCACCTTGGACTTCCGGAGGGCAGACTTTAGCCTCTTTAGGAGACTGGCTGACAGACTCCCTGGGGAGGCAGTCCTGAAGGGCAAAGGAGTCCAGGAAGGCTGGACATTCTTCAAGAAGGAAATCTTAAAGGTGCCAGCAGCAGGCTGTCCCCATGTGCCGAAAGATGAGCTGGCGGGGAAGACGACCGGTCTGGCTGAACAGAGAGCTTTGGCTGGAACTCAGGAAAAAATTGAGAGTTTATGACCTTTGGAAGAAGGGGCAGGCAACTCAGGAGGACTACAAGGATGTTGTGAGGTTATGCAGGGAGAAAATTAGAAGGGCCAAAGTCCAACTAAAACTTAGTCTGGCTACTTCCATAAAAGACAACAAAAAATGTTTCTATAAATACATTAGCAACAGAAGGAGGGCTAAGGAGAATCTCCATCCCTTATTGGATGTGGAGGGGAAACATAGTGACAAAGGATGAGGAAAAGGCTGAAGTACTTAATGTCTTCTTTGCCTCACTCTTTAATAGTAAGAACAGTTGTTCTCAGGGCACCCAGCCCCCTGAGCTGGAAGACAGGGATGGGGAGCAGAATGAAGCCCCCATAATCCAAGGGGAAATGGTTAGTGACCTGCTACACCACTTAGACACACACAAGTCTATGGGGCTGGATGGGATCCACCCAAGGATACTGAGGGAGCTGGCAGAAGTGCTCACCAGCCACTTTCAATCCTTTATCAGCAGTCCTGGCTAACCGGGGAGGTCCCAGTTGACTGGAGGTTAGCAAATGTGACGCCCATCTACAAGAAGGACCAGAAGGAGGATCCGGGGAACGACAGGCCTGTCACTCTGACCTTGGTGTCGGGGAAGGTTACGGAGCAGATCATCTTGAGTGCCATCATACAGCACGTACAGGACAACCAGGTGATCAGGCCAAGTCAGCATGGGTTTATGAAAGGCGGGTCCTGCTTGACTAACCTGATCTCCTATGACAAGGTGACCCACTTAGTGGATGAGGGAAAGGCTATGGATGTTGTCTACCTAGACTTTAGTAAAACTTTTGACACCGTTTTCCGCAGCATTCTCCTGGAGAAACTGGCTGCTCATGGCTTAGATGGGTATACTCTTCACTGGATAATAAACTGGCTGGACGGCCGGGCCCAAAGAGTTGTGGTGAATGGAGTTCAATCCAGTTGGTGGCTGGTCACAAGTGGTGTTCCCCAGGGCTCAGTATTGGGGCCAGTTCTGTTTAATATCTTTACCAATGATCTGCACGAGGGGATCGAGTGCACCCTCAGTAAGTTTGCTGACAACACCAAGTTGGGCGGGAGCGTTGATCTGCTCGAGGGTAGGAAGGCTCTGCAGAGGGATCTGGACAGGCTGGATCGATGGGCCCAGGCCAACTGTATGAGGTTCAACAAGGCCAAGTGCCAGGTCCCACACTTGGGTCACAACAACCCCATGCAGCGCTACAGGCTTGGGGAAGAGCAGCTGGGAAGCTGCCCAGCGGAAAAGGACCTGGGCGTGTTGGTCGACAGCCGGCTGAACATGAGCCAGCGGTGTGCCCAGGTGGCCAAGAAGGCCAATAGCATCCTGGCCTGTATCAGAAATAGCATGGCCAGCAGGAGTAGGGAAGTGATCGTCCCCTTCTACTCGGCACTGGTGAGGCCGCACCTCGAATCCTGTGTTCAGTTTTGGGCCCCTCGCTACAAGAAGGACATTGAGGTGCTGGAGCGTGTCCAAAGAAGGGCAACGAAGCTGGTGAAGGGTTTGGAGCACAAGTCTTATGAGGAGCGGCTGAGGGAACTGGGGTTGTTTAGCCTGGAGAAAAGGAGGCTGAGGGGAGACCTCATCGCTCTCTACAACTACCTGAAAGGAGGTTGTAGCAAGGTGGGGATCAGTCTCTTCTCCCTAGTAACAAGTGATAGGACAAGAGGAAGTGGCCTCAAGTTGCACCAGGGGAGGTTTAGATTGGGTATTAGGAAAAATTTCTTCACCGAAAGGGTTGTCAAGCACTGGAACAGGCTGCCCAGGGAAGTGGTGGAGTCACCATCCCTGGAGGTATTTAAAAGATGTGTAGATGTGGTGCTTAGGGACATGGTTTAGTGGTGGACTTGGCAGTGGTAGGTTAACAGTTGGACTCGATGACCTTAAAGGTCTTTTCCAACCTAAACGATTCTATGATTCTAAGGTGGTGCCCCCAGAAAGCCCAGCAGAGCAGCAGCTGAGCCAATTCACATGGAGCCGGACCCTTGAGGGGCTGCTCTTGGGATCTGTCCTACACTGGAGACAGACAAATAAACCGCCCAACCACTCCAAATATCCAGTCTTGGAGAAATTAAGGAAAAGCTTCAAGAAAACATCAGCACATGCTTCAGGAAAACACCAACACTAATTTATAACAAGCTCCAAAAAGAAACACAGACAGTGTCAATGTAGAATAGGAACATATCCTGAATACTTAAGAGTCATTCATTCTGTATAAATTATACAGCTTAAATACTTTATATCGGTCTGCATTTAATAAGCCAGTAATTCTCCTCTTTTGAGACCTGCAGCTGGTCTCTACTTTGTAGTACATTCCCATAAACAGATTTCTGCTTTGGTATCTGAGATATGATCTCTCCTTACCAAATATCTTACTAATGAGACCCAAAATATGCAACTATGGATTTGTTTCATTTCCAGAATTTTCTGCAGTTCCATGATCTAAAACTAACTTAACAAAACCAAGCACCATTAATTCACTCCTTGACACTTGAATAATGAGAGATACAAAATTCTTTGTAATGTGATTTGGTGGAAAATGAGTTTTGAACTAAAACATATAGAAAAATAACTAACTACATTAGTGGTAGTTCAGGTGGTAAATGAGCATCCAGCCCTACACGTCCTTCTTTAGCACTACTATGTGAGCAAGTCCACAGCATATCGATACACACAAATAGCAAAAAGCACAACTACCCAAATCATGAGGCAATGAAGAATACTGGTAGCGGGGTTTCAGTTACTGAGCTTTGAAGTGAGTCTGGGCCATATTGTCAAGTTTTGCATTATAAGCAGGAGGACTAAAAAGCCACGTTGCAAAAAGCAGGCAAGCTAGATACGGTCACACAATTCCTGGTCACACAATTCCATAAGTTGACACTTTAGGAAAAGACTTGCAATAAAAGTCACACTGGACGGGACCCACAGATTTCACATTCTGTAATTGATACAAGCTGTAAATATTTGCAACCCAGAAGTAAAGAACAAGACACTGTAGTTCTCACTTCACTGTCTTTTAGAGTATTTTTGACTTGATCAGGATTAGGAGCAAGCTGCCAATGTAGTTGTAATTATCACTCCAATCAGAATTACTAGAGTTAAGCGGATCCAAGTGCAGATTATCTAAGGATTTTTTTGAAAAATAACCCTATCCTGCCCATACTTAAAGAACAGAGCTAAGTGCATTAGCAGAATACATGATGATACAAGGAAAATGGCTGTATTGAGAGCATGTGCCTGAAAAAAAGCAGAGCCTGTGATTTACATAAAGAAGGGATCGCCTTTTTGCTATAAACAAACAGCGACATTTTGGGAGTGACCCACAAATACACAGACCCTCCAAACCTTTCCAATGATTGATACTTGCTAGATATTAGCTAACGAAAGACATTGCCATGCCCTAGACCTAGCCAGCAAGGGGTTATCTGGAAAAACTGTGGACACAGGATATTCCTCAGTGCCCTCTTTACATGTACAATCTCCAGCTCCCTGGTGTGAGAGGGATTCAGATTAGAACACCGATTTTAAAATTTATAAAGTAGTAAAGTACTTCTAATTATACCAGTTTGGTGAATTTTACACATGACCAATAAAACGACAGACATAGACAATGATGTCCATTAGAGAACTTACTAACTGTGCTCTGCCTCATTTCAAAGTTAGCAGCCGCTCCTAGCACACACAACAAGGATGCTCTGCTTCCTAGCCACAACCATGCAAATGCAGGGTAAGACCAGATACTACAGCAACTACTTGACATCCTGCATAAGCTTCATTAGCACAGCTCCCTTCTCCAGCCATGGCACAACAATCTGTGCACTGCCATCACACTGACTTCTCCACAGAGCACAGTTGCTGCTCTGCCAAAACTGCTCTTCTTTCCAGTTAATAAAATTGCCTCCCAACTGATAACAGCCTAGCAATATAAAATACTCAGTTGTTAACCGCTGTTGTGACAAATAATACCGTTCTGCTGACAACCCCATTTTTTGCAATACAAACCTACCTGAACTGTTTATTATTGACATATGGAACTGCTCTGCCATTATCTAATTTCAAAAAACACATAGTAAAGAGCAACAGTGAACCTGCCAGCATTCTCACTGATTTAGCAAAGCTAAATCAAAACCCAAAACAAAGCTCTTTTATTACCGGTACAGTCCTGTCAGGCTCTGTTATGTAAAGAAGAAACACCTCCTTCACAGGACTACTATAAGATTGATTTCCTAGCAGATCCTACTTTATGTTTGCTTTCCAACTCCAGACCACTACTATTAATATCCTTCTCGAAAGTAGTACCAGGAAGATTGTCTTGACATTTCTTTCTGCTATGACCGCTAAGTATACCACTTAAAGTATTAGGAACCTATATAATCCACAACACAGTTCAAGTGTTACTTTATACATCAGTAAAGCTGCATCAGGATAGCAGAGGTGGGGAATGTGTAACAATTATCTGCCTCTTGTAAAATCTACAGACTAAGTTAGCTAGTACTGCAAACTAAGACTCCATTTTGCAAAGCATATATTGAAACCGTACATAAAGAACTAGCACTATATGTTTATTCCTGCCCAAAATGCTGTTTGTTCATGCAAAAAGACACACGGGTGCACTCAGCCTTCCCTCATACAAATTTCTAATTTTCACTCACTAATGAATCAATCTGATATAGAAATCTAGACCAACGTTAGGTACAGCTTCCACATTCATTAGAAAGACCTGGAATACCCCTTTCATTGTGTTCAGTAATATTTTTTTAAAACTTTTTCATCCATAACTTGAAGATATTAAAGAAGTTCAAATAATATTCTGATTTCTTCAAGGACACTGCACAGGCTTTAGTAGAATAGGTTAGTACAGTGTTGTCTGTCCTCCGAGGAACAAGCAAGAACCGCTGGAAAGAGGTTACTCAAATAAATTGCATTTCCACAGTACAAAAACACCCTGGCACAGCTTGTTTCTGCCCTAGGTAATGAGGTGACTTGGTACTGCAGTTCGTGCTTTTGTCCAGTTTGAGAATTAATCCATATTACACACACACAAAAGAAGATATTTGACCTCACTTGTCCCCAAAGCAGTCTAATTTGCCTAGATATTAAAATGCTAGTGATGTGTATTTAATGAGAATTCTTTTTGCATGTTTATTATCCAGTGACATTTAGGAGGTCAGCCTGATAATTCAGTTATGGCCTCTGTCTTGCTACTTTATTTAATGTAAAGGAAAATGTGATGTGACCCAGGTTGCATTTAACTACAAATAACAACAGAATGTCAGCTCATATATGGTCTCATAAAAAGCACAGGGGGAGCGAAGTAGACCCAGACATTACCAAGCTGGAAAGGGAGGGAGCCTAAACTGAACAGCAACATTGGTTGCAACAAGGAGAGACTTTCCTTTCTTACTCTTTTGTGCAATGTTCATCTACCAAAGATAAACAAGCTCCACGGGCTGTTTCTCAAGCTAGCATGCAGAATCATTCAAATTCTGACGAAGCCAGGAGAGCCCTAGACCTAAACCCAAACTCACCCAAAGTTAATCCAAACTCAACCACAGCCACTCCAGAGGCCCTCTAGCCAGCCACAGCTCGTTACACTCAAGTAAACAGTGTGTTCATTTACTTTCCTGTCTCTAAGCTGAAAAAAAATACCTTTTGCTTCCCAGTGCACAATGGAGATCTAACACTCTCCCACATGGTCTCCTGCCTCAAGGTAGGTTGCCACAGCTTGATTTTGTGCATGTACTGCTCTTACGAGCATCACCGGGAGCTGCACATGCACAGAGACTGCAGAATTGGGACCTGGTGCTTTATTATCTCAGGCCATGTAGCCCACAAGCAGACTTCCTTCTGCCTCACACATATAAAGCTTTGTGGAGGGGAGAGGGGGATAGGCATGAAATGAAGACTTATTTTCTTCCTTGCTGTGAACACTTCATCTCTGCATAACACATGAGTCTCTCTGTGTCCTTCCTAGAGCACTCTAAGCATAATGAAGCACAGTTTCTTGTTTCACACTCCCATCTTTGTTTATTTTATTTAAAGCTTTCACTTCAGAGCTTTGAGGCTAGAGATCAAACAAATAAAAGAGAATTTGGAAGCTGCAATGTCTGATCTACATTCTGCTCAGAAGTTAAACTAAAAATTGCTCCCAAGCAAATACATAGGCACTCATTTTGGAGACCATTTGGTAGGATGTAATACAGCCAACTCGCCTCCCAGAAGGTCAGTATGAAGATCCTTGTTTATTACTTCACCTATCAGATGACAAAGTTAGTCTCACGACTAAGGCACTGGAGTTAAATTTAAGAGATCTGAAATTAAGTTTTCGTATTTAATTTCACAGCTGCCACACACTCAACAAAGTTGGTCATTGCTCTTCCTGCCATTTGTCCATCTCATCCATTTGGACTACAAATTTTTTGGGACAGAGACACTGTGTGTCTTGCTCAGTGATGCTCCTACATCCCCCCTACTTACCCAGTAAAAACTAGGAACACTGCCAAACACGTTAACACTATATGCACTCTTTCATTTGCTCACTCTGATTTTTTTCCTACAGCAAAAGATTCCATTTGCATGTAAGTATTTAAACTAAAAGCTAAATATTATTTTAATTTAGAACCATATGGAGAACAACTCCTTCTCTGATAGTATTAAACCCAGTGATCTTACCAGCAGATCTTTGCCTCCTTGCAGCCTAAGTAACACGTTCTCAGTTTCTACTTCAGTCTACCTTGCTGGCAGACAAGCAGTAATCTTTTTGACTCTCGTGAGACCACAGCACTAAGTTTTTATATGGTAGTTTAAACATTACAGATAAAATTCTGTTTGAGTAGCTAATATTTCTGGCATATGGGGCAATTTTTCTGTAACATTGGATCTATTCCCTTATATACTATAAAGCTGATCACAAATTTCTACCAAATACAATTTCAGGTGACATGTCCAAAACTATGGATTTTCTATTTATACCTGGTTTGTCAGATGAGACTCTATGCTCTTTAGAGAATCTCAGTAACAGACACATTTATTCTAATAAGTTCATGTTTCAGTTCAACTAGAAGATGTAAAGAATCACATTTTTCCACGGTGCACGACTGGGACTCCAACTGAAGTCAACAAGAGCCCTGCAGGCACATCTGAAAGCAGCATTTGATCTATAATCACATTTATTGGAATACAAGCACATAGAGGCCCTGTCTTACTACACTGAACATATTGGGAAGATTTCTATTGCAAGGAAAATGGGATTAGAACCCAATTCATGCAGGACACGGTGGCTAGTGCCATGCCATCAGCTTTTAGGCAGAGCTCTCTAGTGTATTAAACGAGGGTGTTTCTTAATCACTGATGGCAAATCCATTGTTTGAGCACATTTCTGCTTTTATACAGAGGAAATATCCCTGTGTACAATGAAAAGACTTACAAATGCTAAAGACTTTTGAGAGTAAGTGTATTAGATGATTCAATTATTACACACAGATTTGGTGCAAGTACTTATCTGTATGTGTGTTACAGAGCTCAAAATAGGATAATGAAGCATATGCGTTATGCTACTATGCATATATATAATTCATACAGCAACACGGGATTAGGTCCTGCAGTCTTATACACCTATGTGAACAAAGATTTAGTTTCATTTGATGGCCCTACTGTGTGGAAAACCAGCTACGACACTGCCTTGAGGGGGTGGACTCAAAACAGGGCTTCTAGTTTCCACAGGTTAAAAAAGAGGAAAAAAAAGTATTTTCTATAAAGAGACTGCATTCTTTACAGGGAAAAATATTTACTGTACCTAAAATAGCTCTAAAGAACACCACTTTAACACGCAAATGGGGAACTCTGAAGCTCAAGGATGTCATTTTCTTTTAAGATATTTTGAAGAAAGTTTAGTGCTTATCCAACCCAAGTGATAGCACTGGAGACCCAAGTCTTTGATTTCCTCACAAAAGCAGGCGATATCCCTGCAAATCCTCATCACGCCGACTTCCACGTTAGTATTTTATCCACATGCCTTTATTCTGGGTAGGGAGCAACACTTCAGGTCTAGGGGAGATACATCCATGTCTTGCCTCTACACCAAGCTGTCTCTCTCTGCTTCAAAACAAGTGCCTGGCCCAGACAGTCTTTCTAAAGTACACTGGTGATGGGGACTGGGATGGCAACCAGCAATCTGCTCCACAAAAGCAACCAAAGAGACACCTCGTGGTAACAACTCTCAGACAGTTCTGGTCCAGAAGGCACCTGAATCAGGAACTTCGAGGGCCAAGTCTTTCAGCTGCTAATTTCCTGAACTATGCTGTGACCGATGTTTTATTGATAAGTAATTAGAGGCAGCTCCAAATTGCCACAGCTATGGAAATTACAATAAACCCAGTAGAAGCCTGATATTCAGGGGGTCTTGATTCAAGCAGAATAAAAAGACATTATTTTTACAGAGGACCATACCAAAATACAAAATTAATTGTCTCCCTCATATGGAAACAAAAGCAGTTGCTGGTTTATACCTTATTAAGTCAGTCCTATGAACAAGAACAGGAGTCCTGTGCTCCCTACACTGACTTCAGCTTTCTCCCGGAACGGAAACTGCCACGGAGTGGCACTGTTCACAGATACCAGTGTGCACCGGAAAGATGTCACAGCAGGAAATTTTGGTTTAGCCTATTTTGTAGCCCTCTTAGCATCAGTCTCCATCTGGATATCCCCACAAAATATTTTTCTGCATTCCACTACCTTTTTCATTGATTTAAATCATTCCATTATCTCCACTGCTGACCACAATGCTTATAGTTTATTTTCAGAATTTAATCCAGCCTAGAAATGATGCAGCAGTGCCACATTCCCAAACCACAAACATGTAAAAAATCAGGATAGACAGCAGTTTAGATGATCTGGGCAGGGGGTCTTGCCCTAACAGACATATGTGACATGCTCTCTTGGCAGCACACACTTACATCCATCTGTTGAGATGGAACTGAGCCCACTGCACTTCCATCGTCCTGTTCTTAGTTCATATGCACCACATAAGCTCTGGGTTCAGTAGGCAGGGTGCACAGTGCTGCGAATCCTAAACCTAACTTCTATTGTCAGCATGGAAAACACTGCAAGAATTCTCACTGTGGGGGAGTGGAAGAGGAAACACGGAAACAACAACCAGCCCTGGGCTCCTAGGAGGAAAGCAGATCTTTCCAATAGGAAAACAACAGATGTGAGCATTACAGTGTTCAGTTTAATTTCTTATGGTCAGTGAATTCAGCAAAAGCAAACCGAACTTTTTTATATGCCCACAGGCACCTGTAATTAGACCTCTGAAATTATTACTTTGTCTTCCACTAGACACCAATGAACAGCCAGCTTAGCCTTATGAATGATAAGAAGTAAAACCTAGTTTTCACACATATTTCTACATGAGAAAAAACCTAAATTATTCAGAAAACAGCAAAAGGTAGTAGCCAGATAACACACAGCACCTGTAAAGCACCAGGAGGTCACAGTGACCCACATACAACTGATTTCCATTACTGTGAGCCAAAACCTGCAACTGTTTGCCCTGAGACTGTGAAGAGGTATCAGGAAGAAGCGTGAACATTCCTGCGTGAGGTGAGGATTATGAATCTGCGTCAGAAGAGACTGCATCAGGGGAGCTCAGGGCTTTCCCTGCACAGTCAGTGGCATAAAATTGTTTTCCCTCTTCCACAGATAACTTGGCAGGGACATTTGTTCAACATTAGCTAAGTGACAGTGGCTGAGAGGGGAGCTAAAGCCCAGCCACCTTTGAAGCTTGGAACACCTTTGCAATGCAGATTTAAGGCTCTGTGTTCTTTGTCCCAGACCTTGCTGCCATTAGTGTAAATGAGGGTTTACAACGGCCTTCTCAGGCTAGCCGTAATACGGTAACGTGGCATTAATAACTTAATACAGTATTAACTGATAGACAATCAGTATTAGCACAATGTTTACATTTGCAAACCATTATAGAGCATAGCATCTCCAATTCTTATCCTGCCAGTAATTCAAATGTGGAGCTCATTACACAACAATTGACATTTCCCTTCCGAACCTGCACCCTGCACCGCATGGCCCCGTGCCTACCCAGGGCGACCAGCCCTGTAACCGCTCGCTGATTTAAATTCCCTGCAGAACAGCCATGGCATTTCACTCACTTGAGGCTGCAGTTACTGTTTAAAACACCACGTCCGAAAAGCTGCAAGGGGGGCTCTCAAAGTGGGGCCTCCCATAGCACCTAGCGAAAGGAAGCAGGTCCCAGCCTTGCTCTCAGACCCATCTGCCCCGCGCCACGCCTCTGTGCTAACTTCTGACAAGGCAGGGCGCAATGCACCGGCCCTGGCTTTTGTGATAATTTAAGTACATTTACTTACAGACTTGGGTGCAATTATTTAGCTTTAGCATCGCAGCGACCGCCCCACCCATGACAGAGGGGGGTCGCGGTGCCCGACCCTAAACCGAGTAGTGGGACTCGGGGAGCCACGGCCGGGCAGCGGAGAGAGGCGCCCCCCGCCCGCGCCCCCGCGCCCTACCTGACCCGTGCTGCTGGCGGAGGATGGCGGCCTGCCCGGGCGGCGGCGAGGCCGAGGAGGCAGCGGCTCCCGCCGAGGCGGTAGCGGTGGCGCTGGCGGCGGCGACACCCCCCTCGGCCGGGGGCGGCGGCGGGCGCTTGCCGGGGCCAGGCGGCGGCGTGGGCCGGGCTGCGGGGCCGTGGCGGCGCGGGGCCGCGCCGCTCTGGATGTGCGAGACCGCCTCGGCCGCCTGCACGTCGGGCGGCGCGAAGCGGGAGAGGACGCGCAGCAGCGCCTGGGCCTTGTGCTCCTGCGTCTCGTCGTCGCTGTAGTCCGCCACGCGGCACTCGTAGACGCCCTCGTCCTGCCGCCGCACGCCCGAGAGCCGCAGCCGGTGCGAGATGTCGTTGCCCTGGACGCGGACCGTCTGCAAGAGAGCGCACCGCCGGGCGCCGCCTCAGCACCGGCCGCCGGCCCCCGCCTCCCCCGGGGACCCGGCCCCGCCGCCTCCCCCTTCCCTTCCCCAGCAGCGAGCCTGCTCTCCTCGGTGCAGCCCCGGCAGAGCTCGCTCTCGCCCCAGGTACGTCTCTTTCGCTGTCAAGAACACCGAACCTGGGCTAATTCCCCCCCAAATCGAGCGCACCGGACATTTAAGCTCAGCACCTCGCTGTTAAAGCCCCATTTCGGGGTCCCAAGGGGCCATCCAGAATCAGCCCCTGCTCCCCATCGTCCCCACGCCACCACGCACCCCTCACCAGTAGCGCTCTGGCGCACCCCCCCCCCCCCCCCCCCCGCGTGCCCGCCCCTAGCCTGGGGGTCCTCTCTCCCCTCTCCTCCTCCCCAGTCCCGCACGGAGCCCCGCAGCCGTCCCGGGTGCCAGGCAGCCTCCAGCCCGCACGAAGCGCCCCGACACCTGGGGAAAGCCCAGCACCCCGGGGTCTCCGCCCCCGCCTGCTGCAGAGGGCCAAGCCCTGATGGGTGTAGTGCCACCCAGCCGAGGCCGAGGAGGTGCCCTACAGTCCCGGTGCAGGCCACGCTCCGCCGCTGCGGCGGGAGGGAACGGCTCCAGCCGCGCCTCAGCACCGCGGAGAGGGGCCGGCGTGCTCCAGCGGCCGCCTCGCTGGGGCAGAGGCAATCCCGGGCCCGCATCAACGGGAAAGGGGCTCGTTTCCTGCAGGACAGGGAGAGAAGGGGGTCGCCACAGACGACTGGGGTTTGCAGAGGGCAGGGAAAAAAGCAAAATTCTCTCCTGATCTGGCCCACAGTCCGTTTCAAACGTGGCTAAGGAAGGGCTGTAAGGCAAGCATCGCCTCCTCTCGATTTGCAAGGAATGAGACGTGACTGCTAAACCAGCAACAGATGGTAACGTTTCGACCGAGCCATGACACACTGAGGAGGGGAAACGTGCCACACTCCCGTCGTGCTGCAGGAGCGGGGCTGCCAGTGGTGCATTCATGTGTCAGGAAAGGAGGGGGGCATGCAGTAAATCCCACGTGTATGGGAGGAGGGGTGCACACCACCCAGATTGAGCTGCACTTACGCTGATTTTGGTTGCATCCGTATTTGTTACCTAAAAGAACAGGAAAAAAAGGGGATTAGACTCAGCTCCGCCAGCACATCAACAAGATGCTCATCTTCCCACCCCAGTGCAAGGACAGGACACAGACAGATACAACTTTGCTTGCCATTCACACAGCCCATGAATGCCTGGGGGGGAGTTCCCTGGGCGACAGGCAAGGCAGAAAACCAGTGCCCAGCTGAGGTTTGGTAAAGCTCCTGTGGTGACCACAGAAACGCTGCCTTCACCAAGGGTGCGAACAGCAGCCAAAGAAACGCTTGTTGCATGCTGTGCTGCTCACACTGACAAACACTGGGGAAGATGCTTTACCAGCAGCATTAGCACAGCAGTGAAGTGCTTGGGCAGGCTGGATCCTGCACTGCTCAGGGCAGAGCTTCAGTCCTGAAACGTCCTGGGAGCAGGTATCGCTCAGCAGGTTTTGTACTTGGTTATTTTTTTGTCTCCAGCCAGCTACTGTAAACCTAAGTGATACCTCAGATCTCACTGATGTGCCTCCCAGGGAGACGGTCATCATTCTGCAGGCATGCCCTGTCATCATTTATTGTAAAAGCAACTCACGGTTTTTATGTAAGGTTAGAGAAGACATTTAAATCTAAGCGATTTATTTCCCTGTCTGACAACTGACTTACACTTTCCCCAGCTAGGCGGCATCACATTAGCTCAGTGTCTATATGCTTTGCATCTCTATTTGAGCTCTGCAGGAAAACAAGCGTGCCACAGAGATGGGAGCTGGCACAGGCATGGAGGCTGCCGCGGGGCACCCTGCCGGCGCAGGGGCTGGGGGGCCAGAGAGGATGACGTGCCCCTCACAGTAGGGCAACACGGCCTGGAAATCCTGCTCTACCCCACTCCTTGTAGAGTCCCGTTTGGCACCAGCAAGGTGTTTTGCACTGGGGGGAGGCTGCAGAATGAACTGGCTTATATTAGGGAAATGCAGCTGAAAAATTTAGACTAGAGCCTATCCTCGCACCAGGCGGCTTGCTAGGGGGAGGGGAAAGGACACGCAAGATTTAACTCTGCTTCATGCATTTTAATTACTACATCCGACCGTCTGAAAATGTCTTGCTGAGCTCCAGATACAGACACAGGTGTGTACGTGCACCCCAAAAAACTGCGTGCATTTGTATATGCAGATTGGTATGTACTTAACATGCCAACAAAGAGAGGTGTATCCCTCATGCCTTTCTGTGCTCTATCAGTGAGCAAACAGAGGCTCTCTCACCTATCACAACTATTCCTAGCTCAGCCCACACAAGCACTGTTTTTTGCTTGTCCCCACTTCATACTATTTCATAGCTTCATACAATTCACAGCTATTTTTGACTGCCTCTCTTGGGTCCTCATTGCTGATCTTGCAGCGGGACATTTATCATTTTCTATTTACAATCCTTAAAGCACTGACGTTTTTTCCTGAGGTGAAGTCCCCCATGGTACGTGCCCTGTCCTCCCCTGTCCCAGGGAGGGCCCAGGGAGGCTGGTGCTTCCAACCGCTCGCTGGCACTGGGTAGAGGAAGCGCTCTCCTTTCTGGGACTGCTGAGTTATTTGGATCACCCTCTGAGCACGTTGCACTCGATGAATAGATATATCTCCATAGCACTGTATTACCTTGCTCCTGCTGCCGGGGACACTGATGGCTAATTCGTGTGCAAGTTCTCTGGCTGGTTCTTTAAGGTACCACCACTGGATTTCCAAGGAGTAAGAGGTGGATCCGCTGGCTCGGAAAGCACAAGGCATCTCAATATCATCTCCCTCCCTAACAGTCACATCTTTGGGAACTTCAGTAAAGGTAGCTGGGAGGGGAAGATAGAGTTACAAGGGCTGGTTAATGGGAGAGATTAAAAGACAAGATCAGTCCTTTTCAGTGTAACGTGAGCTGCTTCAGCTCAAGGGCTAAGCGCTGACCGAGATACGGGTTTCCTGTAGTCCGGTGACCGCAGGATAAGCGGAGCATCCAGGACTGTGCACCCGGGGCAGGGCCGAGCCGGTCCCCGCCACCCTGCAGCCGGGGGCCGCGGCTCCAGCGGAAGGGGAAAGTTTGCAGAGGACTTTAAAACCTCTCGTCCTCCCAAGAAAGCCCTCGGCTGGATACAGGGGCACCAGTGTCCCACTGCCCCCTCCCCCTGATCCAGCGCGGGGACTGTCCCCGGGCTGCGCGCCCGCTGCATCCCGCTCCGCGCCGGTGGCTGCGAGGCGCCGAGCCCGCGCTGCCGGCAGCTGCGGCTGCAACAGTGCCACCTTGTTCTGCAAAAAGCTCCCCCCGGGAAGCGCTCCCTGCCCCCAGCCATCAACACTTCCACAGGAAAAAGCGGCGGGGAGGACGGGACTTGGAGCAATTGCCGGCAGGAGCGAAGCGGCTAGAGCTCAGCTGCGGACAGGGCGGCGAGCCCCGCCGGCACCGGAGCCCCGCCGTACCCGCACCGGAGCCCGCTCCGCCTCCCGCCAGCAAGTTGTGTCCGGAGCGGCGGCTCACCGCGGGAGGAGGCAGAAGTTTCCTACTCACCGGTGACGATGAACAGCAGAGGTGCGTTGAACATCAGGTAACAGAGGGTGCAGAAGAGCCCCCGATTTTCCATCTCATCTATGTGGGCTGCGGGCGGGGGCCGGGCTCGGGGCGCAGCCGGGCACGCCTCAATCCATCGCACGCAGCGGGGCTGGGTCAGGGCTCCTTCCCAAAAAGCCAAAGCCACCCGACTAACCTTGGTTTGTGGGGAAGCAAATATAAAATCCACAGCCCAAACTCGCTGGCAGGTAGAAGCGACGCTCCTGGGAATGAAACAATAAATCTCGTCCCGGTTCTTTGCTCCGCCGCGAGCGGGATTCAACTGCCCTGCGCTGAATGGGGGCTCCTGCTGTCCGCAAGCGAGGAAGCGACGCTGGGCTCCCCTCCGAGACCCATCACACTGACAAGTCTGCTCTCGGAGCTCGCAGGAAGGTCCAGCGAAGCGGCAGGGACGAGCCTCCTCTCCCTCAGCCTGGGGAGCGCCCGGCGTGTTCCCGTCGCGGCCCGGGCTCTGCCCCTGCACGGACGGCGGCTGCACGGAGGAGGCGCGCCGGCACGCCCGAGCCCGCCTCTCCCCCCCGCGGACGACGAGCGGCCCCGGCCGCAGCTGCACCCGCGGGCCCGGCCCCCGCCTCCGCGGCCGCGCACCGCTCCGCCCACAGCGGGAGGGCCCCGCCTGACGCCTCCCCGCAGCGGGCCGCGGCCCCTCGCCTCCGTCTCTGCCCTCCTCCCTCCGGCCCCCTCCGCCGCGGAGATGCTCCGTGCAACTTAGTCTCGGCGGCACTCTTCGCGGGCGCCCCCCGCTTTTCTCAAGCTCCCAGGCTCGCGCTATGGAAGTAACTGTGAAGTGCTTGAATGAAGAGCAATAAACTGACTGCTTTTTGCTGGCGTCCTGATCCACGTCTGGGTCTCCTCTTGGGGTGTGTGCCCAGAGTTGATCGTTCAGTTGCTGTCAAGCTTCCAAACCCACTATGTTTATTACTTGTTAAAATACATTAAGGAGGAAAAACCCCACTATTGATTTAGAATACAGTATCATAAAAAGAAAATGTTTCTGTGGGTCAGCTGTTTCTCAGGCAAATGTCCCAATTAAAAACCAGAAGCACTCAAAAGTCAACTCAATAAAGTGATTGCAGTGAGTTACAAGCAGAGTTTGATTTTTGCAGTAAGCAATGAGCTGTATTTTAACAAATTTGAGGTGCCTTTCTAAAATATTTGCCTTTTTTTTCCCTGAAATTCCATTAAAGTCACCATTTTATTCAGCAACAACTTCATTTAATCACCGATATGGCAAGGGAAGTGTGTTTTACGATCTGCAGAAAATTTCCTTTATATTTTTAATGGTTTCATTCTGTACCAGAATGCAAAGCTGGATACATTAAGTTTTCTATGGAGCAAATTATTTAGAAACATTCACTTTTTAATAACTAAATCAGACCAATTTTTAAATGGGTGCTAGTATCTAGCTCCCCAGCTGACTCCCTGTCCGGCCAGACAGACTGCTGGAGGCTTAAGCGGTTGGGCCCTGCCAGTTGCTGGCTCCCTGCTAGGAAAACCCACCCACATGGTTTCCACCAGGAAGTTTCAGTAAAATTCACGCGATCCTGAAGAATACTGAAACTGCATGAAATCAATATTTCCTGTTGGAATTTTTTTTTTTTCAGAGCATTTTCAGCCATTCCTACCAATCATATCATGATTTAAATCCTGCGACAGTCCTCTGGTAGGTCTAGGACAACTTGCCTGAAAAGCAGCTCCTTGCCTTTCTCCGTAGTCTTTACTGGGAGCCTAAATCCTGCCAGCAGGCAGAGCCCAGTTCCCCAGGCAGGTGGAGTCAGCCCCTGCCAATCATAAAAGCTTTTATTGTAATAACTATTAAACACCATTTAATCAAATAGTCTAATGATCACTTACGCTTTGCTTTTCCACCCAAAAGCTCAGCATGCTTCATGCAGTAAGTAAGCATCATTATTTCTTTTCACATATGGCCTTAAGCCATGTAGTACTGCAGTGAGTTTTATTACCACCTTGCCAGAGTCCCCACGTAGTGCTTCACCTACCAGGCTGCATTAAGGCAGGGAAAGGCAATCATGACAGACATACCTGGGGAAGGAAATCCAGCAGCCACTCTGCTCAGCGGCAGAAGTCTTTCAGTCAAATCCCAAGAATGGGTTAGCTGGGTCCTCTGCTAGTGAGGCAATTCCATGACTTTGTGCCCTCTGCAGCAGGATCGATTGGAAAACTCCTAATGGATAAACAGAATCAAAACAGAAGTAATTTTTATATCAAATTACTAGTGACAAATCATATTTGAAAAACTTTTACTTAAGTTTTTATTAAAATTGATGTTTAAAAATTTCTTCTGAAATTGCAGCATTGTGAAAATTTATAAAGGCTTGGAATGTAAAAATACCCAGTTCATGTTAAGTGAGTTTTGATTCTTACATATAAAAAATAAGTAATAAAAATGAAAAGGAAAGGCAAATACATTTAAACTTAGTTCTATTTTAATAAATCTAAGGTTGTTATTGTAGTAATAGTGTTGCTGAAGTGAAGACAGTTTTATCTTGAATGTGTCCCTCGATTTATAACATTAAACCTTCTGTTCTACTGTATTTACTACCCACCAAATTTGATTTTATATGTAGCAGCTGAACAGCGAAGCTCTGATATCTTTGTATTCAATTAAAGTAAGGAATTAGGAACACAAGCGTGTTTTTCACAGTCTTAAGTTAGAGTAATAACAAGACTTTTTATGTCCTCCTCTTCTACTAAAATTATAATGGGGGACTATTGTGCTCTACACTGACTAGCAAGTACTCTGTGCAAATCATTTTGCTCTTAGGATCATAACAACATTTGAAGTCATTTATTGATTCAATCCTGCCAGCAAAAGGGACTTCTACAGCGCAGAAGATATCACCTGCCTGCACTCATGCCCCAAACAGGTGATGAATGGCAGGAATATCACAGGGAGAAGCTCCCTTTGCAGTTGCTGATCCTGCATCATCATCCACACCAGCGATTCTCAGTGAAATCAGGAAAACTATTCAGGTGCTTAAAGTAAAGGCTGTGTTTTGTTGGTGACCATATTTTTTTGCTCTGTCACTCAGATATTACATTAAGTTGCGTGGCAGGTAGGTAACAATATTTTACACCTAGGCAAACTGAAATCAGTTGTTTTTATGGAGAAATCCTATGGCATTTCCATAGCTTTCCACTTCCAAATCAGATTTTAGTAGAAAAGATTCTCTCTGCTGTAGGATAAGCCAAAACACAGGAGCATTTGTTCTGGCAACAGGACTCTCTGTCACTTTATCCATGTGACTTCATCCCTAAGCCATCCCCGAGGAGATGGTGGCAGGGAGAAGCTCTGAAGTCCCCTTTCTGGATCCTGAGCACCTTTCCAGGGAGGCCAGAAGGAGTCTGAACGGACCATTGGATGAAACCAGAAGAATTCCTCCTGAAGGGACGGTCATCTTTGTCGTCTCTTAGTCCCATTCTCATATTCCACTGGTAGCCCAAATCCTCCTTTGATATGAAATGCAGGAGCATTGCTGACCTCAGGGGGTGATGGTGATTAACAGCGGATGAGTATCTGGTGCTTTAAGCAGACACCGAGACTTGCGGGACTGGTAATGGCAGACAGCTTTTGCTGTTGCTGGACCATGTTTTATAGCAACTCATGAAATCCCATAAGCGATTCCAGCACTGTGTAGCTGATGACATTTAAGAACATTTCTCCCTGTAATTTTTTTAAATTACTAGCAACTCCATTATTTGAATAACCAAAATACTTTCTAATGGCTACTTGAGGAGCCTTTAATTCATACCCTGCTGTTTGGAGTTAATCCATTCAGAAATTAAAACAGCGCAAGTCACCTTTGAAAAGGAGAAATTCTACACACACAAAGCATATGTGATGAGACATTTACTTTGAGTTGGTGTAAAAGCTCTGTAACGTACTTGAGGTGATGCGGTATTCCTACCATATTTAAGCAACGTTCATCTCTGCCTTAAATCCTCTGGCAGAAATATGTCCTATTCAGCACTCTATTCTTAGATTTTTGTCAGGGTTTTCTTTCTCATTTTCTCATTAGACTGACATGTTTTCATAGTCACAGGGACCAGTTTTGCTCCTACTGATAGAAAGTAAATACTTTTGCAAATGACTCCTGTGAACGTGGAGGGCAGTCCTGGCCTTCCGCTCTTGCGGTGGAGCAGGCAGTGCTGCCACTTGCAGCTCACAGGCAGCGTTCAAGCAAACTCGGGGGCTCAGGGTGCCTCCCCAGGAACGTGAATATGCTGATAGCATGCTGACTGGCTTCTGAAAACTATATTATCTGTAGAAAATAGGTGAGGGGCAGAAGCGAATATTGAATGTAAACAAACAAAAAAAGAAAAAGAGAGAGATGCTAAAATGTTCACATCTTTGCTTCCAGCACAGTGACCTTCACTGTGGAGCTTCTGCCTCAGAGTAGCTCATAACAACAGGCTGGCAACTGCCAGCCTGGTTGCCTTTAAAATGTCAGTGGTTTAACATCAAATCAAGAGGTATAATTGCATTTTTCCTTCCTTCTCCCCACCCCCACGAATTCCAGTGCTGATCAGGCCCAAACCAAACTGACAGAAATCTGTAAAAGGTCATAATCCAGTCGGCGGCCAGTTAAATCCAGTTGGTGGCCCGTCACAAGTGGTGTTCCCCAGGGCTCAGTATTGGGGCCAGTTCTGTTTAATATCTTTATCAATGATCTGGATGAGGGGATCGAGTGCACCCTCAGTAAGTTTGCAGACAACACCAAGTTGGGCGGGAGTGTTGATCTGCTCGAGGGTAGGAAGGCTCTGCAGAGGGACCTGGACAGGCTGGATCGATGGGCCCAGGCCAACTGTATGAGGTTCAACAAGGCCACTTGTTGAACAAGGTCCCTCACTTGGGTCACAACAACCCCATGCAACGCTACAGGCTTGGGGAAGAGTGGCTGGAAAGCTGCCCAGCAGAGAAGGACCTGGGGGTGTTGGTCGACAGCCAGCTGAACATGAGCCAGCAGTGTGCCCAGGCGGCCAAGAAGGCCAATGGCATCCTGGCTCGTATCAGAAATAGCATGGCCAGCAGGAGTAGGGAAGTGATCGTCCCTCTCTACTCGGCACTGGGGAGGCCACACCTCAAATACTGTGTTCAGTTTTGGGCCCCTCGCTACAAGAAGGACGTCGAGGTGCTGGAGCGTGTCCAAAGAAGGGCAAGGCTGGTGAGGGGTCTGGAGAACAAGTCTTATGAGGAGTGGCTGAGGGAACTGGGGTTGTTTAGCCTGGAGAAAAGGAGGCTGAGGGGAGACCTCATAGCTCTCTACAACTACCTGCAAGGAGGTTGTAGTGAGGTGGGGATCAGTCTCTTCTCCCTAGTAACAAGTGATAGGACAAGAGGAAGTGGCCTCAAGTTGCACCAGGGGAGGTTTAGATTGGGTATTAAGAAAAATTTCTTCACCGAAAGGGTTGTCAAGCACTGGACCAGGCTGCCCAGGGAAGTGGTGGAGTCGCCGTCCCTGGAGGTATTTAAAAGACGTGTAGATGTGGTGCTTAGGGACATGGTTTAGTGGTGGACTTGGCAGTGCTAGGTTAACAGTTGGACTCGATGACCTTAAAGGTCTTTTCCAACGTAAATGATTCTATGATTCTGTAATAGCTGCAAGTTCAAACATCTGGATTGTTGTCAAGACACATGATGACTTTCCTATTTCCCATCTGAAAGCAGTGGGCTGCACTGTCTTGAAGTTATTCCAGGGTCCAGGTGACAGGCAGAAGTCTAACACAGTGTTTGAGAAAGAACTGATTGGTCTTATATTAGGAAATTCAGGATAAAACTGTCAGACTGTGCTATCTCTGGTTTATTCATCCTTACTCTGGACAAGTGACATTTCCACCAAAAAGCATTTTACTTCCATGAACGTGATTAAGGTAGAAAGCATGCTTCTGCATTCCGGCTAGGCACAGTTCTCACTTTATGGAGCAAATGCATTTTTAATTGCCTTTAGTTTCTACTTTATCTAGCTTTCTTAGCTGATATTCTTTGTTAAACGATCTAACACTATGAGACACTCATGCAAGAACATACAGAAAGAGAAGGCAACATATATTCATAATAATGCAACAATAGCTCATCTTCTAGTACACCGTGCTTACAATAAAATCAAAAGCAATCAGAAAATCAGATTACTCCACACTGTAAAATTTATCTGAAATTTAAGGCATATAGCCTGTTTTAATAAAAGACATGATGCTGGCTGCCTAACACTTAGACAGCGTATAAGATGGCAAGAGAAGACTACATATAAAAATTGTCGTCTGTCAGGTCCATTAGTACGTGAGGTTGCTGTTCAGAGCTCATCCTGCAGCAGACTGGAGCTGCTGCGCCTCCACTGCTTGGTGCAACCCCTGCATACGAAAATGGACCTAGGAAATTTATTGGGAAGAGCTTGAATGAGGTGGATCACCCAGTGGCAGAGTAGCAGAGTAAAAGCCAACTCAGCTCAGTCTTGGGAATTATAAAAAATACTCTGCTTTGCAGAAGTATACTAAATACAGTGAAGCAGCCAAAATTCAACGTTACCATGAGAAGCTCTAACTCCAAGATGTCCCAGCAGTGCCTGACGATACGGAGGTGAGTATTGCTTGCCTCTGAAGTGTCTCTACCTATATACTGTGGTTACTCCCCTTGAGTAACATGTTTGTGTTTAACTTACACCATGATCTTTATAAACTATATTAGATCACCATCTTGTAATATCTTATATCTTAAAGATAATTATTATAAAATAATATTTTATAGATTATAAATTAACACTTGTCCCTCTTCTGGAGAAAAAGTAATATAATCATCCTTTGAAAGAGATAAACACGTTGACAAAACTCAAAATATTCCACATTTCGGTCTACAAAATAATTTTAACAATTGTTTACCAACATCCTGATTCATCACATTCTTAAAGCAGTATAATTAATGGGGAATTGAAGCCAAAATATTATTAATAAAGACTGAAAAAAGAACACTACTAAAAAAAGAACGTTAAGTCCAAGAGAGAACACCACTGAGTTAGGCAATACCTTGTATTTCCCACTGGGCTTACAGAAACTAGTAACATCTCCCACACAGAAAATTGATGTATATTTGACCTTAAAGAACTCCCAGCACCTCATGTGGAAAAAAATCCATATAAGAAACCAACAGATCAGACAAGATCTGTAGCAACCTCTTAAACGCTTAGGCCTCAATTCTGCAAGTGCTTCCATGTGAGCTGCAATGTAAGTGCCTCAGCAATCTGCCAGCTCTTAATGTAAAGGGTGAGGAGATGAACCTACTGTGCAAGATTTTAAAGAATACATGTTCTCCATGTGTAAAACTGGAGAGTTTGCTTTACTTTTTAGAAAAGCTAAGATTGTTTCTCCTTTCCTTTTTATTATTTGCATTGCCAGGATCACATCATGCTAGGCTCTCCACTAGTACAAAGCTAGAAAATCAAAAGAATTAGAAATTCAAGTCACGTCTATCCAGTTTTTCAGGAGACTCAATGGATGACTGGAGAATTAGTATAATTACTGCAACATCACAGATACTAAGCAAATAAAGCCTGATGAACTAGAGGTGGGGAAATGAGTTTTATTTGCTTAGAGTGCATTGATGTCTTTTCCTTTTTTTTTTTTTAAATAATAAATGCTTGATAAACTATTGGAAGAAAAAACGTTGCTGTTAAAATGTCATCTCTTGCATCCCTCTGGTCAAGAGCTGAAGCTAAAGCTAGTATGAAAAAATTTTTGATTAAATGTGGTTGCATTAGGTTTCCTGATTTGGCTGCTAGGTAGCTCACAGAAACAAGCCGCTGTGGCAGAGAGGATACTGCTCTTGCAGAAGTAGTGAGGAAGAAAGCTGAGCCAGCAGGACTTGCAGCATCCTCTGCAGCATGATGGCCTCTGTTTCCTGGCCTCACCACAATGATTATCGGTACGGGGGGTAACCTTCCTGTGCTGACCTGTGGGCCTTTTGCCAGGACCAACTGTTTTAATAACAGTTTAACATAAAATACATTTTATTTTTTATAGATCTATATTTCTCTCTCTCTTTCTAATATATATAGTCAGAGTTGTTGTTCTTTAAATGATTTATAAGGTTTTCTATATTAAATACCTTTATAAATGCCACTTAAGCTGTGAGAACATAGGGTAGTACTCCAAAAGGACACAAGTCTGTCAGTGCAACTGTCAGTTAGGGATTTAAGTACATAGCACACCGATGTACTACATCTTTGAATCATGGGTGAGTGAGATAGCAAGAGAAAAGGAGTTGACAGCATGAATCTGGCTAGTTAATAAAGCCAAAATCATGACCTTTGTTAAATCAGTGCAATCAGAAAATGTACAGAAACCCTGTCTTTCCAATTAATACTACAGCATAGAAGACCAGAGTACAAGAAGAAGAAAATTCAAGTAGAACAAGAATGTTATGCTATATATAAAACACACACAACACAGAAAATCATATTAGGCACAAACATCTTGTATTAAACACACCATATCTGGGCTGACACGCAGAAAGGCTTCTAAGTATTCAATTAATTTTCCTTTACAGCTCAAGACTGTATTTTTATTTTTTAAGGAACTATCTGCAGCTGCTCTCTGCCTAAACCACAAAAACCTATCCACTTAATAAAAGAATGCAACACAACTCACTGAAGCCAACAGTTTCAAAAAGCATCCATTAATTTTGGATACTTCTGGTTTTAGATGTCTCCCTTAATGAGCTTGAATGTAAACATGCTCTTAATAATTCTGCCAAAACTAGGCTAATAAGTCGATGTCTTAATTTATCAGCTGAAACACCTGACCTCGTGCTGTACAGCTGAATTAGATGCTCTGACTTAATCATTTATATTACTTTTCTTTATATGAAATACAAAGAAACTTTGAGCCAGATTCCCTATTCTGTTCCCATTTCTGCCATCTACCCTGGCACTGGGAGAAAGCAGCCTGGATGGAGATGCCAGCAGAACACCTCTGCAGCCTGCAGCAGCCTGCCTGAGAGGGGGTCGCCTCCACACCCCCCTCCTCGCAGCATGCATTTGTGGAATGGAGAAGGGAGTGTGAAAGGATGCATATTTTTTGGTTAGCAGATAACCCTTTCATCAATAATGTATCTCTTCAGTCTGTTGGTGAATCAACCCGCTACCCACTGTTTCAGAAAGACTGTTAGAGACTGTGGCTCCTAGATTAGAATTGAAATGACTATTTTGTTCAAGCAGGAGCAATTTCTCGCTAGTGTTTCCTCACTGCTCGCTGTAGTTACAAAGCCTCAGGGCTGACACACGTGGAGGAATAAGTGCTGATCTGGGAGGTGACACTGTGGAAGTTTGGCTATGGCCTGTTGATACATTAACATTTTATGGCCATGGTGGGAGGGACTCAGACTGAAGAAAAATCCATCCAGAAAATTGAACTGCTTATCCCCAAAAATGAAAGAAACAGTCAGCGAGTATATCAGGCAGATGCTGGCAGTCACTTGTGAAGGGCTATGTTCAGAGCTTGGAAATAGAGACTGCTCCAGTGAGTGACCTGAGAAACCGATAAACATGAGTGATGCCTCTCTCTGCTTCTCGACTTCCAGCTGGGAAGGTCGGAGCCCACTCCTGGCCAGGATGAATTTTCTCTTGGGTAATTTTCCTGCAGCCCACAAGCCTAAAGCAATTTTTCCCAAAGGAGAAAGAGTTGCACAGCCCCAAAGGACCAACAACATTTCAAGAATTTATGGGATTTAAGCCACTTGCTCGGTCACAAATGGCCCAGGAATAGGAGCCTCTCCACATCCTCCAAAGAGATAGTGGCACCAGAAGACCTGGGGAGATGCTGCCACAAGCAAAGGAAAGAAGATGGGAACTGAAAGGCAGATTGCTCTTGATTCCACATCCTTTGTGTGCGGACTCTGATGTTTTTCTCAGTGTTCTCAGGGAAATGAGATTAAAAATAATCCTTTCTCACCTCCCTTCTCCCAAGATCTGAACTGGTTAACTTCTGACAGGGGTTTTCTGTGTCGGCCCTTTGTACAGATTCTAATAGGGAACACCAAAACCTAACTTCAGCAGCACATTTGGTATGTGTGGATTAGAAGTTGTACATTACAGAGTGGTAACTAGCAATCAATTTTCAGGAGAGAGGAGCTTGTCAGGTGGAAAGAGGGTGGGCAGAAAATACTGGCTACAGACAAAGCCCAATACTCAGATGAGGTACTGAACATATGGGAAGGTGGATTCAAGAAAACGCTCAGGAGAGTTTGACTTTTACAAAAATTTAAATAAGGTTTTGCTAGTTTAAAATAATGATAATGACCACTGTAGAAATACACAAGTTACAGCAATTAATCTGCAAAAGCATCCTGGAAAAGAGTCTGAGAGAAAAGATCTTCATGAAATGAATCCTGAGAGGTGAGCAAATAGTTCTAACAAAGTGTTTCATGGACAAATAGTTCTATTTGCAGAGTTTTAGAAAAAAATTGCAATACACATTTGTTCAAAGTGGCTCCTGTTAGGGATAAGCATGTATCTGACTTCAGATGCTTCCCTCTGAAAACTCTACTGACTGTCAGGAGGCTAATTTAGGCGAGAACATGTAGATAACAAAACTTGCATGCATACATGTGTTTCTCCCTTCCTTGTCTCTTACATGGGTAAGAGTCCTGATGCTCAGATGTGACTTTGCTCTGAATTAAGCCTTCTACATGGTGAAAATTTTTGAGCAGAATGATTATTTCTGGAGCTGTAATTCAGTCATGTCCAGTTCACTGCAGGCAGAGGCAGGTATCCAGGTGAATTGGAAAGGACAGGCTTCATAGCATGCTAGGAATTAATTTGTGTTTCTAGGACTCAGGGTGTATGCATGACATTTGTGAGGTATTTCAGCTGGTGGGCAGGGTGATCACCCAGTGGGCAGTGGTCACGGTGCTGGGGGACTGCAGCTCTAGCCCGCTGTGCCAAGGCACGTTCTGTCCCAACCCCAGGGACCTAGAGCCTGCTCAGATCAGCACCCACCTTAAGCATATTGCAACTGACAGGAAGAAGGTAAAGGTACGTATTTGATTAGCCACAGAATAAATCATATCACTAAGCAGAAAGGTATTTGAAATAAACAGTCACAACTCTATAAAAATGCTAGAATTCAAATATTTACAGCTACTTAAATATTAAGGCTTTTACTTCACTACTCTGAGATTAATCCACCATGTAAAAATAGATGTTTGTTTAAATAAATTGACTACACTGCTAGTTAGAGATAGCAGTTTCCATTGTTCCGAAGGTTTG
Source organism: Aptenodytes patagonicus (assembly GCF_965638725.1). Taxonomy (NCBI): domain Eukaryota; kingdom Metazoa; phylum Chordata; class Aves; order Sphenisciformes; family Spheniscidae; genus Aptenodytes; species Aptenodytes patagonicus. The sequence continues at coordinate 14,198,525 of NC_134959.1, forward strand.
CTTTATTTTGATCTTTTCTAGGAGATAATCCTCATAATCCTGTATGAAGTTGACTATAATATGTGTTCTCCCTTAGAGCTCTTTACATACAGCAGCGATCCTACCACTCGCTAGTTTCTGCTACTGTGGAGTTTAGGTTTTCGGGAGGAAACCAGGAAGCAGTTATGAAGACGTTAACTGCAGTGATAACCAGAATGAATTCAGCCACAACACTGTTAGCAGATGAACACTGCGAGGAAAACTCTAAGCACTGATTAGAGTTTTCTATTCCAGCAAAATCAGTATTTTTCTTACAGCTGTGTGCGCACTCACTGTCTATTCCAGTGCTTCCAACTTAAGCCACCGTACGTGGAAGTTCAGTCTGTTTTCCCAGCATTATTATTCTGTGTATGAAAGCTCTACATATAATGTTTTCTGCTTATCTATTTTTATTGCATCATTCTTAGCAATAAAGCCTCTCTCAGCTGTGCTTTATACCTCAAAACAAGTCCGTTGGCCAGATGGTTGCTCTAACAAATGGGAAGAAATGTCAGAAGCACTTGTGCATACCTGGGCAGTGAGGCGCACCAGTCCTGCTCCTCGCTGCCAGCGCCGGCCACGGCACGTCAGGGCTGAGCACTCCTCGATTCCTCGGCATGAGGGCAATAGGCGCAGGGACAAAGACCACCCCTCCGGGGATGATCACTGCACTGGAGAGAGGCTGCTTTGCACTGCCTGAACTATCTGGCTGTGTCTCTTGAGACCTGCTGCCGAAAGCCAAAACCTCACCAAAATATTTTCTGTGTTTTCTTCCTGGATGGCACGCGTGGCTTTTGCTATAAACACTACCCCCAAAATTTCAAAGATAGCTTTGAATGGGAAACTCCTAGTTGGCTTTCAAAATCATAACCTTACCGTGCTTCATCTTATACTGATTATCAGCATTACATTATCTGCTTGATAGAGTGTCATTTTATCTTATGGGTGATGATTCCTCACTGCTGCTTACGATTTTGTACAAAATACTTTCTGCTGTCAGGGAAGGCGTCTTTTAAAGTCCATCTTCATGGCCTTGTTTTGTGGATGAGAAATGCCAAGTCAAATAGGCAGGATTGGTTGGCTAATGAGACCCTGGTGAAGTGCACCACAGTGAATCACAGATTAGCTAATGATTATTGAAAATCCTGATAATAACAAGCAACATTTTTTGCATTTGGAAGCTCTTCTGTTGTCTGTAGTTTCTCTGTCAATGCGATACCATCAAGTCAAAAGCAGATCTCTGGAAACCAGAGGCCTGAAGTTGGTGATGATAGTCATGGTTAAAAGAAATTATATTAATTCATTTTTAAAATAATTCATATGTTACAGCATGGCCCTACAGAAAGGGGAGAGGTGCTGTGGGAAGGAAGAGGGATCTGGCGGGAAGGAAGAGGGTCTGGTGGAATAATCTGTGGCTTTCTGCATGTGTGCACAGTTACCAGCACCTAAAGCAACCCAGGGGAGGGACGGGCAGGAGATCTTGTTCAGAAGCCAGAAAAAATGAAGCTCTTTCTTACCCCAGAGAATCACCGGAGCTCACGGGGGAAGAATAAGGCCCTGGAGAGCAGAAGCACAGGAGATATTCACTCTCTGGGAAATTCTCCGTTGTGCTCAACCATCCTGGGAAGCAGCTGGGGAGTGATGGACGGGACACAGGGACGTGAGGGCGCAGGCAGTGAGGCCATGCTGACTTCCTGAGCGCTGGGTAGCTGCAGCCCATGGGCACTCCTCTCATGAAGCCTCCAAAAGGTCTCACCTTTTCAGGGGTAAAGTTAATACCAGAGATGATTAAAAAAGCAGGTAGACTTCTCCCTCCAATGTAACTGCTGTAATAATTTATGTCTTTAAGATACTGTCATCTTTATTTAGCTTTTCTTGCAAGATATTTTTTGTTGTTGTTTTGGCAGTACTTGGATCAACCTCTATATCCAGCAACAAAGAATTCAGTCTTTTTGGCAGTTATTTTCGACCTTTTCTTGAGCAATAGCTGATAGCTTTCCAGACTCTTTGTCTAATGGTGGAGGTTAAGCTAAGACTAAAATGTTCACCCAATTGCACTTGAACTTGTGGCTTACCCGGGTAGAAAAAAAAGCCGCACTTTTGACATAGAGCTGCTTCCAAAAACATTGAACAAGTGTTTGGGCTATAACTTTATATGCTATTAAGTTGTATTGCACAGAAATTTTTCTACAATATTCCACACAGACTGAAAACCGCCTTTGTAGTTTATGAAATGTTAATACCATAGCATGAATTTATATAGGTGCATAATTAGAAATGATAGCCTGGAGAAAAAATCTTATTTATAAAGTTAAATTTGTTAAATTAAAAATGCAGCTAATGACTCACCTTTTACTCTCCAAATATATTAGATATCTATATTTTCATGAATTCTGCAAAGTAATTGATAGGCTTTAGTATAACCCTGATAATACATGAAGGCACATTACATGAGCGAATGTTTTGGATGTGGTGAAGCCACTGTTAATTATAGAAAGGCCTTCTTACAAATCTAGGATACCATCTGTCCTAAAACTATCCTTTAGCTAGCTCTCTGCCTGCATTCTGTGCAGCTGTACTTTGCCATTACGTTCAAAATAAGTAAGAGTATGCTACAGTACAGGTTAGTGAATAAATGACGAATTACTAAAACTGTCTGACCAGATTATACAATCTCTTCATCACGAGTCAGAAATTCTACTTATGTTTCTTCATCATCTGCATTTACATGTGTAAGCTCCCTCAAAGCATGCTTTTTTGTTGTCATTGTTATTACATATTTTAATAGTTGGTTAGATTTATCTGATTTTTGCAAATTCAGTGAAACGCCAGACAGAGAAAGCACATGAAATGCAGCATTGTTTCTGCTGAAGAATTATTGTTATTTCCACATTTGACTTGTGCTGGTGTTGAGAGACAGAGGGAAGGAAGAAGGTGTTCCTGATACCGCATGCTAGTGCTGCCAAGCTGAATGCCCCAAATCCTTTTTATTTTGGACTCAACAATGTTTTTGGTTTTATCCCTGTCTTTGGACTGAAGGTTTTGCGAGTCTTTAGTTTAACACTCTTCTGTACAGAGACTGTATCTTATCTCCAGGACAAAGAACCACATAAACCTTTGGTTTAGGTAAACAGTAATTGTGGGGATCTGTTCCTTGAGTAGGACATTATGGAAATACCAGGTTGGAGTGGCATAGAGAGCCTGTTTTCTTCACCCAGCTGCTCATTGTCATGATTCACCTCTCATGGCTGATTATCTGAAATTTTCTGGCAGGTTCTTGGTGGGCACTATAGCATTCATGTTTAAAAAACCTGCCTTGCTCATGCCCATAACTAATTCTTTCTAGACCTTTGGTGATGCTTCTCCCCTCAACCCAAGGAGTAGATTTCTCTTCCATTCCTGTAACAAGCCCTGGCTACTTTTTATATAAATGTTATTATTTACATTTGTTATGATTAGTAAGTGCAGAGGGTGCGAGGCCTGCTAATGGAATTGAGCGGCTCCTTTACCCAACCATCTTAGCAGGAAAAGGCTTTCAGGGCACTTGATACTGGTTAACTCCACTGGGGCCTTTTTCCAACTTGGGATGAGCCAGAGTGTTGCACAGATGCATGTGTGAAGCTGTAGCCCCTGGCTGCGGCAGTGAGGGCTGTCATACCTAGTGTATCTGAGTGGGTGGGACAGAGCAGGTTGGGGCAGATAGATTTGGGTAATTTCTTCCAAATGGTTATACAAAAATTGGATATTTTTAAACAGTGGTTTAGAATCTGTGGAGTCACCCACATTAGACAGCTAATAATCTCCATCCTATGGGTGCGATGGAGAAGCTCCTGTGATGGAGGAGGAGAACTAGTTCTTCCAAGTCTTAATTTCAGCCCCTTCATCTTATGATCCTTTCCACATAACAGTATCTAATCACATCATATATGAATCAGTTCTGTCTCAGGGTCATCATTTTCTCTGTTCTTTGACCCTCTGTAGATGAGAACCTTTGCAGGCAATCACACCTTCACCGGGGGCGAACACACACTCACTGATACTGCTACAAGCAAGAGTGGACCTACGCACCACACTAGTCTCATGCTGGCTTCCCTTTTCCATGGTCATCAGCCTAGTGCATTTTTATTCCCTATTGAAATGCACAAAAATACACTGTCCAATTTGACAAAACTTCCAAGTAATTATAAGTACTTTTTGCAATTTCCTATGTAATATCCTTTCAAAGTTGTCCTGCTTTCTTTCTCTTTGAATGCATACTCAGAGCAGGCAGATTTGTAGGCACACAATGAGAAGCTGATTTTGAAAAGAGGTAAATAAATTGCACTGGCTGGAAAAGGGCTTCTTGCTGCCCTTTTGTTATGATGTGCACACAACTTGCTACAAATTCTTTACTTTGCATTTCTATCACAAAGATAAATGAAATTGTCAATCCTGTTCACATTTCCTTTTGATGGCTATATAAAAGTAATAGGGTGCCAAAAAAAGCTTTCATTAATTCTTCTATTTATTAAGGTGAAAGGAGGACTATTTTGCAAACAAGGAGGAATAAACAAACTGCAGTGAAATGCCTGTTCCTTTTCCAGAGGATATACCTTCTGCATGATTCCTAACCTCAGGATGACTCTGAGCAGCTCTTAAAATGGATAAAAAACTTCTTGATTTCAGATTTCTGTAACTTCATCTCAGTTTTACACCACTCCAACACTAAACAGAATAAGTGAAATGCTGTATGGTAATGTTGAAATTTAATCCAGGGAATCTGACCACACTTAAAAAAAGAAAAGAAAAGAAAAATTGTGCATTCGTTGCACAGAGATGTCTAATATTAAAAAAATAATAATATCTCAGCACTGCTTTTTGTATGTGTGTGTGTCCATAAACACATAGATATAGATATCAGGGTCATTTCTTCAAAACCATCTTGGGAAAAGATGCCCCTCATAAATCATTTTTACTGGGAGTAGTTTGGAGCAGAACAAGCCCTGAGTGCTGCCACGTAGCAGACACAGAGTCTACCAAAACTTACTCTTCCTTGGCAGCACACCAAAAGGAGTTACAGCCCAGCAGGACAGCAACGAGCTACCTCCAGTGCCGGGAAAGTGAAACAGAGAAAGGTATTTGCCATCACCGGTACTGCCAAAGATGAAAACACTAATCACCTGTGACTAGGGAAGGATGGGCACAAGTTGGAGGAGGAAGGGGGAGGGTAGAAAGCCCTCTTGGGGAGGCAGTAGAAAGGGGAAAGCTTAGTGTCAGGGAGGAAGGTCATGGAGAAGTGAGAAGGCCACTGCACAGGCTAGCACAAGGCAGCCAGCCGTGAGACTTGCCCTCTGAGATGGTTGTGAAGGAATGGAAAGTCGAGGCCCTCAACAAGGAACTGGAAGAATCAGATGATGGTTTTCACAGATCACCTCTGGAGCCCGTGCAGATAGGGGGTAAATCTGTCTGTAGAGAGGGTAAATTCTTATAGTCTCAGATGCTTATGTGGACTTTGGTCCTTTACTTTTTTCACAGCACTGCTTTTTTTCACTGTTGTTTTGTCATTACTGGCAGAGGAATGGGATTTATTAGATTCAGATTTTGAGAAAACAGTAGGCCTCAAGAGAGAAATAAAAGTTTGGAGACTCTGATAATTAAGATGGATAGATTTGTAAATTGTTTGAAGCTCACCAGCATTGTTGTCAGCTCTGGTGTGCTCTAACCTCCTGCCCTGCCTGGGAAGTGTTTGAGCAAGAGTTCATAAATGTTTAGGTGAGGAAGAAATCTGGTCCTCTATGGGACAGGGAAAGGGCAATATGTCCCTGAACTCCATGAGACAGGATCAAGTCTAAATTACCACACTGAAGTTGCCTTATTTATCCTTCTTATGAGATGCAAAAGGTCTCAGGACAATTAATTCTGTCTTTTTTATTGTTTCAGTGTGGAGCTTAAAACCCCTGACCTTTTATCATATCTACTTAGCTGTATATCCGTGTCTCGGGAGACAATTAAAAATGAGATGCATGTTCTGTGTTTGGCAGAAAAATGCAGTACTAATTCATTTTCTGGCTACAACAGTCCAACTGTGTTTAGTTTTTCCTTCTTGCATTCACATCTAAATCTATTTCCCCTCTTCCATTGCGTTTTATACAAATTTGCAACACATATGTGTTTATGTGTCTGTGTAAATTTTCAGTTATTTTTTACTACATTTCTTATTAACACAGAATATATAAGACATTCTCCAAAGGTTTGAGTTTTCAGAATATAACTCTTTTGCTTGTTTAGATTTGGTTCAGCCTCCTCTAAACGTGATCATAAAGCATTCATTCCCACTCGGTGGCCCACAAAGCATGATATCAACTCTGCTCCTAGCGCAGCCGTGTGTGATGCTGTTCACAGCCAAAGTCCCAAGCCATCTTTATACTCCACTTTGAAGTAATCACTCTCTTTATCAGTGAAGAAAACAAGCAGCTTGTCTACTACAACATTCAGAAACCTCCCCTTCCATCTCTCTCCCTCCCTCAGTGGCAATATGAACATCAGAGATGGGAGAAAAATAATGCCATGTTTCCCGAAGCAATTACTTTTACAAGAGTTTAACTTTAACACCTTTGGACATAAGCACAAATGGGAAGAAAAATTAAAGTGTAGATTTACAAAGCCATGAAAACAGCAGTAAACTGCTAGCAAAAAAAGTGTTTCCTTATCATCAGCAAGCAAAGGATTTAGCCACTGGGAGATGTTTTAAAACGTTCTTTTTTTTTAAATCTACATAAACACTATTTCTGATTCCATGTGAAATTCAGATCCAGTTCCAAAGGCTTCAGGAAAACCAGGCAGGAAAGCCTGAGATCTTGTTTGAAAACAAGAGGTATCTGAAAGTCCAGCCTTCCCTAATGAAGCCACAATTTAAATATCAAGTTTTACACAAAGCAGAAAGATAAAAACTCCAACCCACATCTTGTATCAAAACCAGCTGTTTTTAAAGTTTATCCCTCATTTTTTGTTACTGTGTGTTTTGACACATCTTATGCCAGCAGTAGATATGGTGAGAAGTTAGCCTTCTACATCAACCAGGATATTGGCAGGCTGCGCTTCCGGTATTTAGTAGTGTTATAAATGCATTTGGGAGCGAGGTACCCAGCTATAAGCTATTCCACATGACGGGAGACCACAGAGCCAGTGGATCAGCACTGCTCAGCCTGCTGCACTGTGCACAGGACCATGCATCCCCTGATGCTTCACCTTTTCTAGTAGCCAGGCTGGTATCCAACATGTGCGCGCTGCCACAGCAACCATCTCTCCCTTGCAGCGGGACCCCAGCATGCCCCGTGCGGCTGAGCTGCTCCGTCAGAAAAGGGGCTGCTGTGCAGCGGGGCGACGTCCTCAGGAGCAGCCTGTGTGGCACAGCCACAGAGGCAGCCCCAGCTCCACGGGCACTGACGAGCCGGCAACACCGCCTTTGCTGTCACACTCTGCAAGTGCTCTCCTGTATTGAGAGAGAAGATGCTTGGTAGATCTGATTAGCCTGTAATCTCTCCAAAGTGGGGATATCTTTCTGTCTGTTTGCTCAGCCCTTCATTAAAAGAGACTTTGACCATGGTAAAAATGACAATATGCAAGAACTGAGGCCCTGAAGCTTTCCCAGCTAGATTGCTTTCTCTCCTTTTTTTTTTTCTCCTTTTCTTTCAATTTTGGATTTTTTTTCCCATGACACTTAAAAATGATATAAATGTTATGGGCTAGATGCTTGTCTCCCAAACTTCTAATAGTGTTGAAGCAGCAAAGGTATCTGTGTTTAAAAACACAGGATGCTCACTAGCTACTTGGCTGAATGTTCTTTGCTATGCAAAGCTCTGCAATATTTTCAGTAGTGCCTTATAAAATCAGCTTTCAGAGTATGATAAGGTATCTCCATGGTTTCATATTGCATCAAGTGGAAATCCAGCATATAAATGACTAGCTAAGGAATATTTTACACAAAATTGGTGACATTTTTAAGCTGTTTCTGCTTTTACACAGGAAGTAGAATAGATTATATGGTATTAAAGCATTTTTAGGAAAGTTTTTACTTTTTAGAAAGATCACTTAAATGAGGAATGTTATATTTATGGAATATTATATGTTCATCCTCCTGTACATTCCCCTCCATCACCCAAGAGAATGGACTGTATGTCAGAATGGTCAGCAAAAATCAGGTCTGTTTGGTAACAGGGCTATATTCAGACCATGCAACTACCAACCCATATGAGATACCTCATTTTACAAGAATATCACTCTCGCCTGCGGAGTGGCTCTGTACCTGATGTTCAATCATTATGTTCATTAGTGGGGAAAAATGCTTCAGGAAGATAATTCTTTTTAAAAGCCATATGCAATTGTGTGGCTAAAAAGCACAAAAGCCTTTAATTATATTAACCATTCTTGCAAATTAAAGGCATAATGACCCATTTGCATTTCTGTAAATCAGGTATTAGATCTGAAGTCAGTATTCATTTGTGTATATCTAGTTAAAAAATAAAGGAGTAAAACACACACACAAGCATAATGTTCAGAGTTTGTGATGGATTAGAATGATATAAAAGGGTGTCAGATCAGTAAATTAGTGATACCACATAGACAGAAAATCATGGGACATGCTAGATGATGGCATGAGAAGCAGGGAAATTTGCTTCTGCATTTAGTGACTTTTCTCCACAAAAGCAATGTGAATGTTGTCACTCATCTTTCACTTTAATAAATCTGCAGGACGAGGCTTAGGAATATCTTAAAAGTAATTGGAGTACAAAGCTGGCATCCTCTCCTGGATGTGAAAATATCTCAAGAGATCTTCTACTAGCAGGCATCAACATGATCATTAAAAACTTTCTCCTCCAGATCAGGCTTCAGATTCTGGTAGGGAGCTACACTCACTGATTTGAGATCCAAAATTCAAATTTAGATTAAAGGAGTTTGAATATCTGTAAGGAACATCTGGAAGTCCTTTCTCAGACACTGAATAAGCAAAGGCTTCAGGACTGGGTTCTTTGTGTGTGTTTGGTTAAAATATACAACGGCATCAGTGTCAAACAAATGCATGTACTTGAAAGAGCTACAAGGAATTACAAAAGACTCTTGCTCTCTTTACATCAGCTGTGCAATGCTTCATGCTCCCGCCTCTTGCTGAAGCTGCTGCTATAAACAAACAAGAAAACAAACAAATCCCAGAGCTGTGCAGACAATGTTGGAGTCATCATTAGCCATGGCTGGGGAATAAACCAAGACGTCCTGACATGGGAAAGCAACACGCGTGTTGAGTCATTGTTCAAACCTGTTCATTTCAGCCATTTTACAAGGCAAGGTGGCAAGGACTGTATAAGCAAAATGAACTGATCTCAGTTAGGATACTTTTCAGGCCTGTCGTAAAATTAGTAACAGTGCAATAAAATCCTTGTAGAAGGATTAGTGGAAAACAAGAGAGTTTATAGGAGAAAATAAACTGTACTATTCAAAATGCACTCTACAAATATTGGGTCAATACCTGCTGTCCTGATTTATGCAAACACTTGGGCCTTAGCTAATCTGAAGAGTAGCCCTGTCTATAGCCAGGACAAGTGCACTGGTGCCAGTCACAGTTGTTTCAGCTTTATCTGTTCCCTTTTGGGGATTGCGCTGGGAAGGTCCGTTAAGGGCTTATAGTCCCAATGCAGAAAATGCCTAAGCACAAGGAATAGAGAATTTCACCCAGCGGGGATTAAAACCCTGGGCCTGCGTGTTTTAGCAATGTGTGTCATGTCAGTTCAGTTTGTATTTTGCAATGGTCATACATCTGACATTAAAGTACATTCGGTTAATGGATCTGTGCCAAAGAGCACACGAATATAAGTAATTCTTACAAGGAAAACTACTAAAAATAGTGCTACTTCTTCTAAGAGATGCAAATGGATATTACTGATTAAGGGTCATTGCTTCCTCTCCCACTGGGACTATTTCTGTGCTTGGTGCATCAGCAGGGCAGCCTGGGCTGGAGAAGACAGAGCTTGGACTGATGACAGAAATTAGGGGAGAACATTCCATACTGAAATGAGACCTGGAGGAGTTGATTCCTTGTCTCTGGAGTTCTTATGCTTGAAAAACAAGGAGATTTTACTCTCCCTATATTTCTTTTTTCTTTACTTTTTAAAAATATCTGCCTAAAAGAAAATCTAGTTTTATCTGGTGTTAGGCCAATTAGTACTAGTGCCTGTGGAACCTATTAGCAGCATCAACAACAGCAGATATTGTCAAAAAATAAAGCTGGTCATTTCTGTACTCTCAACTGCAGTTTTAAATCTAACACTGTTTTGCTCATTAAAATAATGCTGGAAAGAAAACCTCTGGGTTTTTGGGGTTAAAAAAGCATCTTTTATTTCCTATGTTCTTTTAAAAAATGTTGTGGTTTAACCTCAGTCGGCAACTGAGCACCACACAGCCACTCACTCAGTCCTCCCACCCCCAGTGGGATGGGGGAGAGAATTGGAAGAGTAAAAGTGAGAAAACTCATGGGTTGAGATAAGAACAGCTTAATAATTGAAATAAAATAAAATAATAATAGAATATACAAAGCAAGTGATGCACGATGCAATTGCTCACCACCTGCCAGTCCCTGAGCAGTGGCCCCCCCGGCCAGCTTTCCCCAGTTTATGTACTGAGCATGACGTCCCATGGTATGGAATGTCCCTTTGGCCAGTTGGGGTCAGCTGTCCTGGCTGTGCCCCCTCCCAGCTCCTTGTGCACCTCCAGCCTTCTGAGTCGCTAGAGCATGGGAAGCTGAAAAGTCCTTGACTAGTGTAAGCACTGCTTAGCAACAACTAAAACATCGGTGCGTTATCAGCTTTGTTCTCCTCCTAAATCCAAAACACAGCACTGTACCAGCTACTAGAAAGAAAATTAACTCTATCCCAGCCGAAACCAGGACAAAAAAGCTATGGTAATTATTTTTATAGTGTCAAGAGGATTATTTGACTTAATTTAATATAGAAGATTAAGTTCTCAGGAAAAAAAAATCACTGTAACATATGCAAGTGGGAAAAAAAAAGTTAACTTTTTCCTATATCATCAGAACTTCCCCATCCTTCTGTGAGACAATCCTGCTGTGGTGTGTGCTGTGAGATTTAACCTGGAGCTAAAACCACCTGGTTTCTGGAAGCATGTGTGCTTGAAATAGCACTTGGAGAAGAACTGCTATGCTGGAGAAGTGACCAGGCCACTTCCTCAAGGATCCCTTTTTCCCCATGTTGCAGCAAGGTCGTGGCAGGTCAAAAGGTAAAAAGAGAAGAAAGAGAGCAATTCTGTAAATCAGAGAGGAAAAATGGTGCAACCAGTTACTCATTTTGTCCTGCACCAAGCCTGTCTCCATTCCCTCTCTGCACCAGTTACAGAGCAAGTCACCTTTCTCATTTTCATCAGCGGAACCCATTTTACTGTCTCCATACACCAGGGATGATGTGGACTGAGGAACAGAGTGTGTCTCAGCTCTGACAGGTTTGCAGAAGAGGCAGGACATGCTTTGTTTTCAGGAACAGTTAACATTACCCACCAGAAGGACAAAGAAAAAGTAATTAAACTGTACATCAGTCCTTGCTGCAAAAGGTGTTTCATTAGCAAAGCTTCAGCCATGAAGAGAGCCATGCTGAAGGAGCCTTGAGCATGCGTCTGTCTGGGCACACGTTAATCTTCCTTATCATGTGCTGGGAAATGTGGGGCATTCCTGGAACAGGCTGGTATCAGTGCCACAACCAAGTGTCAAACATCTGCATCTGAGACCCCACACCAACTCACAGCTTTAGAAATTCCTTTTTTTTTCCCCAAAATAGTTCTACACTGGAAAGTCTCTAGGTTTTCTCCTTTCCAATGCAATTTTTAGAAATTCTTTTAAATTAAGTTTAGCTGTGAACTAATGGAAATAATTAACTATGAAGTATATCATGGTGGTCCTGGTCTTGCAGTCTGCGGTGCGCTGATAAATGATCAGCATCATAAAATAGCTGTTAATAGATTTTAAAGCCAGAGGGGAAAATTATGATCATCTAATTCTGACCTCCAGCGCAGTGCTGGTGACTGGACACCCCCCTGTAACTCCTGCGTCAGGGCCACTGCTGCTCACTGAGTGGCAGGCCATTTTTCAGCTAGACAAGCTGTGCTGGTTTTGGCCGGGATAGAGTTAATTTTCTCCACAGTAGCTAGCATGGGGCTCTGTTTTGGATTTGTGCTGGAAACAGTGTTGGTAATAGAGGGATGTTTCAGTTACTGCTGAGCAGTGCTTACACAGAGTCGAGGCCTTTCCTGCCTCTCACACCATCCCACCAGCGAGCAGGCTGGGGGTGCACAAGGAGCTGGGAGGGGACACAGCCGGGACAGCCGACCCCAGCTAACCCAAGGGATATCCCACACCATATGACGTCATGCTCAGCATATAAAGCTGGAGGAAGAAGGAGGAAGCAGGGGACGTTCGGAGTGATGGTGTTTGTCTTCCCAAGTCACCGTTACGTGTGATGGAGCCCTGCTTTCCTGGAGATGGCTGAACACCTGCCTGCCGATGGGAAGGAGTGAATTAATTCCTTGTTTTGCTTTGCTTATGCATGCAGCTTTTGCTTTCCCTATTGAACTCTTTATCTCAACCCACGAGTTTTCTCGCTTTTATTCTTCTGATTCTCTCCCCCATCCCGCTGTGGGGGGAGTGAGCGAGCGGCTGTGTGGTGTTTAGTTGCCGGCTGGGGTTAAACCACGACACAAGCCCACCAGCCCCTTTACAAGGACTGAGACAGACCCTCACCTGGTGAAAATTGGCATGGTCGCAGCACCATGTTAGACCACGTAAAAATCTGGTCTGCTACTTTCTTTTTTTATGGTGCCATGAATCCTGTTCTCTTTACTGAAGCAGTGTTGTTCTCATTCTTTCTCTGCCTGATCCATCTCTCCTAAGCTTTCCTATTGCTTTTATCTTTCCATCCCAGCAAACTATCTAACTATCAGTTTTCCCCATCCTCTCTGCAAACTGCCCCCAGGCCCTTCCCCTTTTGTGGTCACATTATATTCTGTGCTGGCTTGACCAAATCCACTTGTTGGCTTTGCTTTTTAGGGACAAATGCCAATATCTTGTTCATGACAGCACAATCTACAGAAGGGTCTCTGCTGACTTTTCTTTGTTTTAGCTACTTCGCAGACTCTTGCCTCCTGGAGGTCAGCAATGACGAACAAGCCCCAAGTGAGCAGACATTTACCTATAGCTCCACAAGCGGGTGAGCACCGCCCACTTGGGAAATACACCGCTTATAAGCAAATCATGAACAGAGAAAAGGGATAAATGAGTTACCTGATCCTCTATCAATCACTTTGCTATGTCTACTTTCAGAATTGTGAGCACTATAACTCAGTTTTCAAGGTTTGTGCTCTAATCAGTTACTTCAAAATACGAAACAAAAAATTTTGTTCAGGTAGGTCACTATATTTTCCTGCCTATATTTCCACATTCAGGAGAAACTCTACAAAGTACAGTTCATGGCTAGCAGTGCTGCTCATTACTGTTCAGCACTGCTACACTGTTCTCCTCCTACTTAAAAAGTTATAATACCCCATGGGGTTTTAAAGTTAATTTTATTACTAGAGAAAGTCCCAAATAGAGTTTGAGTCCCGAGCACTTGCCAGTTTTGATTTGCTCAGCACCATTCTTTAACTTTACGTGTGTGCAGGCCCTTTTCACCCTGACAGGGCAATGTTTGCCAGCCCAGATTGTCTACCACTCCTATTAAAGAAATATATAGATAAGTAAATAAATATATAGATAAGTAAATAAATAAAGCCGTTGTACAGACAGAAGAATATCTGGTCTTGTTCAAAACCAGCCAGATTCATGACCTGACAGACAGTGGCAGGAGAAAGACCAGAGCAGGCTCCGCTGGCTCTCCCCAGGAGCTCTTCCCAGACCCCAGGGGATCACTGAAAGAGAAGCAGTTGCTGAAAACTCAGCTGAAAGGCACTTGGAAATACTTGCAGTATTTTCTTAGCGACATGGGTTCCTGTGCAAGTGCCAGCAAACACTAGTGTATGAAGCAAAGGTATGTTATGCTTCTGCTGGCTTACTCTAATCAAAAAGTGGGGTGACCTGAATTGATTCTTGAATGTGGCTTTCCTGGTTAGCACTGTATAATGCCCATTACAGCACTGTCAAGCCTTGAGGTGATGAGGGCATAAAGCACATTGTGATCCTGAAGAGCAAAATAAATTACTTGGCTTGGGCAGATGGAAAAGGACACTTCTTTTCACCACTATCTAGCAAACCAGGAGCAGAGTTTAGTCCAGTGAGATCAAAAATAACCCAATAAAACCTACAGTCTGCAGCAGTACAGATGGCTTGTACCATCTCCTAAGCCATTTACTTTTAGAAGCTGAAAAATGGCAGTGCTGCAATTTCAGGTGAACATTTCACTGCAGGTGATCATCGTAGTGAGCAGTGTTAACTTGGGCTCTCATCTTAAAACTGTACTCTCAGCATTTAACACCTCACTCTCCTGCCTCATTCTCTCCCCAAAAAGACCTTAAAACCAAGCCAAGGTTTCAGCATCCAATGCAGGATCGCTAACTTTAGGGACTCATTTCTAAATCTTACAGTACATCATCGCTGCCCTCAGAAGCAGTTGCTGATTATCGCTTTCACAAATATTTACTGCTTTCTAATTCTTGAATAGAATATATTATGAAAATCTCCATATGCCCAGGCACAGCTTGACTTACCGGGTGAAAGACGATGACTTTATTTTGGATTCACACTGCTGAGAGAACACTTACTGTATTGAATTCATACCTCATTTAAAATTGCCTTTACAGATAATAAATCCAAATGTTCCTTCGATAATTATTCTGTACTAAAATTAATGCCAAATAATGTGCAAGCAAGCAGGCAGGCCTTTATGGGTATGATTACAGCATTTACTCCTCTTTGGGAACTGCTGGAACTGTCTACATAAATAATACCATGCCATTATCCTTAAAGCAGCACATTTGTTTTACAGTGAACCCTTGCAGGGAAAACTTTCACATATATACTATTGAAGATTTCTGTGCACCTTAATAATCTATCATATCCTTTAAGAAAAGATCTCGTAGAAGAGAACTCTTTTTTTCCCCCCACTACTGCTTGACATAAAACCATAATGGTTGTTAGGCATATTGGAAACCCTCCCACCTTTCTAAAAGACAATTTCTCTTCTTTATTCATTCTACTTGGATGCCTCTGTAGAGAAAGAAACTTTACTATGCTTTGTCTGAAATTCACATAAGTGCATATGTTGTAACTGCATGGTGAACTGCCAGAGTTTCAGTGTTTCTCCCAGCCTGACGTGTCTTAGTCCTTCACTGCCACCCTGCTGTGCCACAGCCTCTTCGTAATTGCATCCAATCTTTTTGCTGGGGCACTTGCACTAGCACGGTGATATGCTGCCTGCCTGGGGCACTGCCCATCATGCATTTGGCTCCTGAACTTTGTGTGAAATCTATCAGACAGTCGAAACAAATCCTGCGCCCAGTGAACACAGCTGACAAATTATAACCTCATCCTATTTGTTGCTATCAATGAATTCTAAGTCAGCAGCCATATTTTCTGCTAAAGTTAAACCAGAAGAGCACTAGGAATTGTGAAATAACAGCTTCATTACAAACAGGAGGGGCCTATGCAGCACCGAGTCCAAAGGCATGGAATTACTGAGCTGCTCCTGACTAACATGGGCATCAGAAAACCAAAAATACATGGGGGGTATGGAGGAAAAATGGCGGTTTTGGTGAAGACTGCTATTGAGTAGCAATTACACTCTAATCAGAAACTTTAAAAGGAAAAGCAGGAGTAACTCAATTCAGAGCCCTTTTACTGTCAATTACACTAGACCTTTTCTTATTCACTTTGCTGAATGGCTGCTGAGTGATTGCTGATGGAGTGAAATCACAAGTGCTGCATGCCATTACAGCCGCAGCCACACCCGCCCAGTCTCACCCACAGGGACACTTCTTACAAGTCAAAATGTGATCTGATAAACTATGAAACAAGGACTCCAAGATTCAGATTGCATTATGAGTGGATTTATATTCTTGGGCCCTTTCTTCCATACACAGACAAGTTGAAAAATTTACGTTGCATTACGTGCATTGAGTCTATTTTCCCTGCTAGATCTTTGCTGGGAGATGGGCTCCTCAGCAGGTGAGGTGCCACTGCCTTCCTCTGATACGTTCCTGTGCACTGTTCTCTGAAATGCCAGGCTCATCTCTGCTTTGCAACAGAAAAAGAAGATTCAAAACCTAGGAAAACTCATTGTGCACAAGAGCGTTATAGCCTCGCCTTGTCCCTAGTTACCTCCTGCTTTGGGCAGCGTTGAACTTGTTGATAACTCCATCATGTAACTGAGACCTGATGTGTCGATCAGCACAGGAATACCAGTAACACTGCTAATGCTGAGCAGGGTGGATAAGCCTCTTCCCCCTTGAAGTGCCCAACCCCAAAGATAATAAGGCAACTCTGCGGTAGATGCTGAGAACAGCTTTTTTCTTCACTTAAAAAAAAAAAAAAATTAAGTACTTTGTTGATTGCCTCTCTCCCCTATTTTTCCTCCACAACATACATTTGGGTTTCTAGATCTTAGAACTCTTGTGAGTGGGAATCTTAATTTTTCTTAAAGGGGTAGTAAAGTATGAGGGTTGTTGCAAAGGTCAGTTAAAATGGGGATCTTTCTGCCCTGATGGTAACATGGGTTATCTGAACAATATTTTCTTTTCCAATAGAGTGTGCCCACCCTGTAACAGAGGCAGGGGATGAGGCAACACATGCTCCTGAGACATAACATAGTATCATGTTCATTTAGGGTTGGAAATTTTCCAACACCTGAGGGTGGCAAATGATTTGGTAAGCATTTCCACTTTCCAATAAAAGAAGTAGCCAGGGGCTCTGGCTGGCCTGGTGATACCATTAGCAACTGGAGTCTAAACCCTTCTTGTCTCAATTATGCTAAACTTAAATTGTCACCATTAACCTGTGATAAATGTGCAGTGACTCTAAGTGGCCTGTACTGGGACTGGCAACTCAATAGGCAGGAGGATTCGCTGGGAAAGCTGGAGTGGTAAAAGGGAGCAAAAGAAGTTGCATCTCCCCTAGCACCTATTTGCACTGCAGTAGGTGCTCTTGGATCATAAGACAGTGCAAATTCCTTGTCCCCACTTCTGCCACCCCCATGTTGAGCCGGGTATTGCATGTGCCATGGAGGAACCAAGCCAAACCTTCACCCGCAGTGGGAACAACAGAGTGCAAGAGCAGCCAGGTGCTGTGCAAAGGCAGGGGATGGCAGATGCTTCCTCCCTCTGTGCCACCACTACAGCTAGCAACAAGCCAAAAGCCCCAGAGAAGAGTGAGACATGGTTATCGTAAGTAAAATAGGACCTGAAGAGGGTTTTTTGAAGTTCTTATACAAAAGGCAACACATGGAGGCACCATCTCTCCTCAGAATGAGAAATACAGATACTGCCGTAGTTTCAAAAAAGCAAACAGGAACTGCCAGGATGAGAAGGTGAAACATAGCACGTTGGTGCTGCGACTGAAGATTGGAGACTTGAAATCCAAGAGGAAATAGTTGATTCTACATTGTGAAGCCTGAAGGAAACAGGCAACAACTGCACCAACTCAATCCAATTAGGAAAAAAGATTTAATTTAATTACTTTCCACAGATTTTGGTCTCTGAGAACCAGTCAAATGCAGAGATAGAAAAGATAAAGGGCTGCTTTAGGAGTGAACATTTTCAGCAAAAGGCATCCAAAGGAAGTTAAGTTGAACAATACAGGAAAATCCATGCAGAAGAAGATATATTTCTCCTCCAAGCTTACTTAAAGTGAAGTATTTGCCAACTTTTTTCAATTAGTTTTCTCAGCTGAAAGAACTTTCAAATTGTGAAGCCTTACAAAGACACATGATTAAATTGACTTAGACAGGTGAAGTTCAGAGCTTGCTAAAAGGTCATACAATTTAAACTGACAGGTATCACAGAAGACAACCTGACTAGTCCAATATATTTCCCCTGCTAGAAAAGCCAAGGACTTGCAGGCAACAGATTATTATGGATGCTGCTACCAAAAGTTACTTAACCTAGAGAGTAAATAAAAGTTCTGGCTATAGAAAGCAAATGACAGCAGAGCTGGCTGCTGAGCCTGCCACTGCCTACGTAATGGGACATCATTCCATATTTTCTGCCCCGCTGTTCTTAAGCCCCTTGCAGACTGTCTAACGCCAGGAACACCATACGCCTGCCACACTGATTTTGGATGCAGTGCAGTTACCTGAAGTGAGAGTTACAGAAGACAGCCCAGTCTGGCCCTGGTTCTGCTTCTCTTGCCAATGTTCATACCCTGATAATTAGAACAGAATCTAATCAGCCAGTTAATTCCCTTCTACATGGATGCTGACTAATTTCAAAGAGATTTTCTATCTCTTGGTGAGGCTGAACTTCAGTAACTGTATGAAGATACATGTCATCAGGACACTTGAAAATATTTAAAAGAATTTTAGACTGTTTTACTAGTCCTGCTTGGACAGAGATGTATAGCCCATTAGGCATAAAATTTAGTGCTCAGTAAGGATACGGGCAAGAGAACCAAAACCATCCAAGGTTTATTTAAAAACCCTTGTTTAGTAACATACCATCCTGTGTAAAAGATGGAGAGAATTTCATTTTCTCTCAGGACGGGGATACAGCTGTAACCTTGGCAAAAGGACCAAGGAGAGAGATGGGCAACTTTGTAGAGCCAGGATTCCTTGGTGGAACAACAGCCCAACATCTCCCAACAAAGTGAGCTTCAAAACCCTCCAGAGATGCCCACAAAAGTGAAATAATTGGTGTGAAATATTTGTGGAGCCGCACAGCACCCTCCTCCTCACCTCAATGTGACTGAAGCAACAGCAGGAGTTGGTGAAGTGTAGACCTGGATAACCGAGAGCCGCTTCACAGTTCCTCAATTTTTGTATTTTGTGGACAAAATAACCACATGGATCAAATATGCCTGCTTTCCCTGACTAGAATACGATTTTCATTAGGTGTTTTTATTTATAATAATAAATATTATTATATTTATTATTATTTATATATTTAATAATACACTTAGCCACTCTGGACCCTGAGTGGCAGACAAAATGTTCTTTCAAAGATGAGTCAGACTGCACTCCTTGTAGCGCTAAATTGCAGAGGGATTTTCACTACGCACTGATTCCAGCAATATGAAAGGTCAGTACACACATATCTTCAGGTGCGAATGTGAGATGAGGAAATGCTTAAGCTTTTATCTTGTTTCCGAGTGCTTTGGGTTAAGCCTTACAGCTTTGCTGAAAGCTTTAGTGGCTTATATCTGCTGAATGATAGTGTTAAGTCATGACTGTACTGATGTCCTGCACAACACTTCGTGGCCAACTCACCCCCATTGCCCACTTTTTATAAGAAGAGTACAAGGAGGTAATAGGATTGGAAAGAGGGGCCCTGTCATCTCCGCCTACACTTGGTGAAACAGCAGCAACCATCCATGCAGGCTTAGTGTGCTAAGGCGCTTATGCCACTTTTGGAGGAGAGACATGGCAGACTGCTTGAAGAACTAACAGGAACAGAGGGGAAAGGAGAGAAAACTAAGCTTAAAAAAGGCATTAAACGCTGCCAGAGAGACAAACAAACACAGAAGAAATTCCAGTGGCAAAGCTGTATGGTGTAAGAGTGCACACAAGCCACTGGAATTTGCAATAAATATGACCAAAGGATCTTAGGTCAACGGTGAGGGAATGAGGGAGAGTTAAATGCACCTCGCAGGGGAGCTTCATTGCGTTTGTGCTAGTTTGCTGCTGAGACACAGGATGTTTTGGGCCAGTAAATTTGTTCATTGTTCACGTCATCAGTTAGGGGAAGTCATAGTTTTCTATTGTAGAAATAGCAGAGGGCTACCCCTCTGCCTCGTGCAGGCTAGCACAGTCAAAGCCAGCCTAGAAGGAATAAATTTGCCAGCCGCCCCTGGATGTCATGAAGCCAAAAACTGGCTGTTCACTCTGCCCCCAAACATTCAGTGCTGCTGCGTTTGTGGTTTGTTTCTGCACTGTTCCTTCAGGTCGTGACTGCCACCAGATTTTGTGAAGCACAACTTTAAAACAAAGAAAAAGCTTTCCTAAACTTTTGGGTAGAAGTGAAGCAGAAGAATCCTTTCTTTCCTGATTACAACAGCACTGGCATTCCCCACTGATCATGCTCACCCTCAGAGGCCTTGCATTTCTGTTATTAGCATCACTGGCTTTTTCATTGTATCTTCACATTTCAGTTCCGGGCTATACCATAGGACTACTCAAAATTTCTGCCTGTTTTCCATTTCATAAATAAACATGCATGGGAGCAAAATCCCCAAGCACTTTTTATATGCATAAAACTGATTCACCAACAAATAGCGATTTTGCTATGAAAACTGATATTTAGCTCTTTCTGACAGTGCCTCTGTGCAAATGGACAGCAGTGACTTTTATTTTTTTGTGGTGTTATTTCTCACTAACACCATTTTCTGGTATAGCTTTCAGTAGCTCACTAAAAACTGGCCAAACCTTCCTAGTATTTGTTTTATGGAAGTGATTACACTTTCTAAACCCAAACAAGTGCTGAGAAATCCTCCACTTGTCTGAAATGAGTTTTTACTTGTAAGCCTTCCCCCCATCACCAGCTCCAGGACAAGAAGCAATGCAGATGACTTTCAAACAGTTCTCTGTTCTGACCAATCAGTGCCAGTGCAGTTCCTTTGACTTGTATTAAACTGCTGCTTTTTCTGCTGACATAAAAGAAAGGAGAATGAATCCCCCTTTCAATCAGTTACATGACGGATGATGGTTAGTTGTCTCTGCTATTCCCAGAGAGGCTTCCCTGCCAAAATTGGGGAACACCAAGAAACTCTTGCTAATGTAATGTCCACATGGGCTTTATCCAGCACAAAGAAAGCTAGGTCCTTTCTCTGTGCTAGCTTAAACTCTGCTGTTTGGCTGCCACAGCCCAGAGAAAATAAAAGGTCTGAAGACAAGGAGAGATCCAGTTGTTCATAGAATCATAAAATCATAAAATATCTCAAGTTGGAAGGGACCCATAAGGATCATCGAGTACAACTCCCCGCTCCTCATAGGACTACCTAATTCATATAACTAACTCCTTGAACTCCGACAGGCTTGGTGCTGTGACCACTTCCCTGGGGAGCCTTTTTCAATGACCGACCACCCTCTCAGTGAAGAACCTTTCCCTAACGTCCAGTCGGAACTTCTCCTGATGCAGCTTCATTCCATTTCCACGTGTCCTATCACTGGTCACCATTCCCTGTAATGAAGCCACAGGCTGTGGTTTAATATTTACTGACATTCCCAGGGCTGAATTATACTGTCACCTTTGAGGAGAGAAAGTACCATACACTAACAGGATTATTAATCTAATGAAAAAAACATTGAAAGGAACAAAGATCAGGGAGCTGAACCCAAACAAGGCCGAATCAGAAGCCAGACGTGTCCTTGTAAGCACTGAGGGAGATAAGCTGAATGAACAAACTACCAAGCAATGGGGAAGTGTCATGTTCTTAATATCTTATAGTCAATGTGGTGATACCACTGAGTTTGCTCCACCCTGGGAGGTGGGAGGACAAACCTGCTCACTCTGTGCCTCGTGGCGGCAGGGCTATGCTTGCATGCTGACTGTGGGAATAACCAACTTCTGCTACTGTTCCCCCACTGAAAAAACCCCACCCGCTACAATACTGTTCAAAATACTTAAAGAGCAGCTCTCGGAAACACAGGCCTGAGCCTGTTTCCCAACACGCAGTATGAACCACTTGCTCAGTGGCGCAGCTCACACACAGAGATGACTCTGGGCGTCTTCCCAGCACTGGCCCAGGCTATCTAGCCATGCATGGCACTGCAGGGACAGTGGAGAGGACTTCTGCTCCTGGGGAGAGCTGCTCCCAGCAGCAGGAGCACTGAGAGCCTCCTGCCACAACCGTGGAGTGTTTAACGCAATTCCCTTCCTCTCCCGTTCTGCAGAAGGAGCAATGAAATCTGCAGTATAATGTATTCAGCAAAGTTTGAATGATAAATGCTGATGGCATTTCCACTCACTGTTAATATTAAAAAGCTGGGGAAGACTCCCTCTCCTGAGGTGAACCAGTGCAAATCAGGAATATTTTAAATAAAAAGAGACTCAAGGCCAACTTGCAATGAACTCTAAATTACACGGAATTGACACATGCTGAATTTACGGATTCCGTTTAGCCCTGCACCATCTGCAGGGTGAGGTGAGGTATGTAATGCCGTGCCACACTTTGATTATAGCCGATTTCCTTTCTGGCAGGATCTGACAATCCTGGCCTTTTCCCATTTTGTGCATAGAGCTATTTCAAACCTTAAACAGAATAGAGCTCACAGCTGTCCTTGTAGCAACAGTATCTTTACAATATTGAGAAAAAAAAAGTTCAATTTTTTGTTTTCTTTTTTTTAACGATCAAAGTCAACATTTATCTTTGTGTGGAAGTGGGTATGTGGATGTACTAAAATTGTATGTACTTTACTGAACACAGCTTCTCAGACACTGCATGAATTAGGAGGTCTGTACAGAGTATGTGCACATTTTTTTCATTCTCTGTCATACAACCACTTTTTTAATTCTTCCAGTTTCCTATGCCTGAAATGTACCTGTGTATATAATATTTATATTTATATTTTTAATTAAATTATTATCATTAAATATTAATATAATATTTATAACAGACATGTTTTTATCAGAGAGAGTTAATTAGAATAAATTTCAAGGACACTGCTGAAAGATGCAATGAAGACATTCATGTTGTAGTTGTGGTTTAGAAGGAATTCTGGTCTCAGGAACTCCAGCAAACCAGAGAAACTCCACAGCTCTTCAGTATTTCTGATTCAGACAGTGGCAATTAAAAACAGAAGCCAAGCTGTTACCTCTAAATGACTAAAGGGCTGGAAGAATGGGAGCTGCAGTGGTGTAGAAGTGGAGAAGAAGAAAGGAAAGCTGACCATTATAATTTGACAAGTAAATTTTAGAGCATATAGAAATAACAGAGGTGACAGTGCTGACATTTTGCATATCTGTGGAAAGCAGAGAAACATCCTCTATAAAGAACCGTGAGAAGGTGAGAAAGAGTGCAAGTGCAAGGTGTCATTTTGCCTTATGTCCACTAGCCCTTGGACCACACTCATCAAGCTTAGCTTTTATACCCATTTTGGAGTCTGACAAGAAAGGGGGTGGCTCCTTTACACTCAGGAGTTATTGTCAACACCAGTGAGCAACTTTCTGCCAAGGTCTAACACAGACGCTTGCTCAAAGGGTTGCACAGGGAGGCCAGGAGGATGCTGAGCTTCTGGGGGTTGAACAGAATCAAGTATTTAGAGCTGTCGCTGTTTGGTGCTGGCTCCACAGTGGGACCTACACCCATCTAAGATGTACTTGGTTTCAATAAGGTGAAAATGAAATAGAAATGCCTCAACACAATACTGAAAGGAGCACACTGAGCAGGGAGCTGGCTGTAGCAATTTAATGAGGAGCTTAGCACAAGGTGGGATTAGAAATCCAATCCTTCTTAGGGCCAAAGAGTGTTTTTGGAGAATGCAGGAAGCTGTGGCTGGGACGGGCTGCCTGGAGTCCGTCCCCAGTGCACAGGGGGATGCATGTTTCACTCACGACATAGCTGAGGTTGCTCTAAGGGGAATGGCATGCAGATGCCACCAAAGCAACAAAGCATCTGGCATTTCTCCAAAAGTCATCAAATTTCTGAGCAAGCTGCTTAGACTAACGCAATGCAGTCAAGGAAACCAGACCTGAAGCCTTTAACATGATTTGCTGCATTCACCTTTAGATAATTGATCAGCAAATATTCACCATAAAACCTTTGGAGCCAATCATTCAATCATGTGGGAAGAAAGAGACACTGAAACTGCAACAATTTGGATCAGTTTCCAAAGACTAACTTCTGTCCAAGAGGAGTGAGCTTGAAGAGAGGAGACGGCATGAATTCTAAATCCAAACAGCCTTTCGTGTCACAGATCCTCACGTCCCAACCCAATTGCCCAGGGCCAGCAACTGCTTTACCTGCAGCCCAGCTAATACAGGCCTCCTTTGTCCAGAGTCACCAGGCTGAATTTAAAATGTACTTTGATGACCTGGTCAAACTGTTTTGTCTGAAGAAACACCATTTCCTCAGAGTTCAGCCATTAATCCAGTTAAGTGTAATTAAAGCATTTGCACAAGTCTGAACTAATTTCTCTGTTTACAGAACAGACTGGATAAATATCCCTGTGAGAGGCAGAAAATTCATTACAACAACAGCTTAGGTCCCTGTATTTCTAAGCTGTCTTGATATGAGGAAATTACTTCAGTACCCTAACATAAATCTATCATTTCAGTAAGCTCTTAATGTAAAAGCACTGTGGAAATAACGTCAACAACCTTGTGATGACTAATAAATAGACTAATGTACATCCAGCTGCACATAATAAACCTTTAGAGAGCCTAATGCCATCATAAACCGCAAGAACAGGTATCACAAGATTACAACTGAGGTTTTATACACTGGCACAACACTTCACTCATATTAACATTTATTTTTCCCCTTATTTTCCCCAGCTTGCTGCCCTTGCTGGCTCCAACACCAGCCCTCTGAGCTGGTGCCTCGTGGCGCTCCCAGCTCTCTCCAACCACTTCTCAGCATTGAACTTTCTCAGCAGCAAATCCTGGAGCTGCTGCATTGCTGGATGAAGCTTTTTACTTGTACATTAGACAGAATTTTGACATTCTCAGTGTTTTGTGAGAACTGAAACTCTCAGGGCTCCACTCAGCCAGCAGGGACAGAGGTGACTGGGCTGGTATTGTCATGCAGGTGTTTGCCCACTGAGAGCTGCAATGCCACCCAAACCTCACACCAGCCACCAAATGACTGCGAAACAGGAATGACGTTTCACTTCAGTCTCCTGGTTCAAGACAGTTGTTTTAGGCTATCTCTATGCTAATTACACACAAGACAAAGACACTAGTTAAAAATTCAGCTATGCAATTTTGATTCTCATACAGCAACAACAGATTCTCAGTGTTTTGTCCCCCAACTGAGCTTACAGTTCAGCTGAGGATGTTAGTGTGATTACAAAAATACTAAACTGATCTGTGCTACAAAACTGTGTAATATGAGTCACAAGCAGATACAACCATGTGGTGTAACTTTAAGGCCAGGAGGTACTAAAAGTGGAAGAACATCTCTCAGTACCAATCTCCTGAGCATCCAAAAGTGCACGTTTGAATTCAGCACAGCTGCAGATTAGGGAATTAGAAAGGATACTGGCTGTCAATTTAAATTTTTTAAACGACTGATATTTTTTTCCTATAAACATCTGCTTGTAAATAGGTTTCATTATGGCACAGACTTTTGGATTGGAGAAAGTTCTCAAATTCTATTTCCTTTCCAAGTTTCCGTTGGGTATTAACAAATGTGCATACGTTCCAACCTCACAGGCAAAATCCATCTGAGTAACAATTTCTCCTGTCCTTGCTCTAAAAAACCTCGAATAAATACAGCTGCTGTTGCTGATCAGAAGTAAACACTTCTTTATTTGCATTCTTCATCTTTAGTCCCCGGGATGTTAAGGTACATGGTGAAACAGAACACCACTAGCTCTTCCTACCACTCCACACGCTTCTCTTGTGCTTCCTATTTCTACAGCTCCAGGCTTTGTCCCGGCTCCCACAAACTCCTTCACATGGGAGGTTATGGGAAAGGATTCTGCCTCCCAAAGCAGATGGCCATCCTGCCATGCTCGCTGCTTCCTGAGATCCTCCTATTCTTCCTGACATGGGATGGTATGGTAAAAGCCCATCTAGTAACTGCTGGTGTTTGCAGGTTTGCATTTTCTGACATCCTATTTCTTGCCCAGTTACACTGCTTGAGATGTGAGCTAGTAACCGAACACAGAGGAGTCCTTGTTAGGAGATGCTGTCTTGGAGGAGAATGATTTTGTAGTCTCCCAGCAGCCAGATTACGCTGCTGCTCAAGCACCCTTGCAATTCCAAAATTACTGTCTCTTTAGTTTGCATACAATAAAGGCATCAACAAAACACACCACAGGCAGAGACAACCAGCCCTGGGAAGAGTATGGCAGCCCTTGGAGTAGCAATTGCACAACCTCTTTATTTATCCATTTGGGTCCATATATCAGTTCACCACAGGAATCCTGGAGAATTTTAAGTAGCTCTCGTTAATACCCTGGAAGAGATAGGCTGATTACCTTGTGCTCATATATGTGCTCTGGTATATGAGGCTACCAGAGATAATTGGAGAGCTCAGTGAAATATTTGCCTTTCTCAGGTTGCAAATACTGCAGTTCCTCATTAGTTTACCCTGCTATTGCCCATTGGCTCACTAACCAGGGGTTTGCAACCTGAAAGGACAGTGGATGAATTCCTAATAAAATGGGGCAATGTACTGCTTTTTATTTCTGGAGTTTCAGTACATTGTGTTACACTAAGCAAACTTTCTGGTACTGTTTTGTCTGTGCAAGAGACAAGGCACTGTAAGTGAGGAAACTGATGTAAAAAAGGATGCGACTTGATGTCACGTCAACAGTGTAAAGATATTAAAAAGGGCTTTGCAAACCTGAAGAAGAAAAGCACCCATTAAAACTGCTCTATTTCATACTTATGTTCGATCATTTCAGGCAGAAGAGCAGTGAAATGAATTTAGCGCAAAATAGTTTTGTATCAATGTTCATCCACGAACTGCACCGACACATTCACACAGGTTCAAGTATGGAAAAAGAATTCAATGTATTCACATTCCCATCATTGTGAAACCAAAGGTAGGCTATCCTGAGCACCGCTGCAAGGAGTACAGTGATAGTGTTACTGCACCACTTGATAATAACATACCGTAATGTTTCTTCAAGGGAGACAGTACAACCAGGTTGGTACTAGACAGTGAGGAATCACCTCCCCCTTTCACTGTTGTCTTCTAAAAGCATCGTGGACACAAATGCAGCTCACCGCCTCCCTGCCACAGAGCTGTGGTACGAGAGTCCCTGAAGAACAATTTCACCAACTGGTCATCTACTTCTGAATGAAATACTGAAGTACCAATCATACTAAAGTACCAAAGGAGCTTGTGTAAAGCAGCTTTCCTCTGTTGACTTTCAACAGACACGCTCTAATTTACACCATCTCACCTTAAATACTGAAAGCTAAACACCTGCATCTGATTTCACTGCCACTAACTGGTTCTGAATTACAGCAGATAACTGAACATAAACCCCAATCTTGATTAATCTCAAACTTTTGACAGGGAAAGGTGGGGGGAGCTCTCAGCTGAACTGAAAATCTTTCTAATTGGCCTGTGGCAACTGCTTTACAACAGAAAATCTTAAAAACAACCCTCCAGAAATACCAGTACCACTTTGAAAAACCCTGTAGTTTCATGGCACAATTTAGTTCTAAATGATTATATAATTACATTTGTGAATGTAATCCTGTGGGGTATTATTCTAATTATAGACCACAATCCTTCTTAGCAGCTTTCAGCGAAATAATTTGCGTAATGAAATGAAGGTTTCCAGCTGCAGCAAACAAACCAATCTCAAACCTTTTTTGTAAATGACAGGATATCCTTAATGGTGTGATCAAACTTGGATCAATCCACTGACTCTGTATGTGCCTGGATTTGGGGGATTCCTTATTCCAGAGTAGAAAATGGCTGAGAGTAGCATGCTACCTGCAGAACACACAGACATTGTCTAAGATGATAAATAATACAAAAAAAATTAAAACTGATGCCACAGCTATTCCATCCAAGGGTGACAGTGCCACCACTCCAAGTGCTGTTGTACACAGAGGCTGAAGACAAGGGACTCCTGGCCTCGTGGACATGTTTATTCTGATGATCCAAAAGGAAATTTTGCTAAAAGAAGCTTTTATCTGTAAACACTGAGCTGCATCGCAGAACAATGAATACAGTTGAAAAGCAAGCAAACACACAGTAACTCCAAATAGGTGCAGCAGCCTTCACCTGGCTAAATTGTGATCTTTGTGAACACTAAATGTCTCTGTAGACACTCCAATGCCACTGAATAGTGCTTCATGACACTGGTATATTATCTGTGCCTTGGGCTAAAATCTATTCACTCTCCCAAAACCATTACCAGCCATTTGGTGATACAAACAGCACCTACAAGCAGCACTTCACTATTGCCTACTTCCTGACAAGCCGTCCTTTAGGGTATCCGCATGCCTTTTGCCACATGAGCCGTCCTGTTTGTCAGCTAGAAGTTTCCTGAGATTGTGTCCAGCTTCCCTTCTATTGCTCCTTGTGTAACATCTTTATGCAATGCTCCACCCAAAGTAACAAAGCAGATGATGCCAATGCAGAAGAACTGGTGCATTCTGTGAAGACAGAGGTTTACAGAAGCTAGAAATTGGAAGGACCCATCAAGCCAGTAAATCTACCTTCCTGTAGGAGTAGGATGTAGACCTTTGATCAAGAGTGCACTGGGATATTAGGTAACATAGTTAGACTACAGAAAAAAGGTCAAGAAATAATTATTTAAAAACCAACAGTTTCTCTAGATTATTTTGCTGGTTGCACAGTAAAACCCAGATTCTTAATTGGGCCAGTTTTCTGATCTAGACAACGTGCACCAATGCAGGCAGCCAAAAGACCAAAGTGCATTTACTGGAGGCAGAGATTTGTTCCAAGACTGCCAGTATTTCAGATAATCAACTTCTCAGTTGGATTTACTTAAAAATGAACTCTCTCTAAACATACAGATACATGAACATGAGCTTGTTAATTTCCACAGTAAAAAGCCAATGTCCTCTTTACTGTCCAAAACTGGAAGTTGAAGTAATTCTTGTAATGAGAATCAATCACCATTATTTCTGACACCAAAATTTATTTTTAAAACTACACTATATTAGAGGACATGGTTACTCCACTCAAAAGTCTGTGCACTGCCAACAGGACAAAACCGCTATGGGCTGAAAACATCCGTGCTACCTCGTTTCCAGACCACTCCTCAGGGGAGCACCATCCTTGGCCCATTTTCAGAGCTCTCATTCAATATGGAAACTAGAGAAACTCAAACTTGAGGCTGTTTAAAGATCCTTCTTGATGCACTGCACATACCTGTCCCCGCATACACATAACAAACATCTTCACACAATCTAGAACTGCATACACTATTCTCTCTTCCTTTACATTCCCTTTGGAAGAAGTACATTTTCTGTACAGACTGGAAGCAGAAGCAACTCCCAATACAAGCACATGCTATCTCCATGATGCAGAATTAAAGCAGGGCTTCAGAGTGGGCCCTGAGAAACACTACAAGTTTCCCACCACTGTACTTGAGAGTCAGTGGCTGCCAAGCTGGTCTGCACTCAGGAGAGTAGCCCTAAAAGCACTAGTTTCAGGACAGGACAATCAACAGGAGCTGTGAAAACTCTGAAATGCAATTTTACTCTCTCTTTCTAAAATACACCCCCTCCCTCAAATTTTATTTCTGAATTAAAGTCTGCATTCCCCTGGTTTCCCACTGGTCTTAGGCTTCAGCGTGCAGACATGATGTAAAGCATTGGTTTCAAGGAAGACAGTGAATTGTAAAGACCAACTTCCTCTACTGTATTATCTGACAGCATTTGGAAACAGTAGGCAGCCATGTGGAAACGACAAATTGTAAGTGGGGTATTGCTGCAAGCAAGCACAATCACAGATGGCCAGATACAAACAAAAGCAGGCCCACCGCTTGCTGTCTAGTGTGCTTTATATGAATACACTGTGGGCACCCATCTTGGCAATTTGCAATTTGTTGTATATGAACAGCAGCCCTTCAGTACAAGCACCCCTGCCTCCACTTCCTAGAGTGACAGCAGCTTGCAGCTGCTGCAAAATAGTGCAACCTAGTGAGCTAAATTACATGCTACATTGGGCTGAGACAGCAATGCATGTCCCACTACACGCAGCTTGCGTGGGGATGAGGGAAGGTGTCATTGCCTATCTGTTGCAATTGCTCCTTTTTAAAGACCTTTATTCTTATCTTTGATGCCCAGTCATTTCTCTCTCCCTTTTCCCAGTCATCATCCACAGTAGACAAGGTATGAAGTGACACTTCTTATCAAGTATACGTGTCAGGGAGGTTTGCAGCTTGAGGGTGTGCTATCTGTCTGCACATAAGGAAATAGCAGATGTTGGGGAAATACAGTAAATACCATCCTATTTGTTATTATGATTTTGAATAGATAAGATTCAATCAGACAATACAGGAAATCCCATATTAGTTTTGGTAATCCTAGCCCTAGCTGATGGGTTTTAGGAGAGCTCTCAGTCTGGACTTATACTCTGTGCTTCCCAGACCCATGCCTTCCTATAGCACTACAGATGAACATTGCAACTGGGCAGTTAACAGGTATATCCCTACAGCACACTACGCTGAGAAAAGGCGAGCAGGGAATGCTCAGAGGAACAGGAAAAACAGAGACTGAACCTACTCAGTGTGACCTGTATATTTTGGGCTGAAGCTTACACATTCATGTGCTGGGATACTGTTTTAGTTAAGCCAGCTTGCATAAAATGACTTCTGTTCTTACTGTATTACTCCTTGGTTCTTCCTTAGGCTTTTTTATTCTTATTTCCCTGAGCAACCAACCAGTAGATTATCGACCAAATTGTTTTGGCTCAACGTTATCATAAATGTTGATTATTGGTGTTATCATTACTTATGACTACGGACACTTTCATCAGCTATATAATAAGAATACTCACACTAGAATCAACACATGGGATGGCTGTGCCTGTACAGTCCAAGACGAAGGCACATGACACAAGGACATCTGAGAATGACTGGCACCTGCTGTAGTTTTAGTCAAGCATGTTTACTGGGCCAGGGGAAGAAAACAGATACGCCTATTTTATGTAGCTCTTCTTTTACAATAATAGTGTTTGTAGAATCGGTAGTCAGTTTGAATTGTGTTCTGTGCATTGCATTATATATGTAAATTAATTCCTATTAATCTTTATAATGTTAAGCTACTGCTAAAAATGTTCATTTAAGAACTGCCTTTGTTCTTCTGTCTCCCTAATTTCAATTCCCTTCAGTCTTTTCTCCCTGTGTATTAAAGTACTTTATTAATTTTGTCACGTTAATCTGATCATCACTAAACACACTACCATTTCTAAAGACCTAAAACATGAAGCTAAGCTATAGTGACATGAAAACAAAAAGCCTAATGTGCAACAGGCAAAGCAGCTCTCATTGTGCCTGGCCTATGAGAAGGTAACAATCTCTGCCTTACTTCTGGTCGAGCCCACCCAGCCTCCGTGGCACTGCGGCCAGAAGCCAAGCAGAGCTGTAGCCCAGAACAGAGAGGGCAGGGGAGATGAGGCAGGACACACAATTAAAACCTCATTAAAATAACAGGAGGGTTAAGTGTGTCTTCAGAAAGGAAGGCATAAAAACCTGACAATGGCAAAACCACCAAGCTCTCTGTCATTCCGCATATTATTGAATGGAAGGCCTGAAGCAGAGAGGATTATCTCAGAATGTTGATTACCCAGACATTGTATGTCAGAACACAATACCCAGGTCTATGGAACTAGCATTAATTCTGAAACAGATAGGATGAAAACGGAGAAGTAACTATCAAATGGAATTGTCTTTCTCATTACAGGATGGACATGTTGATAAACTGAGGTCTCATGCCAGTAAAAAAGACCTGCAAAGAAAGCAGGAATTCATGAGAATTCATGAAACAGTATGTACTTATAGAAACAAATTCCTATTTTAAGATTCATTTCCATTCCCAAAAATGTGATCTCTAGAAAACCGTTGCCCATTTAAACATATCAATACTTAGCTAGAAATTTCTTTTCCTCTTCCATTTATGTTTACTAAATTGCAAGATTTTAGCAAGTGTTTTGGCTAATAGCTGATAAAAATGTAGATAATTCAATGTTCAGGTGATACTGAAATAGGGGTGTGCTATAAAACTGGCCTGGAGCTCCAGACAGAAGCAACAGCAGGCACAAGCAGATTTCTCTGACCAAGCATATTTTCTCTCATTATGTGATCGTTGGTTAAGTTATGCCTAACAGGTAGAATGTGATTGATCTCATTGACTAATTAAAAAAACAGAAAGAACTATTTTTCATGAATACACATGCAGAGTCTGAAAACTGAATTTCAAAACTTGCTTCATAAACAATCCATAGCTTGTCAGCTTTTTGCTTGCTTGTAGTATTTACTAAATGTTTCTGAAGGCAGAATAGATTAGGAAATTGTGGAACTGGTTCACAAACATTTCATTAATCCCAAAGGAAATTAAACTTATAAAAATGATCACTATCCTCTACAAATTAGCTATTCTATGACAAAATTATTTTCTCCTTAATCACAGAACCAAATTCTTATCCTGAATACTTCCAGTTCATTAAAGGCCATTAATATAATTGGGAACTGTATGATATGAGGAGGCAAGATGTGCTTTGTAGGAAGCACAGATGTTAATTTCATTTCATTTTTCAATTCAGTTTATTTTGAGGAATGAAAAAAAAGAAAGAAAAGGAAACAGAAAGTGATGTGACTCAATGACAGTGATGTGCAGCAAAAATAAATAGGACATGAAAAACTAAAAGATAAACTGCAACAGTCCAGTCTGCATACTCAATATTAAAGAATACACATATGCTCAGAATAAATTTTCAAGGCCTTGGACACACCACTTCATGATCTATGATTAATCACAGAAGAAACAGAAGACAGTCCTATATCAATTGCTTCTCTGAAAGCAAGATGTGTTGAACATAGAGTTCACCTATACAGCCTATGCATAGTTTTGACACATTTTCTAGATACTTGCTGCCTGTTGAAATACAAGAAGAAAAAAAAAGGACAGCAAGTGGCAAGGAATTCCTTTCCCCATCTCTGGATCTAAAAGATCATTTGTAATTATAATGTTTTCAAGTTCAGCTCAAATCAGGAAGATTTAAATTTCTTATACAATTTTACGCACAAAGCCATACTGACTTAGAAAACATGACTATATCACTCATACTTTCTGCGAGAGTTTTGTTAAATTCCTTTAGAAAGGGTGTACTTTGTAAACTTTTATTCTTTGTTCAAAAAGCTTTCAAATCATGCAACATTTGAGAAAGAGAGGAAATTGGTTTGGATTAGTGGTTAAAGGCTTTGGCCACAGTCCCTAGTCTTGTTGACTCCCTAACGGAGCGTGGTTATGGCTGACTGAAAGGCCCCGAATCATTATTTATTCTTGTCTGTACTTAGGGGCTAACCAGGCAGAATTGTTCAGCTGCACTGATTGCTTCACATAGTGCTTGACAGAAGTTTAATTCTATGGTTTAGAAAAAGTTTCTGGTGCATATGATGAGCGCAGGGGTCACTAATCACTATTAAGCCTGGATCCAGAGCTGACGCAAGTGCAGCACACACAGGGACTGGCACTATCCCCTTCGGGTTGGTCAGGATACAAGAGAGCAAAGCAAAACATTTTTTGACAAGCTGCTGAACTACTTTTGCTTGCAGTGTGAAAGATATATGAAGTACACTGACAGTAAAGAAAAACAAAACAACACTCAGATTTTGGCAGGGCACAAAGCAGGAAATGGACACCTAAACTGATTTTACAGAGAAGGATTTTTAATGATCAAATCCAAAATACAGTACTTGCATACTGCAGCAGAGCCTCCACAACAAGGGAGTGGTGGGACTGTATGGAAGGTTATACGGCGCCAATGTTTCCTCAAAGCTGGTATCTGGTCACAGTCACTTGGGAACATAGGGATGACACACTGTTTGCTAGTCTAACGAGATACCGTGAGGGCAAATGTTATCAGCAAAACTGTGTCTATCCAGCCTCCCTGAGCAGCAATATTTCTGTTGGGAGCATTCACCAGTGCAACTTTTACTAGTAAGCAGGTGAGCCCCAGAAGACTGCAAATTGGCCTAGACCATTCCTCAAATTTAAGAAGAAGGTCTGTCCTGTTCAGCATGTACTGAAGCATCAGACTGGGTAAGACCATACACACATGGAGTTTGTTGCTTTAATTTTTTTTTCTGATCTGTCTTAATTTCTAAGTAAAAATCCTGTGTTTTAAACACCTGTTGGTCAACACCACTGGGTATAAGCCTTCAAACAGGACACCTAGGTCATCTATTTAAAACCTGAATTTGCTTTTCCCATGGTGCTGGATCGATCCATGGGAACCAGGTAAAACTGTGCTGTGGTACCGAAGATGTGTTTCCTCAAAGTGAGTATCATCCTATCTGCGACCACTTCATAACCACATGAATGTGAAACATTTTTCCATCGTAATGCTTTGACTATTAATGAGAGAATATTCTAGTAAGATAAATATGGGAAAAAGCATCTAGCTTCAAACACTTGAAATAAGACTCACTACATGCCTCCTACAACACAGAAGATATACATAAGCCCAATCCAAATTATGAGACTCTGCCAGGGATGCAAAAAATGGGGCAGTAGCAGCTTAAGCATTATGACAGATTTCTCAAAGGTGCACAGTAGGTTTCTGAGTGTTCAGTTTCCACAGAAACTAAGCTACAGATTTCTTGCCTTTTGTAAGTCTGAGTCCTATTAGAGACATAATTTTATTGCAGCTTTACCTGTTTAGCGGAAACATACATTTTGTAAAGTTTGGAAAAGTTGAGCTCTGAAAACCTTAAAATAATTATCATTATCTCCATCTATTGTAGACTTATAAATATACAAACATAGGCACGAGCTTCGTAGCAGTTACTGGTACAGTGCTAATGGCGATGACTGAAATTCTCTTCAATCTTCTAGTGAAAAGACTGTAATCAAGGCACATTGGCCATAAAGATTAAGTAGGCCTTGACAGAACTACAAAATATTTACAATCAAGGCCAATAACCTCAGAGATGCGGAAGTGCGAGAGGAAAGCCGTGTCTGCCTTCTGCAGCACAGGGGATTGAGATTCTGTCCAGCTCTTCACATATTTGATTGTTTGATTTATTTCCTGGGAGCCCTTCATTTCAG
This sequence comes from Aptenodytes patagonicus, assembly GCF_965638725.1. Lineage (NCBI taxonomy): Eukaryota > Metazoa > Chordata > Aves > Sphenisciformes > Spheniscidae > Aptenodytes > Aptenodytes patagonicus. The sequence goes on from NC_134959.1 coordinate 14,233,643, forward strand.
ACGGCATTCTACTTCTTTATCTTTTTTGTGCACATTTTAACTTGTTTACTGATTTACTAAGCAACTTTATATTAGCTCCCCACCCAAAGGACTGCTGAAACTGCTCTAAGTATTTACTTTCAATCAGACAGCTTTTCTCTTCCATTTGTTTTCCTGACATTATCAGTACCTTCATATGAAAGAAGAAGCTCCAGCAGTGCACCTCTATCACAGTGGCTACACATTTTAATCAGAAGGTAAAGGAAACAAATCTGAAAAAATTGATATAAATAGGATACTTGAACTTTATAACATGACTCTCTCACAGCTTTATGTCAAAGACATGATAGCTACTGCAGTAGGAAAAGTTCCTGCTCAGTGAATAATTGGAGAATACTCTTCTGATGGTTTTTCAGAGTCAATTTACAGAATGCAGCTGTCTCCACTCAGATCAAAGTCCCTGTTAAAATGGCCAGATTTATCTTTCTGATAGGATCTGCTCTTCAGCTTCTACAGTGAAAGGTCCTCTGTCCCTCTCAGCCCCAATGTGATCTGCCTCACAGCGATGGGAGAGGTCCGCATGTGAAAATGGCCTTTCAGTAAAAAAACAAAGTATCCCAATAGTTACATATGAATATAATTTCTGATCCCACAGAGCTAAGCCTTGCAGAGTAACCTTCTCATTTGTTACAGTCACCAGCAATTTCAAAAATGTATATGCTAATTTTCATTTTTAACTCAGCTAAAATAAATCTCTCAGTGGGTCTTGTCGATAAGAACAACACATATATGTAGGCTATAAGATGCTTAAGTTTATATAGTAGTTTCAGGGGTGGGAAAAAATGCTGAGAGTTCCCCTTCAGTGTATCCTATGGGACTTTGCAATTTAGAGCAGCTTCTTCCCTGGGGAGGACTTTGCAGCAGACCCAGATTGCCACTGCCCTCGCTGAAGGCCAGTATGAAAATTCCTTTGATTTCATGAGCGAATTTCCAAGCTCTTTTCTGGTGAAATCACCAAAGAGCCAAAGGCAAACACTAAACACCAAGTGAGTACCAGAGAATGGCACTAACTTTAAACCAGGTTTCCACTACCCCCAGACAGCATTTGGAGTACAATGAGCTTAACAACATATTAGGTGGTACACACAGACAGATTATTAAATAGTGATATTGGTTCTTCTGAAATAAACCCCTTTGATTCCAGCAGAGCCAGAACAGTACCTACGCTGCCCAACTCCAGGCTTGACTTGGCTGTTCCTGCTACTCCTAATTCAAATCATGAAGAAGCTGACACAAACCTCAGAAGCAGTAAAACCCTAGCTCCTTCTCCCATTTAGAAGAAAAAAGAAAGCCCCTCCCCCCCCACGCCCCCCTCCAAACTAACGAATTCCCATGTTCCTGAATTTCTGTAGCTGATTTGTTGGTGACATTTTTCATCCTGACAGCACATTCAGGAAACGTGACAAATTTAGGCAACAGTCTCGCACTGAAAAATGTTCCTGCGAACTTTTCCCAGTTAAGCTGCAATGAATTTGCTTCGCAAAAAACAAAAGGTTTTTCCTCAGCTTAGCTTCCAGTTACTTTGATACATGATGTTTCAAATAGTTTTAAAAAATGGACCCAGCATGAGTTTTGTATTAGTTTTTAAAGCTCAGATCATCGTTCAAGATACTGTGCTATTTCTCACTGCTAGATCTGAAAGAGAAGTGTGAGCTTTTGCAGTCCCAAAGCATCATCAGTACCCACTTCCACAGAGTCTAATTTTCTAAAGCGTCCTTTCAATTTGTGGCAGCAACTCAGTGTGTGACATCACCTGGCTCTGCAATTGCAGAATTGCTGCATAATGCAATTTTGTAATTGTCAGATGTTGGAGCTCTGGCTGAGCAAGCTGGGGGACCTATCTGTTGCTTTTCAGACCATTCAGTGATGAGTCAGTCGGTCCTGGGGAGGTCTCATATGTCTCAAATGAAGCCATAAACCCTGTCACAAAATAGAAATAAAAGCTTTGGCAAGCTGTGAACGATTGGAGTGAACGATGCCCTGTGAGGGTCACAGACAAGATAGCTGGGCTCAGCAGAGCGGCTGGATAGGATACCTGTGGTATTTTACGAATTATTATTCTAAACAGAAAATACAGGCTGGTGTGTTTGTGTTGAATGCAGAGGAAGAGGGTGAGGAATTGCACATTGCAATAGGCATTCAGGAGGCTTTTAGCCAGCTGCACTCACAGCTTTAGCAGCCAAGAGCCTTTTAAGCCCCTTCTGCTTGTATAACCTCTCTCTACCTCACAAATGGAAATTCCACACCAAAACTCTCAAGGCCACCTTTTGGTGACTGTTTAGCTTCACAACTATACTTTCTACACAGCTTTCCCTTGTCCACGGGACTTCAACAAGTACTGCAGTGTAAATATTCCTTCTGAGATATCTTCTAACTCTGGTGCGTGACCATGTTACCATGAATTGTTATAGCAAACTTTCTTTGTATTCACTTCATTAACTAGAGACTTCTGAGATCAACAGCAAAACTACAACTTCAAGATCCTTTCAAAACATATCCTAAAGCCCCCTGGATATTCCCGATTGATATAAGCTGCTTTTATGTGCTGCATACAAGGGCTTCACTGTAAACTTTAAGAGCTAGTAGCACTAAATTGAAATGAAAGATGGTTTTGGCTAGACCAGAAATACACAAAACCAGCTTTTTCTTGTGGTGGCATTTGTTCTCACAACAAAAACCAGCAAGGAAGAAATTAAAAATCAACTACCATAGCAAATGGGTACAAAAATTGTTTTGGATACTAAGTACAACAATGAGAAACAGAAACCAAACTGCTGTAGGATAACACACATTTTGTCATCTGCCATTGAATTACCAGAGCTCATCCCCAGCCTGGAACAGGAAAAAAAGCATACAAAGGAGAATTTTACACTAACAGTGTTCTCCTAAGAGATAAATGTTACACAAATATCACAAATGCCTAACTCTATCCTTGAGAAGCAAAGTGTTTCTTGAATGGGATGCTAGCATGTATAATACTAAACTAATCTTTGGGTTCTTAGGAACTTTGCACTGCAATGGCAGGTCTATCGACTCCACTTTTGAAAACTTCTCCTTTTCAGTCAGATAGAGTTAGATTAACAACAGATCTATTAGTTTCATCACTACTCATGAAACAACCACTATGCTGAGCTGTAAATACTGTGCCTGTGGGAACAGTTTGTTTATTCTTGCTAATTATGAGAAATTCTAGAAGGACAACTTGTAAATAGAAATTTTAGAAGCTTTAAAATTAGAAGATTGGAACCATTGTTTCAAAATTAAACATCTACAATTCATTTATGGGAAATTAGGACTTGTGTTTCTAAGAGCTTCCGGCACATTGCACAATTGCTGTCCTTAGATCTTCAATGAAATGCAGAATTAACTCAGCTCTTCCATCCACAAGTCTACTTAAGTTTGCATCCACAATTGCTAACCCTTTGAGCACATACTGCAAAATGCAAATAGGCTAGGAAATGTTCATCTGTGATCAGCACCTAATGATATGAGTGACATGAATTTGGAGAATATTCATGGAAGCATAATAATTAGATGTTGAATAGACCTGAGGCTGTCTTCCATTACCTAGTTACTGCAGCACTGAGCCTAGACTGATTACTTTTGACCAATCTCATCTTACAAAGATCTGTGTGAAGAATCTTCTACTCCTTCTCTTGAGAGACTTTCCCAATAAAGCAGATCTTGCTTTTAAAATATTTGTCTTGATAACCTTTATCTACTTTTTGAATAGTCTACTTAATTTTAATACTAGGCACACATTGCCTTGCTTTACAGAAAGGTGTATTCAGCTTTATCAACTATTTATGGACAATACACTGGCACTTAAGCTTTTGTTTTGTCGTATTGTTCTCTATGTGTTCTTTTCAGCACTTCAGAACCACAAGGGCATTCCTCCGGTATCTCCTGTATAACTTTGGTCCTCCAGAAAATGTATAAGAAATGATAAATTTTGATAGAAATAGCTTATGAAATCCCCTCGAGACTGCACAGATGGCCAGAAATCATGATTGGAAGCATTCATACATATTTCAGAGTGATACACTGGGAAAAAAGATACATTGCAAGATGAAAAAACAGCAAAGAAAACTCAAACTCAGGATGCACTTTGGCTGAAACCAGGTTGGTGTTTCCCCTAAACAGCCATCATGCAATCTGATTGAAAACACAACACTTGAATTCAACAGATGCAAATGAAGCACTGTTAAACAGGACTTTTTTTAACAACTGAGACTGCTACAGCTTGATTATATATCTTATCTTTAGCCAGATTATTAAATATATGAACAGCAAGACAATTCTGCTAGATACATACCACCCAACAGAACATATGTAAACACAGTGAATTAACAAACGCAAACAGTTAATCCAGACTGTAGGGCTGGACGTTAATACTCAGGCAACACTGTAGTTGATATTATGCATAAACAATAAAATCTAGGACACTTGAAGTAGCTCAGCCAACACGTAGCTTTTGTTTTAAAGGATGCACTAGCCTAGTGTTAAGGTTATTATCACTTAAAAACATGTAAAATTTCACAGATTTAGAAAAGGGAAAAAAACTCAGAAAATGCATGGTGAAGTAGGAAGAAATCTAAATATAGCTATTCCATCATAAAGATTTTATTGGTGCCAGTTAAGAATGATTTGCTCACTCGTATCTTCAGCACATTTGTGCCAATTTTGCAAATTTTGTGCTTTTACACCCCCCCACCCCCACCCCCACGTACATCAGATATTCCCCTCCCTTTGGAGTACACCCAAGAAAAATGTATTCCGACCGCAGGCTTGGATCAGCCATGGCTGTAAGCCAGGGCTTCTGCATTGCATTCCCAGTTTTTTCCAAATCTCTCTGCATATGCCCTGCCAAGTCATTGTCTCCAGAAGTAAGAAAGAGCTAATAAAGCTGTGTCAGTCCGTTCAATGTGGTTCAGCACTCTCTGCTGAACGTCCTGTTTCACCAGCCTGAAATCCTATCTTCCAGTGCTTAAGCATGCTGAGACATAAAGTTTTGGAGAGCTGTTACTGGAGAAGACCATTCTGTAAAGAGCATGGTGCAGGTAACTTGTAAGTTTGCACAAAATCTCAGAAGCTCTCTGTGAAGACAGGACAGATTTGCAGGATCAGGGCCTTATATTCTGAAGTGACAATCTGGACTGCTTCTTTGCCAGTATAACTGGTTGGACTTCAATAGAATTGCTCTTGACATATCAGTGGCAGGGAAAGGGAAAAGTGGCCTTTGAACATGCAAGTGACATTTCCCATAGCTTCTTTAGCTGCAAGAACTTCTGATAATACCACTGTGCAGAGAAGGAAAGTCTCTGCTAGGTTGAAAATAACCTATTTTATTAAAAATTTTCAGCTCTGATGTTTAGTAAAAGCCAAGTGGCCTCCATTATCTACACAAAAATAGCCCACTAGGTATCCAGGGCTGCCTTTTCTAGCACCTCTGCATACTCTTTAGCCCTGTTCTGCATTAGCTGAACAGGATTCTCAGAACCCCTCCTCAATCTGCACTATGCTCCACATTTAACATTGTTGTGCACTCACTCACTGAACCATTTTTAAACTCAGTCTCCTGCTGAGAGCTAAATGCACTGTTTGTATTCTAATCTTTGTACCTACTGCAGCTGAAGTATAACAGTTCCTCAGTTAGAAGGCAATAGCTAAAGCAAGGGAAATATAATTAAGAAAAATAAAAAATGATTGATAGGAAATACAGCACATTGCTCTAGACATATTAATTTAGTGCTGAGTGACTTGAACAACTAATTTATTAAAATTACCTGGAAACATCTTATGATTACCCCAACATAAGCACTCTTTAATTTGCCTCTGCTTCTATTCTTGGCAAGACAGTCCACGTTTTGCATGCTCAATGTACAAGATGCATGAAAACCAATTAATGCTGTTGACCTATACAAATGGGATAACACCAGCAGACTTGATCACCACCAGACAAGTGCAGATAACTGGTAAATGAAGGACTCGGTCCTAATTTGTGAAGCCAGTCAGAATTAAAACATGCTGAACTCTCCTTGGGTTCCATGAGAGGTGTGAATATTTAGTATCCTGTGCCACAGCGAGATGCTACAACCTATCAAAGTTTTGACACTTTACAAGTTCATTGCCTGTAGCAACTAGAAAATGAGCTCCTAGGAGGGAGAGGTGGCTGTAATGAGAGGAATACCACATACTTCCATACCAGGCTCCCGCCCTGTTTGCCCTCACAAATCAGTCCCTCCCAAAGCTACCCTTGTGTGCTGATGAGCTCCTGACTCCTACAGCAGAGCTAATGTCATGCCACAGGCTCTTTCAGGCTGTTGCCTCAGAGCACTCTTAGTCACGGGTCAGTCTCCTTCATAGGATTAAAACATTTCAGAGGCTTGGTCAGAAAACACAGGGAAGGCCTTGATTTCTCACTTCATTGGTAAATACGTTGTGTATTATTGAACTGACTCTCAGGGTTGGGGGAGCTTTCCGCTGTGGTTTAACTACATCTAGCTCATCACCTAGATCCCAAGTGCTTGCTCAGAGATGTCCGCAGGATGAGATCCCTGAAGAAGTCTGAACTGGTTCATCCAGAACAACACAGAGAAGAGGTTCTCTTATAAAAGATCAAGTCTAATAGTTGAAGACAGACACAAGTTTGAAACCTCTTTAGAGAATTTATTTTCCTGGAACATTAAAAAATGTTTTGTTCAATTTCCCTGAGCAGAAAATGGTGATAAAAGTGGAAACTGATAAGCAGGACATGTTCAAGGGACAGCAGATGAGCTCCAGAGTGACTGGTGCAGCACCGTTCCACTGCATTCAAATCTGGAGAAGAACATCTAGCCCTGTGTTGACTGTTGGGAAAGTGAATGTGATACTTCACACAAAGGCCATGTACTGTTTTGTCACCTCACAACTTCACACAAACAGAATGCAAACCGTGTCTGGCCCATTTGGTCACTTCTCCCTTTTTCACTAACAGGTAACGGTTAAAAGCTCCCTCCTGGATTTCCCAGCTGCTCCAGGCCATGCTCCTCCTCAGTCAGCCACCAGTGACACTATGCTCTTGAAGGCTTTGGCCAGCCTGCATTACGTCTGACAAAGAGATGGGCACAGCTTCCTGGTGATAAATGCCATGGTCCATAATTATTGAGAAAAAATATTTCGGGGGGGCGGGGGGAAATGCTGTGCTGACTTCTCCTTTTAATAGCCGCATCTCTGGTAAAAGGCTCCAATTCACAGAAAACATGAGCCAAATTCAGCTATGGTGCTCCTTCAGCAAAGTGTAGGGGATTGCATCAGGGAAGGATTTTGGCCCCTTGTGTGCAATTGGAATGCGATAGCGGTGCTGCTGAAACAACCCACTGCACTGCATAACAACTGCTGTCGGTCAGTGAAAGTCGCAGTTTTTGTTTGCATAGGTGGTAGAGCACAGCCATAAAGCCTGATGTTAGTGCCTCTCTCTGATTTTTCCTGAAGTTCATTTTCTAAATGAATACCCAGCATATGATTCTCTCAGCCCTGTGTCTCTTCTGCCGATTAATCTGCTGCCATTTCAGGTTACATGGAACTTCCCCCAGTTCATAATGGGGAAGATATTAATTACGTTCAGGGAAAATTGAGTTTCATGACTCCCAGAGGAACATGCTACAGTCCTCATGAAACAACTTCTTTCCACCTTTTTATGTCAAGTACAACAGACTCCGCATAAATGGTGCAAGACATTTTTATCAGTTACATCATGAGTGGAAAAGAACAGCAATTGTATCAAACTGCCTGCGTGCATTAACCTTGTTTCTGAGGAGCTAAAGTTATTTTTTGGAAGCAAAGTTAAGGAAGATACTGCACAAAAAATAGTCTGTCACTTGGTCTTACTTCTCCTCTTTTGCCTATATTTCCTTTTGGCAGCGGTCATACCCCGCCTACTTGAACATTGAAGAGGGTTCTAGCTGGTGAATAAAATTTGCAAACCCTAAAGCTATGCACTTAAGTTCTTATCCTGAGGGTCATTTTAAACAGGCAACCATAGAGAAAACCAAACCCAGTGTACATTATCTATACTGCAAACTAATTTCATGAGGCAACTGGCGCTGGAGCATGAGTCTTAGTTCCAACAGGTAACCATTTCTTATTGCTCTTGTCATGACAGTATCCTTCAGAAAGATGATTTCTCTCGCAGAAAGAAGTGAATTATCAGAAATTGCTGTTTGATTTTCCTTGATTTGCGCTGCATACTGATAATCATTAAAATACATCTTTCTTGGTCAATCACTTTTTTATTGCCTGAAGCTCGTCTGTATGAGGACTTTACTTTCCCAAGCAGTGTGATCAGGAAGCAACAGCACAGAATTGGGAGAAAAAAAAAACCTAAGTTTGAATCCTTACCCTGCCCCTGCAAAAAGGAAAAAGGGAAAAAACCTCCCTCCCTCACTTCTGAAGAGTGGAAATTAATTACCTTGCACATATACGCCCATGATTTCAAATAGGCTCAAGTAGCATACATATAAGAATTAATTGCACATGCCTGTTTTGTCTGAAGTAAAGACACATTAAGGATGTAAAGACATTTCCAGACCCATGGGAACAATGTTCTTACGCCAGCATTACTCTACTGGAATACAAAAGAACCTGTGGTTTTTGCTTTTTTAAAATGCATTTAGCATGACTGAAGAGCCTAGCACTGCTGCCGTGGCTGCCGAGTCCCTGTCACTCCCAGGCCGAGGGCACAGGGAACATGGAAAGCACCTCGCCCAAGTGTCCCCTAACCTGATGCACACACAGAAGACACATTTGCAGACAATCCCATCAGCAGCACCATTTACAATGGCAGAGGAGGACGGTGTGAGCAACAGAGCTCTGACACCAGTTAGCAGACAGGGAAGGGGGCAGCAAGGGCAGGAATGGATGTGGAAGTTGCTGGTGCCAGAAGCAGAACTGGGTTTGAGCATTCCCTCCTGCCCCCCTCCCTCCCTCCTGCTTTTTAGTAATTTCTCTCCAACTTTCTCCAAAGCAGTGTTTGAGAAAAGGAGAATAGAGAACACAAATCTGCTCAAAATGAAGCCTTGAGTACTGCTTCTCATGCTGATCCTGTTCTACAACAAAGAAACAGGTGGCAAGGTCCCGCGGAATGCTCATGGGTTCATCCCAAGGCCTCTCTCCACTTGCTCAAACCTTTGGTGGCCCATGGGAGCCCAACACCATGTGGGAACAGGGAGGAGACCCAGTGCATTACACCTCCCTCCCCAAAAGCAGCTGACCCCACTAGGAACAGCTCCCCATCTCAGCTATCTGGGTGGGCTGAGCCATCATTCGCAACCTCCCAGCCACTTTGGCAAGGTGTAAGCCAAGGGGAGGAGAGACAAACTCACCCAGCCACAGACACGGGAAGTATATTGCACAGGGGAGTAGGGAAAGAAGCTTCTTCCACCGCTCTTCACACAGATGTATGGCCACCAACAGCCCAGGAAAAAACACAGACTGAGGTGCTAGTCTTTGTCTCGGCAGCAGCAAGGTAGGTTGGGCATCCTGTGCTTAAGCACAAGGACTTGAGATGGAGATTTCAATTTCTGCCATCTCAGAGATAGAGGACTAACCCTATAATTTCTCTGTGTCTCTCTTCCTGCAAAGAGCAATTGCAAGTCATATGTGTAGGGACCTTACACTAGTTCAATGTGCCTTGTATGCTAGTTAGAAAGGCAAGACATCATTATGCAATATAAAGTTCCAGTTCTGCAAGAATCAAGGGCTTAAAACACCTTTAAAAATCTAGCCTCAAATTTTGTGGTAGCAATTTAAAACAAGAACATCTTAACAGGTTCTTGAAAATGCTGGATTCCAGCTTTAGTAAAATCTTATTCTTGATTAAATGATGCTTAATTGAAAGTGGTGGGTGATTTCTCATCAGCATAAGTAATCTGCTATAATACCTGTACAGGCTGTCAAACCATTGTCACATTGAAATACTGCTTTCCCCTTTCTGTCCATTTGATCATACATTCCATTTTGGATTTCTCTGCTTTCTATACAGAGGCTTCTTGAGCTCAAGATCACAGAGGTGGTCTGGCAATAAAAACATTCAAGCAGCAATACAAACAGCTGGGAATTTATTGCATCAGGATTTGTTTTTAAAATATAGGTTTCTCCTGATAAACTAATATTGTCATCTGTTCTGGTGGCAGAGCATACTACAAACAGCAATCTTCCCCCAGAGAAAAAATGTCAGATTGTGATTTATGAACAGGGAGCCACTAAAGAGTATGATTTCACCCTAAATTAGTAATTTATCAAGTAAAGAACCACAAGCAAATAGCTGAATATTGGTGCCTTAAAGGGTCAAAAGACTTCTCACTAACTTTTGCTTCAAGCACAAATAACCAGAGACTCCTCCAAGGGAAAACTGTTCTAGTGGATGCCCTAGAAAATGAAAACATTTACGTCTAAGTGTTGAGGAAAGCATTCCCCAACATGACCTTTGAGTGTCCATACAGGGTTCAGAGGAGCCCCACACAAGGGGACTGCACAAAGCTGCTAAAGGTAGCAAGTCCATCGAAATGTGGTAGTATAGGTCAAGAGGAGGTAGTGGGGAGAAGGGAGAGAAAGAAAGGAAAACAAAGCTATCTAAAAGGGCGAGTGTTCATTTTCAACCTTAATTAATTGCCTGAAGTGAAGCAGTTGATTTCCATGTACAATGAACTATGAATTATTGGAAATCACTATGACGCAAGTCGACAGAACAATTGCTTTGTAAAATCCTCTTACAGGCCAGGGAAATAAGTTTCTAGACATCCATCTGGGAGAAGGAGGTTCCCTCTACCTCTGATCAACATTGGCAGGAAACGCACACTATCAGTGCCCAAAGGCATGGCCATGGATGCAAAGCTATTCAGCTAGAACTGGAAGCAAACCAAGGAAGCTCAACCTGTTATTCCCTAGTCACTCCCTGAGACATCTCTTCTCCAGGCTCCCCAACTTTCATTCCCAAGAATTTCAATGATTTGTAACTTTGTTGACTTATCAACAAATTCACACTACTCTCAATGTTACAGAATGAAGTGTAAGTTCTTTTTTCCAAATACCATACTGCAGATGTAGGTGCCTGGATCTGGGCCCATAATTTCCACAAAATTAGACAATTAAAATTTTATTTGAGACAGTTTAAGTGCATCTGTAAAACTGCTACTAATAGTGTTAATAGAACAATTTATGGTTGTGTGCTTCTAGATCTGGACTGTTAGAAGATTTCATGGGACATCAAACCATGACTGCCATGAAAAATGGGTGTTTATTTTACTGGTTAGATGTCAGCAATCTGTGCCTTTATATGGCACAGCTGGATTTAATAATGAATGAAGGACTTCACATCTTAACTACTGCAAAACATTTCTTGTCCATGCAAGAACTGATTCAGATTTCTTTTCTATTGATGTAATTCCACTGTCTCCTGTCAATTTGTATAGGTCTGTATCTCCTTCTGAGATTGCTTAAAAAACAATAACCAAGCCAATAACCAGAACAAACAGGAGAAGGTGCTCCAAGCTTTCAAATTCTCATTGTAAAGCAGAAGGGTACTGGATATACTACTTTTCTAATAAAGTTTTTTTCCCAGCCTTTGTAGTGATGCTAAAACTTCCTTGGGTGATGGTATGGTCTCTGCTCTTTCAAACTGCAGAGAATGAATGCAGTGGTAACAAGGTATGTGGAGAAATGATGAGTAGCAAAATAAGGAAATTGGTGAATCACAGGAAATTTAGTGAGGGACACCCAAAGCCAACCATCTAGATCAGTGTGAATGGTAAATGCTCAATTCTGATCCTGAAGAGTATTGGAAAGGAAGCCCTTTCCCATTTCCATTCTAGCTTCCTTGAACATTCAAAACATCTGCAAATGTTTTATTTTGGCTTTGTAAGAAAGAAGCCAGTCAGCTTATTCAATGATAGAGTCAGTTCATAGGTCAAGTCTTAATGGTTTGGGCTTTAATGACCACAGTAAATATGCTTTGAAAAAAACATTAAGAATTATTACTTAATCTACTTGGAGTGCTTAGGTATTTCTTCTTTAGATAGCTTCTTCTTTAGATATCTTGGTCATTAAAGAAAGGCAGCTAAGAGGTTAGGGTTGCAGCTGCACTTTGTGTTTGATCATCACCTCTCAACCTTTCCTCACACCAGAAACATTTACCAGGCTGGAGGAGCAAGTCTCCTGCGTGCTGGTGGCATCCTCTTCTCTGTTTAAATTTTGGCACAAGAACTGAGTCTGAAGCAACCTAAATTCACATTCAGGGGAGACAGACTGGGACAACCAACAATAGCAGGAGAGGCCAAGATTCAGCTCTGACACAAAGAACCCAATTACAAATTGAGCCTGGATAGCAGACAGGCAGTCTAGAGTACCATCTACAAAAGCCTGCTCTAGCATTCTTGCATCAATTGCCCGAAATGACTGCACTTGTGCAGCACAAGAGCTGCTATGATACATTAAACGCAAGCCCAGAAAAGCCAGCGAGTTAATGATCACTGTCCATACACAAGTACAAAAGGAGAGAAGCAGTTATTTCATTTTGCTGTCCTTAGAAGAGAAAGCAGAGAGGCCACAGCCTGAATGTTTACAAGGGCTAAAGTCTTATAAACAGCCAGAGGATTTTGCAGTGGTTGGGAGGGCTGTGGCGAACGGCCTGGTCCCCTTAGGCAATTCGAAAAAGCAGAGGGGTCAGTGCCAAGGCCAAAAAACTGATTAATGTGAGATGGTCTATCTCAGCCACAAACTTCGGCAGTTCACAACTCAGTGCTGACATATTTCAATCAAAGCATGTCTGCAGCTAAACTTAATAACCAGCCAGCCTATCAAGTGGTGGATGCTAAGCAATTCCAAATCACCCCAAGAATTTTAAAATGGCAATGACTTACTGCAGGACTGCAGAGAATGACCCATCTGTCAGATGCAGTTCTTGTATCTGTGGCTGGCACAGATGTTACGATTCCTGGTCCCTTCCATGAACACTGCTGTGATGCTGTAAAAAGGAGGGGGCCATCTGGGTTCACTGCCCTACACAAGCCATCCAGAATCTGTCCTACGCAACCTTTCCTGCATTTTTCCAGCAATGATATTTCATCACTTTTGAATGAAATTGCATCTTTTTCTATCAGCCAGAGATCAGAGAGTCTGCTTAACAGTAAAGTAAAACAAAAATTCCCCCTTCTTTTTATTCTATTTCTTTCATAAACAGGACAATCATTGCAATTGTTTTAATTTGACTACCTGAATTTATTTGCTTGCTTATAAAGACATATTTTGGGGGAGGATGGTTGCAGTCCCCTGAATTTCTGTGGAAAGTCAACAAAGTTTTAAACCACTTCATACTACACTGCTCTGTACCACCAAACTGTTACTTCTGACACACAACGTGCAGCCTCACAAGGAACAAAAAGAAAAGGTTCTTTCCTGAAGAGTGGCAAAGCGCATATGCATACCCCTGGAGTCAAACAATTTAACATAGATTGAAGCTGCCAAGACTATGGTAAGTGAAACAAACAGGAAGTTTCACATTTAAAGTGGGTTTATCTGACAAAAGTCATGGGAATTGATTTACTCTGCCAAGAGAAACAGCTCCAGCTTCTCTGCACCTTTAATGATGTCCTTGGAGAGCCCTGATGGACACTGGAAGTTGGCACTGTAATGAACAGCCCACAGCTAACTAGTGGAGGCCATATCAGCACACTGTAAGCATAATTTGTAGCAACTTCCACATACACGTTCTTGTCCCAATCCCATTCAGCCTCCTGGGATAACAGATCATCATAAAACCACAATGTCCAAAAATCTTTGCTGAGGGCTTCTTCAAGATTGACCTAAGTAGCAAGAAGTATCTATATTGACAGTCTCAAAAGAGATATCTCAGCTTGTTTTTTGAAGCACGCGCTAGTTAAGGTTTGTAAGATTAACAGAAATCTCTGCTCACATCAGAACTGCTCTGTTAATGGTTTTCACTTAGTCACAAAAGCAATCAGAAAAAGGGCATTTGGTGGTAGAAGATAAAGCAAACACGGATAGGCCTTACTGGATACAAAATACAGATTCTACTCAAAATCCAGTGACAGAACCCAAGTTGAAGGAAGAGTCGAGAACAAAACTGGGGTACAAGAGGAGAAAAATCAAATCCCAAGAGAAGGCAGACTGAGATAACTGTCTTGCTATAAAAAAGCATTCACTTTTTAAAAGTATAAAATACAGGTTTTTTTAAAAAAAAAAGTTTTAAAAAGCCAAAATAAAATCCTAATCAACAGCTTCCCATGAACAACGATGTACAGAACGAATCAGCACAGAAATCTGTGTTCAGCAGCTTGTTGCCAAAGTCCTACTCCTTACTCACTAGAGCACACAGTCCTCTCAGAGCCAATTGCCGTACTGAATGGTTCAGACTTGCTGTGGAAAAGGACCTAGTAAAAGGACACACTTTTCACCAGAGAGCTCTCTCGTAAAGCCCCTGGGTAGACAAAACAACCTGAATGCCTGTGGAATTTCATGCTGTTGTTGCTGGCTGAGACAAAGCATTATGGAAAGCCTAATTGTATGTCAATCAGTTACAAAACTAATATTTACCCTGTCTACACAATAATTTTACAGAAATAGGGAGATTTTATTTAAGCCAAACAGGCAACCCTGTTCTCACACCACCCTTTTCTTATAATAGAGAGTATCTGTGCCTGTATCCACCTTCTTGTATTACAGGAATTTTTCCCTTAATATTTTATACACCAATTAATTGACAAAGGTAACTCATAGGTACTCAATTATAAAAGAGACACAAAATCAAATAAGGAGACAGTAAAGACTAGACAAGGGGAAAAAACCCAAACCCAGAGAAGAACAGCTAAACGGCAGAGATAGACACAACTATAACATCGGTAATAATCTAAGGCTACTGAGGTTGCATTCTTTCTCCCGTGCAGGCGTACACGTCCGGCATCTGGGATTTTACTGGCATTTGCCTACCAGTGTATATTTTCTGGAGGGCAGTTTGACACGCCAAACCCAACAGCAGTTTTGAACAACTTTCTGACACTTTCACAAATACAGCAATAGAGCACTAGGGACAAATCTACATAGCCACTGTAAAATGATCTTTAGACAGTTTGGTCCTGGAGCTACACAGGAGCTGTCCCCTTTCCCTGAGGGGTTGCGCAGTGCACCGCAAGGCAGGGAGCTGCGGGGCTCCTCCAGGCTGGCAGCACACTCAGTGCTGGAAGTGCATCCTCATTAACCCAGAGCAGCACCAAGCACAGCCCGCAGGAGAAACAGAAGTGTCCTCTGGGTGGCTGGAAAACTGCAAGTGAGCATACTCCTACTAACGAACCTGTGGGTCAAGCTTCACTGAATTCGGTGGACTGAATCACTAAAAAAGGCTGTATTTGACCTGGGGGACAAAATAGTGTTTGACACAACCGGATACAATTTTGAAAGAAAAAGAAGTAAAAATCTAAATACTGTTTGAAAAACTAGCTTAGGGTTGGGCGCAGGGTATAAGGGCAACAGAAGAACTTGAGGGCTGCTGGAAAGCCAGAAGCCTTCAAGAGTTAATACGCGACCTAGCATCACAGGGGTCCCGTTATCTTTTGTTCATGGGTAAATGTGGCCAACCTGACCGTACCTAAATCTGGGATTAGGATGTGTATAGGGGGTCAGAAGCAGAGGACCATGGAGTTTGATTCTTGCATAATTCATAAAGAATTCATTAATTAAGTGAGGACAGGCATCAGTGAAATCTAAGTGCAGGCATTTGAGGCAAATGGGGGTCACTCTACTATTTCTTTAATCTAGTATCTATCAGTGAGATTTAGGAAGAGGTAGCAAGGCAAATCTTCAGTTCTTGCATATTCCTCAAATGTTTTCAAATTCAGGATTAAGTATAGATTTTATGGCCTACATTTACTTTTCAGGAAATTATGAGTCATCCTTCTAAATTAAAAAAAAAAAAGCATTTGGGAGTTCTACTCCTTGCATAACCATCACAGATATATCACAAATTAACTCCATAAATTAATAAATATATATAAATAAAATATATATTTATATAGAGATAGATAGCCATCTTTGTCTCCCCTAGTTATGATGGGGTCTGAGATTGGAATAGACTTGAACAAAAAAAGTCCTGTGCAGCTTCATTTCCTGCATAATTTTTGAATACTCTGACATTATGGGTTGTGAAATCATATGTCTATAACTGAGGCCAGAATTAGTGTTTTGACTCAGGAAAGGAATTACTGAAGTCCACAATTTTTTGCAGTTACTATAAGCACACACAGAAAGCACAGCAAATCAGTAACACCCCTCCCGCCCCAAAACACAGGTTGACAAAGATGATGACTGCCTGAAGTGTTTTCAGAAAATCCTGTCTGAACAGTGGAAGCTGCAAGTCTGGAAGGCTAACAGCGTGCGTAGAAGAGCTCAGGTACCGAGTCTGCCCTATCTCCAGCACACCAGTGCTCATCTAGAGGTTATCAGAAGAAAAGCCTCTGCAGGTTTTTCTATGGTCTTTCTGCTGCTCAGAGAAAGATGCAGTTTCTCACATAACCCCTCAGCACAAACGCCAACAGTACAGAATGGGACGTGAATACAGAATCAGTGACACCGCAGCAGATTTGGCTGTACCGTTGTTTAACTCCATGCTCTTCACAGACCAAGCCAGGCACATTTACATGTTACTGAATAAATAGGTGCAAAACTAAAATTAACCAGGAAAATTTCGCTCAGTGAGGGAATCTGATGCTTCACCTACTTTTTCAGGTGGGGCTCACAAACACAAAGGATGCTTCAGTGACTCTTCTCTCTTTGCAAGGAAGTGGAGTGGCTAGAGATTAACTTTCATCTTCCCACCACACCGCAGGTAGGAAACAGGTGGAGAATATTAAGCTCCTTTCTCTCCATAATGATCCTCTGATCTAAAGAAGTTTTTTACTCCTTACAACTAAAAACTATGTGAAATAAAATGAGTGGAATTAGAACAAAATCAGCTCCACTTCAGTATGCAAATATCCTTATGAGTTGAGAACTCAGACAGTACCATGAATACAAATATATTTCATTTGAAATAAAAGGGACTTTTTATCAATACAAAAGAGAGGAACAAATCCCCAAATTGGGTGAATGGAGGCTTTCAAAAGACAAGGTCATGAAAGTGCACTTTGGAATTATCTTTATTCTTAATGGAGGGCCCATTCCTGCAGTTTTTAGAGAAATCTGCCACGGGAACCACTCCAAAGGAGCTCTGGTACAAGGAGAACTTTACACACCTCCAAGGTGCGGTGTGCTTTTCAAATAAGTATTTTTATTGCCTTTTTTAAGTTACAGAAAATGTTCTTTCCAGAGGCAGGAAAAAAAGATAAATGGCTTACGTTATTCAAAGCAAAAAAAAAAAAAAATCATCCTGTCCAATATAAGATCTCTAAATATATCTGGCTTGCCAGCATAGCCCGTCTCAGAGAATGGATCAAATTTCTAGCATCAATAACTTTGCAGAGGTGATGTATTATCTCCTCCCACAACTGTTTACCAACAGGAAAATAAGCTGTGGGGAAACAGCATGAAAATACCAGGAACTCAAGTGCTGAATACTCCAAATAATGATCCCCACCAATTTTGTCAGTAGAGGGTGCTTAAGTGAACAATCCCTCTTCCTGTCCCAGCTCTTTGCAGGGCTGGCAAACTTACACATCCTCTTGCCTCTGACTCTACATTGCCTATTGCATTCTTATATTCCATCTAGAAATCTGTTAAAAAAAGTCAGATATGCTTATGCCGATGCTCTGTTCCTGAGTCCAGCAGATATCTATATTCTGCAGTTAGACTGAGAGCTTGTGAAACTTGTGGTGGTTAAACACAGGCAGAGGAAAATGATGCATTGTCTTGAAATGCTGTGCAACTATTTAATATTATATAATTTTCTATTATAAAGTGATTGTGAGGATTTCACTTGTAATGCATACCTCTGCTAAAAACAAGGGTGCCTATTTCACTCTCAGTTCTCCAAGGTAATACTTCCTATTAAAACAGCTTCTTATTAAAGTTCTGTTAAATCACCTTTCCATGAGGAATTCTGGCATTTGTTTTCTTGCCAGATCTGAGTAACAAGTTGAAATGTCACAGTTTATAGCAAAATGAGATTTCAGAAATATTTTCTTTCAGGAGGATCAAACTGCTTTGTTTCCAGAAGGATTTTTCAATCTTCATTGCATAATAGCTGAAACAAAATGCTACATTCTAATTTTGACACAAAAGGTTCCAATGATTTCCCATAGCATTCTGATAAAACCTGATGCATTTTTGTGAAACGTTCCCATTTTGCCAAATCAGTATTATCAGATAGAAAAATGCAACAACCAGCACCACTCAGTCACCTCTGAATTCAATTTCACTTGTTCCATTGCTGCACAAGCTATTTTTTTCTCACTTTTTATCGACTGAACTTTGTTCATCGGATTTCAAAAGTGTTTTCCCAATAGTATCTTTAGAAAATACAAGAAAAAAGGTTCTCGGCTGGTGGAGGCTGGCAAAGCTCCAGCGAAGTCAATGGGCCTCAGCTGAGGCACTAGCCCTTTGTGAGTGTTCACAGAGGCTTTTTATATACTGCAGAGATGCTGGATTATGCAGAGAAGTCAGGAAACCTCACTGTGTCTCCAGTTTGCAGAGATTACAGATATTTTAGCAGTCACCAGTCATTTAAGGCTAATGGTACAATGACAGTTTTGGATAAAAGGAAAGACTCAGTAGGCTTCAGATAACACTGATTGCTTTACTTGACCATACATTTTCTTCACTGCATTGAGTGTAGCGCTCAATGGGTTTTAAGAGAATCAGAGAGAGAATGTACGCTCAGGCAGACAAGTATGTATCTGGAAACTACTGAAAGCACTACCTGCTGCTTCTTGCTTTCATTTTCACTCTGAACGAAGAAAGAAATATGTATCACAAAGCTGAAGGAAAAACATTCTGTGGCAAAACTTGCAGGAGAGGATAGCCTTCCTGCAAGGAAATTTGCTGTCTGAGAGAGGCCTTCAAGCCATTAGATAATCCTATCCATGGGGCTGTCTGAATGTTTGATGAGCAGAGGAGGGATCCTGAGTGTAGCCTGGGGATCTGAAGATACTCTCCTTCCTACCAAATTCTCTCAAACCACCAGAAACCTTTCCATGTTGGATTTTCCAGTATCTAGAGTAAAAGCTTGAACTGATGGCATTTCTGCATATATTTGCATTACTTTTTGCTGTGGAAAGTGACCAACAGTCACAAGGACTTTCATTATCGTGGCTTTTTACCATAACCTTTTATTGCTTATCTGCATAGAGTCTGTCATGGATGGCCATTACTCGCAGACAAAAATTTATTTGCCTTCCACAGTACCCCAGACTCATCCCGTGGGCTATGGAGAAGTCAAAGCTCCTCAGAAACCCTCCTTCATCTTTCTGTCCTCTCTGAACAGATGAAAATCAATACATCTGTGCTAGCCACACTTAAGAAGATGGCAAGTCAGCAACCAGTAGAAGATGGACAATGAAAGAGCAAACAAATAAAGAAAAATGACATTATAGGTAGAAACAGGGGGATCTAATGTGATAGCTGGTCCTGATCCACCCAAAAAAATAACTGGAATCAGTTAAATAAAACTGATTCAGTGTGATCTTCATCTAAAACATCAGCATATGGCTCCACCATGATGCTGCTCACTTGCAGGAGAGTGGCCTCAGTTTAGGAATTTCCTAATAATGACGCTGCAATTTCATGAGACTAAGGAAGGTCCATCCCACAGAGCTGCTCATGTGTCAGATTTGGCTTAGCCAAATGAAAAGTTTTTAATTCCAAGAGAATTGAAAAATATTTCAGGGCATGTTGCTGAATTTTAAAGTTCAGAGGTAAATAATATCCACCAGATAGTAGTATCTGTATCATGTTAAAGCATAACCTATTTTATAATTTAATTTCACTGAAAGTGAAATTAAAGTGCTATTGGTGAGAGAAAGAAACAGAAAAATTTGGCATTGCACAAGATATACAGCTTAGTAGTCTGGGAATCGGAAAAAGGCAAGAACAAAGAAGGAAAAAGGTAGGGAAAAATACCAAAACCAAGAAAAGAGCATTGCATAGTAATCCAGTTCTTAATACAAAGTCATGCCTCAGTGCCCAAATGGCCAGGAGCATTAAAAGAATATTGGAGTCAAAAGCATAGGACCTTACCTCCCTACACCCCTCCCCGCCCCCCTCCCCCCCAAAAAAAAAGCGGATACAAATGCATCTGAGTGACATCAATGTGAAAACAAGAGACATTAGAAAAAATATTCTCACAAAGTTTTTTGGAGCAGATGGGATCATCCAGGTTAAAAGTCACACTCCTAAAAACTATAACTGTAGTAAGCTATTCACTGGAAGAAACTGAGTTCCAGTTCATAGTACACAGAGATTTGATCAGCAGCCCCTTGAAATCAATGGAAAAAGCCCTACTATTGGCAACAGTGCTCTGACCAGACTCCACTTACTGCAAGGCAGTAAGTGCCGAGTCTGCCCCTCTATTCAGTTCAGTGTGTAGGGAGAGACAGAGTTTAAGATAGGACTCTGCAATAAACAAGTTAAGGAAAAGATTTACAAAAATGCCGTTCTGAAGTACTGTAAACACAGACAATTCACCATAAAGCTGAATGTAACAGCTGCTCTGCTCAGGGATGACAAATGCTACCTCCTCCACTGAGAGATGGAGAGAGAAAAATCAAAAGTGTCAGCTGTTTTTACTGTGTAATGTTGCCTTCCAATCTTTGAAAAATATCAGATATTAAGAGAAACACGTGGAGAGAATGTAAGCAGGCATTCAGAAATGGAATTACCCAGAAAAAACGTTGGCGTTATTTTAAAATATCCTGTGAGAGGTATACTACCCTCACATGTCAATGAAGGGAGAGGGGAAAATTAAAGCTAATAGAAAACTTGCTCTGTATTTCTCTGACATTGTAAAATAAAATATAACATGTAGGAAAGTGAATGGCAGTACGACATCTGATTGCTGTCAGACCTTGCACCCAAATGTTAAGGTTACGGGTGCTCTAAAAACAGTGGATACGATAGATGCATTTAGAAATGAAGGAAAATGGAGTTAAAAAAAAAAAGAAAAAACACTTGAACACATTTTCAAAAATGGTACAGGAGCCTGGAGGATAAGCCTCTTGTGTAAATGTCATTTAATACTTCTCAACATTTTACCATCTTCCTTTCTTTTCATCTATGTAAAACAAACTTGTACTTTTTCAATACACTCCCCATTGTTGTAAGGGAGCACTGCAGAGCTGGACTGCAGCTGTACCTCATCATTAGTCTCCGAGGAGGTGAATATTTCCTTCCTATTGCACTCAGTTGCCCCAGATATGAAAGACATAGTCACATACATACAGCATCAAAATACCCACTTACAAATCCCTGTGTGCCATAACCCTGATATGGTATTTTTATACAAAAGTTTATTTCAATACATAGACCTCTGTTGAGGACTTTCCTACATCTACATGTTATTTGAATAATCATTTGATATATAACTAAAACTTTCTAAATTACATATTCACAGGGATGATTTAGTTTTACATTTCCTTTGCTTAACAGCAGATAATTTTTCACATGAGCCACGATCTGTGCCTATTGAGGCACAGGACCCTTTCCTCCTGTTGTATCTATGTTGAATTCATCCCTGGGGTAACAATGTCAGTGGAGATACACCAGGGGCAGCCTTGACATGCTGTTCTGTCACTCTGTCTAGTAAAGCTGTGCAGTTACAGGCATCTATTTATGACACGTTGTTGTAATTCCAGAACTCAGGGAATTGAATATAGTATTTTCAGACTCAGTCTGGCAAACCACAGAAGAAACGACACGCTGGGTTTTCTGAAGCTCTATGAAGCTTTGGCAGCATTTGACACCAACCCTGATGCAGTGGTGTGGCTGGGGCAGGGCGGTAGCATTTCTTTGCATTTAACTTTTTGGAACAAATAAGGGAATCATTGTTTGTTTGTTTGTTTGTTTGTTTTAAATTTAAGAATACAGAAGGCAAAGATGAAACTAGCAGACTGAACTGATAAACAAAAAATTGCAAGTGCAATTTCATACTTGCAATTAAAATGCCAGTAACAGTGAGTGCTGGCAAGGGGCTAGGTTTTCTGAAATGGATCATGGTCACTGACTTAATCTTTCTGCCCTCAAACTAAATCACATATCCACTGCCTCAGTAACTAATGTTTCACTGCCTACCCAGCCAGATACATATTCAGTGCCTGTTGGATTAAGAACGTTTAATATGTTGAATCTTTCCAAATCTGCCTGCAAATTTGCCATTTCCAGAAGAAGGAACTAAAGCTTCACATCAGAGGGAAGAAAATGTTCCTTCAGGTCTCAGCTGTACTCCTGCAGATGAATAACGGGGATAAAACTCCAGCTCCTACTCCTACCTGTACAGGGTGGAAAGAGGCACAACCCTTACTCATGTTAGATAGAGCTGCATAATGCATTTTGTGGTGTGGAAAGTTTCAAGCCCTTCAGACCATTTTGTATTTTATGATGCAGGTCTTTGCTGTACCAAAAAAAAGCATCCAAAGTGATGTAAAGTAATTCCTTTCTTGTTAGACTACAGCAGAAGCCTTCCCTACTCACTCCCTGTCTGCTCTTCAGCACATAGCAATTTACTTTTAGTTTGCCATTAGGGTAAAATATTTTTTTCCTCATAATGGAGTACATGAAATTTTTCAAAGTGACACAGGATGATGTTACCAAAAGAAAAGGTTTTGTCACATGTTTTGAAAAGGACAGTTTCTTTTACAGCCTGAAATACCACTTACCTCTTGTGACAGTGTTGGCAAATCCTGGACTCAAGACCTCTGAAATTAGCCATTATCTTTCTTTGAGGTTTTGATCTCAGCTGAAACCCAACCATGGAAATGGCAAATAATTAAAAACAAACACACAAAACCCCCTAACTTTTGAGATTTACTGCTATTGTTAATATTTTACTTTATGGGGAAAATGTCATCAGTGCTTGGGAGCCAATGGTCAAGAGCAACATACTTCAAAATGAGTAATTTTTTAGAAAAAAAGACTTAGAGGCCCTACATAAGTCAGCATTATTGCATAGGTGTGTTTAACAGATCCAGATTTTACTACTCTCCTGACTGCAAACACTGAATCAGGTCCAATTCTACCTTAAATTGCACCTATCCCAGAGAGGTAGCTCTTCCCACACTAAGAGCTACTGCAGAAGGTATTGTAAATAAAAGCAACCAACAGCATTATACATATTATACCCTCCGCTCAGACATTCACTTCTACTCTGAGTCTTCCAAACGTGGTTTGAACCAAGTCTCCATTTTACTAGACATGTTTTGTACCATAAATAATTGCAGTCCCAAATGCTACCTTGTGAGTATCTGCTCATTGTATCTGTCAGCAAATGCTCAGCTGCCTAGAGCAAAGACACTGATTAGCGCAGAGGGAGGTGTGATGAAAAGGCTGGTTTCCACAGGCTCCGTAAGTGACATACATAGGAAGAGCTCTAGGAAAAGGCCAGGTAGAGAGCTATTTTGAAGATGAGCAGCATGCTGTTCTGCTTCACCCATGTCAACAGAAGCATCTTTGAGAATAGTTATTAGTAAATAATTTGCTTTATTGATGAGGAGAGAAGCCTGGGACTGGAAATCACTAGGAGGTTTCCCTCCTCCTCAGCTACAGCACAGAGCACCAGAAACCTTATACCTGCTTAATGTCATGAAACAATCATGCTTTTTCACAGCAAATAATGCTGGATGAACTTCTACAAGCAGACATAGTTATTTTTGTTGCTTAAAATACCATAAATATTAACAAGCCAACCATTTAAATTAACGGAGTACTTGATTTTCTATTACTGTTTA
The DNA here is from genome assembly GCF_965638725.1 of Aptenodytes patagonicus. Lineage (NCBI taxonomy): Eukaryota > Metazoa > Chordata > Aves > Sphenisciformes > Spheniscidae > Aptenodytes > Aptenodytes patagonicus. The sequence continues at coordinate 14,257,600 of NC_134959.1, forward strand.
TTTTACTGTCTTCAAACAGGAAAATGACATTTCAAGGATCAGCACTTTATTATAAACTAATACCTTTCCTAGTAACTGAGGTTTTCCTGTTATTCCCAACCTGGCTCTCACACTGACTGAAAGGGTGAGTTAATTTCTCAGTGGAACAGCAGCAGAAGAGAGGGATAGGAGAGAGAGAAAGAAATCCAAGATAAGGCTGAATAAACCCCGATTTTCTTCTGATTTGGTAAAGCCGGATTGATTGACATGGTATGAATTTTAACCAGATCTTGGTAAAGAAGAGTCATCTGATTATGGAAATTATTTCAGCAAGCAATGAAAAGAAGTCATCCAAGTCTGTTTTCAAAATAATTTACATGTGATAAAGCTGCAATTTTCTGCTTTGTGCTGGGGGATATTTCTAAAGGTTTTGTTTTGTTGAAATCTTTGTGGTATGTAATGGAAAAGTAGGAAGAGGAGAGGAAGATGCAGCACTCCAGCAGTCACACACAAGCCCAGGAGCCTCACTGCTGCCATAACTTCCAGCATCACCGATGCCGGGCAATTAAATTTAGTAGGACTTTTGCCCTCAACTTAATAGGGTCAGACTTAAGCACTTATTAAAGGTGGACTTTCTCACACAGTATTATTGAAGAGAGTCTTCTTCAGAAATGACCTGGAAAAAATTAGTGACTTTCTTACAGCTTCTGGTGACATAATGAAAGGCTTTCAGAGAACTTCAATTGTCTGGCAGAGCACTTATGAGCAACTAAATTAACAATGTTTGAGTACTTTGCTGAAGTGGGGCCCATGATAGGAAAGAAGAAGAAAGAAACCAGGATTTCTGGTTTTATTTTTTGCTAGCTCTTGACCATTTCTTAAGATTAAAGCTTCCTTTCAGTAAGAGACCTAAAATTATCACAGTTAATAATGTTTTCCTGTTCCTGTCCAGAAGTTGTTACATTTTTAGGTTCCTATAACAATATATACCTACTGATACTTTCGTATTGACATAAAAGTGACATGTTCTAATACTTGACTATACTTTTTTTTTTTTTTAAATGGTTTTGCTATTGATTTTTTGGTCTTTATATAACTCATCTGAAGTAAAAGGGTAAAGTACTATGTCCCAAGAAAATGCACTACCACTCACTTTTATATACAGCTGAAATAATGTATCAGCAATGCAATACATGCTAGACCATAACAAACATGCTATAAGATAAATCAATGTTCATAACTTAAGAGTTTCCATGCATAAAGCACTTTCTGCAGAATGATCCTATTCAAATTTTTCTCTTTCACCTAATTCCCTTAAGGTTATCTTTATGTACACTATTATAAATTACTTTTCTACTTCAGATTTTAAATTCCTTAGGATAGAAACCAGATCTTATTTTATATCTAAAATATCACTCTTATTTACATTGCTAAATGGAAAGAGAGATAATAAATTTAAGGCTAGCACAGTCTTTCAATACTATCAGCTCAATTTTCTGCAATCTAAGTTAAAAACCTGTGCACTTGCAAACTCTTATCTGAACCACTGCAGAAATGGTCTACCAATAGAGTAAAACACACCATGCTGCAGACTGAGGGTTTCAGCCTTCTGTCAAGTTGCTGTGAGCTGTCGCACCATGCCTGCAGCTCTTGCGCAGCCCACAGTGTGCTGGTTGCTGGTGTGCAGCATGCTATAGCAAGATCACATATACACATAAGATAAAAAGGCTTTTTTCACTGACATAGCTTAGAGTAGACCCAAGGCAGCTCTAAGTTATGATGTGGTGTAGTTTGAGATATTTCCTTCCCTTACATGATAGAAGCTTGTCTAACCCCTACTCTCTCAAAAGAAAAAGAGACTGGCTTGGTAAACACCATTTGCTCCTGACCTGGCAGCTGCCCTTATGCTTTATGGTACATGATCATACAGAATAGACACCTACACCCCATGTACAAAATCATTCCTTACCACTGCACTCATACAAGATACTAAAGGTACAGCAAAACAGCCATCCTACCCCTGTGGAGCAGCTGCGATAGGGCTGCTGGTGTGTCATCCGTGGCCTGGATGAGTCCTTGCCGGCCTGTGCTTGCATTGCAACATCCCTGGTTGATGACAGGAGAGCTAATACACTAGCCAGGCTGAACACCTATTAGTTTTGTTGAAAGTAATGGAAGATTCCTGTTACAATGTATGCAAGTTTCCTATCATTATACCTTTGTACCCTCTTGGGCTAAATCTCACTTACCCTGCTATGCATTTGCAGTTAATGCACAAGCCACTCTCTGCCACAGCAGTCCTATTAACAGGTTAGAATCAGATCACACAAGTTAAACGTTGTTTGATAGCTAAACTATTGTGATTTCAATAGACTTTTTGCTGTAATAATAACTTCAATCAGCAATCAAGGTTTCCTTCTCAATTTTTGTTGCTTGCATTATGTGGCAGTTTAATTCATTGTATACTAATTCCAGTTGTGCATTAATTGTATGTTTCTGCACAGTAATTAACTAATCACTATGTCACTCCCTCCCTATTATGAATAACCGCATTAATTCAAGACTGAAAGCTTGGTGCCTGCTGCCATTGCTATCAGGTTTTTTGGTTCTTTCTGCTGCTTCTTGACTTATAATCAAATATGAAACTCATGTATTTTTAAATACTTTCTCTTCTGTTTCTCCCACTGAAAAATTCATTGTGCTATCAAGCCTTTTAAAATAATGTTTATTCATTATGCATTTCTTTGCTAGGCAATCAAGAGCTGTTACAATAAAGTGTGTGACTTGTTCTCTTTATGGCAGCACTTCGCTGTGTCAACATCTCCATTTTAATCCCGAGTTTACTAGAAATTAGAATTTAGATCTAAAATTTAGCTCCAAGGTTAAAGGCACAATCAGACATCTTTGCATGAGGGCAAATTTCTTTATTATTACTATTAAACGATTTGACATTTTTAGGTCATACCTGTGGGTAAAAACTTGTGGACACACTACACTCAACAATGGCAGTGGAGCTGTGCACATGTGCCTTCAAGGTCAGAGCCTGGCCAATGGAAGCAAGTGCTGGAAGATGCCCGCAGCAGAGGTACACAATTTTGATTAACAGGATACTTGAACTGTTAAGACTAGTCATGCACAGCACTGAAGCAAGTGCTTTGCTATCGCAGTCTGGTGACTCCTAAGTTCAGGACTAAGCATTACTTCAGAATTTGCTGAATCAAGGTCCTGCTCCTCTAAGAAATTTTCTTTAAAGCAACTTATATTTCACACAGACTATTCAGAGAGTGCCCTCTTGTCCTTTTGATGCTGAAAGGCAACAAGGGGCTTTGATATTATTTTTTTTTTCTCCTCCAATAAAGGTAATGAATTGAGATTCTAAAAGGTGTGAACACCTCCTATCAGGAGAGGGTGGGAAATCTAATGATTCTACATATGCACATGTATGTACATGCACACTCCTAACTGAAACCTGCTGCAAAGCCAGCTGACATAACTGTACTTGCCAGTTTTTAATAAAGAATTCAAGTACCATTTTTCCAAACAGAAGTAAATATGCCTAGAAGTCAAAAGGCTAGTTTCTCTGCTGTTACAAGTTGCTGCAGCTCAACATAGTTCAAAGGGAGAATGTGTAGTTGCAACAGCTAAGAGACCAATGCAACTTTTTTAAAAGGAATAAGGCATTGCTCTTCAATAGAGGCTGTGAAAGCCATCCTGGAGTCCAGGAAACGTATTATGGAATGTATTCATCCTTTGACAAAGACAGATTTGGTGTCTCCAAAGTATTTTCCCTTAAAAAACCTAAATGGCTAAATTAAAATAACAACTAATGACTAAAAAACTAAAAGTATATGGGGAAATTTTGGAGTGGTTTGATTACTGCCTCTTACAGAAAGGAAAAAAATGCACCTCTGCAGAAAGGACTGTTGCTAACAAACAGCATGGCTCCGGCGCTGCTAAGCACACACAGCAACTTCTGTTTCACCACGCCACTGCACATCAACATTTATATTTGTACAATAGACCATAATGGTCTGTTTGCTTTGTAACAGTCTATTTGGCTGCCCCTAAATGAGTAGTTCAGGTGCGCAGCGAGAGGAGATATTACTGCTATTGCTATTTCGGCATCTGTTCCTGTCCTAGCTACTACTATTTCTCTCATTTCTGCCTCAGATGCTGCTGCTCCTGCTATTACAGCCATCAACCTCTTTTTGCATGTGCCTTCAAATCTGCCTTTTTATGACTGTCCAATGTTTTCTGCTAGTCTCTTTGGATATTTCCATTTTACCCTCTCTTTTTTACTGTTTTTGCCGTTTATCTGAACTCATCCATTTCTGTTTCCCTTTGACTCATCCCAGCTGGAAACCTCTACCCTGCCCATCCAAACTGTACTATTTGTATTAAGAACAGGTATAATTTTATTCAAATTAATTAAGAACTGGCCTGCAACATCACCGCTTCTTAGAGTTCAACTGAACCTACTGTTGTGGTTCAGAAAGGTGATTTTTTCTTAAAAGTATTGTTTCCCACTGCACAACTAAATACTCTTTAAGCAGGAAGCAGAGCACGGGGGAAATGCAGATATCTGCATAGCTATAGATATACATAAAGAAAAGGATGACAATGGTACCCCTGCTAGCTGAAAAGAAACTTTGCGTGTGAGTTGCGATAAGTTCGTTGAGTCCATATGGGCTCCTCATGAGCCTACTCCTGTCAGCATGTACTCTGGACACCTGTGGTGGTACTCATACTGAAGGCAGTAACAGTCTTGTCTTGGTGGCACTAAATGAGAGGTCGCAGAGAGGGAACTATAAATATCTGTCATCCTCTCCCTCCCCTTTTCATAGGGAGAATTAAACTGTTAACAAGGGTGACACGTAACTGATTGCACTGGACAGCTGATTAACATTGTACCAGGATAAATGAGGCAGTTTGCAGCTCTCCAAACTATCATAGCAGGTTCCCTTCAGGTTTAGTTGACGTCTCTCCATTCACTTATAACTAGTTCATTTGGGAGAGGCGGGGGAAAGGGAAGGTCTTTAACCATGACCACGGAGACTGCATGAAGGAGTATGGAGAGCAGAAAAGATGGCATGCTATCAATTCGCAGTGCATCTCACTTCACCCTGATTTCTTCACACAGGAAAGCCTTTATACTCCATTTTAAAAGGGAAACTGAGACACTGCAGAAAAAAAGTCACTTTGAAACAGTGCTAGTCTTCTGCATCTTCATACCCCAGCCTAATCCGTGCCCTGCAGACAAAATAAGAATCCAAACTGCCAAAGAGTTTATAAGAAAGCAGACTTGCAAGTATTTCCATGACTTATGTCCCAGTTCCTCAGACTTCAACATACCCAAGGATAAGCTTTGAAGATCGCCAGTCCCCCGGAACATAGTCTGCCTAAAATGATCTGTAGAAAATTAGTATTAAAAGCAATACTAATGCCCATATGCTTAATTGCCAGGAATTGCAGAAGCACAGTCTACATGAAGTGCTCAGTGTCTGGCACTAACCTGTAGGTTTCAGGAAGTAAGGCACATTCTCTGTTCTTCTTCTGTGTTTACACCTGGGTCATCTGCATAACTGCTTCATTTTTAAAACATTGGATTTATAGTTAGGTTTGTGGTAGGAAGAAGAAGAAAAAATAACATTGCCAGGCTGGCTGCATGACGTGCCATAAAGTTTACTGCCCTTTAAGGCTCAGAACAAACTTTCTATACTCATTGAATTTCTTCAAAGAAAACTGATCACAAATCACCTACATACTGTAACTACAGATTAGCCAAACCTTATTCAATGAAAGAATAAGACTGGGAAAGCCGCTACAGGGTTTGTAGAAACTTTCACCTTTGTACGTTTGCCTTAAGGCAAGTTATTTAAAGCAATTTGTTGTGCTTATTGCAATAAGAAGATATCCCATTACATAATCCCTTGGCAAAATTGGGTTATCATGAATTCAAGAAGTAACAATTTTGTTAAAATTGATTAATTTGTTACATATGATTAAGTTAGAGTTCCTACATCAGACATCCCAGAGCAAAGTTAAGGGCAAAACTTGATGGGGTATTAGGAAAACTCAGGTTTTGAATTTAGTTTTGGAAAAAAATTTACTATGACTATTTTTGGATCCAGGTCCTATTTCACCTTAACGTCAGGCTTTATAAATAAAGATGTTTTATAAAAATAAACCTTACTTTCCTTAATTCAGATCTTTCTCAACATATATTAGGACTCAGATGCACAGGAGAAGCCTCCTGTTTTTAGATTGGATCCATATCTACCCTAAATAAACCACCATTTACATCAATCTTGCTAAACTGCTTGCCTGTTTCTCTGCAAGAAGTTTTTCAAATTAAATTACAACAAAGTAATTGTTTCTATTGACACTGTGTGTCTTTGCACTGGGTAGGGGAACAGACATTATTTGTTTATTGAAAAAACACTGATGGCATTTTTCTCAGCATAACATCACATTTAATTTTATATATTAAAACTGAGTTTTAAATTCTGCACCTATATTTATGTCAGCTCCAAATATTTTCTGAAGGAAGCCTTGACTGAATGAGATGCAGGCAGCAAAAAAATGGGCAGATAACGCCAATGAACTGAATCTGTGCTTGTTCTAGTGAGTCTTCACTTAGTGTCTCACAATATGAGGTATAGCAGCAACACAGGCTCTGGCAGTTCAGCAGAAAAGAACTGGCAGCAGTGGAGTGACAAATAAGTGGAATTCACCTTTATTCTTGTGCATGACCATAGGCGATGCTGGTGACAAAGCACCATCAGGCAGTTGGCAGCATTTACCAGCAGGTCATAGCTGGTGAAAGACTGCCATGCCACAGCAAGCCCGCAAGCCCTGGCTGCACTATTTCCTCTGCTCTCCCCTTCCTGCTTACATTGGGATTGACTTTGAAGAAAAGTCTCTCACAGGAAACTTTGGCTGTCAACCAAGTTGTCTTTCTGTGAAAGGAATGCTATTCTTCTGCACTCAGATCATAGCAGGCTAGAAACAGGCTGGGAGCTGGTCACGGACAACTGGATTTGAATCCTTCAGCATATGGATACTTATTTATCCATTTCTCCAGAATAACTCCAAACAGCCAACCAACAGACTTCTTCACGAACCACCTTTCCCATTTCGTGACTTACGCATTGCTGTATATTTGCCACTAGGACTTGAATGGAGCCTTTTCTTTCTTTTCATTTTACTTCAGAAAAACAGCATGTTTTCCCTTGATTTCATTTTCATTTAGATGAAACAACATAACCAAGTTCGTGACATATGTGTAATCGCCTCCTCTGCCAGTTGTCTGCTCAAACATATGAAGCGTAATGCAGTATCACAGGCATTTCATCATTAACCAAAGGTTAATGAAAAGTTCCTTTTAGTGTATGGTGTAAAATGGAATATCATTTTAGCACAGTGCCATATGACTTCAATTTAGCATAAATAAATGCTTGCTAAGAAGTATCAAGTGAAAGAAACACGGATTTGAATACCAGGATTGCATTCTGGGGTGGACAGTCCAACACAAATAATGAAAAGTTCATTCCTCTGAAACTTGGATTCTATGAATATATTAACTCTTGCACTGGACCTGTTGCTACTGCTGAATATCCTATGTGTTACAGTGGTCTTTCCCACCTTACTAACATATCAGCTTATTCTTCCCCAAAGACATACTCCTTTGGTACCGTCAAAAAACATGGACAAGCTCTTTATTTATTGAAGCAAAGTACTATAAACCTGAAAAACCCACAAATCATCTAGTCCATCTACTCATCTACAACACCACATAAAAAAAATTGGCCCATAAGGAAAAGAAAAACCTCAGAAGATATAGTTACAGTTGATACAAGTGAAACATCATCAGTTTGGCCTAGAGTTAATGGTACTAGATCTCCCCAAACAGAGCAGGAATGACAAAAGCCTTAAAGAATGAAGGCAGTGAAAGTGTCAGAAAAATAAATCACTGAATGTTGTGCTCCTTTCCTATCCAGGACACAGCTGATGGTGTTTGTTGCATTCCTGCTGTATCCACTTCACAACAGACATCAATTCTTTGGTCACCTGCTTAATAACTGATTATCAGAGACAGTTAACATTTTAAACAAAATTAAGACTACTCACAGCAAGCCAGATGAAGATATCGGACAATCATTGACCTGCAGATCTCAGAAAACAAACAGCAGAATGTTTACAGAGCCTCGACTGATTAGCTTAACCACAGTACTAAGGCATAGTGCACTTGGAATAAAAGTTTCAGTCCTATTGTTGTCCCCACACTCCTGTTTTCTTTTCCTCCTCCTATATCAAAGATGTGTTTTTTTGTTTTGCTAGAGGACATACATGCTGTTAAGTCTGCTTGCTTTCTCTATTAATAGACTTCCCAGGACAAATCAAATTTCAAAATAATTTTGGCAAATCACAGCAAAACGCAGAGAAGCAGGTAAGGGGGTTGTGTATAGTTCTTTTTTGAACAGTAGATTATCAATCAGAAGAGAAAGTTGTTCTGAGTTAGAAAGGATCAATTGGGAAACATAGTATAGGAGTACGAGGACTGGCTAAACCCTAAAGACTCTCCTTCTGGAGCTTGTCTTCACTGAACTAGTCTTTCCCGTAACCATGTGTTCAAGCCAGCCTAATTCAGGCAGTGAAGCATAGCTCTGGACCACTGAGTGATGCTATTTGCAGCACAGAACAATTGTGTTAACCGATGATGAATTTCATAAACTCAGCTGCAGCCTCTAGTTTCACCTCATCAGTTGTACCAGCTTTGGGCACAGTCTAATTAACTTGCCATTGCTGATCCTAGCTAGGCAGTTTCCTATTGCCACCTTACTATAAATTCTAGACTGATTCCTTCTCTAATCTGGATCATTTCACAACTTTGTTTTTGAAAGCATTTAAACCAGCAAAAATCTAGGGCAGGATTTTGCTAGCAAATGGGAGTAAGATAAAGAAGCAAATTCAGACTCTGGCTTGCTGAAAGGACATAACCTTTGGGTTTTTCCTGTAATCTATTTTGATAACCTCTGATGCTAAATCAATATGAAATCACTATAAAGTGCTATAAACTTGCAATGTGATTTCAAAGAACACAGTAACATCACAATATTATTAGGTGCTAACACTAGAGATTCTTTTTTAACCTCAATTCTGAGGTCAGTCTATAGAGTTTTAAGGCCGGATAGAAAGAAGAGACAGACTTTCTTGTTATCATCTAAATCACACCACATATCATTTGTGCCCACACTGTCAGAGTGGCTGAAGTATCTGCACTGCAGTTTACCAGTACTACTCAGAATGCAAAGTGACTTTCACACTGTTCTCTCTTGCTTACAAAGGTCAGTTTTGTAAAACTTGTCATCTTGATTGATATTCTAATGTCATTTTTTTATAAATTGTTTTGTTGATATATGTAGCCATTTGCAGTGGATGTTTTTCTCCAGATTATTGACAAAACTGAAGTCTGCAACAAGTGATAAACAGTGATGAGGACCATCAACATTTGCCTTGAAGAAGGGAGATCTAATGTCCTTCCTGAAAGGAACCACAGCCTGACTAGCTCTAAGGAGTCTCTTCTTCAGGCTAGAGACTGAGTTACCACTTAGAGGTCAGCTTTTCTTTTCAGGAAGGCAACTGAGAAACTGGCAAACAGCAATCTGAAATGCTCCCACAGGAGTTTGAACCCTTGTTTCATATTTTCAGCCAGGGAGCCAAGCACACAGGCTTCCTGCTGTGCCACGCAACCCTCTGGGCACCACAGGTGATTGAAGTGTATCCACAGTGCTCCTGCTGAACACCCAATGCAGCAATGAATTTGCTGCTCAGCAACATCTCGTCGCACCTCTGAGATGCCGCCAAAGGGAACGTGCCAGTTCATCTGGCTCCTCTCGTGCATGGTTGAATCTTTACCAATACCAGCCCAGAACCTTGTAGCAAAATGGTTTCTTTTAATTGGAAAAGGCAGATTCATCAAAACCAAATCCTTACAAGACCATCAATTTTGACCCTCTCACGTAGAAATATTTTCGTGTCTGGGATAAAACTTTTGGTCAGAATGAGATCTCATAATACTCACAAGTTCCCTGTGCTTACTACTAAGATAAGAGATACCTGAGATCAACCCCCACCCTCACCACCCCTTTTGTGTTGTTCAGCACGGACACTTGAACCTGCCTATTCCTTGCCACAGCAAGTTCCCAGAACAGAGATAGTGAGGGGAAAAAAAGTCCTCATTTCATTTTGACGTGAAATAGGATTTTTTTTTTTTAGTCTTAAAGCCACACATTCCTAAATGCCAATCAATGTTAATAAAAACATTATGCATTCAAAAAGCACTATTTCAGTAGGCTGAGAAGGTCAGAAGGACAATATTTATTACAGCATTAACTCAGTTGGAAATTCTAGAAAGATATCAAGATTTACTGAGGAAAGGCTCATTTACAACTCGATAGACGATGCATATACACAATTTTAACATTCTTTATAATGCTTATTGCAGGATTTGAACAAAGCGCGCTCTCACACATCCAAAATAAGTCTCAAACGTCTGGACAAGAAGTGGCTAGATAAAATTTTAATAAATATAAAAATGCTAGAGGTTTCAACATATTGCCTATGTTTTACAGAAAGATTCTTTCAAAACCTGTTCTTTCCTACTTTCACTCCTAGCTTTTGTCTTCTAGGTCTGTATATGAAAATGTGTGAGGAAAAGAAATAAAAAGATTCAGAACACACTCAAGCTAAGTTGGAAAAGAAATGTCAAAAGACAAAGAGGTAAAAATCAATACATTTCAAATGTAAATCTACATATTCTCTTAACATGACATTAATTCAAAAATTGGCTGCCATTCAACTGAAAAGTAAGTCTGTCTTTTCTCTCTAATCCTAGTAAGGTTTGTTCTATCAATACATTGCATCTTTTTTCTGAGCACTGTCTCAGTGCAAAGCTTTAGCCTTGTTTTGTTCAAGAGCTCTCCTGGAGTTCTTTATACCACTTTATTGCCTTTGGAAAACTGGATGAACAGCTCTGAAAAAGCCAGCAAATTATTCTGGACATACCTTCTAACTGCAGATGTTCCCTAATATTTCCCAAACAAGCAAAATAACACGTGAATTAATTTCACCCATGCCTACTTATCAGCAATTTTCTGGTGCAATCCAGACACATTCATTATACATTTTTGGGAATAACAGAGAAAGTGCGTAGTAATAGTAGTAGCAGCAGTAGTAGTGCTTCTAAGTTTCACAATTTCACTCTAAAGAGGTCCTCTGGGCTTCCCTTCAAGAAGAACGACCACCAAGAACCAACCAGAACCACCTGAAGGTTAATGCCACTAACTATTTGCCATTCTCTTTTCCTTTGTTTGTAAAATTCAGGATGTTAACAGCAAGCTAGACCATATGCCCCCAGATCCCACACTGAGTTTCATAATCATATGCACACATAAGATTTGTTTTGTCTTTGTTTAAATGTATCATTGATTACTCCTCTTACTGCAAACTACAGACCATGGGTAGCGACTGCAATCAGGCTAAGGGTGCTACAGAAAGAATATCTGTATTCACTGTACATAGTAATTACTGCATGCATTTTATCACTGTTTACTTCAATATAACTAATTCTCATTAAGATGCAAATTTACTGAGTCACAGCAATTTGAAGGAAGAAAGTTAGTGACTCAAGAGCACATACTGATTTGATGCTCTAATGTTTATTTGGGATCAGACCGAGGTCATTTGTCTCAGTGCCCTCAAGTGCCATTAAGAGGGGATAACTGTTGGGTTGTCTTGCATCCAATGGGAAACGTCCCCGTTATGACACAGTTCTATGAAATCTTTTCTTGGCTTATGTGCCTTTCCATGGAATACTTCTTAATGTATTTCCTGTCCTAATAACAGATAACCACAGTTTCAAGAAAACTATTATCTTTACACATAGGGACAGCACAATATGACTACACTACAACTAGCAAACAGCATCTGCCTGTCAAGAGCAGTTTGTTAGCCCCATACCACACTTTGAGGAAGAACCACTGGTTCACAAAATCACAGCCGATGTGTCAGTCTAAGCATGCCATCTAGATGCTCTATATTTAAGCTGGAAAATCATTATCTATTGTTATTATTAAATCGTAACTCTTCTGGAGCAAATACCTTGTCTTTTGCAAGGAAAAAAACAGAAAAATGTATAATCAAGGAAAGAGGCTGAAGAGGTGAATGCTTAACTGTGTTACGGACTTTCTTTAATTAAAGCCTCTTTTAACCTGCTCTTAATCAAAGCAAATGGCAAGTGGCATGCTCAGCAGATGGGTACAGCTGTGCATAACAACCATGCAGGTGTTTAATTTTATATTTGGCAAGTATAGTAAGCAGCATTCAAACATTTGAGGGTGAGGGGGTGGTTGGTGAGGGAGGGTTTCAAAGGCACATGCCACTGAAAAAGGGAGATTATTCTGCCACTATTAAGTTACTCAATCAACTTCACTACTTTTGTGTTAAATCCCAGTTTGAATTACAGGGGCAGATGTATAATCTGCGAGGCTTTCCAGAGTAATCCCTCTCTCTTGCTTCCCCTCCCCCTTGCCTCCCCCATATTTTTTTTTTGAAGGCTAACTGTACTCAACTGCAGCTTTCTGTCTTCTCACATACCAGAAGCAGTTCTTATTCTTTGTCTCCTACTCCCAATACTAAAGACACTGAATGAGTCAGAGGAGACAGAAACAAACCCATCCTAGGTAGAAATTTATCACTGACAGAGCCAGGAGCTCCAGAAACACGTGAAGGCAGCAGTGAGAGAGGTTGCATGAACAGAGGAAAGAAACCCAAATGCAGGACTTTCCAGACAAAATGCAAATCCAGAAAAGTAATTATTGAGATTGTCACAAAATAAGAAAAGAGAGTATTCATTTTAACTAGAAGCCTGCCACAAATATAATTAAAATGAAAAACAGTAATTCAAAACAAAGTCAAGGAAGGCTAAATTTTGCATTTCATGAACATCAGTTATCCCCTGCATGCCCAGTAATTTACAGTATCATTTACCTTCAAGAATAAAATGGAATAAGGCCAGGTAAATGAAACACAAGGAAAATGGCAAGTATTTGGCATCTTGCATATAAAATATACCAAAGGAAGGAATTTTGGCAAAGCATAGGATCAACATAAAAAGGGAACATTCACAGCTTGAAAGGGAACATTACTGAAAGGTAAAAGTGGCAGTACCATCATCTGCGTCAATAGGTATTATCCAGACATTTATTACAGCTACAGACAAGGAAAGAGGCAAGAAGCAGAGGCAGAATGTGCAATTTCAAAGCATGCAAGTCAGTGTTGATGTTAAAGTGATTCAGAGACTGCTGTTATTACTTTTTCCACTCATTTTCACGTACTACAGTACATTAAAGGTTAGCTAAAAATAGATTACACACTTTCATAATATTGCTTTCCCACATATTCCCCTGATATACTATACTTTTTCAAATTAGAATAGAAATATCCAGCAGACTCCCTCTGTGTTTTTCCATGCACAGAAAGAAGTTCAAATAGCCTTGTTTAACAATCTGAATATAAAGAGGAATGGAACTGCTTGGGAATTCCTTCCATTTCCTGTATTTCTCAGACTTACTGAAAATACACCTCCCTTTTTGGCTCTCTGTTTCTATCTGCTTGCAAAGTCTGAGATAGCTGGTAGAGTATTTTGAACACTTTAAAGCTTTTTCTACTACTTTCCAGTTCCTTTGGCATGCTTCTGTAGTCTCCAAGAAGTGGTATGGCACCCCACAGCTGGAGAAACAGTGACTTGGATGACTATCATAACTGAAGCACATAGGAGTTTAACACAGGAATTACTGAATAAGGTTCCTTGTACTAAGGTGAAGAGTTATAAACATATAGAGCTCTTTCTTATGCAATAAAAGAAATATTTGTTTACCTTTCAGATTAATTGTTAATGCACCCAACCCCATAAGCACTTGAGGTGCTCTTCGGGTGACCGTGATTCCTATGATGATGAGTGATACATCACACAGAGTCCCCTAATGAGTCCCATGTCAAGAAATTAAACAGATCCACAGGTGAACTGCTAAAAGATCAAGTTCTGAGAGCACTGCTGTGAACAATTTCCCTTTCCTGGCTTTAGTTTTTATGGTCTGGAGGGGAAATCTTCTGCCACTGTTGAGACATTTGTGAATTTAAAACACAAGGTTCTGAATGCAAGGATTTAGGAGACTAAATCCAAGGTACCCAATAGACCAAAATATTTCCCATATATCCTTATTGTGAGTATCACTAAATACTTGCTACTAGGAAAATAAGCTTTCTAGAGAATAACATTATACAGCAATTCCTAATTTAATTCATCTTCACCTTAAATACCCAACCTACACATCGGCAATTTTTCTTGCTATCACTGAAACTGAAAAGCCCGAACTTGAAACACATTTTAACAGTTTTTCTGTTACTCCTAATAGCCAGAATTCACACAGATAAAGATCAGTGAACACTTTTCCCAAAGAATATCAATCAAAGATCAAATAAATTATTATCAGCTAGTTTGTTACATTGATGATAACCATCTATAAAACTACTGTCCAATAGTAGGTTCTTCAAGTACCAATGAAACAAATAAGGTTACCCTTAGGTTTTAAAGTATCTAGTTTATCTTAAAAAGATCTCACTGCCCTCTCTGTTGAGGCAAGGACCACAATGTGGCACGTTTGAAGGGCTCTGCTGCAGGACTGCTCTATACCCAGTGGCACTGAGTTCCTCCAGAAACTGACAGGAGCCACACTGTGATACCCACTGGCATCTCCCACCAGAACAAGATTATTACTGCTGTGTAATCTAGCAGATGAGGAATATGTTTGCACAAATAAATCTACTTAATTTTTCCTGACTGAAGTAAAACTGGACATGTCTACATACAGAACAGTTTATAACTGTTTGATGAAGCAAACTGTTCTTTCATCTGAGGTCAATCCAATCCAATCCAAACCATTTAACATTAGATTTCCAATACTGAATTGCCAACATTAAATATTACAATCGATTGCAATCATTAGAAATGTTGGTAACTTTTCCTAAGTAAGTATTTTTTATTTTAAAATTTGTCAAAGATAATTACCTGGATGGCTTTGAAATGCAAGTCTTTGATGGCAAGCATATTAAACATGGAAGAGTAGTTGAGAAAGGGAAAAATTAAAATAATAGAGTCAGTTTACCTATAGGCTGTAGCATAAACAAAGTCCAAAGGACCATTATACTCAAAACACATGCATGTGGGACAAAGTTTTAATTCATCACACATTCCTTAAAAACACAAATTTTATTTAGTCAGCATTTTGATTTCCAAATCTTTTCCTGTTCTATTTCTGAAATCATAACATGATTTTGTTAAATATTTAAAGGCTTCCTTCTTAGCAATAAGCAAATTGTCTATTTGTATAGCAGATGAAACACTGGTTATACCTTGGAGAATTACAAATATAAACAGAATAAGCATTCAGGTAAAAATAAAAATAAAATTAGAGTCTAGAAATGTTTGTAGGAAATAGTACGATTTATATTTACCAAATTCATGTAGAATTGAAGTGGAAGAAGCTGTGTATCCAAAGCTAAACTTTTGTGACAACCTATACTTCCATAAATATTTATCATCAATACAGCATATCTAACCAGCTAAACCATTCTAGCCATATTTGCATTTCAGAGTGATTATTTTTGCAGCTAGCATATTAATTTCCTTGAAATGAATAATTTATTATGGTTATTTTTCATTTCTCCCTTGTGTGTATTTTCAAGAAAACGGTGTCCTAAGGCTTGAATAATTACCAGCTGAATACTAGATAGTTACCTTGATCTTTGCTCAAGATACATGTATGCGTGTGTGTTACCAGGGCTTCCTAGTATTTTCTCCAGCAGACAATATTAGGTAAGACTAGAAAATAAAGCTACAAGGGGATTCAAATTCTTTTTGAATCAAAATGATTCAAAGTTTCAATACTGACAGTATGTAGTTATATAGGGGCATCCCTTTTGGTCTCTGCAGATTATTTGGGGCTATAATTTCAACCTACATTCTCTAATTTTGTCACAGACAGAGGCAGAGCCAGGTGAAACACAGGTAAGATACAGTAGGGCTCTTCTTGAGTGAAACAGGACTGCAGTCATGGGAAGCAACTTTTCAAGTTTAAAAAAAAAAAAAAATCATGATGACTCCAGCAGATGCTGCTGTTTTTGAGGGGCATTTCAGGTTTGGCACTAGCACATCCCATCTGTCCTGGCAGCACACCTCTTCCGTGACTGCCTCCGTGCAGAGAAGCCCACAGCCTCTCACCCCACACAGCTTCTCGGGTCAGAGATCAGCACGGGCAGCTACAGGCCTAGTAGTACTCTATGGGATCTACCACACTGTTCTTGATTTGAAGTGGATTATACTTTTGGTTGAAAATAGGGAGAAAGGGGAAGGGGAAAAGAAGAATAGCAAAGGCTAATACAATAGCTGGTCTTCTAGTGAGCAGTGCTACGGTCACGGGCACTGAAACTCTCTGTTCTTGACATTTTTATGTTCCACTCAAAGCTACTTTGTTTTGTTCTGTATGTTTGGAGCAAAATCTATAAAAACTGCCTTAAAATTTGAAAATTTTCTTCTTCAGTTTGCCCATTCCATTTGGCTCTGGGCAGAAACAAAGGCAGGCTCAGCACTGCTGAGGGAACGCAATGGCGCAGGCAGTAAGTGGGGATGCTCTGGACTCCCACTGAACCACTTCTGTCCCCAAGGACCTGCCAGTGGCAGATCCATGACGGGTCTGAAGGAGCGAACTGGGGCAGAGCCAGCATGCGGGCTCCCACTTCCACTGCTAGCCCAGAGTTGGTGAACACACTTGATAAACACAATCTACTGGGGAAAAGGCAGCCTATATTCTATAAAGGGAAAATTATGTGTCTTACAATCAGTGTCCTGCGAAGGAAACTTCTGAAGGAAAAGCAGATAAGGGTCATCAGTGACTAGAGGATACCTGCAGCAATGAAATGCTTTCAGTGTGATCCCTCAAAAATAAACAAATAAACCAACTCCAAAAAATCTTCTATAGGAATGACCACATGCACCCAAATATAGACCAGCTGTGAACATATAGTATCCTTTTGTTCAGGGACATCCATTGTAAAGGTGGGACAAAGAGTGTAAGGAAACGGTATGCCTCCCCTGCTTTCCTGCCACCTCAGGGCCCAGCCTCTCTGTCTGCCCCATGCCCATGGTGCCCGGCTTCCTCGCAGCTTTTCAGCCTTGCAGCCCACGTGCCGACTCTGGCTGCGCTTCTCTCCATGCTGCCTGGCGTCTTGCTGCCAGACCCCCCTGGACGAGAACCTGGGAGATGCTCACCCTGCTTAATTATTAGCCTCAAAAGACAACAATCTTTTGGGGACATTCTGCGTGTGAAATAAGCTGCTTCTTGCTCTGCTTCAGTTAAGCTGCTGAGCATCAAAATCTTTGGAAAATATCAGAATCTGAGTATTTATTATAGTTCAGTACAGACACTAGACTTTATATGCAGCGTTTACTGTCTCACAGCGTCAGCAGATAACATACAAACTGCAAATGGATATAAAAGTCCGCTCTTCCAGAGGGCAGAAAAATGCATTTTCTTCACTGTAAACTACACGTAAACATAAAATGGCAACTACCCAGGCAGCAAATGGATTTTTCTTTCCTTTTAAACATGCAAAACCTACACTGATAGAGTAAGCAATGCATAAGGGTACAAATTGCATATCTGCTACTGCTGTTTCTTATACAAACTTCCTAAGTATGACTGCTAAGTACATACTTGCACTAACTTCTAGGCCCTAAACCTGTCAGCTTTCCTTATAATCATCTTAAACATTTAAAAAAAATCAGAAGGTTTTCATAAGGGCTAAATCATTAGTAGTTACAACATAAGATGAAGATGGAATTTACTGCTATTGTTCTGCATCTAATGTTTGCACAAGACTAATCGATTAAGACATTCCCAGATGGTTTTAACATTTAACAGGATCTATAGAATGACAGTCAGAATTTTTAATACTCACAGAGTCACAGAAGAGTGGCATCAATAAGACAAATTGTATGAGGAATTGGCATTAGAATGCATTGGCAATGCACCCAAAGAGTTATTTTTAAGGACTGCGACAAGAAATATTCCAATTAGGCTACGTAAATTACCAGAACGTAACCTTCATTACTGAAAAGAGAATTTTGCTTGTTACCATAGAAAGAATTCATCGTACAGACCGGAGAAATATATACTCATTGCACTTATTATTAAAATAAATGTAACAAGTTATAATTAAATGGGTCTTAAATTGCAATAATTACCTAGAAACACTGAACAGATGAGCACAGGTGAACAGTACACACATCAAAGCATGCAGCGAAGAAAATGAGAATAAATGCTTGCTCTCTCTTTTAAATGCTGCATCTTCAAGTAAGCAACCTGATGTCAGCTCAGCCAACAAACATAGTTGATGTAATTAAACAGTGATACAGGTTTATTATATAACCAAATGGAAAGCTGTAGACAGGTCTGAACAGCACTAAAAGAAGATTTAATTAAGTTTGCAGAAGATCTAATTATGCAATGCTGGAACCAAAGTGTACGAACTGGATCTGTTCTGCTCTGACACTTCTTTCCAGCTTTTTATTCTAGAATTTCAAAGATTATTTAAAAAATTATAAAGGAGGAAAAAAGGAGCAGTTGGCTGAAATAATGAATTTTTCATATAAAAAATCAGCACAAAAAAAGAAAGATGCTCTGCAACAGAATAAATGGCAGCTGCACCAGAGACAAGCTTTTATATTTAACCTCTCAACAAGCAGAATATTCATTGCTTTTCATAAAAAGTGTGAAAATCTAAGCAAATCTCAAGTTAAATCCCACTTCCTAATGCATTTTAGGTTGACAAACACATCCCTAAAGTCACTGACATCAGTGTAGTTCAGCTGACAGCCTCCTCCAGCCCTCCTGCAGCTCACCCAGTGATTAGCCAATTCCCTTGTCCCTTTTCCCTGCTCTGCTGTTGAGGGGACTCTGTCATCTCCCCACTGCCAGCAGGCAGGTGGTCTGGTCTCCTTCTGCCTACATACCTCACCTTTCACTCCATGACATGTTGCCTCTCGGCGACACATCCCCTTGTCTACATCTACCCAAGCAGCTGGGGAGCAGAAGCATCTTGTAGGCAGTTTGCCTATATGAGCTCCCTTCTTTGCTTTGCTTCTCACCCCCTTGCAGGACTCCCTTGAGCCTTGCAATAGGCCAGTCCTGAAAAGCTGTATGTGCTTTATTTAGACTTGAACCATTAGCTCAGCAGGTTGTTTCTTGGAACAAAATCTCCCTTTTCAATAGCAGACGTTAACAATCAAGATATATTACAACGGTGGCCTTTTGCCTCAGAAAGGTTCACTGTGCTCCGAGCTGTGTACACTGTAAGCATCGCCACTCAAAAAAAAAAAAAAAAAAAAGCACAGGGAAAGAAGCACACTTTCTGTGTTCCCTCAGCACACAGAAAAGGAAATGGCAATTTGACTGAGATCAGAATAGACAAAAGGGCCAAATCACTTGTGCAGCCACAGAGACCTGCTGAGCTGCATGGCTCCAGTGAGACCACACAGAAGAACCAAAGCATGAGCGAGGTGTTGCAGAGGATCCTATGCGCTGCTTACCCTGCTTACCGTGCTGCCTCAAAGGCACAGGCAGGCTTCCAGCCTCCTCTGCTAGCCATGCTCCTCTTACACCAGCTGCAATATGCCTCAGCTGTATATTTATTAGCTATGATTTAAAAGTATGATGATAAATGTTTTTAGTAAATACACAAGTGACATTTTAAAGCAGTCAATGAAATAAATTGGTATTAAGGTACATTCCTCATTATCTGGTTTTGTCCAGAATACTTAAATTAGTTTCTCCACAGTTTTTTCCGGTTACTGTTTGTTTGGTAGTTGCCTCTCTGCTTGATCAGTGATTTCTTTTTGCTCCCTCAGCTGTTGTCTATACAATGACATGCTTAGACACAGCTGAGAAATTCAAGTGTCTCATTCTCCTCACTCATGTCTATCTCAATTCAATTCTCTTTCAGTTCTCTTTTCCTCTCAGACACTTCCTTGTTAGTATAAATCACCTGTCACTTATCTTGATAGATTTAGTTGGATCCAAACTAAGAAAGCTGAGATAATTCTCAGCTCTCACTATAGAATTCTTTATTTTACCATTCTGACATTCCACATAGCAATACTACGGTTTCCAAACTTCATTTTAATATCATAGATTGTGAAATTACAGCTCTGTTAGAAAGAGTGGTATAAGGGAGATTTATGACTGTTCAATAGGTGTTTTGAAGTACTCTTTTTAGCCATGATTTTCACTGCCTGCCAAAGAAATGTGTTTTCAGGTACCACCATTATAGGGGGAGATTCTACATGCTGAAGAAATATGTTTGGAGTGTCATAATACTGTTCACCTTTACTGATTAAAATAAACAGCATGAAACTACAGTAAAACTTTAAAATTTGGGGTTTATCCTGAGAAATAGGCAGTATTCAGCCTACAGTATTTTCAAGTCAGGGCTTAGAGTGGTCAGCCTGGACCCACTGCACAGTGAGGCCAGGGCAAATCCTTCACCCATTTCAGCCCTCAAGCCTGCATGGAGCTGCTTGTTAGTGTAAAATTAAGCACATGAATGTGTGCATACTGAGCAGCACTTTAAAACCTCTTTTTTGGGTGTTGTTTTTTTGTTTGGTTGGTTTTGGGTTGTTTTTTTTTTTTTTTCCTTGCCCTGTTTGAAGTCTTTGCAAAGTAGGTGGGGTTTGGACTCCATGTGCCACCTCCCTCCCACCTGGCAAGGCTGCTGATACCCAGAAGCACAATGCAGAATGCTCTGCAGCCACTCTCACCTTGATGTGATCTTACTCTGAGCCATCTCGCAGCTGCATTTGGTGTGCAATGCCAGCCTGGCCTCTAGTCTTTTCCTTCTGTCATTCTGATAGAGGGATGACTTCAGTTCAGCCAACAACTCTATTAAATAGAGTCACTAAATACCACGTAAAGGAGCCAGTGCCCACCAACAGCAGTAGAAACTTCCATGGTGATTTCAAAAGAGCTTTGGCTCATGCCAAGAGTGCCTGTCTTCACAGGAGAGTAAAAATTTAGGAACAACCTACAGATATTTACTATTCAGAATATGAATAACTCACTAATATCAGCAAGTTGACACTACGGAACAAATGAATGAAACAGAAGATAACTATGGCAAACACAGTAACTATTCCATGTAGCAATAAAAAAGAGCACTTTTCTAAATATTGGTACAAAAAGCTGAAGTTTAAAGAGGTTTCCCTTTCCACAGAAAACATTAGAAATAAATTATGGCTCATTATAACATGATTTAGGTAGACATGAATTTATTAGGCCTTCAGGGATTTGGGTAGAATCCTTTGGATGAATACAGTCAGGCCTTTGGTTATCACACATTCCTAAAATCATACCATGGTTGTTGGTTCAATTATACTTTTTTAAATACTCCTCATATATAAAATGATAAAAACTTCTTTAGCAATATCTTTACAGCCATGGTAATGTGTTATGAATTTAATTCCAGTGCATTCACACTGAAGGTATCCATTTTTGCCCTCATTTAATATGCTATCCCCAGGAGGATTCATTTTGATAGAGAGAATACGTGCTGTGATAATAGCTTCAAAAATTACGATACACTGCAAGCAATATTCTTAATTGTGAAAGAGTTCATAATTTTGGAAACAGGGACTTAACTATGTTTGTAATTCCTAAAATTCATTGGCTACTACTCTGTTGAAAATATCCAAGCTACTAAGGAATAGCAATGCCCTTCTGGGAGGGCTGGCAGCACCTTCACCATATGGAGATTATCTTCAACGCAATAACATGATGAACTCAAAGCCCATTAAAAGCACTGCTGAAAGAACACAGGAAATCCTGAGCTTAAGAAAAGCTAGAATGGGAAGGATGTCATTTAATTGTATTGACATCTTAGAGACAATTATTTTTCTCTCAAATATCATGCTATCATTTATTTTAATCAGATACCACTGTATTAATATATGCATTTAGCTGTGCAGAACAGGAAAAGTAGAGGGGGAAAGAACACCAAGCCGCTGTTTTTACGTGTAGGAGACAAGAATCAATTGACTGCAAAACAGCGTGCACTGACAGTGCAATTAAGTTTAAATTATCTAATATTAATTTTGCATGTCTATGGCACCTACAGTGTACCACATACTGACTCAATGAGTACGTGCACACAACTTAATTTCACTGCACTGGTTTTGAAGCTGGCTTTCTAGACTAACCAAGAAGCACGGCCATGCTCCTCTGTAGAAGCAGAAATCTCACTAACTGAAGTCAGGCTTGAGAGACTTAGAGAAACATTAGTAAGAGTTGATCATCCACTTATAACCTTTCATAACCTTTTTATACAGAATTGCTCTAAATGAAAATATTGAATAGGATCGCATCCTTTCACTTTGTAAAAGTTCCCATTAAATTATTTTAATATTATCTGAGAATAACCAGTAATCTGAGAATGATCAGAGTGAAAAGGAAGTTTATGATCTCTCTTACGATCCGTGTTTTTAATTTGCAAGACACAGACTGTTAGCAATAATACACTCATCGACTGGCAGAGAAACTTGATGGACTAGTAAGTGATTTCACACCAGGAAAGAAGATACCAACATAAAGCAATCTTTTAACTTGAAGAATGTACCTGTCCTGATATTAAGAAGAATGGGGGCAGGAAGAAAAAGAATGGGAGCAGGAATGTGATGTTAAAAGAAGATAGCTATATGCAAGAGCATTATTTTAAATAGACAAAGACAAATTTATATAGATTATTGGCTTAATTTCATGCCTACAATTTACAAGTGGCTTTGAAAGTTGGCCAAGGCAACACTGGGGTCCCTTTTGATAAATCTAAGACTGTGAAAGCAAAATTAAAGAAAAAGATCATTGAAGTTACAGAGTGAAAAAGAAACACTACATCGCACAATTAGAGAAAAACTGCTTAATAAAAATGCACTTTAAACAGCTTGCTGATATTTGGGGGAGTTTCTTTCAACCTTAGGACATAATACTGTGGAACTGAGGGGACTGAAAATCCCCTCTAAAACCTAAGATATTTCTTAGGTCTCAACATGGCGTATGGACACACCTAGCATTACTATCATGGTTTGAATTTTGCTTTGCTGGTACTAGTATTCAAAATTTATTAAAAGAACCTCCACATTTTGGGAGGCTTAAAATAATCAGTTATTAGTTTTTTCTTTTCTCCCTAAGAATATGCTTTTTCATTTTGAACCTTTAAGGTTCAAGTTCTTTAGCATTTCTGAGTTCAGAAAGTAACTGCTCATCAAAGAAAGAAAAAACAGCTATACAATCACCAGCTTTTGGATTCAGGAAAGAAAAAAGGATGAAATCTTACAAAGAAAATACTATATTATTCAGGTAGTTCAAAGGATTTATGTAATTAAGTTATGTTTTGCAATTTGTGTAATTATTTATGAGTTCCCAAGATTTGGCACCATGGTAGGTACCCTATGTACCTGTCGTGGTTTAACCTCGGCTGGCAACTGAGCACCACACAGCTGCTCGCTCACGCTTCCCCTCCCCGCTGCAGGATGGGGGAGAGCACGAACGCAGTTCCCCACTACCACAAATTATGCAGTTGAGTTTCCCCGCATTTAGGAAAATCGGAGGGGTCAGCACACCCGGAGTGCAGGGGATGAGCCTTGCCCTGGGAAAACAACTTTGTAAAACTTGTGACCAAAAAGTTTACTCATGAGAAAATACCAGTTTACATCAATAGAAAAACTTTCCTGAGCAAAGATAGATACAAATGTAACAGGTAGAGGTATTTGGTCTGAATGCTTTGACGGTGAATCACCTCCTCTCCATATCAAAGGAAGCAATATTATGTCCTTTAAGACAGTAATGGGATTGGTCCTTGAAAAAACAAAATTTTATGCAGAAATAGGGAGTTTTGACTAATTAGAGACTAATTCATACCATCTAGTTTGAGACTACAAGTTTCAGCATCTAAATTAGGATCTTGTAGAGCCAGCATAGAGGGGCTCCCGCAGAAGACAAATCAGAGCACCTCCTAGTCGTACCTCTCTCCCCTACTGACCACAGGGCGGATGACATTAGCTGGTCAGAAAAGCACTCTCCCTTCTTTCTTCAAATAACAGACTAAGAACATCCACTGACTCAAACTAGATTTTCTGCAAGCTCTGCAAGTCCACAAATGGTTGACCATCTAGTTTGTGGTTTTGCAAAGTTTGCTTTCACTCTCCTTCCTAAGTGATTTAAAAAAAAAAAAAAAAAAAAAAATCAATAACCTATATGTAAAGAATCATACTAACTGATGTCCAGCATAGTGTCTATTTTAAATGCCAATAAAAATCTTGCAAATGGATTACAAAGTAAAATACATTTTATACATTACAAAAATGGCACTTTTGGCTCTACCTGTTTGTACATGGTAGCAATTATATAAACTACAAATGCATTTCTACCATTTATTTTATTAAATGTTCTTCAAACAAGTCACTTTCTATTCAGAATACCTGCAGTTTCTAATGGAATTTTATTGCTAGGAGACTGAGAAAATAGAAAGCTTCAGGACATCTTGTTGAAAACCTACCAATAACTTTTGTAAAATGCAGATACGTCACAACCTGTGTTAGATAAAAAATGGCCCTTCTGAATACAGTCTCTAGTTAATGAAGGATAGCGCACAAGAATTATTCTAATGATGGTTTTTAATTCTCTCAGAGTTACACTCTTACTTTTACATAAGTCTGCTATTTATAGTATCTGAATTTAGAAGTTAGTTCTGCTATGGCTGAATTGGCAAGATGATGAACATTTTGGCCTTGACCCCAGGAAAGAATAGAAACATTTTAGAAGATAAGACCCACCGGCATCTCTGAGAAGTTACTTACATGTAATAGTAAGAAGTTACTTACATATGCTTACTATTAAGCATATGAATCTAATTGATTTGCTAGGTTAAGATACTATAGCACTTCAGAGGATAGGTATTCATTCTACGCCATTTTACAGATGGGAAAACCATGCAGCAGGTCAATGAAAAATTCCGGACCAGGAAAGTGAAGTCTCATATTCCAGCCAAGTTTCCATCCTACTTGACACAGACTGTATTTTTCTCTTACTCTTTATGCAGCAGAAATCTCACAAGCTTTTTTTCAATTAGAACAGTATTAACCGCTTTTTACAGTGATTGCTTCCTTTTCATCTTCTGCTTACAACTAACAGTAATTCTCCTCTCTACTTTCAGACCATGTGACTTGTGAACATATTCTTGACCCTAGTATCCCAATCACATAATTTCTCTTTGTTGTAAAAGCCTTACAAAACTCTTCTTGCCCACATCCAGACATGTTTTCTGTTGCCTCTACTAATACCTGTGCTGTAAGTTATCTTCTCCCTGTGCCACTTTCTCAGTTATTTAAGGCACCAAATAGGCAACCACTTTCCATATTGCTATATGGCATCTTCTAGGTATGGTTTCCTCTGTAATATACCTAATTTGACACATTCTAACTTTAAACACCTTACAAACCATTTCATTATAGCAGAAGAATAAGATCTGAACAACTAGATTACCTGGTCACCTGTGGAGCTCCTTCTCAACTGAAACCTTCTCAACATCAGAATACCATCCACTTGTTTCCTACTCTGTGCAGAAATACTTTTGTTGCTGGGTAATACGTGGCTTACAGGAAGTCACGTGTTTAATGAAATGTTAGACTGACTGGAAATGAATAAACTGCTCTGCAACAAGCCTCAGATCTCCATTGTGCTCTCTATATTACATGTTATTTGCTCTTTGAATGGAACTACAGTTGACTTACAGAAGTATGGGTATTTTCATTTAAGATTCTTAACTTCTCCTCGGAAATCTGGCTTATATTTAGCTGCAGTGGTGAAAAACAGAAAGCAAATGAAACACTGGCAGAAGCTCGTCTTCACAGGAGCAACCAAGTCACATCCATGCAGATCCCATGGACTTTTAACAGCTGAATGACCTCTTCATCCAGCCAGAGACAGGTGAGCACAGAAAATTAATCCATCCTCTGTGCAGACTGCACAAGCTCTGCAGGGAGCTCTCTGCCTATGGTCCTACCATGGGACCGTGGGATATGGACCTCAAAACCACAGGCACAGACCACCTGTAACAGATAAAAGTTAAACCCAGAGTCATTCTTGTATTTTCACAACTCTCTGAACACAACAGGAAAATTTATATGCCCAAAAGCTTCCCTAACACTTTGGAAGCATACAGAAAGCCTGTGGTACATGCTGAGAAATGCCGCTAGAAAGAACAGCAACATCTCAAAGATTCAGCAAAGAGATCACGATTATTACTCCCTCAGGGTACCACAGAATAATAGGAGCTCATTTGAAAACAGATAAAACCATGTGGGTGAATGAAGCTGAGCCTCTACTATGGACTTAGACCTGTAAAAGACATGGCTGGTCCTTTTAGCAATATCTGCAGTATGGTTTTATGGTGTACATTCAGTAAAAAGAGATGTTACAGACGAAGTTGAAAAAGACTCATTCAAAATAATATTGGTCAAATGGCAAGATCAGTGAACAGTGAAACAAGTATGTCTTCCTGTAGGTCTTTGTCACTGATTGACTGTAGAACCATTAGTGTGAATGTGCTTTCCTAATGGGTTAGCAGAATTGACTTCTGAATGACAATTGTTTCTCCTCCAGGCTTTTATACAGCTGCAAAAGTGCAATGAATGAAGTTTTGCTGGACTTTAAAGGACAAAGGTCATTTAGAGGCATCAGATATATACTCTCACTGCCCCACAGAGAACTCAATTTCTTTTTGCAAAGAAAATATATTTGACAGTAACTTATATTTTAATTCTGACAGTCAATTAGAAGGAAACTATAAACCTCTGGCAAAAAGCAAACCAACATATATTCCCAAGTGGGATTCTGTACTTTGCTTCTGTTTTCTTATGTATCAATTACGTGCACATCTCGCTTTGTATCCCATCAACAATAGCTTAATAGTGCTCTAGCAAGCAAGCAGGCATGGTAGTTCTCCAAGAGGTTTACCAAAGGATCTCTAAATGTGGGGAAGCAGATTAAAAGTTCGGTAAACAATGTGAAGAACTGAAAAGGACTCAAAATGCTTCAGCAAAATGACAATGGCGTAACACTGATATGACTTAGAAGGACCCTTTTCAAACGGGATTCCCCAGCGTGCACACCCCACCAGCTGCCAGCCTGCAAAATCTTCCCATTCAGCATCCACACCTGCACACCACATGGGAACAAAAGTGAGACAGGATCTATAACTGGGACCAGAGGAATCTGTGAATGCTTGGGGGCCACTGTGGGGATCGACCCAGTGTGAGCGATGTCAGACTGGCAGCAGGTACCGCGGAAGCCACTCGGCTCATTGCTCCCGAGAACACTCACACATGCATGGTTTTATGCATGTGAGCAATCCAGCAAACTGAATTTTTCAGCCCACCTTCTCCACAACCATACAGAGTCAAGCTATTAACGGAGAAAGAAAGCTCAGCCTAATGTCCGACTGGCACAGCTGCCGGAGGTCCCACAGAATACTTAACAATTAGGTTTTACAGAGCATTTTAGGAAGAAACCCTGAAGCCTGATGAGGTTTAAAGTCAGTATTTCACTGTCAGAGACAAGAAACTGCTCTGGTTATTGGCTCATACTGACTTTATGTCCAGTTAACAACCATATCCAATAAATTATGTGTCACTTCTGCTATTGTCATTTGCAGGGATACTGCAAATTTTCATGCATTTATATAGTGAGTAATTTATCAGATATGCTTATAAAGTATTCAGATAATCTAGAGAATAGTAAATGCTTAGTCATTGCTGAGAAGCACTACCGAAAATCTGAAAGATTGGAGGGTAACAGTGTTGTCCAAACAGTTTCCATTCTGCAGCTCTGCCCTGCTGTAGAGTGCTGCGTTTGCATGGTGAAGCTTCTGGAATTTTATAGATTATTCTTTAAAATTTCATCTAGTAAGTGCAGTTCAGTTTAATAAACCGATAAATATTCCTGAATCAACATAACAGATTGTTATAATATCTGGCACTAAAATTTAGGAGTAGATAGGTGCAAAGAAAATAAAAGATGAAGTTCTGCCCCACTAATCAGAGAAAGAAAAAAAAAAAATCCTCTTGGCTTTTATCAGAATTTCCCCACTTACTGCCTCAGCCAATGAAACATGATGTAGTGGAAGTGGTATTACTGTTGCCTACAAACCCCACCATAAAGCAGATGCATCTTGAGATTAATTCAGCAGTTACCACCAGAATCTTATCCATAATCTGTCTCCTGAAGCTGTTTTGTTTATTTTTAATACAGCATATTTGACAGATCACACACAATTAAAACATAAGACAGATATAAAATCACTTTGCCATTTTTTAGCCTGCAATTAAAAAAAATAGTGAGCTTTCTTGTCAGAGACTACTGAAAGACACAAATACATAATTTTTAAAAATCAACCTAAATAAATTGATTTTATGATAAAATAAATTATCAACACTGATAGTGACCAAGGGGAACCCAACACAAATAGGAAATATTTAAACATAGATTGCAAATATACAGGTACTTTAATTAAAAAATTAGAGACAAGTGCGTGCTTTGTCTGTCATTTAAAAAAATATATTTCATAGTGAGAACAGATATAAGATAGATATATATATCAGATATAAGATATATATATACACACACACACATCTGCTTCCTTGCCAGAGTGCTGCTTAAGCCAACCTGAACAGCAAAAGTAAAACACCCCTAGCTCTAAGCATGAATAATTGGAAAAAAGCCTGTTATGCAGGAAATTGGGGTAATAGCTTCCTCCCATGAAAATGGGAAGTGGACCGTTAATGACAATATAACCTCAAGGACTACGCTTCTAAGAAGCCCTATAACCAGAAAATAATTTTCGGATTGATGGGCACAGATTTTACCAGATTCCTGGTAACAGACCAGCTCAAACAGAAACAGGTTTGTTGTTCTAACTTCTTACTGTCTGTGCGTGGCAGACTGAGCAGTCCACGTAATCGTGCCCTAAGCACAGGAGCAGCCAGGCATCACAGCTACAGCCTAAAGCCAAGGCACAAAGCAGAGCCCTCTTTTTCCTAATTACAAAACAGAAAGAAAATGTCTTCCCTAATTACTCATCTTCCTAACAACCACCTTCTTTGACTTTTCTAGCCTCCTCTATCACAATAGATTCTTCTACTTAAAAAATAAAATAAAATAAAAAAATCACAACAAGCGAGTTAACCTTGTTTTTACCGGCAGATGTTTGCCCTGTCTTTGAAGACTAAGTTCTCAGGCCTCTACAAGAAGGACAAGTTTGTTTTTGCAACCCTAAATCAAGGAGCTTTTCCTCTTCCTTTCAGTCCCTTTCCAACTCCCTGTTCAGACCACTTTCCTCTCACTGAGTTAAAGAGAGTAAATAGGTTAGATTCATTACAATACTTTTCCTCCTCCAGAAAAGTTCCCAACAGGCTTTGCATAATTTGGCTTCAAAGTTCTGAGTGGTCCCAACTGCCGATAAAATTAATGGGAAATGATTGCGCTGCAACTTGCAGAATTAGGTCCATCCAGTAACACTCAGGCAACATCAAATCACTGTTTTCAGTGCAGAAATGAAACCACCTCCAAGATGAAATATAGAAGAGCAACATCCTTTTCCTTTTTTTCTTCTTCAAACGCAGCAGCAGATCCCAAGTGGGAGGGGAAAAGAGGAATGCTCGCCAGGTTTGAACATATGTCTCTGAAATAGTTTCCTGCTTCCAAACCCCACCCAGTATGACACTACGGAGACAAAAAAAAGCTGTGTGTCTAAGTTCAAAAATTAAGCTGCCTTATAGTTTGAAATAACAGGCAGTGTACATAGGGGACAATCTCTCCAAAAGGAAAATGCATCACTGTACAAACAATAAAATGCAATCTTAGAATCACAAAAATAAAATAGATAAGAAACCTGATGAATCTAAAAAAAGAAAAAAGATATCAACAACTCTCAAACAAATAAAAGTAGGCTCAGCTGTTTCTTTTGATAATGATTTTTGAAAGCATAAAAAAATCAGATCAAATACATTATGAAATAGATATTCTACTAATTTAAGAGGAAATTGAAAGCAGATATTAAACGGTTATATGATATAGAAAATTATAGGAGACTGCTACTGATAATTGCTAATTATAAGCATTCCTAATGCTTCGTCATGCATGAGTTATAGGTCAATCCCTAACTCTAGACTGTATTCCATGTTCTCTTTATATATAATAGTGGCACATTTGTACTATTGTAGGACAGGTTTTGTCAGCACTGCCATTATAAACCTCTTACCAGGACTTGAAACTTTGTCATAAAAATGTGCTTCAGGATGAAAATTGGCATGGAAAGTCTCAGTCTATTAAAACTACAGTAAGCATGTTGCAAATGTAAAATCACAGAAAGGTTGAGGTTGGAAGGGACCTGTGGAGATCATCTAGTCCAACCTCCTTGCTCAGAGTAGGGCCAACTACAGCAGGTTGCTCAGAGCTGCGTCCAATTGAGACTTGAATAACTCTACGCATGGAGAATTCAAAACCTGTCCAGGCTACCTGTTCTAGTGTTTGATTACCCTTACAGTAAAAAAGATTGTTCTTATGTTTATACAGGTTATATTTTATTACATTATCCATTATATATTGTACACCATATTTAAGAATATGTTTTAAGCTAGCAAGAATTAATGCTATTGCTAGCTTGCCACGATCTAACTATCTGAAAAGAATGCAACTGTAATCCATTACTGAGGTGCCTAGGTATTTGATACAGGCTTCATGTATGACCACATGCTCACTTACATTGGACCCCTGCCATTCTCAGTGCTAAATTTGACATGGCCTGAAATTCAAATGAATTTGAATTTTCGAGCCAAAAGACATGCCCCCCCGGTGTTTGAGAAAACACCATGTGAACTTTTAAGTGCCAAAGGTGATAACTTCTCTCAGTAATCCAGTTGTGAGGAAACAATTGAGCAGAAGAATGTGATTTCCTTTAATCCCCTTGACATAAACAATGGAATAATTTTACTGAAATTTAAAAACTAATAAAGATGGCCAGACACTCACCATAAGAGATTTCAAGCAAGACTGCAAAAAGGTAAAATTTTATTTTATTATAATCAGGAATGTATAAATGAATCTTAGCATTTAAGGAACCTTTACTGCAAGGGAAAATGCATCCATTTATGTACTATACCATAATTCCACTTCAGTTTTTTGAAAAAGAAAAAAAATAAAATAAAATAACACAGGTCAACACCAGTTGGAAGAATCTTCCCATTCTGGTAACTCCTGTACTATCTGCTCATAAAATTTTTTTTCACAGGCTGAACAAAAACTGTTTGCTCACAGAGAATCAGCTGCAGAAATAGGAGGTTAAACTGAGACAGGGGCTACAGAAGAGACCAGCCCCAATCCAGGTAGCCGTGTCCCACTCCCATGCGTGAGGGGGAAACACGCAGCATGGCAGCGTGACTCCATTCCCCCACGTTCACCAGCTCTGCCCCTCAGAAGAGGCCCTGTCCAGCTGCAGGGCTGCGTGAATGCCATTGCAGAGCTGCACTGGTAGGACCACAGCAGATAGCTGTATGGCAAGCTACACAGCCATGATTTTCCACCACTCCACCGTATGAACGTGCCTTAAGGGTCTCAAGGCAAAGTGGCTTTTGTGATGAGAAAATCAAAGTATCACACATTTTTCCAAGATAATGAATAAGTGGCAGAAATGCATAAGAAACATTTTGATCTTTTCTTGCTGGAGCCTTGATTCGTGCACAGCTCTGAGCTTTTATTTCTTCTACTTGTCTGCAGTCTCTCACAAGAGCACAAATAAAGCAGAGGGAAGCATGCACTGTTACTAGGATTACTCAGAAAAAAATTTTTTCTCTTAAGAGTTTGGTTCAAGTACGTTATCTGAAAATGTACAAGTGATAGTCAACTCATTAATCTAACCTCCATGTGGCTTTAACACAATTTTACTATGTTTTGATCATTTTCTCAAATTGCATGAGCAAAGCTCTCAACTTGTTTTTTGTCAATCCACTGTGGAAAGCTACTACTAGTGATAAACTTTTAAATTTTACAGGCAACTGTAGGATCAGTCATGCATTATGTTTTACCTGCTTGTTCTATCACTTCAATCTCCTTTCCAAGTCTTCCGTTATCTCAAGCGGATGCTCACAAATCTTTTGTACAGCTTTGCCTTTATCTGTGGGAAGACTGACTTCTTTTGGTCCCTGCCGTTTTCACTGGCCAATGCTCAGTCATTGATCATCACTGAATTTTTGAGATTTTTAATGATAAGGATATTCACATTTCCTCTTTTATTCCCCTCCCTTTTTTTTTTTTTGTAACATCTGTACATCGTCTCTCTACTGTGATAGCCATTACATACTTAGAAGACAGATGACAAGTTAACTCTGACAATGGAGTAGACATGCTCCTGTGTATTTGAGCTAAAGCTCGACTCAGGACCCATTTGAAAATGGGGTTATTTATGGCATTCCTTAATTCCCTTATTACTCATACATTTCTTGGACGCCACAAAGACAATACAAAAACTTACATATGACATGTTTAATCCTACTGGTACCCTGGGCTGATATAACCTCTGCAATCCATACTCTCAACAAGTACCTTGGAAAAAATAGATGCTAGCTTTATTGACTTCATACAGGACTTAACACACTGGCAAAGAATCAGGTATGAAACTGCTCTTTGTTCTTCCAGTCTCATCCACAGAAGAGACAGAGCCTTCCTCCCAAACAGAAAAGGTGACAGGTTTGCATTCTGCATCTGCAAATCCAGTGCTGCCACAGAGCACTTAATATACACTTACTTGGTTGCTTTGTTAAAAGAATGATTCCACTCACATACACAAGGAAAGAAAGAAAATCCATATTGAGAGAATGCTCTAATTAACAGATCTCTCTTCAACACAGATGAGTACCCAGAGATGAAAAGGCTCAGATTACCTACTCCATGCTGATAAAGTGCAGAAACGAAACCCTGATCAGCTTTGGAAAGGCATTCCATTGCATTTAGGTAAACCATTAACAAATGTACATTTCATAACCGACATCAAAATAAGAATTATGACTTAAGTTTTGGTACCTTGATCAGATAGCCTATGGTCCTTCACAGGATCAATATTGTGTCCCCCCCCCCTTTTTTTTCTTTCTTTCTTTCTTCTTTTCTTTTTTTTTTTTTTAATCCAGGCTGGTAAGGATGGTATGTGCTCTCTAGCACCCTTAGTATTGTATCAAAGTCAAGATCTTTCACGTCCTTCTGCCACAAGGTCAGTGTTGAAAGCATTGGGATATTTGCCACTCTGCTTCCCATTTCCCCAAAACTAATCATCAGTCTCCAAAAAGAGATAACTTTTTTCATTTTAGAATCAGATACAGGTTTTCTTCTTACCAATTCACATGCTGAACTCAATTTGATCTCTCTACTTTCCCTCCCAAATTTCAGTCTCATCAGCCCCTCAGCCCAACACTTGCAAATACGTATGCAAAGACCCAGCAAAGAAACAACAAAGAACATTTCAATTTAAAGAGTCTGGACTGTAAATGTCTCTCCCACCTCTGGTGTCCCCAGTCTGGTGGAGTACAGCATGCTGCTAAGGTATGCATGTCAGTAAACTCAACCACTAAAGCATTTCACTTTGTCACACACTTATTTTAAACAATATGTATCAGCTTTTCTATTAGGTGACAAGGGATTGAAAACTACCTTGGCTGGTCTCAGTCTGAAGTATCCGAATTCAATGATCATGATGGACTTACCTCTTTCTCAGTCAGGCTTTGGGGGCAATAGAGGATTTTAGAGATTTGTTCGATTATAAACTTGAATATTAAATATTGGCTCATCATGTTTCACACTTCTTGTACTTTATTAGAGCTGTAAGAAATTTAATGATTGTTTTCATCTCTTTGCTTAGAATTAAGCTAAAGGGTTCTCATTATAACCAACATTCAGAATAACCTCTTTTCCAAACTGTGCTTGGCTTTTTGCATTGTCAGTGTAAAATAGCCTGTCTTGTGCAGGCAGTTGCATTTGTTCTAGATTTTGTCAAGCATATGCAACAAATACATTTTGAGAACCTTAAATGGTTCCTACAAAAAGATTTGTTCCCTGTGTTCCTTACTTAGACTTGATAAAGGAAAACATATCCATAACGTTGACTATGTTGATAAAAGCTTTTGTGAAGGTGAAGCAGTTGTTCCAAGGATGGGGAGGTTTTGCTGCAATGTAACTTTGGGTATGCACACGCTACTTGGGACAACCCTTTTCTCTGTTTCCAATGTCCAGCTGCCCAGACACTCGCAGACTTGGTCAGAAAAGAGACGCATGTAACCCCAGAGCCTGGGGGTGCAAACTCAGACTGCCCTCATGGCAGACCTCTTCTCCAGCACAGATCCTCAGAAAGTCCAATATAACAGCAGTCGTTTTTTCAATTCCTTATTGTCGCATCAACATATCTTGATGAGAAAATCTGATCCCAGTTAGATTACCTTTACTTTTCGTTCCACATCCTCCTTTATTGGTTTCTCTCTAGGTCTTCCTCTGTTTTTGGTAATTTTGAAGCAAACATCCCAGTCACTCCTACATGTAGTCTTTTGCATTGAGGTGCAGCCTCAGAGAGTACAAAACAGATTCCTTTGGTATGAAACAAAGCTGGAAGACTGCCACTAATGTACTTCAACAACTAATCGATATGTGATACATAGGACCAGACAGAGCTTTTCTGAACTGTTTATAACATGGGCAATGGGACGTCAGCACTTAACCGCTCCACTTTACAGCTCTGCTCTCACTGCACCACACTGCCTGAAGTGACGGCACAGTCCTGAAGAGTCCCCTCAGTGCTCTACTCCCTTGAGCGGTCTCAGCCTCACTTTTCCAAAGGCCCCAAACCCACTGCTTTATCGCTACACAAAATGCTGGCCAAGGACCATGCTGCCATGTATTTCAATTTCATGTTAGTTCAAATACTTAATTTTTTTGTGTGGTGGTTTTACTTTTAAATTAAATATACCTCAATGTTTCACTTAAACAGTGTTTCAGAAGAGAGATGATTTATTTTGAAGATGTTCAAATGTTAACATTACAACAACAAAAATTTGGCTGAAGTTACTTATTAAGAAATGCAATAAGGAATAGGTGTGGTTTGTTCTGCGCCCCCCCCCAAACTCTGAACTGTTCACACAAGATGCAAAGTTTATTTTCAAGCTTCTTACAACTCTGATGAGTTTTTCTTACTGGTCTGTTCATCTAGCCACTCCACTGATCTTAAGCGAGAGCCTTGCATGCCCTCAGTTTACCTCTGTAGCTGTAAGTCTTCAAGGTATATGTGGTTGGTTTCCATCAACTTTAAATTCCAGTTATCTACCGTCAAATGCAGCTCTCCATCCAGCCCTGGGTTGTTCACTGTCTCCCATACACGGGAATGTGAGCAACAATGCACAGACTGTGGAAAGGGATCCCTCATATACGGAGTTGAGCTATGAAAACAGTCTGGAGATAGGGATCTTGAAGAGCTCTCTCAAAGTCTCTCCCCAGAATCCTCATCCCTAGCAGCCCTCTATGCTTTTGTCTAGACTTTTGGTACTTTGGGCTTCTGTTTCTACCTCTGCTTCCCTGCAGGTGTGCACTGTCTGTCCTGTTCCAATGCCGCCTGCAAATCCCTTCCAAACCAGAAGTGTAGAGACAGCAAAACCCACACCAAACTGCCCCACAGCCGAGATGGTCCTTTCAGCCTGGGGTCTGACATTTGACAGAAATAATAAATCATAACAGTTAATAGTTCAATGAGTGTAAGTCCACGTGGGGCAAATTCAGCCCTCTTAGGCCTTACAGTGACGCTCTGAACCGTATAACAAGTAGTGCTAACACTTAACAAATGTCTTCCTAACACCATGGAAAGAATATACTTTCATTGATATGCTGTTCTGATGGATTTGTGGAATGAAAGTCACTGCATAGCTGCATTCCTGAGACAAGTTTTATACCTCATTAATGCAGTACATAAGCTGTATAATTATACATCCATATGTCACTGCCAAATTTATACACTTTTACATACTGTTAGATTAAGATGGTTTCATTTCATTGCTCAGCAAATGGACTTTTGAAAGTGTATTTCACTCAAATTTTTGGTAGCACTGACAGGCAAAGCACGTGAATGACATGGGGTTCCTTGTGTAAATGCAGCCCCTACAATATGCCCTGAAATAAAAAACATGGCATTGACAAACACTGAATTTTTACACTCTTCCAATACAGTGACCTTTTCAAAGTGTAGCCTGCAGCCCAGTGTCCCCTTCCCCCACCAAGAGGCACCATTTTAGAACCAATTCCACCGGATTATGATACCATGCACCACAATGTCTCTTTATCTGACCCACTTCTTCAGGTCTGATGGGGTTTTGTTTACACTGGAAGACATCTGACCCAAAGCAGCAGGAGGATTACAGAGCTGTCTAATTAGAATAACTTTTCAATTTATAGTGAATAATGAATATACGCTATTGGACACTGCTGCCTAGTGGACTGGGCAAAGAACCAGCAGATCTGGGTTCTGCCCCTTAAGGCAAAAGGCAAAGAACAAACAAAAGAAAAAAAGACAGACAGACTTTAGCTGGTATTATGTATCTAACTCTCCATCACACAGCCTGCCTTTACACCTTTGGTTGCCATTTCTTTCCCTCCTCAAAGAGACGGATTTGTTGCATGCACTCTCATATCAAGAGACTAAACTATTAGCTACAGAAAGGCAGAAGACTCACTTCGTGTTTGAGAGGCAGTGTAAGACAACCACAGCCATAATGCAGGACCATGGTGCTACAGTAAGCAAATTAAAATTACTCTCCCCACTTAGTTATTGGTGTGCAGTATGAACTTAAACAGAGCACTTCACATCTTGTGTTTTAGTGCTACAGAGTATGCTGAGATGATCCCCAAGAGGTCTGAGGTGCTCGTAGTGTCCATCTTCCCAACACTGGTCAAGCAACAGAGGTTGCTAGTGCTCCTGGTGCTCTAACTGCCCTTAGATCCACGCTAACTACTGTCCAGGCAAATCCAGAGGTACAGTCCTTTACCTTTACCAGACCAAGAGACAGAGCTACAAATTTCAAAGGCAACCTTGCCTTCCCCTTGTCCCTTTTTCCCCAGCAAGGCAATCTTCGGAGTGGCTTATATGGGCCCCTAAAATTGACCCATTTGCAAAGTTTGTATAGTTCTGGCAAAACCAAAGCCATAAGTTTTTGTGTAGAACAGTTTCAGGAAACCCTGCAGGATCAGAGCCAGGGATAGGAAACATACTGGGTAGTTAAGGTTGGGGGGACAGGGACGGGAAGTAGTAAGTAGGAGTCAAGAAAGCTTAAAGGAATTATGAAGAATATTGTGGACAGATTCTTTTGAATAGGTGACTGCAGAATGTCTCTGCAATTGCTCTCCCTTGTTTTAAGAATAGAGATGCATTTATTGCATGTAGCTTGTTCTTACGGCACAGACAGATGGAAAGCATGTAGGGCTGTTACTTAATACAACTGCTTACACATGAAGCTGCATTATATGAGAAAAGCTGCATGAAAAGGATCAAAATGATGAAATGCATCTGGCTTAGCACACAGCAGTAAACACAGGCAAATATATTACGGTAGTTCAATTACTGATAGGATACTAGAGCCTATTCAAGACTTAATATTTAATTATCTTTAGCCTACATCAGTTGTTAAGCTGTCAGCAGCATATGTAGAGGGTACATAGGTGGACATCTGCTACAGACTAAGAATGCCATACACCAGCAGAGCTGTTTGCCACAAATACGTAGAAAGAAATTTATGAGCTTGTATTACAGCCACATCTTCCACATAAAACATAGTTACAACAGAGATGCGTAGCTTGGATCACACTGCTGCTGGTAGGAGGCAGAAGGACAAATTGCACTAACTGGGGCCTCACTAGAGGTGAGCAGTGAATCCCAGGGTAAGGGAGATGAAAGAGCACTGTTTAAATCATCTGCACTGAGCCACCCAGAAATCCAGCTGAAACTAAGCTTAGATATCTCTCTTGCATACAAAACACTGTTGTAAAAGATCATTCAGGTTGCAAAATCAAGTCCAAGCTTAATTCTGCTTCTTTGAACATATATATCATGACACTGTGCATGCATAATTATATGAACGCATTCTTTTTTTTCTACCCCAGGAACATCATCGCATGGACAATTCTCACAGACAGCAGCCCTAAGTACTCCTCTGATCTCAGCTGCCGCTACCTCAAGCACCCACTGCCCACACCAAGCCTTACAGGACTCGCTTGATTAAACTCATACGCACGCCCTTGCCTACAGTCTTCCTGAGCAATTCCGTGTCACTCTTCACCTCACCACTCCTTATTTCAGCTTCCAGCATCCTTTGCCCAGCCAAAGCATTTGCCTTGAGCTCCAGTCCCTGCTGTGTTTAGTCTTTGGGGGCTATCCTACCTCAGTGCCACAGCAGAAACACTACAGCAGTGGAGCGTTAACATGCCCACTCTAAGTCAGGATGCCTTACCGGTACCACAAAGCAGCTGCTGGTCTGAACGTATCCCTGAGCTAGGGCACGTCCAGGCAAAGTGGTATCTTCTCACTTAGAAGCCCACTCAGCCTCTAACGAAGCACATGCAAATAAAATCAAATTCAGTAACATGACTAGATTTAGCTGGATTCTTATAAGAAAAAAAAAAAAGACTCACCCCCAGCAACAGAGCAACCCTCTAGACAAAGTGCCTGGTCTGAAATATGAAAGCGTGAGAGCTTTTCAGCCAACAATTAAGAATGTAGTCTCCTTCCAAGAAAAAGCTCAATTATTTCTGCTGACAAAGTCTCAGATTCATCCCATAGCAGCAGCCAAGCATACTTCAGCTTGACAAAGCTCAACTCAGCAGAAACAAATCTTACAAAATGGACATACAAGGTAACCTTAACTCTAGGAAGCACAACCAGCTATGCCTACATCATATCTTACAGGCTTGCATTTCTTCTGCACTGAACAATGACAGGAAAGCACAGCATAGCTGAGTGCATCATTTTTTAATGATCTTGAAAAATTAAAAAGGACAATGAATTTCTTCTATCTGAGCCATATGTCTAAAATGGTGAGGAATGCGAACATCTACAGTGGATTGAAAACACCTTCTTGCACTCCATAGCATTTGCAGAATTCTTCGCATTTGCAGAATTCTTCACACCCTTCTAATAGGCACCAGGTAATAGTGATGCTGCACCATTACTGCTCCTTTGCATTTGTGAGACTGATCAATTATCAGTAATCCCAGAAGCAGTGACGTTGTTTTTCAAGTGGATTCCCTCATGATACTAGAAAACTGAAAATGTAGGTTTTGTGTTTGCATGTTGTACACAGTTTGAGTATAGAATTGTCCAAATCTGGTGTGACCAGTGATCCTCTTGCCATTGCAAGTCAATGTATTTTAACCATCTTTTAGAACACTAAGTGCACTGGGGAGACTTACAGCAATTGATAATGGAAAAGGTGACTTTGTAATTTTGCGGGAAGCAACTGAAACTTTTTGTTCCTTCTTGTCAGGTCTCCAGAGCCGTTAGGATTTTGTACTGTAAATGAACCTTAAAGATTTGTTTAAACTAAAACTAGATTTGCCCGACTAATTTTTTTTTTTTAAATACAAACCATTTCTTCGTACTTTTGTTCTACAAGGTCATACAGCAGAGATTTAGGGTTGTTGGTTGGGGTTTTTTTTGTTTTGTTTGTGGTTTGTTTTGGGGTTTTTTTGTTTTGTTTTTTTTTAATATAAGAGCTTCTTCTGCATATTTTTTTTTGGCTCTAACCTTCCAGTGTGGATTAAAGATGCAAATATTAAAATGCAAAGTCAAATACAAGTTATTTTCACAAGCACTAATGTAAAAAATTGTCTATTTTCCCATTTTCTAGACTAATATTTACCATCTTTGACAGCCTTATTGCTGAGCAGATTGCTGCATATTTCAGCATTATCTTTTAACAACTTGACAGATCCACCTATTTTCCTGTGATTATTTTATCCCAAGTTGGAAGCCTAATAGTTCCTTTTTGACACATTGAATCACAGGATTTGTAGCACAGCATAGAGTCCTGTGATTTATTGTTAATATCTTGATGATGCTTTACAGAGCACATTTGGATTTCCAGCAGTGTTGCTTTGTTTGGTCTGATCTGCTCAGAAATACAACCAGCAGCCTCAGTAACCTCAGAATGATATATATTCTATCAGCAGAAGCACAAGTCAGGCAGCCATCTGAAAGGCTTGATTTGAAGATCAGAGGGTCACTCGGGAACCACTGACTACTGCAACAGCAAGGAATGCATGCTTTCCTAGAAGAGAAGGAAATCTTGGACAAGTTGATTCTGGACATTGAGTAAATGCCAGCAATTTCTATTGTCAGTCATTTAAATACACAGCATAGGAGCATGGGATGGATAGCTAAAAATGCACACAGATAAAGTACAATAGAAGAGGGAATATATGGTTTCATAAGTTCTGTTGTCAATGCAAGCAAAGGACATAAAGCAAATTGCTTTAATAGCAATTACCCTTTCAAGGAAGTGCATCATACACAATTTTGCCACCCAAATGCAGAGAGTAAAAGACTCTCCACATTGTTCCTTCATTCACTTCAGCTTTCTGTGTCTTCAGATTGTAACTGGTAATTCTACTAATTATTTTCAGCTATGTTCCTAGGGTTATTACAGAAATGATTTTGCACCCAGTGAAGCACACCAGAAGCTTTATTTATTTTCGTAATGATTGCATATTCATAGGAAGTAAGACTGGAAGGGACCTCCTGGGTCATCAAATGCAATTCCCTGCTATCACAGACAATGACATAATATAACCTCTTCATAAATGAGCAAGTTCCATCTTAGAAGTAATTTGGTTTCTTGTGTCCGCTACTCTAATTGGAAAGTTGCTCCAGAACCTCACTGCTCTAGTGTTTGGCAATCTTCTCATTACCAAATTAAATTTACTTGTAGAAAGTTTATTCCAGTTCTGGTGCCAATACTACCCTTTAACTCAAATAACATTTCTACCTTCCATTTGGTCCATTTATAGACACCAACTACAACGTCTCCCATTCTACCACTGTCATAGCTTATAAAGTACAGTATATATCCACACAACTGCTTATGTACTAAACTAGCCTCATTAATTTACAAAGACTTGTTTTTAAGCCCTGGGAAACTCTGCGTCACATTAGAGCACCCAATTTGAGGCTTTTTTAGGGTAAGACATCCTGATCTACCGGTGTTTTGTTAGCCATACCAATTTACATCAATTGACAATGCATGAAAAGAAACACAAACCACCATGTCTAATGAATGTCTAACGGCATAAAAATGAGCACTATGGAGTCAGCTGAAGCCTGCAGATGCCTAAAATGGTGAGTGGAAACTGCTTATCACTACAAGGTGTTAAGTAGAAGGTATATTTCTCCAGGTCCCTCATTGTGCCAGCAAGTATGAGAGAGGTTTTTGTTAGTCTAACATGTTCGTAATTAGGCAAATACCTAGTCAGGGCATGTATAGGGAAGGGGAACACTTACTACTGAGACCCCAAGGCCACATTTGCCTCTCTAAGAGTGGAGGCAGAGGATGGAGACGCAACGCAAAAGGAGGGCCAGGAGGCTCCTAGTAACTATGTGCTCTCTTGCCTCTTGCTGCACTCAATGCTCGCCACAAAGCAACGTGGGACAAAAGACAGCTGTATCAGTCCTCAGACAGGAGCTCCAAGAGTAGGAAGTAGGAATTCTGCTATGCCAGGGCATCCAGCCTGCACTCTTCAGAAGAGCTGAGCATTTTACAAGAACTCTGAATGCTTGTGTGCATTTCCTATGTGCACCTGTACCTTATCACAGCTGTGGGGCTGGAGCTAAGAAAAACAGTTTCTAATCAGTGAAGTTACAATATAGCCCCAGAGTTACACTGACATCAGACCCGTAAGTTTCTTGTTGAAACTCTCACTGGGATAGCAGCAAAGAAACCACATTTTGTGATTTGATGGCACCAGGGCATAATTGACATTAAAAAAAACCCAAAGTCTTTACTAGAACAACCTTCAAGATAGGCTGTTTTACCCTCCTTTTCTGTACTGTCGTATAGAAGATGACTTGTACCTACCTGTATAAACACACGTACACAAATTAACACTTTCTACCAATTTTACCAATATATACATACATAAGTATATAGATAAGTACAATAAGCAAAAGCAGGCTCCTCTGGGAATGAGGAATGGAAAGGCATAGTTCAGAATGCCTACAGAAGGGTTGCTACTTATCTCTAGTTTGTCCAGGTGAGATCCCTTTCTGGCTTTTTTTAGGTCAGCATATCTGTATAAATGTATAAAGTATAGATGTTGCAGATGATCTAAATGTTTCAGATATTATACAGCAGTTGCCTCTCAAAGATACTTGATGGGGACTGGCAAGTCATAGACCTAAAACTCCTGTGTCTTAAAAGGTGTAGAAGTTTTCTTCGTACTTAAAAGTAAGTAGAAAACTGCATAGTAGAGTCCTGGAAACCGTCAGAAGAAGGAGGATTCATTTACAACAACACTGACAGACGTATTTATTACTTAGCAAATATTGATTGGCTTAGAAGGGAATTTTGAGGTATTCCCTAAATTCAACTAAATTAGAACATAAGAGATTCTGGTTACAAATACTGTAATGTAAAATGAACTATTAAATCATTTGAGCAACAAGCTCTGAAAACTAGAAGAAAAAGATGAATGACTCAAAAGGATTTTTTGATCAATAAGGTAGAAGTGAAACATATTACTAAATATTGAAATCTGGCAGACAGAGAGAATAAGAAACCCTAATAAACCTGTTTGTGTCAACTGAAAACCAGGTAGATTTGAATCAAGGTTATGATAATTTAAAAAAGCAGACAGGTGAAAGAGGAAAGCAAGTTTGAATTACCAGAAGATATACATGCACAGAGTGAATTTTACAGAGAAGATTAGGAATACTTATTGTGAAATAGCCTGATATGAGCTCTATAGCTTGCTTAATAAAAGTGCGTTAACAATAACATCAGAAATGAAAGAAAAGCACCTGTAAAAAACTGATAGGTTTGAACTGGGCACAGGCACTGTGGTAAGATTATGAGTTCTCTTAATACAAAGATAAGACAATGTTGTCAGAAACTGGATTCAAAGAATAAAATTAAAGACAGAAAAAAAGAATCACTG
Source organism: Aptenodytes patagonicus (assembly GCF_965638725.1). Lineage (NCBI taxonomy): Eukaryota > Metazoa > Chordata > Aves > Sphenisciformes > Spheniscidae > Aptenodytes > Aptenodytes patagonicus. The sequence goes on from NC_134959.1 coordinate 14,301,018, forward strand.
ATAGGAGAGTTACTTTCTGCCAAGGTAAGGGGTATTTTTTCCCACATAAATCAGTACTTTTCCATACGTAGAAAAGGATATGGAGAACCAACAAGAGGAAAAAATATCTCCCCAATTCCTGCCTTCAAGCCCATAAGACCTCAGATCTGGAGAGGTAAATGCCTGGTAGCGCTTGGCATGGGGCTCACTGGAAGCAGCACAGCTGCAGCTCTCGCACTGTTCCTCTGCTCTACAACTCAACTGCAAATTGCCTGGTAAGAGGCACCATGCTGGAAGCTGTCACACTCAAAACAGCTCCTGTTGAGTTCAGGAAGAGTTAAAGTACTAACCTATTGCCTCAGACAGCTTCTAGTCAGTGTATCAACAGTGAATGGGAGGATACTAACTTTGGAGATATCAATTTAAATTATTTGCTCCACAATAGCATTGTTAGGTAACTTCGGGCAAGCCATTTAAGTTCAGGTTTTACAGCTTAGGTAACCAGAAACAGGAGCCTGAATCAGGTAAATCTTCATACAGACATCCCCACAACAAAGCCCTACACACACTGCTTCATTTTCCAGGGTATTTCAGTGCACAGAATGATTGAATTTGCCACAGATGCAATTGGACAAATGCAAAAATGGAGCAGGCACTCATTCAGTTGCAGCAGCGTGCATCTTCCCTTGGGCTGAAATTATGGAAAATGTCTGGGAGAGCTTTTAGCACACTTGTTCTTCCTTACTTCTAGGTGCAATCCTAAACAGAGGGAGAGTCTAAGTTCAAAACTTTGACCATGTTGTCCTAGAAGATATCTGAACTTTAACGTTAAAGTACTTCTAAACTTTCTAAGAAGTTTATCTGCATGGTGGAAAGAGATGGGAGGTTATGCCATTATAACTGAAAAAATTTCCCAGGGAAGAAAAAACAAAGTGAAAAATACAGCTCTTCTGCTTTCTGTCTCCAGTGACGAAACAGGATATTAATATTACCTAATTCACACAGAAGACTGAAGTGATCTAGGATTACTACAGCTATGAACTGCTATATAAGCATAACAAATGGCTATATATTCCCACCAATTCATCATCACACAATTACAGCTAGATAAAATATTCTTTGTTACGTACTTTTAGCTAAATTAGTGCTAACTATAGCTTTCAGGCAAAATCACAAGTACTTTAGGTGGGTACCCTCAAAAGAATAGTCACAGAGGAAGAAGTATGTTCTTATTCATGCAAATCAAAGGAATTTCAAATGTTGCTTTGGTTGAAATGGTATCTCTTTGACAAGTAGAATGTTAATATTTCCATAAAATCCTTTAAAAACATAGATTGTATTAGGTTTTTTCATATAGACATTAATGTATTTGTGACTCTGAATATATCCCATTCTTAGGTCCAGATATTTGTAGTGTATCCTAAATGCTCTAAATAAAAATCAGCTGTACTTGAGAGTAGCTTGCATATATAAGGAAGAGTGTTCTATAGGTCAAATAACTATAGTTCATAATTGAAAACTTGTCTTTTTCTGGAATGATAGCTGTCATCAGCAGACATCTTGAGCACCTGAACACCTCCCAGTTTTTCCTGAGGCATCTTCAGGAGCACAAAGAGATGATATTGCTTTTGAAACGTGTATATCAGTGCTTCTGCCATTCTACTATCTATCTCGTATGTACCTGCACCACACATGTGGTCTGGGCTGCTAGATTACTATTTGTCCTTTTAAATTTGCTAGGAGGTTTCCCTGGGGAATACGATCTCTACAGTTACTGTACAACTCCAGGTTACAATCTCAGTAACACATCCTGCTATAATTGTGTTTAGACTGGTGCTTTAAAACTATTCATTTTATTAAATCTTCATTTGGAGCCTGAAGCAAGGAGCTGAACATCTTACTACACACTGAATGTCTGAGAGAACAGATCTGAAAGTCCCAAATGGATTTCTTCAAATAACAAAAAAGAGCAACAACAACAAAAACCTTCAAAAGGTGCCTTTTCCAAATATTGGGTGTCAGCCTCGAAGTTAAGGATGGAATCCATTTTTAAGGACTCCTCATTACACATAAATGTCCTAAACCTCTAAGCATTCAGTCCATTCCGTCCTCAAAAGCCTCAGAAAGGAGAAAGGAACAACATTTATTAACCTCATAATGTGAAGTTAATAAATCTAGATTCTAGCAAGAAAGATTTGATGCTTCACAAAAGATGTCCTTTTCACTCTTGATGAGATCAATTTATCTAGAATAGACAAAGTAATTTAGAGGACATAGAAAGGAAAAGTTATCACATAAAGTTATTAAGGAGAATTTAAATCAGAGCTTTGGTTGTAAGCCTAATCCACAGCAGAAAGCGCAGTTTTTAGAAACTATACAAGTGCCATTTAGACCTATCATTCCTACTACTGAAATATTCTTACAAAAGAACCTCCATTTAATCCATGCTAATCCATAAATTGTTTTCATAATCACCACTTAAAGTATGACCAGAATTCTCGGGACTATGGAGGGATGTATAAAGCAACAAAACCAACAAGTATACGTGCTTTGAAGTTGCAAAGTTCAGTCTCACTCAGAACAGTTTCATTAAAAGCAATGACTTCACATTACACCCCTTGCACCAAGAAAGGGCTTGTTTTTCTTTGCATGGATTAATCTTAACCTGGAAAGTTTCTCACTGATTGAGGCAGTGTGTGTTCTGAGTCCGTCCTCTTGCAAGAACTGGCCATTGGGCTGCCAAAACATTGCTGTCTTTTCCCTGCTGCTGCTGCATAGCCCTATCCATCACTGCACAGGTGATTCCAACACTTCTGAACTTGTAAAGTCGAGTCTCAAAACCTTAACCTTGATATAGTTTCTGTGCATGGATGTCATAGGCTAAAAGAAATGGAGAAAACAAATAAATTAATACGAACCTGTTCCTTCAGCTCCCTCTAAAATTTCCTAATTCAGCCTTACATTAATGTTCCTCTCAAAGTTTAATAAGCAGAGTTGAATACACAGCACAGAATTGTGTAAAGTAAGCAAAGGGATTTAAACTTGGAAAATACCTGTAAACCTACTGGGAACCCACTAACACTAACAGCAGAGAAATCTGTGATGCAAAATTGTGATTTTGTCCCATTTCTGGTGGGGCTAATGTGCTCTTGTTCAAAGGCCTCCTCTGTTTACTTCATCCTACACAGGGTCTTCCAGCATTGTCTTCTCTTCTGCCTCTGCTCCATGCTCTGCTGCACCCACTCACTAGTCTTCTCCAGGACCCCATATGGTTCCTGTTTCCATCTCTGTGTCCCGCCCCACCCACTCATCTGGGTCTGCCCTTCCTCCCACCATGACACCAGCTTGAGTCTCCTGTCCAGGCAGCTCTAGTCTACTCCAGCCTCACCAGCTTGCAATTCTCACATCACCTCTTTCATCCTTCTCTCATCTGTCTCCCATCTTCCCTGCTTTTGCCTAGTCTTATGTCAGCAAAGACAGGAAGAGCACCTCTGTTTTTGCTTTAAGGTCCACTCTAATCCAAACCCCCAGCCCCAGGGCAAACGTGCTGGGAGAGCTCAGCTCAGTCCCTGCAGCCCTGGGGTAGCGCTTGCTAGACAGCCACAGAATCCTCAGAACATTCGTCAGCCAATTCTAATAAGCCTTATGCATTGTGTAGTTCTGCCAAAGCTAGGAAAACTTTCACACAAAGAGCAGCAAGAACATTTCCTGCATTCCCATCAAAATTTAATCTCTTCTCATAGGAGGACACTACAGTTTATTAATGAAAGATCTGCAATTATTTTTAACGAGAACAAAAATGAGTGCCATTCATTCTTTGGAACAGCTGAATCTCTTTCATTGAAAACTTAATACATATTTTTTTTGGTTGCCAAACACACAGGAAACAGGTACAGTTGGAGTGAATTCCTTCAAAAGCTCAGTTAATTTTTTTTTATATAAAGTTTGGAAGTATTCTCCAAGATCTATTAGAACTCTGGTAATTCAGTATTAAACAGTTCAGATACCATTTGTCCCAAAACTTTAAAAAAAAAAAAAAAAAGATTTTACTAACAGAGTAAGAAGATACTTTCTATGTCACATTAGAACTATGTACTAGCACAGAGCTTTATCACTACAGTAATGAGTAAAGAAAATGACATACATTTAACTCCACTATCATTAAAGATTTAAGATTATTGCAATAATTTTCTGCTTCTCCTTCACTTTATTGAGCTTAATCAGACTGATATATTGCTGTGTACTTCATTCATTCCTGCTGATGGATGATATGACGTACGTAGACAATGCTGATGTCCAACTAAAAAGAGGAATTACAGAAAAGAGAAGATAAGCAGCTGTAGATGATGAAGTGCTGATTAATAGATTACCCTCCTCCCCATCAAGTCCAAACCCATATTTTAAACTGCCAACAGCATTGCAACTGAATGAACAAGTATTTCTGGAATCTGAGGAGCTGACCTTTCTCAAAATTAATCCTTAACAGCTTCTTTCAAGATTTATTTCTTTTCCTTAGCTTCGGACAAAATCAGTAACGGCATGACCCAAGCTTCATGATTTCTAGCTGTGAGCGTATAAAGTACTTTCTGGCCTAGAGATTTGATACTCTTGCCTTAGTTTTCATGTAAGCACTTCAGGCAGTACTGCTGACTCTAGTAACGTTCATTAAGTGTGAGTTCAGAAAGGAGGTGACGTAACGGAGCTACTCACCTTAAGTCACTGAGTCAACATTGGCTGATATCAGCAGTAACAACTGAAAGCTATTAACCTGTGGCTTTGGGGAAATGAGATTGTACACCTACAGGTCCAATCGGGCTTAAGAAAAAAAGAAGGAGGAGAATGTTTTAAAGGATGATGGTAGCTCCTGGAGGATGAAACTCACTGAAGGACTGGTGAAATTCCACAAAACACACCAACCAGCATGACTCCTAAGGTGAAGGGCTGACACCTGCAGAGTTTGCCTCCTGACACAAGGTGAGTTTCTTCATCCTCACTACAAAGATCAGACAGACCTGTAACTTAGGGGTGAGGCACAGTGATAAGCTGCGATTTTCCAGATTCACTTGGCACCAAAACATCTGCCCAGAGGTACTATAGTGTTCAACAGCCTATACAACAGCACAGAAAAATGCCTGCATTTCCCTTGTCCTATTTAGGCTATAAACAGTGAAGACTTTATCTCCATAGTCTTGCTGTATGAATGCCATTTAGAATTTCTCTCAAAGGGAAAGAAATCAAGCCCCCCAAGAAATGTGCCAGGTTGAAATACTACAGAGCAATGGACAGGAGACAGATGTGTTATCTGCTGTTTCCAGTAAGATGAGAGAACATGGTGTCATTTACAAAATCTGCATATGGATAAAGTTCTGATTGGTTTATGATTTCTGGATAGAATCATAGAATAGTTTGGGTTGGAAGGGACCTCTAAAGGCCATCTAGTCCAACCCCCCTGCTGTGGGCAGGGACATCTTCAACTAAATCAGGTTGCTCAGAGCCCAGTCCAACCTGACCTGGAATGTTTCCAGGGATGGGGCATCCACCACCTCTCGGGGCAACCTGTGCCAGTGCTCCACCACCCTCAGCGTAGAAAATTTCTTCCTTATATCTAGTCTACATCTACCCCCCTTTAGTTTAAAGCCATTCCCCCTTGTCCTGTCGCAGCAGGCCCTGCTAAAAAGTTTGCCCCCATCTTTTTTATAAGCCCCCTTTAAGTACTGATAGGCTGCAGTAAGGTGTCCCCAAAGCCTTCTCTTCTCCAGGCTGAACAACCCCAACTCTCTCACAGCCTTTCTTCATAGGAGAGGTGTTCCATCCCCCTGATCATTTTCATGGCCCTCTTCTGGACCCACTCCAACAGGTCCGTGTCTTTCCTATGCTGAGGGCTCCAGAGCTGGACACAGTACTCCAGGTGGGGTCTCACCAGAGCGGAGCAGAGGGGCAGAATCACCTCCCTCGACCTGCTGGCCACGCTTCTTTTCATGCAGCCCAGGATACGATTTGCCTTCTGGGCTGCGAGCGCACATTGCTGGCTCATGTCCAGCTTTTCATCCACCAGTACTCCCAAGTCCTTCTCGGCAGGGCTGCTCTCAATCCCTTCATCCCCCAGCCTCTATTGATACCAGGGGTTACCCCAACCCAGGTGCAGGACCCTTGCACTTGGCCTTGTTGAACCTCATAAGCTTCACACAGGCCCGCTTCTCGAACTTGTCCAGGTCCCTCTGGATGGCATCCCGTCCCTCTGGCGTGTCAACTGCACCACTCAGCTTGGTGTCATCTGCAAACTTGCTGAGGGTGCACTCAATCTCACTATGTCATTGATAAAGGTTAATTAAACAGTACTGGTCCCAATATGGACCCCTGCAGGGTTACCAACCTCCATCTGGACATCGAGCCGTTGACCACTACCCTCTGGATGCGACCATCCAACCAATTCCTCACCCACCAGACAGTCCACCCATCAAATCCATACCTCTCCAGTTGAGAGAGAAGGATGTTGTGAGGGGCCATGTCAAAGGCCTTACAGAGGTCCAGACAGATGATATCTGTAGCCCTTCCCGTGTCCACTGCTGTAGTCACTCCCATCATAGAAGGCCACTAGGTTAGTCAGGCAGGACTTGCCCTTGGTGAAGCCATGCTGGCTGTCTTGAATCACCTCCCTGTCCTCCATGTGCCTTAGCATAGCTTCCAGGAGGATCTGTTCCATGATCTTCCCAGGCACAGAGGTGAGACTGACCGGCCTGTAGTTCCCCAGGTCCTCCTTTTTTCCCTTTTTAAAAATGGGGGTTATGTTTCTCCTTTTCCAGTCAGTGGGAACTTCACTGGACTGCCACGACTTCTCAAATACGATAGATAGTGGCTTAGCAACTTCATCCACCAGTTCCCTCAGGACCCGCAGATGGATCTCATCAGGTCCCATGGACTTGTGCACCTTCAGGTGCCTTAGATGGTCTTGATCCTGATGTTCTCCCACAGTGGGCGGCTCGTCATTCTCCCAGTCCCCGCCTTTGCCTTCTGCGGCTTGGGCGGTGAGGCTCGAGCACTTGCCGGTGAAGACCAAGGAAAAAAAGTCATTGAGTACCTCCACCTTCTCTGTGTCCTGAGTAACCAGGTCTCCTATTTTGTTCCAGAGAGGGCCCACATTTTCCCTCGTCTTCCTTTTATCCCCAACGTACCTATAGAATCTTTTCTTGTTGCCCTTGACGTCCCTGGCCAGATTTAATTCTATCAGGGCTTTAGCTTTCCTAACCTGATCCCTGGCTGCTCAGACAATTTCTCTGTATTCCTCCCAGGCTACCTGTCCTTGCTTCCACCCTCTGTAGGCTTCCTTTTTGTGTTTGAGTTTGTCCAGGAGCTCTTTGTCCATCCATGCAGGCCTCCTGGCGTTCTTGCCTGACTTCCTCTTTGTTGGGATGCATCGCTCCTGAGCTTGGAGGAGGTGATCCTTGAGTATTACCCAGCTTTCTTGGGCCCCTCTTCCCTCCAGGGCTTTGTCCCATGGCACTCCACCAAGCAGAGATAGGTACCCTGAAGAGGCCAAAGTCTGCTCTCCTGAAGTCCAGGGTAGTGAGCTTGCTGTGCACCCTCCTTGGTGCCCTAAGGATCTTGAACTCTACCATTTCGTGGTCACTGCAGCCCAGGCTGCCCTTGAGCTGCACATTCCCCACCAGCCCTTCCTTGTTGGTGAGAACAAGGTCCAGCATAGCACCTCTCCTCATTGGCTCCTCTACCACTTGGAGAAGGAAGTTATCATCGACGCATTCCAGGAACCTCTCAGATTGCTTATGCCCTGCCGTGTTGTCCCTCCAACAGATGTCAGGGTGGTTGATGTCCCCCATGAGGACCAGGGCTTGTGAGCGTGAGGCTGCTCCTATCTGCCTATAGAGGGCCTCCTCCGCTCGGTCTTCCTGGTCAGGGGGCCTGTAGCAGACCCCCACCATAATGTCACCTGTCCCTGCCTTCCCTTTAATTCTGACCCATAAGCTCTCGGTCAGCTCCTCATCCATCCCCAGGCAGAGCTCCATGCACTCCAGCTGGTCATTGACATAGAGGGTGACACCCACTCCTTGTCTCCCCTGCCTGTCCTTCCTAAAAAGCCTGTATCCCTCCATCCCAACACTCCAATCATAGCAGCCATCCCACCACGTCTCTGTGACGCCAACAAGGTTGTAGCCCTGCAGGCGTGTGCATGTCTCTAACTCCTCTTGTTTATTCCCCATGCTACGTGCGTTTGCATAGAGGCATTTAAGTTGGGCCCCCGATGAAGCTGTCTTACTGGCTGGAGTTCCTTTGTGCTGCTCTTCAGGCGCTCTCCTGCTGACCTGTGTTCCTTCTCCAGGCTCTGGGTATCTATTGCTGGCCCTGGCATCAAACTGGTAGGAGTGGGATGGATTGAGGTTCCCCTCCCCCAGCATCTCTAGTTTAATCCTCTCTTCACCAGCTTGGCAAGCCTATGACTGAAGATGCTCTTCCCCTTCTCTGACAGATGGACCCCATCAGCCCCCAGTAGACCAGGTTTCTCAAAGCAAGTCCCATGGTCTAAGTAGCCAAACCCCTGGCTGTGGCACCAGTCCCGTAACCATTTGTTGACTCGCCAGATTCAACTGGCCCTTTCAAACCCCTTCCCTTTGACCGGCAGGATTGATGAAAAAACTACCTGTGCTCCTGAGGCCCTTACTGCTGCTCCCAGGGCTCTGTAGTCATTCTTGATAGTCCTCAGACTGCTCCTGGCTGTGTCTCTGGTGCCCACATGAAACAGCAGCAGCAGATAATAGTCAGTGGACTGTACGAGGCTTGGTAGCCTCTCGGTGACATCCCCGATGCAAGCCCCCGGTAAGCTGCCCACCTCTCTAGAGAGTGCGTCCAGTTGACAAATCGGCACCTCCGTACCTCTCAGAAGAGAGTCACCTACTACTATCACCCGTTGCCTTTTCTTAGTTGCACTGGTTGTTATATGGGGAGCAGATCGGGCTGCATTACTCAGCTCCAGCGCATCTCCTGGTGTGACAGGATCTTTCCTCTTCGGCCTGCAGAGCGGTGAAGCGGTTCTGCAAGGGCACCTCAGGCTTCGGGGGAAGTCTCTTCCTCCTGCTGACCCTTGCCTTTGCAACCGTCCATTCTTCTGCATTACTGGCCCCCCTGCTCCCTTCTGCGTGTGCCAGTGGGGGAGTTTTTGGCTGTTTGGCCATGGGCTACGGGTCTGCTGCAGACTGCGCTTGGAACCAGCTATCTAGCTCCTTCTCTGTCTCCCTGATGTTACACAGCCTTCTCACTGCCTCCCGCAGCTCAGCCACCTGCTGCAGGAGGTCCTCTACCTGGGCACACCTTTTGCGGGCAGGTCTGCTGCCTGTCCCTGCCCCAGGAGAGAGGTCTAGGTGCTTCCTGCAGCCTCTCCCTTCAGCAGTTCTGTCTGCACGGAGGCATCAGCCACCGCTGCGGTAGATGGTGCAGAACCCCCAGCTGGAGCCGCGGCCTTTACCCTCAGACGAGTGCCTACCATTCAGCCTTGAGGGTCAGGTAGGATGAGCACCCTTGACCTGTGCCCGTTGCTGGGTTACATGTACGCCGAGTCCCCCCCACTCGGCCCATGGAATGCCTCTCCTCCGAAGAGGCGCCCTCCCTGCGCAAACTGCCACGCAAACTGCTGCCCTCGCTGAGGCGCCACGCCCTAGCTGACGCACAGCGCTCCTGGTGGCAGCGCTCCGTGGGCTGCCTTTAGTGGGAGTGGGGGGTGGCAGCCGTTAACTCCTGGCCCCACTCACGCCTCGTCAGCCGCCCTGGTGAGAGCTGCCGGCTCCCGGCGGGTCTCTGCGCTCCCCCGTGGGTTCCCCGGCTCAGGAAACCCCCCTGTACGCCGCGATCCCCTGCTCCACTGCGGGACGCGCCTGCACCGGAGCTGATGGCCTCTGTGAGTGATATAGGCATTGTGCTACCCTATGCTGTAGCCATTAGTGAAGAGTTCTTCTTTTAATGCAAAGAATATGGTTCTTTTAGACCATTAGAAAATACTCCTAGTTTAGCTAGTTATGTGGGAGATCGAAGTGGCTTAAAAAGAAAGTCTTGTAACTATGGATGTTTCTCTGAACAATTTATCCTATACAAACTAAACCATGAGTCAAATAATCAGCTGGTATAAGCTATTCAAATTCCCTTGACTTCAGTTACAATACATTTTCTATTTTCTTGCTCAGCGTTTGCTCCTAGTAGAATTCTGTTGCATTCAATTAACTTTAAAATAGAGCTAGCTTTTGGATATTCCTATAAGCATACACATAAAGAGACAGGCAATTGAAAAAACAATACTGAGCACAGAGCATAAGAAAATGTATTTTTCTGGAGAGTCCTTCGATGACTACAAGTCTCCCAGCATTTCCTTGCCACCTTCAAAGTGCAGGAGAGATTACATAGATCTCTGCAGTCCAGATCTAGGGCATCCCAATGGGGTCTTCCCTGACCCATGCACCCTGGGTACACATCTGAAAAAACAGACACGTGCCCGGGAGGGATCCAGAGCCACCTACAAGCCAACGTTACATCTGCTTTGAACTGGTTTCAAATACCCATGTATGTTTGGCTGGGTATTTATTACGAGGCCAAGCAGGACTGGCATTTTAATCACAAGGGAGCTTAAACAGTCATATGTGCTAAACACCTGAGAATAAAAAAAAAAAACCTGTGAGCATGAATGAGGATAAATTAACATTCCCAATTTGCTAGCACTCCAACATTTTCAAGTGAAAACTAATTTTCCCCATAGACAGTAAACCACAAGTACATTTATTTGTTCTAATTTACCAGACACATTCAGTTTGGCACCATTAAAGCCACAATGTCAAGTTTCCACCTCATCTTCAAGCTATATACAAAGAGATTTTAGCATAAAAACAATCTGCTATTTAATCAACACATTAAAAAAAATCTATTAAGTATAACAAAGCCTAATTTCTCCTGAAAAATGTGCAACTTTTACAAGTCCCCACAATACAGTCTCACACAAGGTCAACAGGTCTTTTTTGACAGCAAGGATAACACAGTGAGTATCAAGAGAGGGTGCATGAGCCCAGCTACACAAATACACACACGCTCCCTAGCAGGAGGACCAGGTGCTCTTTGACACTGGAAGTGTCCTCACTGTACAGCAAGATGTTAAGGAAGGATTGTCTGCTCCCCAATCACTTTAAAGATTCCTAGCATTAAATTTCAAGAGAAGAAATCTAGGTCAACAGAAAACATTTTCTAGAGAAAAAGACAGACAGACAACAAACAGTGTAGCAACAAGAACAATAGTTCCTTGCTGTTGAAATTCAGTCCGGGTCTTCAGGCTAGTACAAAGGCTGTCCTGCTTCAGCCTCATAGACGATTTGCTATTTAAAAAAAAAAAAAAAAAAAAAAAAAAAGCGCTCTATGTTGTTCTACATGTGAAAGTAAATAGCATCCTTGAAGACTAGGCTGCACAAAGGCAGATGAAAGTCTGACCAAGAACAACTGAAGCTCAGATTCACAAGTCTCCTACAAAATAAGTAAATTCAAGGCTTGCAAATTCTCTAAATCCCTACAGTTAGCCTCTGAAAACTTCTGCTGGTGATACTTTTAAATATAATTTATCAAAAATTAAGTGAAGAAAGAAAAACATATGACTGATTTAAGATGATACATATATAGAAAAGAAAACGACTTTTTTTTTCTTAGGAGTAGTCAATTATATCAACTGTAGATTATTTGAAAACATGTTTATTAAACTTGATGGGAAATAAATACTGTTGAGAATGTATCTGGTTTCCTCAAGACAATCTGAGGCCTTTTTAAGTTCTGTCTTTCTCAGAATGCCAAGATATTTCAACATTATGGGCTAAGAGTCATAAAAGATTTTTTTTTAATTGAATTTGGTTTTGAAATAGATGTCTGGAAATCTTAAGCCAACACTTAGCCTACAGAAAATATTTAGGACAGTTTATAATTGAAAATATATATAATCCCCCTTTTGATATAATGCCGCCAAAAAATGCCATTAACAGTACTGCTTGTACTACAAGGCAAAAAGCAGCATAGCAAATACTTCTCACAAAAATTTAATTGCTTATACAGATTTAAAAGCAAACAAAAGAACCCCACATCTAACCCGCACCACCTTTAGAATTGCAGCACTGGAAACCCACAACCTCAAGAATCAAGGAAAGCCTTCATTTTATCTAATATCTTGAAACTAAGATTTCACTTTCTTTAAAAAAGACAAAATCCCCTCCAAACCTCAGACTCCATGATCAGACATGAAGAGTCAAGGGGACTTCAGCTAAATTCAATTTTGAGCAGACCAGTTAAACACATCTGGAAAAGATTTCAGTCAAATCATATGCTCATGTATACAATACATTACAAACCGTGTCCAAAAGCATCTGAAAATAGCTTATACTAAAGCCAGTGCAATTAGTTGAGGCCCTGGGTAAAGGATAAATTGCACCGATATAAAACCCCATGTGCCAGAGTCGGTACTTTTGTGGTTATATGAAACAGTTGGTGCATAGTGCCAGAGCGAGTGCTAAGCATTACCATACTGATTCATTAATTAATATTATTGAGGAATGTTTTATATTCACTTTGCATTTTAATACTGGACTTGAAATCAGCTATGTACTATCTACACGATGAAAACAAAAACAAGTAATGCAGAGAGCTATCAACAGCTAATCTAAAGGCTGCTCCCAGCACACCAAACTCCTTTCTCAGACACAAGTGTACTGCATGATTAAATCACAAATGATGACATTACGCCTTCCTGTATGGAAGTCCCTGTCTGTACCCCTGTAGGACTCCCCTTCTTTTGCAGAAGTCCACAAAGCATCCTAAAAGCAAGTTCAGGAAGCAAATGAGATGCACTTCAACACAAGGTGAACAGTCAAACACGTAACATATTAATGCATAATCTTGTAGCCCCTTGTAGGCACAGGCATCACGTGATACTACCACTAAAGAAACTACCTTTATCACTTGCACAGGAAAATATTTACAGACACCTTCACCTAAACCATCCCCTCTCTACCCAGCCTGTTTTCATACTGCTGGCAAGGTACAGCCTGCAGCTCATGAGTCCAGAATAGAGGGATCTATTTGTACAAGGAGATGGTGGTACCTCAGACAAGAAATAGTTTGTTTTGGCCCTCTCAGAAAACTTAACAAAGCCCATTATCTGATTTCCAAAGTGCCCAGTCTTTAGTTGACAGACTTTTACATTGGTAAGCCTTTCATATCGAAGACATAAGTCTTTATTAGACTCAGAGTACTATAGAGTAGTTTTTTGAATGCTTTAAACGTAAGGAAATTCTATTTTAAGCAGATAAACTGTGGTTATACCAAACAGCATTCCTCAAGTAAGTGCAGCTGTTTTAATACAAGCAGTCTAAAGTCAGAAATTTTAAAAATTGTTTCACTTAAAGGAATTAGTAATGGAATTCCGTATTTCCTCAGGCACATAGAAATCCTGTTCCTTGAGCATAGTTGGGGGTTGAGGAATAAGAGACTACATTCTAATTCTCACCACTGGACTGTCCTTTCCACCTTTCAACCTTCTGAAGTCAACAGACTCACATGAATATCAGCTGGCAGGGGAACATTGCAAGAATTTGCTTCCTTTTTTGCTTCATTTTGTTGTCAAATCAAGATTATTTTCCTTTCCTAGTTTAGTACGTGGTATTGCCTGATGAAAGAGGAGATTAACACAAGGTCTATGATATTCTTCATTCATAGGAATAAGACATAATTAGCAAAGCTAAGATTAATCTTAATGTTAGTCTAGTAGCTCCTAGAGTCTTTTACTAAAGCTTTAATCATGGTAATGATATTGAAAATAGTTTACTGAGAATTTTGAGATAACAGGGGAGTGATTAAGCAGATGTCCCTGATATTAAAACTGACCTTTTCTGTACAAGGAAGTGCTCAGATCAAACACCGTGGATTTACTTGTGCGATTTCAGTGAGAGCTCTCCAATACCGATGTGCTAGAGTCAAGGAAGCATCTTTTTCCCTTTCTATCACTGACTGCAGTGAATCGTAGATAAGCAAGGGACATACGCATCAGCTTTTCTTGTAAAAGCACAGCAGGTATCACCGAGATGAGTGGCAGATACATTTCTGGGATCGTGTGCTTTAACAGGACACGAGTGCCCACAGCTGCTCCTTTGCTTTGCACACTAAACAATCTTGAAAGGGCAGGAGCAGAGCTTTCTCCTCTGCTCCCAGTCACTGAACATAAAAGGAAGACAGTCAGGATTTATACCGGCATCTGATTGTCTCCTACATGATGCTTGAGAGGATAGGCAGTCACAGCACAGAAATGGCCAAAAACCTGCAGGAACCTTCTGTCCTTACTGCTTTAGTTTTCCTCACTCAGTTATTTTACAAGAAGCCTGGAAGTTGGTACCTGAAAATCAGCTACCTGAGTCCTCTGCAAGTGTTTCTGAAATGAGGTCTATCAATCTTTTCATACGCATTTCTTACAATAAATCTTTCAGCGTTGAAAGTAAAATAAATGGTATCTATAATGGCAAACATTCATAGAGGTCTGAAGCAATCTTACAACATTTATTTGGAGATGCATTTTAAATGTAAGGAACAAATGAAAAATTTTAGTCTGACATTAATTACTATTTTATGTCAATAAAAGTTTTCACAGTACGTTTCCTTATTAAAACAGTAAATACTGTTGAAAAGTCCTGTAATTACACCGAGTACATCATTATACTAGCTCTCCCAAGAGAGGCTGGGACAGAATTAAGACCTGACAATAAACTTCAGTTTGCGTCTCCAGTGGCGTTGCTGCCTGCAGAGCACTGGCTCCTGCCCCGCCACTTCGACTGGGATGAGAATGGAGGCGAGCGATGGGGATATGTTGACAGGATGGCACAAGATTAAGTATTATCTACAGTTTGAAAATATCTTGTTGAAGGGCCCATTCTAGGCACGGCAACAGTGGTTCTCTCTGCTTTGCTGTTATATTAACCTGGTCTACTGTCCTACTATGCAGAAAGCAATCTTACTGTGTAGTCCTGGTTCTGACTCACAGGTTAACCAAAAATGTATGGTATGACAGGAAAATTGGCCACATGTCCACAAATCTTATTTCTAACTCATAAAAGCCATGATTTATAATGTATTCTCACTTCTCTTAAGTTTACCATCAGTCTACCTCTAATACTGAATGCAGTTCTTGTCTCACATCTGTAAAAGAGATCTCAGTAATAGATATCACTGAGCAGATAACGTTAATCAGAGGTACAGAATGACATGCAGAAAGAAATTAATTAGTGGCTTTTCTCAGTTTGGAAAAGAGATGATTGAGGAAAAGTTACAAATGGTATGGAGAAGGCGACCAGAAGTAACAGCTCCCATCAAAACAAGGCAGCAGGTTTAAATATATATATATGCATACACACATAATGAAAATATACACATCCACACTGTAGAACCTACTGCTATAATAATTAGAATTGCTCAGTATGATTATTCTTGCCTTTTTACATTGTTTTGTTTTTAATTGTAAACAATGAACAAAGTTCTGTAAAAATAATTACAGCCCTGCAAAGCAATTTTATAGGAACACTACAGTTTTATGGTATTGCAATAGGACAACTTTAACAGTTTATAAATGAAACAAAATGGGAATAAGGATTTTATTTATTTCCCAGTAACCATATACTGCTGAAACATTGGAAGTGTTCTTTACTGAATAATCAAACCAGGTAGATTTGAGCAACTTATTTGATTCAGAGAGCATGTTACTAAATATACTTACAAAAAGTCAAAATTGACTGCTCTAACTTTTTGCTTTAATGAACAAGCATTTTCAAAATAAATGTTAGATCTAGGTTTGTAACCAGCTTTAGAAAAAAAAAATTATGGAATAGTGGCTAACAATCTGGAGGAGAACACTACAACTGGGCTTCTCATCTCCTTGGGGAATTGCACGTTGGTCCCATCCTCAACAGAAATAAATCAAGGTGCTGGAAAGACTATCTTGCATGGTAGCTGAAAACAAACTGCAACTGGAAAAGAGCAATAATAATCCAATAGTGACTCCTTTGTTAAGAAATCCCAATAACCAGAAAAAAACTCTTTGAAATGATCAATTCCATTAAAAGCTTTAATGAGATTAGCAAATTTAATTACTCTTCTGCACTGCATTAATTTATAAAGGGTGGGTCCTCAATCTGAACATTTAATAGTTTCCAGAAATAGAGAATCCCATTTGAAAAGAAGCAGAATGATTTTTTATTTTTTTAATTGAAATAATCTAGCACCGCTATAAGCCCTTTGGGCAAGATTTTTAGGAGTACTATAGTGCCTAAAAAGGCTGATATTTCCTAGGCATCTATTTTAATTGTCAAAACCTTTGAAATGTTCACCCTCTGCATGTTAACCACATAAAAAGAATGAACAAGGTTACATTTAGGCTGTCTCAGTTTTAAAAATGTGATTTTACAAATTATACCACTAGAAAAGATAAGTAGAAGTCATTTTTAATACACAGCAAGATGCATTTCTAACCAGATTAAGCAGCTGTTAACATTATTTTTCTGCACAGCAAGAGCAAATGTCTATGATAACTAGACCTTAAAGGAAGAAGCAATCCCATTTGGTGCACATTGTATATATTTGATTTTATTCCCCAATAGCATTCAGGAGGAAATAAAAGAGAACTAGATAAGGAAATTAATTTGCAGCAGTACTTCAGACATGCACATTTGCAAAAGTATAAGAATTTTAAAGACGTTAGAAAGAAGTCTTTACGAAGCAAGAACAAAAGGTTAACTCTCAACTCCAACATTCAACTCCAGTGCCAACTTCTTCCCATTTAAGAGTGGCAAGTAGGTACCAAAAATAAAAATACAACAACAACAACTAAAAAACCCCCCCAGATATATGTGATAGGGAATACGAAGCTAGGCATTTACAGAAGTTGTTGAAAGTCTGCGGCTGAAACAGAAAACTATGTATTTCTTGGGATTTTTTCTACACCCCCGTGCTTAATTTTACAGCAGGACATCATCATTTTGCTGAAATGCTGAGTGTTAAATCAAATGGCAGCTGTTCCAGGAAATCCACAACAATGACAACGATGAAACAACAGCCAAGGTGAGGTTGAGATATAACAATGAAAGGAGTGAATGAAATATTGAGGAAGCTGCTAAACAGCAGCGACGTCCTGTAGGGCTCAATCCCAACTAGGATGATTCTACCAAGCTAAAAGTAATAAAACAACCATAATAAAAAAATTCAGGCAACAGGATTTGATGGTAATGAAATACATTACATTAGCCAACACATGAAATACCCAAAGGATTTAGCGAATGAGCCTGTTTCTATAGAGTTTTCTGAATATTTGCTTTCTGTAACACTAATAGGGTTATAATTCTCTATGGTGGTTCAAATAATTTATAGGCAGGAATTAATTCCTTATAAAATAATGCAAGACTATCCCCTTCACACTCTGCTGTCAGTATGCCTGTTTTCAAGGGACAGCTGAGGTCCCACAAAGCATGATCACCGCTCTTCACTTGGCTGCATTGACGACTGTGTTCTGCAGGATGGGGCAGGGCCCTGGGCATTCCCCAGGACTGCCCTGATAGGCACGCAAAGCCTTCCAGGCAGAGTTTCTCCACTAAAGTATCTTGGACAACTGTAGTAATTGCTTTAATGCCTTCTAAAAACCACCTCTAGCAAACAGATGGTTTTGTTCATAAAACTATATATGGGAATCATAGATTGGAGTTTTCACCTTGCCAAAATGATTTTTCTCCACAAGGTATACTGGAAAGGCACTTGCATAGGGGTAATTTCAGAAACTTAACTATGGACAACTATTAAGAGTTTCAAATACAACACCTAAGTAACAACAATACTGAAGTTATGCTCCTGCATAACAGGATTCAGCCAGCTTCAGATCACTGCAGGAAATCTGTTATTTCAGAAGTGCAGTATAGGCTAGTTTGAGTGTAATAGTTAATTATACAGTTGAACTTCATTAAATAGTTTTGTTTCTAGTACAAGGATCTCTGCATCTGTATAGGTCCAAGCTCCCTTCCCACGTGCACTGTTCCTTTAACCTGTGTCCTAGGATGGACAGTATGCGCCACATTCCAACCAAGAACACAGTAACCCAGTATCAGTCTTATAAAACAGTAAATCCTGCTGCAAGACATTAAGGTACATCTGTCCAGCTGAAATCCTCTTACAGCAAGACATTAATTATTGCAAGGAAATAGTGCTTAGCAGAAAACAGATCAAGGCCTGGTGATCCTACACAAATACAAATGCACAGATGAAACTTGCAGTAAGAAGGTAATGTATACTGTGTTCTCTATTTACAGCTTTAAAAACGGTTGCTATATGGTAGTTATATAGAGCTATTCTTTTAAAACTGGACAAGGAAAACCTCCCCAAACCAGAAAATCCTTAAGCATCCTAAAGAAATTCTTGAATGGATGATTACTTTAATTAGGTTAAACAATTACTACAAACAGAAATGTAGTAATCTTTCTGCAACCAAGAACCATCTAAAGTTATTTTAGTTTTAGCAACAAAAAGACAATTTCTTAAAGAAACTCTCATAGTTTATTGCCATCCACACACTGCAGTTTGTACAGACCAACAAGCAGGTCCGCCCCTCCCTCCCCCATCTCTCACCACGGCATTAGCAGCCAAATGCTGAGGTCTCATTATTTTGAAGTCTTCATTACTTTTAAAACCTATGCCATCAAATCCAGGCTCCAAAGTATTATGAAACATAAATAATCAAAGCTAAATGTCAGCTGTCAACATAACGAACACTGCATGAGGCTCATTTACTGGGGAATGGAATTGAACAGTTGATTCATAAGCTACCTTTGCACTTCCATGACCACGAACTAGCACATTGCAACGAGGACCATGCTGAACCCTGCCACGAGATGGAGAGCAAGAAACAAGGGCAGTAGTGGACAGCTCGTGCCAGTCCAGCAGCTCCCTTTCCCCAGCAGCATTACTGGAACCAGTGCCAGGCAGAACTGCCAACAACAGCTGTAGAGACCTGCAGTTTTCCCCAACTCTTCCCCCCATTTCCTAGGCTCAGAGTGGGCCTCCCAGCTGCTGGTATGAACAAGCAGTTCTGCTGTATGCCACTTCATAGTTTGGCACAAAATGAAAGGTAATACAGTTTAAAAGAAGCTTTGTAGTCTCTTTTTCAAGCTAAGATGAAAATGAACAAGACAAAGGAAAACAAAAGGGTAGAAAAACACTGAAAAGAATGAAGAAACCAGTGTTTCTTTCCTTCTCGCTGTATCACACTCCCACCCAATATCGGAAGTGGTTTCCTTTGCTCACAAAAACATTTGTAGATTTACTTTCACTAAACAGTCCTCTACTCCATCTGGCAACAGCCTGGGTCAGTGTATTGAAATTATATCCTCTGTGCTGCTAAATATTCCTGCTGATAGAGTGCTCGCTGAAGAGCTGCCAGCATGTTTAATTGCAAATGGAGAAAGCGTTGGCCAAATGATTCCTTTATTTCCAAAAGCGCAGATGAGGGTCAGCTCAGGAAATTTCTTTAGGTTGTAAAACATTAACCCTCAGCATGGTTTTGAGTATCTCCTGTTTCAGCTGACTGTCCATATTCATCTCATGTGAAACAGAAGAAGCAACGAAGACCCAATGGTGCTTAAATTCAACTGTGTGAAATCAGCAACAACAGGATCTGTTAAATTTATTTCCTTTAAATTTTCCATTTATCTCTGCCTATAACGATCATTTGAGTAAAACAATTCTCTATAGACAAACTATGGGAAGCAGCATCAGGAATCTCTGTCCTGACCCGATTCCCCTCCAGCCTCCCAGGTAGGTGGCCTGGCTCCCCTGGCAATGGGCTGCCTCGTCAGCAGGGCCACACGCCAGCCAGGAGGTGAGGCAACAGCCTTCTCTTTTCATTCTTTGACATGGAATTAGAGAATTTACTTTTTCTGCAGCAGATTTTTTTTTTTCATCCCTATTTAGATATTCTGCCTTTCTCTCCAAACCAGAAATGAAAAAAATCAAAGATTATGAGTGTTCTTGCTTTTGGCTTCCTCACAGCAACACTTTGTCAGATTAAAAAAAATAAAAATAATTTTTAAAAAGTGACACTATCACCAAATCCTGCCTGGGTAGCAGTGCTGGGGCCCTTTCACACAACCCTGCAACCAAGTCCAAATTTAGACCCACTGCTGCAAGAAAGAAGGCTTGAGATATGCCTTCCAAAACATTCCTGAAGATCACAGCATCATCAATGACAAATTAAATTATGTTGCTCAACACAAATATAGCAAAACACATTTTTGGCATCAGAATAATTTTTACTAGGGAGGAGACAGTGCAGACATTAAGGAAAATGTGTATTTCATTAATTATTGAGGACTGACACTCATCGGCAATTTTATCTTTGAAAAAGCCACATAAAACGATAATAAAAAAAAGCTCTCATTTCTTCACTTCTTCCAGCAGCACTACGTAAGAGTATTTTATTGCATAGGATAAGAGAGATTTTAGGAGGTCTGGCTTTCTGTATGCACATGCTATTTTGTTTTCTTAATACGTACACTTGATTTTTCACAGAATTTTTAAACTAAAAGTATGCATTCATATTTATCTGCATGAAAGATTTTAGTCAAATTTTATGAAAATTCTTGACCAGAATCCACAGAGAATAAAGGCCTCAAATTACCCAGGTAACATAGGGGAGGAGAGAAAGCCAACAGTAAAATACATGAAGGCCTCACATGACAACTTCTTTGGAAGTTTGAGACTTATTCAGATCTCCAGTTTCCTGCTTAGACTTACTGCTGAAAGACTTTTGTCTGTTTGTGGTTTTTTTTCTAAAAGATTTCCCTGTGTTCAGATCAGAGCTGATGCAATTAAATACTTTTTCCTCAATTACAGAATGCTAGTCGGTAAAACCGGAACTTTATTGCAGCAACTTCTCATTCTCAGGAAAAAGCTTTTGTCAGAAATCAATTACAAGTTCAGGACTGGGAATTGCTAGTCAAGAAATATGAAGCAAGGATATTAGTTCAGATGTTCCACATCCTAGGTAGGTGTCCTGGCCACTAAATCCATGTCATCCCATCAGTCTCTAGTCCCACAGTATGTAAATCATTCAACATTCATTACCGCTACCTCAGAGTTACTAACTATTTTGCAATCTTCCTGAATTCTCATAAAATATTTTCAAATGCCCTATTTGTCCCAGTTCAAAGATCCCAAACCTTATTACAAACCTTATTACTTTTCACAGTTCTTGTTTTCTGGATAAACACGATTCAATTACTCTACAGTCTACACCCAAGAATTTTTGCACAGAAATTCACTTCCTGACCATCACATCAAATATTTTTGAACGCAGGTGAGTTATTATAGACACATGGAAAGTCAATTAAACTATAAATATCAGCTATAAAATTAGCAATGATCAAACATTCTTCAGGAGAAAGCATTTCATGCATATTTTTGTAACTAAACTGGGTGTGTGTAAATGTCTGTTGTGGTTTAACCTCAGTCAGCAACTGAGTACCACGCAGCCGCTCACTCACTCCCCCCCTCCCCCCAGTGGGATGGGGGAGAGAATTGGAAGAGTAGAAGTGAGAAAAACTCGTGGGTTGAGATAAAAACAGCTTAATAATTGAAATAAAATAATAACAATAATAATAATATACAAAACAAGTGACGCACAATGCAATTGCTCACCACCCGCCGACCGATGCCCAGCCAGTCCCCGAGCAGCAGCCCCCCCCGCCAGCTTTCCCCCATTTATGTACTGAGCATGACGTCCCATGGTATGGAATGTCCCTTTGGCCAGTTGGGTTCAGCTGTCCTGGCTGTGCCCCCTCCCAGCTTCTTGTGCACCTCCAGCCTTCTCAGTCGCTAGAGCACGGGAAGCTGAAAAGTCCTTGACTAGTGTAAGCACTGCTTAGCAACAACTAAAACATCGGTGTGTTATCAACATTGTTCTCACCCTAAATCCAAAACACAGCACCGTACCAGCTACTAGGAAGGAAATTAACTCTATCCCAGCCGAAACCAGGACAATGTCAGAAAGTAGAACTGCATGCGGAGGCTGCCACGTTAGCTGCACTGGCCTGGGACTGCGCACGGACTACAGCAGGAATGCTGCTTTTTGCAACTTGAGTAGGGATCTCCACTTGTTGGTGTGTTGGAACTCTCCAACGCAGCGCTGCACTGTGCCATGTGCACACCTCTTACGAAAATTTTCCAACAACACAAGGACCAAATATGAATGTTGTTTCAGAGAAATGACTGGAAGATGGTGCTGTTTTTTCCATAACAACTATTCATAACAATTGCAACTCGCTAATCCATTTTCATCTGAAATCTCAGATCTTGAGGGATTTGAAGCTCTCTTAACAGCCCAAAGAAAGTTAGAGATTGAAACGATTTGTACATTTGTTTAGCTAGAATATTTTTACTCATATTTCATCGCTACTTATTTCCTGTAACTTCAGCTGAGTAAATGTATCAGAACTCAGCCCTCTCAGGAATTTCTGTTCCTCTGTTTCACCATCACTAAATAAATTTTATTGTTTGCTGTTATTAAACATCCAGAAGTGAACTGTGGAGCCACAGATACTCCTCCAAGGTATTTTGTGCCATAAAAAAGATATATAGTGCACAGAAAACCCTTTAAGTTTAAAAAGCAGACTATAAATTAAGGCTTTCATGCTTCCCACCATCAGATACAGAGCATCATACAGCTACCAAGCTGGCCAAGCCCCACAGAGACACGTACAACCCATATTTATTTTGTATAGAACTAAGTGAAACTTTTCCATAGATTTAACTTCTAGCATATCAACTAGTCATTTTTGTCCCAGGAAAAAGAGCATTAAAATACCTCCAAGTCTGCATAATAATAATAAAATATTTATTTCTATAAATTCCACTTATTACCTTCATTTTTAGATAGCTTTTGCTTTCTAATTATACTGCAACATCTGTATCTGTACTATTTTGTCAATTTTTATACCTTTAGATACTGTCTTATCTGCCTGAATAAACCAACTTTTAAGTTCATTTTATCAGCACCTATTCTGCAGTGTATGAATACAGAAACATTCTACAATGTTTCAGTCTACAGTCTGAGAACAAATTCTACCTTGTAAAATTTACATTTGAATCACTTCTCTATCATCCCCTTCAGCTGATCACAGATAAGCTAATTTTAGCAGCATTATAATAGTCTGCTGAGGTCACCAAAACACAGTAAAGGGGAGAAATTCAATAGGGAGAATAGCACTGCAAAAATGAAACAGCAGACATATGGCAAATGAACATAGCAGTTTTGTTGTTTGAAGTGCTAAGTGTATATTTATGAACCATATGCATTCTGTGCAATTAACTTTAAAACATTCTTAATCACATCCAACTTCAGGTTAACCTAAAATAAGAGAGGAAAAAATACAGCTCAGAGGAAGACAGGAAGAAGGAACTTCAAGTTTACTTTATCAGTATGATTATTTTTTTTTTTTGGCACGTAGTTAACGATCACAGTAGTTTTGGCCCTCTCTGAAGCTGTTACGTTGACCATTTTTTTCTTGTATTTGATACCTTGCTCAACTCCAAAGGCAAAAAGAGGGGGAAAAAACCAACTCTGAATTACATTACAGATAATCATTAAAGTATTTTTCAATGCACAGGATAGCAGCAGCAATTTTGCTTAGATGTTCTGAACCATAGGTCTACCAGACGTTATAGTTTCTTAATGGTCAATGTTTGCTGTTTTTAACTCATGATTTCTTTTACAGCTACCAATAAAGTTTCACAATGTATTAATTTTCACCGAGTCAAAATTAGGCATAATATACACTGGAAACCACCAAAAAGAAAAGTTTTCAACACCCATCTTTCTGCCATTTCAAGTTCCTAAGGTAGGAGCTTAGGAAATATGAGGAAGAGGGCCTAGAAGGATGTAACTTCTGACATTATTTTAGAGCCAATTCAAAAGGAAGAGAGAATTTGACACCTGCAGAGATGGAGGCACTGGTATATTTTGAACAGAAGCACATGAAAAGTGCACAGGTGTCTCAAATTTCACATTCTTGAGCTCTTACAGAGGAGAAAGAAAGAGGTGGAATTGTATCCTATTTTAATTCCCCACTCTGAGGTGCTGGTGGCCTTAAAACGATCTTTATCATGCTGCTTGTAAGATGTTTGCCCAGAAAGTGAAGAGACAGAGTCATAAATTGAGAAATTAACTCCCTATTGAACGTTCGATCACACCCATGGTGTTGATTAAGGACTGCTGGCAAACATTTATCGGTATTTCTGGCTTGTTATTAGGCATCCTTTTGTCTGTATGTGTTGGAAATATGCTTGCACTGTTCTCTGAGCCTGGAGCATGAATAATTGATCCTGTTTTACTGCTGTCATCTGTGTGGTTTTATTATGATATGTTTATGCACTGTACATATTCTTTCTTTTTCCTTACTTCAAGCCTGATCCTGTATCTCCTCCTCAGGTAAGAGATCCTTACTAATATGAGGAACACAGGCTACAAAATCATGTTTTCCTTTTCAGTAGATTAATTGTGGTTCACCCTGGTTACATCTGATGCAAATGCAAATTTCCATTGGTGAATGGAACCATTTTTCAGGGTTACATACAAAGCACTCAATATTTATTAACAAAGACATGACAGTCATTGCACTGGTGGACTTTGGCCCTGGAAAATCTCAACCACAATAGCCAGATTAATTGATTTGCAGGCATGGGGCTTTACATGTTGTCTGTATTTAAAATGGAAAGCATGTTCCCTGCGCCACTGTCATTTACATTGGGAAGCCCATTGTCCCTCAATAACAGAGTTTGACACCACTCTGGATGAACACCTGTATTCTATTTAGAACAGTCTACTTCATTTTCACAAAGCATTAGCAGAGTCGTGGATCTCTGAGCACTCATTTGGAGGTCGTTATTGATGCAGATTTGTTTATTAAAAGAAAGAAGCCAGATTTGTGGAAGCTGTGTCCTATACACAACTCCCAGCCAGAGTCTTGAGACTTCTGGCAAAGCTCAGGTTCTAAGATTTGGAGGGAAGTCTTCTTAGAGCAGGTTCTTCTGTTTGAACACATCAAAAAAAGTATTTTCTCGATCTATTTTTATCTACAACAAGGATTCACTGGCTGTGGTATTTTACTTCCATAATAATGCATTGCTAATGGAATTAAGAGGGCTCTGTACACTAGGAGAAATATTCAACAGCTAATTCTCTTATTTTTGGGGCAACTGGAAAAGAGATGGGCTTTAATGTAGCCTCTCAGTCACTTCATTGAGTCAAAATTAAATAGAAAAACACATATAAATGCAAAAAAGGTGACACCAGATTTGGACCTGACAATATTCTAATGAATGCAAAAAACCAGTACATTCACCAATTTTAAAGATTACAGCCTTTGAAAATACAAATTAAAAAGAAAAGAAGCATGCTCTGAGCAGACAGACTACTGAATTTGTTCAACCTATAGGAAGGTATGCACACTATCCTGGTTTTGGCAGGGATGGAGTTAATTTCCTTCCTAGTAGCTGGTACAGTGCTGTGTTTTGGATTTAGGAGAAGAACAACATTGATAACACACTGATGGTTTAGTTGTTGCTAAGCAGTGCTTACACTAGCCAAGGACTTTTCAGCTTCCCGTGGTCTACCGACTGAGAAGGCTGGAGGTGCACAAGAAGCTGGGAGGGGGCACAGCCAGGACAGCTGACCCCAACTGGCCAAAGGGACATTCCATACCATGGGACGTCATGCTCAGTACATAAACTGGGGGAAAGCTGGCGGGGGGGCCGCTGCTCCGGGGACTGGCTGGGCATCGGTCGGCGGGTGGTGAGCAATTGCATTGTGCATCACTTGTTTTGTATATTATTATTATTATTATTATTGTTATTATTTTATTTCAATTATTAAGCTGTTTTTATCTCAACCCACGAGTTTTTCTCACTTCTACTCTTCCAATTCTCTCCCCCATCCCACTGGGGGGAGGGGGTGAGTGAGTGAGCGGCTGCGTGGTACTCAGTTGCCGACTGAGGTTAAACCACAACACCCAAACATCTTTGTGATACATTTATTCACTGAAAAAAACTGCCAAACAGAAATTAACCAAAGACTCTCCAAAAAGACCCGTAATTTTTCATCAAATTTCAGTGCAAACGTGGACCTTGTTTTCCCTTACACACAAACCCCTTTCTGAATCCAACTCTGCCATGACCTGCGTTTAGTGTATTTTACCTACTTTTCCTTAACTCCACACATCTGAGCTTTTAACCTGTTGATCACTTCTCCTCTTCTCTAAATGAGACTCTGACTAGAGTACACCAGTGACGCAGTGTTGCACACACAACAGTGCAGTGCATCACACCACTCTATACAACTCCAAAGGTACAGCACGGATCACAGGTGAGAGGGGCTTGGAGGCAATACCAGATCATGAGCCCATGTGCAAGCAGCAGAGTATTCATTGAAGCATCCCTGTAAATAATTCTTTAAACGACAAACCATTTTGGTTTCAGAAACAGTGCATCACGTTATCCAGCACACAGTACAGAGAACATTAAAAATTAATATCGACAATGTTTTCCTAATATGTAGCAGAAATAGGAACTGCCACATACAGATAAAACTGAGATAGGTTTAATAACATCATTAACATAAGTCATATAGTGCCAAACTCCTAAAGCACAGCTATTTCATCATGCCAGCAAGGAACTACTGATAAAGAGTAACAAACTAAATGCAAAGGCTGACACTAGATGCAACCTCTATGCCTGCAAAATGTAAAACACCAGTCTCTTCATAGCTGAACAGTATCAGTAGGGTCAGTTACTATATCTGTTTTGGTTCATTAGTTCTTCTAGGGCAAAAATAAGTTCTAAAAAGAGTATGATGAGCTCAGCTTACTATTGGGACCATGATTTATATGCAGATCAGTATTAAAAGAATCTCAACAGTGATTCAGACCACCTCGGGGAAGACACAGAATTTTGAAAAGGAAACAGGCCGAAACCTGTTGGATTCCCAAAGGGTACCATTATGGAATTTGGGATCTGAATATAAATTTAAAACATGGAGTAATGAGTAACCATATACCAGGTATATATTTCTCACGTATGTAATGCAAAGATGAAATAAAACTATCTTTGCAAAGATGTCTTCTCTCACATTATGAAGATGGTCATGTAGGCCATTAGTTTCTCCAGGCAGTATGACAAAAAACGTGTATTGCTCTTTCTACTTGTACTTCTTACTGGACTTAGAAGCACAAGAGAGGTCAGGTACGTGGCTTATGTAAGTACAGACATACAAGGTCTTCTTTAAAAGGCCCCAGTATGACCATAAAACCTGGTTCACCTTTTCATTTTAATGGTTTTCCTTTGAATGAATATGCATATAGGTGTATTAGCAAAGGAGAGGAAGGTAATACTGTATTCGTATATGAAATATTTTTCCTGGACACATGCATTTTTTTCTGGGCTGCCTCAACAGTGGCTAATCCTGTCTCTAAAAAAAAGAAAGAAAGAAAAAAGGTGTTAATGAACTTTTCCAAATAATATGCAGAAAAAATGAGGAAAAAAATTAATAAAATATTCATATTGTTCAACATCGTTACTATTAAAGATGTTCTGCATAAGAGTGGGGTCATTAGGAAATATTTACCATTTTCTATGATGCAATTTTTGAAACACGTCACTCTTCCCTGGAACGATCACCTCTACCTGAGGCTGCTGCTCACAAGGTTAAGCAATTTCATTATATGCTGCTAAAACATTGCACAGCCTCCATCAACTAAATGTGTGGCAGCTTCCCTGCACCTGATAAACAGAGGGCCCCACTCACTTACACTGAAGTTACATCCTCACGTTAACTGACAAGTGAGATAGGCATGAGATCTGAACTCTGGGTTTTGTTTTCCCACAATATATTTAAGACATCTCTGCTCTGTGCAGCAAACCTCAGCATTCAGTCATTTCTGAAAGCAAGATGCAGCTGTCTCTGTGCTTTGGTCAGCAGAACATAGGTGCCTTGTGGCCTCCTCAAAGTTCTTTCTACAGGGCCAGGAAACCCAAGGCTGAAAAAACTTGCTGCATCCCTGAATCCTGCAGCTTTTTGCTAGCTGCAATAGGGCGCAAGGTGTCCCAGCTTTTTTATATTTCTGTATTGTATTTCTGTAATTGGTTTTAGTTTTGACAAGCTGTTAGATCCCTGAAGAGCAAGGTCCTGTGGTGCAGCTCAGTGAATGTCCCCATTAGTCTGCCTGCAATTATTTTAGGGGCTCACAGCCTTTTGGACTGAGGAGACCTGTTATTGGCAACCAGGCCATTCATCCATCATTGCTTTTACCATCTAGATACAGTTCAGCAATATTAAGTCTGACAGCCCTACATGTTGTAATGTTATTACTGCATAGCTCAGCAGTGCCACTATAGTTTAAGGTCTGTTGGTATTACTATTATAAACAGCATTTTTCAAGGGGCTGATAACTTTGCCATTTGAAATTGCACAAGACTAAAGCTCAAAATATAAATTGTCATTCCTCCCCCCCTTTTAAATAAAGCAAGCTCCCAACCAAAATGACAGGTTCCGTTCCAGTTTGACAATACATCTGTATCTGAAATGTTTTCTAGGTACTTTCAGGCCCTCTCCATAGTAGACAAAAATATCCCTGTAGATGCCATGTCTGCCTCTCTGACCCACACCACTTAGAACCTCTGAAGGCAGTTCAAAGATTACTTCTGCAATTTACAGGCCTACACAAACACCGTAACTTCTGATTCAGGTCAAATATACTTTCTTGAAAGTCTGTTTTTGTGCAGCTTGACAACATTTAGAAGAATAGGCTTCTCTTACACTTCCCACCAAAAAAAAAAAAAAAAAAAGCAGCAAGCTCGGCATTATGGGATCATTTTGAAGTATTTCTTCTCCATACCTTTCTCTAGAAGACTTTTCGGATACTTTCTTTTCCCCCCTCTTTTCTTTTAAAACAGCTACAGCCATGTCCCTATACAGTGTTCTGGGCAGGTGCTTCACAAATAAGTAGGAGCTAAGAGGTCTTCACCGAGTTCCTCTAACCGCTAAAAGGTCCACGTCCTAAGTAGCAAATCTAAGTAACAACAAAAAAAAAAAAAAACAGACAAAAATCCTACCCTTATCCAGTCCTCAAGCCCAAGGCAGGAAAGTAGCTGATATTTCAAAAGAGAAAAGGTGCCACTAGCAACTGAGAACACTGTCACAAGAACACCATAATTTTTTCCTAATGCCTCAAATCTACCCAAAGGAAGGACCAAGACAACCACAGGAAAATCCTTCACAGATCATATAGACACAGAAGTGCAGCCAGACAGTTGGGTGGATATTTAGGGATTGTATACAACTCATGATTATTCTGCATAAACTTCTCTTAAAAATTCTAAATTTCTCCAAGGATTCATTTTAAAGAACGTCCCATTAAACTTTCGGGAACCCACAAACAGATGGATATAAAATGATGCTCATATTTAAGTTACAGATTAAAAACTTCTAACACTGGAAGAAAATAGGTGTGAATTTTTAAAGACAGCAGTCTATTCTGTGGGTAAGCCGAAAGTAAGCAGAAGGCATCCGTATTTGCATATGCAGGCCATATAAATGTATGGTTTTAATATGTAACTACCCTTCCTGAAGTGCAGTTAACATGTAAACCATGTCTAATCAGTGCAGTAGCGCTCCTTTATTTCTATGAGTATGAAGGAAACAAAATGGCTGTGCAAAACTTGGCTTCACATTAAATTTAAATTCAACAGGTGGAAAAATTGAAAATAATAAAGTTATATGGTAAAAAAAAATCTTGCAATAAAGACAGAGGAAAAAAAAATCAAACCTTTAGAAAACTCTTGATCGATCTTAAAATGACACAGAAATAGTAGCAAAGTACATTATGTGAGGCCAAGGAGAAACTATAATGCAATTGGGAGCTGGGGGTCAAATATGGCAAATGTGAGAACTGCAGAATTATGGGCAAGTGAAGTGCTGTTTGGCAGACTGCTGCAAAAGCCATGCATAATAACCAAAGTAAACACCCAAAACAAGTACCCAATCAAAATGTCTGTTACTGTTTTTAAGGGTCTTTTTCAGGTTGGCATGGCACCACCTGCAGGCATTTGAACCCTCAAAAAACTTCATTTTTTTAAACCTGCACTTTTGTGCAGTTCTTTCAGATAGTCTCAGGTCTGCACAGAGGAATGCACACTCCCAGAGAAGTGCAGAGAATACATACAAGCTGCTGCAGGTATCATTTTCCATGCACCTGAAGACTAAATAAATTTACCTTTAAAAAACAGAATTAACACAGCATGTCTAAAAAGTGAAAGGCACAGTGGTTGCTGTTCTGATCT
Organism: Aptenodytes patagonicus; assembly: GCF_965638725.1. Classification (NCBI taxonomy): domain Eukaryota; kingdom Metazoa; phylum Chordata; class Aves; order Sphenisciformes; family Spheniscidae; genus Aptenodytes; species Aptenodytes patagonicus. The sequence goes on from NC_134959.1 coordinate 14,331,426, forward strand.
TTTTTTAGTCTTGCAAGAATTCTCTGAAATACGTATTTTTTTTCCTCTCTCAATCCTCAAGACCAATTCTTTTCCATTTGTCAGGCATGCAGCTGAAAAGATCCGTAAACGATTTATCTTTATGGTACTGCTTTATGTGGGACATTTAGATCCCCGTATTTCCTTTTTTATAGTAAGCAGCTGTAACTCACATCAAGCAGTAACCAAACACAAGAAGTTTAGATAAGTTATTGAATCTTAGATTTTTTGTTTCTTTATAAAGTTCAACATTTGTTTTCAATGTGAATCTCAACAAGATAAGTGCAGGTATCGGTTAGCACTTTCTCAAAGAGTCCATGAGTGCTTAATAAAAGACGACCCGTTCTCTTGTTTATTGTGAAATTATTATTATATTTTTCAAAATAATGTTTTAAAAAGTAATTTTAAGCAAATAATTTAAAATTATCTCAATTTTTCTGTTATAATAACAATTTCAAAATTATTTTGAAAAAAGTTCCACTAAAATAGTTTGCAGAAAGTTGGTTTAGCAAAAATGTCATTTTCTTTTAAAGGAAATGTCTTTTTCTTTTCAAAAATTTTCCAACACAAGTGTTACTGACCTCAAAACCAACAACACAGTTAAGGGTTCACAAGGGTATCCTGTGCTTGGAAGGATTTGTCTTTCTTAGGGATTTGATACTTTTCAATGAGTAGCTTCTGAATAAAGTAGGAAGAAAAAAATTGCATGGAGACTGGTATTTGTAGTATAACTGCTATATAAGTAGATCCATGTATTTTTATACATGCAAAATATCATGCAAAAAGAAGAGATAGGGCACTGAACAAAGTTACCAGTCGTACAGAAACTATTTAATATCAAAACATCAGTAACAATTCAATTTAAAGCATTATTACTTGACACTCTCCGATACAATCCAGTATGTAACACTACTCCTAATTTTGTAAGTTATATCTATAAAGAGTGCTCTGGGACTGAAGTCAAGATGCTCACACAGTGCATATTGCATGCTAAATGCCTCTCCCATTCCTATTTGCATAACAAGGGAAAAGAAGAAAATTTGACTTAAGCAGGTAGAAAGGAAACTAAAACTTATGTCTCTGCATATAATGAGAATCTAGGTTATATTCGCTCATGTTCACAGCTTAAAGAACAGAAGAAACCCCAATGGAAACACTTCCATTTTGAGAAAGGAAAAAAAAAAACCTGAAGTGTTCATTCTCCTCTTTCCTTTCTTCAATTTTGATTAATACAAACATTTACATAAAAAAGAGGCTCCTGTTTAGATGGTTTTGAAGTCCATACACTTCTTCTGAAGTCACAACTTTATGCAATATACCAGTTTCCACAGCAACCACTTAACAGATGTAAACAGTATAAATACTATGCTGAGGATTAACTGAAATATAAAGAAACAAAAGATCCCATTTTTGTGCAAATTTGACTAGTACTAAAGCAAAAAAAAAAGTAAGAGGATACAGAATTTATGCTGTAACAGCAATAATTTTACTTTGAACATGCCGTCTATAACCTCACACTGAACTGATACTGAATTTTCCTAAATGTTTTTGCTTTAGAAAATGCTGACTTGTCAGGAACTATGACTGCATTGATTTCCCAGATCTAGGATAAAATGTCAAAAGTCAGAGACTTTCTCCCCCCTCCCCGCTTATCTGCACCCATCTCCCAAATCCACCAAACAGAACTGAACCATATGTGGCCCTGGGAGAAAGTCTTCACCTCCATACTGACTACGTGCTTACCCTCCAAATCAGGGAAAGTCTTCCACTAAGTTACTTCTGGAATCTCTCAATCTGGTTTTCACAAAATATAAACTGGAAAGAGATGATACTTCGGAAAAAAAAAAATTGCTAATGACAAGTTTCAGGGATCCTAGTAACTGATAAACCAAATAAGATTTTGTGGCCCTCCTTGGAAGCAGGGAGACAGCTGTAACAGCTTTTGTTCCAAGTCCAGATTCAGGAACAAATTTGACACAAATAATACCACTTCAGGCTCTGGTTTATGTTTGGTTTTGTTTCTTTCAGTGACATGAACTTAAACATGACAGATTCTGAGTCCTCGAGGAATTAACTCTAGTCAACCACCTGCCCTGTCTGTCTGTTTAGGCATCCCATATACAGAAGTGGTTACTGAAATAGCCACTCAAGGAAACACAGTATCCTCAAACTGCATGTAGCCACATACCTTGCTCACGCAGAGCTTCACAGGGCTTAAACTTGATAGAGAAAAAAAGAAACTTTTAATTTCAGTATTACCAGGGGACACCTGCCTATAACTTGTCAGTGTTTAAAAACAGGAGTCACGAAAGCTGGCACACTGATGAAGTTTTCCTATGGTTTTGTTGCTTGAGATTGATTGAATTTTATTGTGTCTATAAAACAGGCTTCTCCTTGGGAGATGGCATCAACTGCATTCCTTTTCAAAAACCCTGGGCAACTCCCATGCAAGAGGAGATTTTCCAGTATGTACAGATAGAAACCTGAAACTCGAGTTCTCCTGCAGAAGGCACTGCCAGTTTCTCACATTGGCTCTCTGATGCTGAGCTCTCATTGCATTCCCCTTCTCAGCAGGGACAGCACCCAGGCAATATCGCGATGGGAGCTGGAAGACCAATACCGGTCCTGTTGTGTTGTTAGAGGTGGCAGCTTTCTTTGGCTCAATGGCTTACGTTTTAAAAAAAAGGACAGAAATGAGTTAATAAATTGTCCCCAAGTCTGCCTTTTTCTTTTTTCTGAAAATGAAAAGAAATGCCAGGATAGATAACTTCAAATGAAAATGAAAACAGGCTGCAAAACATGAACACATCCTAACATTTTCCTGCTGCTGCTTCTCCTCGGTCAAAAATATTCAGATCAATCAACATTACACTCCTAACACATTGCAAGCATAAATCAATGCTAAGACATATTGGTTTTGTTATCAGACATGCTATTTTAATAAAAAAATACATAAATTAAGTTAATTTTAAGATTCCACTTTTTTTCAGATTACCTGTTGCCATTCCTAACCTTTCATAAACCATTCTGCCGCAGCTTATGAAGGCCAGGGAGTCTGTGCAGCTCACAGGCTAACAGAAGACACTGAAAGGCAGGGCAAAAGAAAAACCTAAAGTGATATGCACATAGGCAGAATTAGCTTCCTCCTCTTACAGAAAGCAGAAAAGATAGGTTCCACGCAGGAAAACCTCTATCTATGAAAAGTAGTTTGGCACTTTGCTCCTGTCTAGGAGCTAGATAGGCAATAAGCCACTTCCTTATGTTTTAACACCAGGCAGCTTGAGTCTGGAGATCCAGAGTTTTTGGAATTCTCTCCAGCTGTGGACAACTCAGCCAGTGAAATCTGATTACTTCCAGGCATGGAGATACCCACGCCACACACCTGGACCCCATCCTGGGGACAGTAACTACTGCCTGTACACAGCACCATTTGTGTGAGAACACATCCCTGAGAGAGAGAGACCGCTCGCCAGAATGGAGTTGGAGAAGTGTGTGGAGTGACACAGTCAGTTTCGGTTTTCTCTAACAGTGAGAGGTTGAATACTGTTATGATAAGAAATCAATAGGCTTCCAACAAAACAAAACAACATCCAAAACCGAAAAGAAAACCAGCAAAGGCAGAACAGGTCTGTCAGTTCACTGGTCACTGCTGTGCCGCTGGTTATCAACTCTGGAATAACACTCAAGGGCTGGTAATAGTAATAGTTCTGCAGTTAATGAAAGATTCTCCTGTCACTAAGAGAACAGGGATAAAGGAGTTGAACTCTTCATTTAGATTTTAGGCACTTTTTACCTTACCTCCAATTCCTTCCTAAAGGAACTTTCCAGAACTGGCTTCTACACCTCCTCCTACATTCCCTTCCAATCTCAAACCCTTCACATCCCAAATTTTAGTAGTACATCTTCCTCTTCACTCAGTATAAACTATTACTAAACCTAAACATGGTTACTGTATATCTACCATCCTTCTCATTCACCAAATTCTCCTCTGGCTTCCCAAGATCATCACCAGCTGTCTGACATTCCAGCCTCTGACATAAGCAACTTTCCAGACCTCTCACATCTCCACTATGCCTAACTTCTCTTCTATAACACCACCTCTGAGAGAGTCTCTGCCTTCTTTCCTTGCTAGCAAAATGCTTATGATGCTCTCATTTCATATCTCAAATACTGCAGCATCCTATTCCCTGAGAAACACAGTCTGACCATTCATTTATTCTCCTGCCTTCCCCTGAAATACAATGCTGCATCACCCTAAGGCCTCTCAGGCTGTCTCTGTAACTAGACCGTAATGTCACGCAGACTGGCTCTAACTGCTGGTCTGAGGCCCGTCACCGCCTCTCGAACATGAGAGGCTCAGAGGCTGTATCATACTTGTGGGGCTGTAACTCCTGCAGAGGCAATTTGAAAGAAAATAAGAGCAATTAAGAGATGAAGGAGTGAAGGAAAAAAATCCAAAAGGCTCCGGACTTGCGGCATTTAGTTTGGGTCTTAAAATTAGCGAGTACACCTAGGAGCTTTGGACAAATGGCTGTTTTCAGGTATTACGAATGGTGATAATGTTATGCTGTGTGTTTGCACTGGGTTTAGTGGATAGTTTGACAAGTTTATTGCTTTTGTGCTTTAAGAGACTAAGATACTCTGTAACTTCACATTCAAGATATTTCATCATAAACTAAGGTAACTAAAACTGCAAAGCAAGTAAAGAAAAAAATAGCTAATGCTAAGCTTGAAGATATTAAAAATGGAATCCGTTAGAGTTACCAATTAACATTTAGATTACCTGTACAAAGGGATGCCATAAATTCCCAGACCTCAGGTACAGTAATTCCTTTTAATCTCTCATTGTATCACTGCCAAAAGACTGTCTCTTTGCTGTGTACCATTTCAAGGAACATTTGTGCACTCTTTGGTTTCCAGAAAGTATTGGTGCACATGAATGAAATCAGCCAAATATTTCTCTTTATAATCCAACCCACCCACAATTAGTTTCTTCCCACAGAACCTCTCCAAGAAGAAGCAGAAGTAGCTACAATTCTTCTGAGCGTTATTCAAAAGGAAAGGTACCAATTTAACAGCACTGAGTAAATGCAATGTTGTTAACGGAAAGAGGTAATTTCCTACATTTCTATCGCTAAATTCTGCATAATACACCCATAAATTTCAGCTGCAGCCTGCACTGAAAACAGAATTTGGCTTTGCCCATACACTATGTCCTGAGCTCATTAGACCTATGAGTGAATATCTGAGAAGTTTTTCCACTGTTTTGTGTCTCTGTTAGTTTTTTTGGCACTGTAATAAAAGTGCTATTCTGAGCATTTAAAGAAGCAATTTTTAGTTACAACTTCAAAATAATTGGACTTTCACATCATGGAGTTTCTTGGTGGAAGTTTTATCATAAAATCTCCCACTGTGGTTTAAAAGATAAATAATTTGCAAAAGGGATATCTTATTAGCAACAAGCACATCGAATTTTACATCTTGGTTTTGCACTATTTTGCATTTGACACATATATACAGATGATTTTATTATTTAAAAATAATAAAAAAAACCCAACCAAAAACAAACTGGTGAAAACTTGAGGAATTTCAAATTAGTAACAAATTAAATCAGTAATGAATTAAATTAGTAACAAATTAATCCCTTTGCACCCATAGTAAGAATGTTCACAACACAAGTAACTCAATGGGTCGGAAACATCCCTGTCCTGTAGTCACTCTGTTGTTCCAACTACCTGTAGAAGTGATCAACAAAAGGAGGAGCCAGTCAGCTCAAAGTTCAGTTTCTGGAAAAAAAGGCTGAAAAGACAGGAACCAACTAGAAAAAAAATCCAGAAGAAAGCAATAAGATGAGCAGGCTGAAAACATGAACCACAAGGAAAAAGTGAAAGAGCTGAACACAGACAGGAGCAAGCAGAGGAGATGAGTATTATGCTTCAAATACATAAAGGATCGCTGCAGAGAAGAAGAGAACTGTTTTATAAGATCACTACTGGGAGGAGAAAATTAAACCGGTGCAAAGACGACTTACATTCTGCATAAGGAAGCTGCACGGACAGCAAAGCATTGGAATAGGTGGGCTGGAAGGTTTCAGAGTTAGAAGTTTTTAAGAAGACATTAGGTAAGTACCTGTTAAAGATGACACCAGGTTATTGCTCCTGACTTCAGGCAAGATAAGCACTTCAGGCCTCTTCCAACCCTGTATTACATGATTACTGGGAAATTATGTCAGGAAACAATTCAGCCCTCAGCTGAACCCAAGCTTGTAGGTGGCATGGCTGCCACGGTGCAATTACTCCAGATTTCTGTCTTAAGCTTCATTTATCTGTTCATTTGTCTGTTGCCGGAGAGGCTAAGATGAGCCTACTCAGACCTGACAAAGCAGATATCTGATGCAGGAAGCTCAGCTATAAAGTATGATGAGACTTTAATCAGAAAACCTAACCAAGATTCTGCAGCAATTAAACACTACCAGAAATCATCTTCAATGCAATAACCCAGTTGATTATGGAAACTGCAGTAGGTTTTCTAAGGATGGCTGTAAGGCAAACACCAAAAGAGAAAAAGATAAAAACTGGAAAGCATGCAAAAACAAAACCTAAAATACCTTAGGCATCAATCCTAGACATTTCATTTTGGAATGGGTCTCTGCTATTGAAGAACCCACAAGAATAAAACAAACAAACAAAATAAGAACCTAACCTTACATCTGTAATAGTAATTCAAAGAAATCAAGTCTTAGAAAGAAATTAAAATGAGCTGGCAGACAGGAAGAGTGCATTTCAACCTGGTCTCTCTATATCATGCAGAAATGGGTTTTAGCCACGTCTTTTATAAGATTAGCTTTTCTACTTCCACACCAATACTTTGCATCCTCGTTTTCCCAGCTATGTGCAGTCTTGGCCTTCATTCAGACATTTTGACACTCAAACTTCAAGAATCAAACCCATCACTACTCAGTCTAGCCAGCACCATCTAAAGTAATCATCCATTCTTACCTTGAACATAAAAACATCAGACCTACCAACTCATTCTTTTCGTTAGCACTGAACATTTGCAATATGAGAGTATTCCCAATGATTTTTGTGGTCTTTGGAACAGGACAGGTACTTTGCATGTAAATGCATAGATGTGTATGCATGCAAATGGACAAAATATACTCAAGAAACAGAATTCAAAAAAGTAAAATTCTAACTTTATCCCCAATCATTGTGTCTTGGCAAAACAGGAGTCTAGAAAAATCACGTTACTTGTAAGTATCTGAAAGAGTCTGTTATTCTTGCATAGGAAGTTTTCCAGAGCCATAAGTTAGACTTGATGTAAACAGAGAGTTTAATCGACAGCATCATCAAGGGAAAGTTATGCCAGGACAGGGTATAACAAAGTATTTGGTTTTGTGGGTATTTTTGTTTGTTGGTTTTTGTTTTTAATTAAAACGTTGACATATAAGGAGGTTGATTTGACTTGTGGTCTCTTCACTTCTCTATGAAAGAGGTACTTAGGACACACCGATATCTGCCCCACAGCAAGAAACATTGTGGCAACCAGTGTTAAAGGCTCTGTGAAGAGAAGACCAACACAATGCTATGAAAAGCAAAGTTCAAAAGACTTAGAAATAAAAAACAATACAGGCAGTTGCCAATAGTCATTCCCGTTAACGGAAATACTCAATTACAGTTTCCAAAATCTTGGGGAAGCTGGGCACTTCCTTGGAGAATTTATTGAATGTTCTAATTTTTTGCTTAAGAATCATTTGCCTAAAAGATCTCAAGCAAAGCTCAACTGTTTCCATGTCAATGACTGGCTTAAAATCAAGAATAAAATAGTAAGTTATCAGCTACATCTGCGTAACTAATTCCTGATATTAGTCAGTCTCACATTAACTTCATCAGCTTCACTGGAGTTGCTCTTACTGATGTAAGCAAGACCAAAATCTGACCAAAAAAAATTTAGGCTAGCTTTGGTTCCAGTTCAGAGCTTTGCTTTCTAAAACATTTGTTCCATTTTTGGCAATAATTATAGTAGGTTTTACAGCAGGTAGTTATTGTAACTAATTTGTACTTACATGAATAATTATGAATGAGAAGAATGCTTGCTTATGGTACTCTCTCACATCTGGAGAAGACCAGAAGCACAACAGCAGCTGTCTGGATGCTGTCATGAATTTGTTGCTATTTATTCACTGAATGCTTATTCTTTTCTCTCCTGATGATAAATGGTCTAATGGAACCTCATACATTTCCCATCAACTTGCGTCATTGGTTTAGTGAATTACTGAACAGGCAAATCACATTCATTTGGCAAAGATAGTAAACAAAATTACTACTCAATACATATTAATATCTTCATATTAATCTATACACATAAGCTACCTATTACAGAAAGCTTGCTTTTTTTCCATTCCTCCATAAGTTCACATGTAATCAATTACTACTTCTTACCTGCCTGAAATAACTTCGAAGCAAAATCGTTGGGACAAAATGATTGCTCTATGTGCCCCCCCCCCACCCCCCCCAAGAAAAATCCCAACACATTGGCACTGCTAAGATGACATTTGATAGTCTCAATTTAAAAATCTAAGACGATAATGGGCTGCAACAATTAAGTACCTTTCTGGGTTTTTTTCCCCAGTGTTTTTTCTTGGGAATTTTAATTTCATTTTTAGACATTTTTCTCTTGGTAGAAGAATAGGAAGAATTGGGCAAATGCTGCCTCAAATCCTTGATTTATAAAAAAATATAAATTAAAAATCTGCTATACAAAGCATTTTTATCACACGCACAACTACACTTAAAAAAGAATACGTTAGCATTGGGTTTGTTTCCATGTCTAAAGGTAATCAACACCACCACCACAAAAAAACCCACACTGCACTTTGGACTTTCACCAGAGAAAATAAACAATAGCTTTGAATTACCCAAGTTTAAAACAATTAAGCTGTACAAACAATATGCAATGGTTTTCTAAAGCACTTCAGAAAATGACTATTATTGAGTCTGCAGTCTTTGAGGCTGTAATTCAAGCACTACAATTCCAACCACACAGCTCAGGTCAAAAAGTAACAAATCAAGCTGACAGAAAGCAAGTTGATGAATTCTTACATGATTTTACAACACAGATGGACAAGAATAGAAGCTAGTATACAATAAAATACATCTGTGCTACTGTTGGTGATGTAAATATCAGGTTTTGCTGCTGTCACAGGTTACAGTATTCTCATATATTTTAATTAATCAGACTTTCTAGTCCCCAACCTCTTTCCTGCATTTCTGCGTATGAGGCATTAGCATCAATTTACTGCCTGTGAGAATTATGCAAGAAACAAACAAAAACATCCATTAAAAAAAAAAAAGAAAATCACTAAACTATCGTATAAAGTGAATTGCATTGTGCAAAATCAGAAAGAGTAGGCTGGAGCTTTAAAAGTTGACTCTAGTTAAAGGCACATTGGAGAAACTTTCCCATTTTACCATTACAAACACAGCAATGTTTGTATTCAGATTTTAGAGTCCCACATTTCAGGGTAGTTAAAACAAACAAGATTACTAAAGCAAACAAAAGATTGCATTGAAAACTGAGTAATTGCTGTACGTTTGTTGTTTTGTTTTGGTTTTTTTTAAAAAAAGAAAGTTCAGTACTATTGCAGTACTATTTAAAGAGTGAGGCCAAATAATGAACTTAAATTGAAACCTCAGATATTGTTAAAAGCTTTGTATCTCTTTCTGATTTCCACAGCAGCCCAAAGCTCCAGCCAGCCCAACAAGGGCTCTTTGGGGATTTTTCCCACCTGTGCCTTCTTTCCCAAGGAATACACAGGCAGGAGGCATGCCCTGGACAACACAGTGCCACTCCGCTATGGTACCCACCCTGCCATCACTAGCTACGCACTCTCCAGTTTCCACCACCATGCCCATCGCCACTCCCTTCCAGTTTTCATCCATCTGTTTTGAACGTGGGTGCCCAGAAGGCAGCAACTAGTGCAGCGGCACCAGGTCTGCTGCATCCCTTACACATCCTTGTCTAACTCAGTCTTAAAAACTTCAAGACAGGCAAAGGCTCCGCTCTATCTCAGGAAATCTTTCCCAGTGCACCACAGTTAAGCCTACATTATCTCCTGTGTCTAAAGAAGGGAGACAGAAATTTATCCTTTCTCTGTGCAATCACTTTGGCAGATTTATAAAAATTCACAAAGCTACAAATAGCAAAGTGAGGGGACAGAACTGTAACTCTCAATGTTTCTTTGTCAATTATTTTTTCCAGACTTCTGGTAATTTCTGTGACTCTCCCCTGGATTCTGTCCATTTGGACTCCAAATTTCTTGTGGCACAACATCATGCTTGCCCAGTCTCCAAACAGCACACTTTGTATCATCATGTTTCCACTCATTTCTATTATTCCAGCACTTCAATTCTTCTTCTAATTCATCACATGCAAATGAGAGCTCATGTTTCTCAAGAAACAAACTGGACAAATATAGACTTACCACTAAAAAAGACAAGTATTCAGACTTTTTCTTATCTTTTTCATCCTGAGAGAAACTGTCAAGACAACCAGAATTTCTAGTGTAACATAACAAAACAGTTTTTCAGAGGAAACTGAAGGACTAACATACATAAAACATACAGGGTTAAAACTAAGCTAAGATATAAAAGTTTCTCAACTCCAGCTTGTATGAAACAGCAGTTGGGCCCAGAGATGCTACACATCCCCAGCGAATATTAAGCAAGTCAACAAAATTAAAGCCTTGTAAAACTAGCATGAATAGACACTTAACCTTATAATTTCCTCTACATTTAGATATTTGCAAGAAATGGTTTCACCACAACTCAGGATTAAGGCCTAGAATTCACAGAGTACAATAGAAAGGTTTTTACTTCTGTTTTAGAATTACTGTCCAAGCTGCCAGGTAGGGTGCTTTAAACAGTTTCTCTGGAAGGTCTGAGGCTAATAGTATGGTATTGCTCCCTGCTGTGTTTATTGCAGCATTAGAAAATAACATGTGCTTATTATTTAAAGACAGCTTCAATCTGTATCATCTTGTCTGCATGACAGAATCCTTTAGAAATATACCCGTCTATGCAGAAACTCTAAAATGGCATTGAATCCACTTCTCTTCTCCACATTAAGGCATTATATGTGTATTTCAATCTACTTGTACTGTCCTCTGCTTCATTAGCACGTCATAACAATTTCAGAAGCAAAATCCTTGTTACAGTGTGCAATGGCAGAAGAATCTGTGTAAGAATATTTTCAGTTACAATAAACAAAAGCACTGAAGCAAACTGAATACCCAGGACAGAGCAGTCATCGGTGCTACTATCGCCAGATGCCGAGAAAACCATTGCACAGAGCAGCATCTTCCACCCCAGCAGGCCACAGCAGCACACAGCTGATCAATCATTGTTTTTAATCTCATTACTGCCCCAGGGTTTTCTTTTCCCTGAAACAAGTTTTCTTGCCCTTTGGTAGCTTAGGTAACCACAAAAGTGACTAACATTAAATGACATAATTTGTCTCCTCTATGTTCATTTACACACAAACTCTGAGATAGTTCAAATTAAAGATGATGTTTAATCTGTCATGAAGTTAGATATATGTCTGCTGCTAGCATTCATTAAAACCTAAGCGACTCAATATCTGATTGCATTCCAGTAAAGAACGGATACAACAGAAAATGTTCTGTTTATAAAGCTGCACTTGCAAAGGAGGTAAGTGCAGTGCAGCGCAGCATCTACGTTTAGGCTAGTGGTGTGCTGGTAGAATGTATATAGAGGACACATCTAGTCACTACAAATAAAGTATTCCAGCACATTGCTTTGGAAAAAAGTCTCAGGATAATACCCCAGTCTGACAGATGAACATTTAAAAAGACTCAAATCTCAGGGTCCCAAATCAGTTTAGCTATTTTAAATCATTGTTGTAAATATTTGTCCTGGTTTCGGCAGGGATAGAGTTAATTTCCTTTCTAGTAGCTGGTACAGTGTTTTGGATTTAGGATGAGAACAAAGTTGATAACGCACCGATGTTTTAGTTGTTGCTAGGTAATGCTTACACTAGCCAAGGACTTTTCAGCTTCCCATGCTCTACGGATTGAGAAGGCTGGAGGTGCACAAGAAGCTGGGAGGGGGCACAGCCAAACTGGCCAAAGGGACATTCCATACCATGGGACGTCATGCTCAGTACAGAAACTGTGGCGGGGGGGGCCACTGCTCAGGGACTGGCTGGGCATCGGTCAGCGGGTGGTGAGCAATTGTACTGTGCATCACTTATTTTGTGTATTATTATTATTATCATATTATTATTATTATCATCATTTAATTTCAATTATTAAACTGTTTTTATCTCAACCCACAAGTTTTTCTCACTTGTGCTCTTCCAATTCTCTCCCCCATCCCACCGGGTGGGGGGGAGTGACCGAGCAGCTGCGCGGTGCTTAGTTGCCAACTGAGATTAAACCACAACAATGTTGAATATTAAATGAATAAAACTAATTTAACAACAAAAACATTACTTATTTCCTTAGAACTGTTTTATATTTAATTCTTCCCAATCTCTCTTGTGAGGTCTATGACAGCTCTCTGCAAAGATCTTAAATTTTACAGCAAGTGGTAAGGTAACCTATCACCTCTTCCTACACACAATTAATCTCTTTCAAAAGCAGGCAACAGGCACAGAAATGAAGGTGTCAACTGTTATCACAGCCAGCTGGAATCACTGCTGGCAGGGCCAGCCCAGAGCTTCAACCTATGAGAAGAGTACCTGCACCAGTTACCACTCCTCTCTTGGCCCAGGTGCTAATGCAATAGTTTGACAAGGTTTCAACAGTTTTATCATACAAGGGAAGACATCTACAGTAGAAAGAAACCCAGTCTCCAGGCAGGAGACAAGAGCTTTTGGATTTTTTAGGTTGTTTGTTTTTTTGGGTTTTTTTTTTTTTTTTTTTTAAGCTGGTGTATTATTACCATAGATTTTAGGAGGAGATGCAGCCTCAAAAGCTGGCAGCAACAGACAAACAGCTGCCCTGATCCTCTCCCTTTCCTGGGCTGAGTTACAAAAAAAAAAAAAAAAAAATCAGTCCCTTGGGAGACTTCCAGGTAGTAACAGAGGCCTTGGAAACATACAGATGGGAGCGTTCCCCTCCAAGCCCTTTGGGAACGACTTCCTCACTGGATAACCCATACTATATAACTTACCGTAGATCAGCCATGCTAACTCCCCTCCTCACATAAGGATTCATACACCACAAGCAAAAACATCCAACCATCGTGACCCCAAACATCTGCACAAATGCAAAGATTCCTTCCTAATGTTATCCATCCTTTCCCCAAACACAGCTTCATTAGGTTCTTGGTTAAATGCTGGTCAGAGCCCATGTTCCAGGCACACAGTTTCCTGCCCTGTCACCTCCTGACATGGCAGAGTAGAGCTGGAGCTGGCTTCTGCCCTGTGAAACCTCTCCCACACCCACTCACATGCCCAGGGCCTAAGTGTTTCTCCTTCCAATTGGATTTCATACATCCATAGGCTTTTTTTTTTTTTTTTGACAGAAAGTTAAAACATCAGAATGGGGTGCTATCATTTTAGGAAAGATCTGACTGATCTGATCTAAATTTTCCCACTCAGAATTCAGCATTGCTGTAAATTCCATCTACCCCTCTCTCCACAACTGTGAAATTCCCTACCACCCATTCTCATCCAGCACTATTAACCAGCCTTCCGCTACTACCCCCACTCTGCAGAGCAGCTACAGAAGAGATCTCGTTCTCTTCCATTCCCCACCAGCCTCCCATTTTCTTCAAGGTATGAACTGAGGACACATTTTAAGGTACTAATTATGGCTTTTCACTGGAGCTGAGCAAGAAGTATTTGAACTGGACTTAGTAGGACCTGCTATTAGAAGTTATTTGCAGCATAAACAAATGGCAGTATAAACAGTGACACACAGGATGAAAGTAATATCTCTCCCGGTGCAGGGCAAATGCAAAGAAGAGATTCTTGGTATTTATATATTTTCTTGCTGTATGTGTACAAAAAATATCTACCATTCAGAGACCATACTATAAATAAACAGCACCCTGAATGAAGGGGAGTACTATTGTGAAATGTTGTATGGATGACAAAAATAACATCTTTAGCTACAAATTTTCAAGAACTTTTTATTGTGTGTTATCAAAACCCTCTACAGATGAAATCTGAAATTTGAATTCAAGTTGCCACATTTAATTACTAAATAAATCTTGAACTAAATCTTCTGAGCCGATTTTAATAATTGAAGAATTTCCTCCTACAAGTCCTTCCAAAGGAGAAAACTCATATCATTTAATATAACTGTATGGCTTTCTGAGCTCTATAACATGGAAATACAAATTATAATTGTAAAACATTACTGTAATGCTGGAACATCTTGGGTTTATTTATTATTCATATTTTTGTGACATTCTTTTGTTGCCTATCCTGCTGCACAGTTGTCCTGCTGTGGTCACACAGCTCTAGAGAGGCTTGACAGTTTTCAGTAGGGCTAGGCTTGAATTAAATCCCCAGATCTTACCACTTCCATCTTTAAAGATCAAAGTTTGACTTCCAATACAGTGCTGAATTTGGGTTTAAGCCTCATTAACAGCACCTGAGACTTCAAAGAAGCTGAGATTCTAAACAAGGAAATTATTTTATAGGTAAAGTCCACGCCTAGCTTTTCAGCATGGACAAGCCAAGACAACTTATCAGAGAATATTTTGCTACCACATGACCAAAATATTGCTGTTAGACTGGTTTTATCCTTTTTAATAAAGCCTAACTTTTGGATTAGATCTATTCCAAGGCATGTAAGCAGAAAATACCTAGGTATGCTAAAAGCTAAACTATGCTAAGCTAAGACAATTGCTTCCATTTTCTCAAAAATGTATTTCCCTAAAATATGCTTACATACACACAGTCTGCCACTACTGTCAACTATCCTACTGCTTTTTAGATAAAAATATATCCCGCTTTACTTCAAATCTGTAAAAGTCAGTGAACGATAGTTAATTGCTCAGTCATGTAGTGTGTACAGCTGGAGAGCAAATAATGTCTGTTCCAGTTTCCCAAGCTTGTTTTAAGTATGTTCTCATGAGTCCTTCTGTAATTCCCTCCACTCCGTCCCTTAGCCAGACATACATCTCTCTCCATCTCCCGAACCAATTTGTTCTATTTTCATTACCACTTTAGATTTAAGGTAGTGATGAGACTTTTGTCCTTGGTCTCCAGACAGCTGAAAATCTGGGTCTGGATTCTTTCATCTGTTTCATGCATGCTAATGTGCCTGCGCTGAGTCCCACTGCTTTCTGATAGGGTCCTAATAAGAGCAAGTTTCTATATGTACATATCCAATTGCAAAAATCAGCATCCATGTTTTCAGCATACAAGTATTTTCAATATTTATGATGCACAAACGTCTCTTACAACATCAAGATGACCAATAAGAGCTCCTCATTTTAATAGAAACATTCCCACACATGTTAAATACTTAGAAGTGCTTATAGATTACAGAGTACAGTATATTTTCATTCGTTTATTTTTGCTAGTCTCAAGACTATTTTTCCATTAGAAGATCATCAATAAAGGCACAGACTTGCTAGGAATTTAATGCAGATGCACAAAGGGTATTTTTAGTGCCCTTTTAAATGGTATATTCTAGAAACCTAAAAGGAAAATATTCTAAAATTTTTCTTCAGGTACTTTCGAAAAATCCCACTATTCAAAAATATTCCTCACTATGTAAATATTCCTATTAGGAATAAGACTTGAGAATTCATATGCTTCAGGCTCTCTGACAACAAAATTTCCATTTCAATAAAAAAAAAACCAACAAAAAAACCAACAACCTACAAAGCCAGCTAAGAGAAGAAAATTTACATTTTTCCCCCCTCCATGGCAATGCAAACCGCTAGATAGGACATCAGTGCTTATAGTTGAAAATCCATTTTTAAGTCTCATATTTTCTTTGCAAAAACTGAGATGAGTTACTACAGTCAGATGTCTGCAGTGTGGTACAATGAAGGTTAATCGTGAGATGCTTTAGTTGTATCTTACAATTGTATTCTAGATTAGCTTATTGAATAAAAGATTAGCTAGAAATTCTATTAATAGTTTTGAGGCATCAGTTCAAAATGAGCGAGGAGACGGCTCAAATGTGGACACTGATTATGCACTAGCAGCACCATACATTGGCTAAGAGATAGACATAATCTATGTATCAAAATAAACCAGTTGTCATCAAATCCTTCTCCCCTGAGGTCTTGCACAGCAGCACTAAGGCAATAGAGAGCACTGTGCGCAGCACAGATGGGACTGATTCCAACTTCACACATTACAAGAGGATTATCTGTGTCTGTGATTTATCCTCATAACATGATAGAGGTGAGTTTGCCAATTCTGTCTTAACTAAGAATCTTAAAATAACTTCAGCTGGAAGGGACCTCTAGGGGCCACTTGAGGGAGGGCTAGCTCTGAAATCGGATCAGATAAGGGTCTTGTCCAGTCCCCCAAGAATGCAGGAGTCTGCACACCCCTTGGGACCCCTGCCCCTGTGATTGACCATCCTCAGTGTGAAGAACTTTTTCCTGATATTTAATTGTAATTGTCCTTGCCGAAACTTGTGTCTTTTGTCTCTTGTCCTTTCACTACACATCTCTGAGGGGAGTCTGGCTCCACCTTCTCTCTAGCCCCTCATTCCCCT
Source organism: Aptenodytes patagonicus (assembly GCF_965638725.1). Lineage (NCBI taxonomy): Eukaryota > Metazoa > Chordata > Aves > Sphenisciformes > Spheniscidae > Aptenodytes > Aptenodytes patagonicus. The sequence continues at coordinate 14,348,158 of NC_134959.1, forward strand.
TTCTGTAAGAGGCAGAATTGCTTCCTTTCAAATGATACTTTCATAATTAAAGTTATTTTCCTTTTATAGCTAATGGATTAAAAGCCTAATTAAGGAAATCCTTGACAGACTGCAACAGTTACTTGGGGCAATCACACACACACCTCCACACAACCCCACCCCCAAAAACCCAAAAACAAAAAAAGAGTTTCCCAGAGCAAAACAAAATAGATTCAAACACATCGGGACGTGGTTCGGTCTATACGTGTAGCAAATGCTCTTAAAAACCACCAAAGCTAACAAAGACCACAGAGCAACAAAGACGTCTAAAGGTAAAATATACTATCTGTTATTTAGTGCACTAAGCTGTTCACTAAACTGTTACGTCATTAAATGGGAAAACTGCAATAGAGCAAAAAGTTAATTCTTTGTGAGAGATCATGTCTCACTGTTGCCTTACAATTGGTAACAATATTGGCGCTCTCTGAAAAAATTATTAGCACTCCAGAAATATTCAGACACAGTGCAAACATACACACCAGCAGTCATAGCTTCACCACTATTTAAGTTATTACAAAGCAAAACCTTTTAAGAATACAAGTAGCCAAAGAACAAAAACAAGGTAAAAAGAGTGCAGAATTTCTTTATGATTATTTTTTCATAGCATTAATTTGTCTGTAATTTAAATTACTCACAGGAAGGGAACTCACCCCTCTCTTTCCAATGGGAGACTTGTCAGCCAGCAAACTAACAGCTGAAGATCTTTATCTCAAAGAGGCTAAAAGACTAAATTATTTGCAATTTAACTATAACCTAATTACAAAGGAATTGTGCTTGCGTAGCATTTTCTAACAGTTTATGCAAGCACAGGCCAGTTGAGAACAAACAAGGCATGAGCTGCATACGATTCCAGATTCCTAATTAACCATACATACTACAACAAGCAACATCACTGCACTAAACAAGTTAACATGCAAATTATTCTTCTATCAAGGCAGTGCTACAGAGACAACAGAATTTGAAAGCATGGCAAAAGAACCAAGACTCTGCTTTTAAACCCCCTTCATAGTTAGGTAATCCAATTTGTTTTCTTAAACATTTGTATAATAACAGCATGTAAATACTAGAACCAGTCTACTCTGTTGCTTTCGGCATTGTACAAATAAAAGGATGAGTGGCAAAGGTTTTGTGCTTATGAAGTAGTAAACATCTACTCCCATAATCTTTCATATGCTTTGTAGACATATTCAGTCATCAGGTGTACTCTTCATCCAAATTCCTTCCCATGCTCACACAACAAGACCTGCCTCTGAACTGAACATGAAAGATATTTTTAACAATATTTTTCTATCTATACAAGGTTATACTCTACAGTTCAATACAAATTATTTAAAAAGTCACCACCAGCAGTCCTTCTAGAAGGAACAGAACAAATAGGAATTGCTACACTTAGTGGAAGTATGTGATAATTTAGAATAACACAAGAAAAACATTGTGTCTTCCTGAAATCAAACCTGTATATACTGCTCTGCATCCAGAAAAACAGAATACCGCAGAATATACTGAAAATGGATCCTAAAACACACTCCTCCTACCTCAAAGGCAGGGCCGCAGGCTACATCTGGATTAACAGGAAAAATTGAGTAGGATTTAATTATTCCCTTTGCTGGGATGACAAGAATGGCTGCAGGGGATGAGGGCAGGGAAGCAGGGAGCAGTGCTCAGCAATCACTGGCTCTTCTGCATCCCACCGTGGTATGTAGACCTTATAACCTTCAGCTTGAGCCATTCCCTCATGCCCAGATCAACAATACAAACTAATTCAGCACCAGGAAGTAACTGGTGATGCTACAGGAGGGGTCATATCCATCAAGCATAATAAAAACCTGCATGGAAAGATTTATACGAGGCTTTGCAACACAACTGCTCACAACAAGGAGGGAGGAGCAAAGATCTGACACCCTGTGTATCAGTACTGAGCAACAGCAGAGTCCTATAGAAATAAAGGGCAATCAGAAATCATGCTTAACTTCTTTAACATTTGGGTTATTCTTTCTGCAAAGGGAAAAAATAACAGAAAAAAGAGGACCTGCAACTACACTGCAATGTTAAAAGTTCTGCTGGTAAAACAAAGAAATCCAGATGGCATGGTTAGGACCACAACACAATTATTCCAAGGAACCCCAAAACTTATGCTCATCATCAATGAAACCCAAATGCAACCCAAGACATAGAGTTCTTCTGGGGAGACAAATCAGTAATATAAATACAATAAGCATTTTGGGTCTTATTTGTCAGCCTAAACCTCCATCTAAACCCTTAAGTCTGGTGGTCCCTCTTGGCTGGAAGGAGTGCTTCCTCTAGTCCCTCAGAGAAATTAAGTACTTGCTGTCTGCACATGCCTGCTTATCTTTTTCTTCTGAACCACAGGGACTCCTTACAAGGTGGCGTGAATGCTGAGTAGTTATGGCTGGGTACAGAAGGCCCACAGGTCTAATTCCATTTCAGTGCAGTTCAAAGCAGAAGAATGACACAAGAGGTTTGCGCTGTGGCCAGTTCCGCCCTTTTTAAAAAATTTCCAGTAGTGAGAAGCAGCCAGATGCAGGGATTATTTAGAAGGCTGGGTGAAAATATTGTATGAGATCTTGTACAAACATCAAATACTTGTGACAGACACAAGCCCTTTCTGCAATACTGACTATAAACTGGTCTGAAATACTGCAGTGAAGAAGTTACATCAGCCCTTTACAGGGTTACAAACCCAGAAGATGTGTAGATTATGGACAGGAAAAGCAACAATAGAATCAGTTGCTACCAATTACTTACCATAATCATATCTGATTTGAGCTATTTCAGAGCAAGGGGGGTATTCCCTCAGTCAGAGAACATATTTTGTAAAAGCTATTAACTACTAGCAATCCAGAAACTGCGGGCAGGACAAATAAGCTAATCAATAATGGGTGCCCTTCTAGCAGTTACACAGTGCAGGTTACTTATCAAGAGAGACCTGGTTCCACGTTGAGAAAGAAAAAGAAATTGGGGAATAAGGTCACAGTCTAACACTTACTACCATGCTAAGAAACTCCAAGCACTTTAATCCTCACATGATGGGGATGCAGCAGGTGCCCAGCAAAAGCCTGGGGAGGCAAATGCTAACTTCTACCAGCTGGCAGTAACTGAAGACATCATGACCTGTACTTTATAAGCTACTGCTGAAGAGCTCCCAGATGAGCTACATTAATTAGGCTACAGCTTTATTAAACCACATCCTTCACATCTCATCCTCCCATGTGTCTCGGAAGATCAATGCAAACCAAGGCAACCCAAGTGGGAATCATTAAATGCATCTGTGAGCCATGCCAGATCAACAAACAATTAGACACACAATGTGCCAATCAGTACAACAAACCAGCCTTATGGTTATGATCCTATCAGCTTAGCTTTCCTCAAGTGTACTTCCAATTAATTATAAAACATTTATACGCTAACAGTGGCATCTCTAACTATCTACTTTAAACACTATTAACAGTGTCAATAGTCTAATTTCTATAAGTAAACAACATAGCCTTGCTCTTGCCAGGAAAGTCTTACTCCACTGAAACTTTCTGTGCCATTCAGAAAGTATATAATTATATTGATATAGTTGTGACCCCTGAACAAAGTGAATGGGAAATATGTGTAAACATAGTACCAGGATAATAAGGTTCCCCAAGGGATTAACACATTTCAATGAATACCAAAAAGAGAGGATACCTCAATGATTTCTGGAAACCCACTCAACTATCTATTTAAAGTTTAAAAAACAAAATGAGAAATACACATGCTACAGCTTTGCATTCATGGAGCTCACAACATTTTACAAAGATCAGTGTTGCCATTTTCTGGATTAGTGCATTCACCCATTCCCCAGAAGGATGCAAAGTTTGTGGAGCGCTATGTTTGCTGGGCTGGAAGCTGGCCCAAGCAGACACAGTACGACTGTGAGAGCAGAGGACCCCACACAACCACACTTACGTATTTATCAGGTAGGAAAAGGGTTTCTCATAAAATAAATATTCATGTTTAATATATGGGAAAGAAGAGCTTTTAGGAGCTAGACAAGCATTAATAAGAAGAGAATGAAGCAGTATCATCTGTATATCCTAGATGAGGCCTGCACACACATCTGCATACCCAAAACAATGAGAAAGGGCTTGTAAAAGGGAGCCTTCAACAACACTGTCCTGTGTTACATAGGGATCAAATGGCTGGTAGCCAGAAGACCAATATTCTGCTAAATGCTCTGCTCTTCCTGTGTCATTTAGGCACAAGCCTTGGGCTACAGCTCCCAGTTAGTAAATACAGAGAATGCATTTGCCCAGTTTTGTGAAAGCACTGACATGTTCAGAAAAAAAACAAAGCCAAAAAACCCCAAACCCTACCAACTGAACTAGGTAGTCTAAAATATTACCAGATACAGACCAGGTGGACTTCTTAGTCTGCAATACCAAAAGCAAGACATTTATTTTTACTTGCATACTTTCTACTTCTTTTATTTGCTTTTTGTTTTCCACAGTGCCTTAAAAAGTCTCCCTTGCTGGCATAGATCATTTATCAAAATATATTTGAAGACTAGAAGAGTAATAGTCAATTCTGATTCAATCCAAGCAGTTTCAGTGGCTGGATGTGGTTATTTGGTTTGCAACATTAAGGAAAAAAAAAAAAATCCACAGCTGCATACCTTAGCACTGCCAAAAAAATACAACCTCTCCAGATCAACTTAAGTGACTTTGGATCATATGCAAATTCACTGGGTCTCAACTCCTAAAATCAAATTCAGTTTTCTGTTTAATCAGAAAAGCAGTGAATTCGAGACAGATATTACAGGAAGATACACTAGGATGATATAACATCAATATTCCAGTATCAAACATTTACTGCAATCAATATTGCTTGGTAATAATAATAACGTATTCTAAGTTATGGGGCTATCAACCTGAAGTCACTATTTGGTGTAAAAGGAGCCCCCAAAGATAAAAATATTACAAGTGAAAGACCAGAAGGATATTTTTTCAGGTTTCTTTACTATACTTAATGAAGTTCGCTGAGAGTTTTCTTGTGAAATAAGTTTGTGTCAGAAATGCATTTTGTGATTCATGGAAATTGGGTCTTTGTCTATCTGTCTTGCATGTACTTTCTGTGATTTCACATCAGAAAAAAAAAACCAACATATGGTACAATTTTTGATCCATACAAGAGAAAACCACCCTTAGCATAGTGGGGGGCTGGAATATTGACCGCCAATACAAAAAAAACCCAAAACTGCAGAATAGGTTCAACATCTGCATGAATTTTTTTTTTTTTAAATAACTAATATAGGGTGGATCAAATAATAGGAAGGAATGAGGCACACTCTTTCCAGGACAATCAGCTGTGTAGTCTCTGGCTATCAGGGCCCCCCGATTTGGTGTAAGGATTTAAAATTGTATTTTTCATTTCCATCTGACTGTCCTCAACCATCAGTCTACACTTGGTCTGGCAGCACAACTTTTCCACAAAACCTCCCCTCACAATGAAACCTTTAAAGAACCAGCATCAGTGCTATTTAGATCAGAAGATTTACAAATCTCATGTTACCACAGGATGCAGAACTCTGTCCAGACAGACATTTGAATGAAGTAGCATCTAATTATTTCCTCTCTTAGTGAATCTTTCTTACAGCAGAAGCTACAAGGAACTTAAAATAAAACCCACCAGTTTTAAAACTATGGCAGGTTTCTGACCTGGTGTCTGACTTGCTTTCAGTTCCTTTTCTGAGGCTTAGCAATTTCAATTTGATAATAGCTGCCCTCCCATCCTTACATTTTAGGAAGCTCACATGTTAGGACTTGCCAAATGGAGCTCTTGTCCATGCCAGAAAACTGTTTATCTTCCTGCAAACAAAATAGTATAAAAGATGCTGTATCAAAATAAGAATAACCATGCTGATAGAATTCACTTATACACTGAGATAGCTTCAGGAAAAGACTCTAATGTAGGAGTTATCAGTATAACTACATATTTCAGGAAAAACAAATCAAAACAAAACCAGGTAAACCACCTAAGCTGCAGCACAGTATTGTTAGTGTTACTGTTTACCTTAGCAGGCACAAGATGCAAAAACAAAAATTAAGACTCACATCCAACAATGAACACAGCAAGAATAAATAATATATCCGATAGCGTGGCTATATTTATGCAATTCATTCATTCATTTGTTACCATTATAACAAGACTGTGGATACTAATGATAATCACTACATGACTGCTTGCTTCCTTCCTTCCTATTCCCTGCCCTATTTTTCTTCTCTCCCAAAATATCCAAAGAGATTAGTATGAACAAGATAAGTCTTATTAAAGGGTTAGAATAACAGAAATAGAAACTGGAGGTGTGTTACTCACAACTAATACAAAGAGGTGTGAGGAAGTGTCAGCTCCATATACTGTATCACTGCTCAGATCAATCATAAAACGTATATAGGAAAGCCAATATATAAACAAGTTTTTGTTGTAAAAGCTACATTTAAATAGGTGTGCTCTGAAGGAAGAGAAACAGCAGGCTGAAAATGAAGACTGCCTGAAATTAATGGAAAACTTGCTCAGGCCTGACATATCAGGAAAATTGTTCAAGAACACTTCATGCACGTGGAAACAACCTCAAAACTCCTCCAAGGTCAGCAGGATTTGGGCTGAACAGTTAAGGAAAGGTAACCTTTGAAGCTTGCTGTAGTTATATGTTCTCAGGTTTCCTAATCAACAAGGACACTACTTTTAAACTTGTGAGACGGGTGCACTCGCCCCCTGACCAGACTGGCAGTGGTTTGGTGCAGGCTCCGGAAAGGGTAAAGACCTGAGCTGTAGCCAGGCGTGAACTCCCCTAGTTTCAATCTGTTCTCTGAAAACCCACAAAGGAGCAGAGTGACACAGTGAGCATGCATATGAACTTGGATTGCCGATCATGCGATTGACACATGAATAGCAGGTGGCTTTTCCAAGACTCATTTATCAAGGAACAAAGAATGTTGTGGGTACAAGGAGTCTCATGCATACCTTTTCCATTGTGTGTAATCTGACTATGAGCCAACCACTTTATCTCATAAGTATGATAGCCGAGGTGAGCCTTCTTTGAGCTATCCCTGCTAGGCAGCGTGGCTGCATGGCGGTGATCTTCCCTTGAGCTGGGACACCTCTCAAGGTTGCTCCTCAAGGCAGAGAGACCTTTTACTAATGACAGACCTTTGGTAAGCGACCAATATCACGCATAACCTTGTAGTATGGTAACTTTGATTTTGTCTTGGTGACTATGATTGCATGCTGAATTGATGTTAATGAGACATTGCACATACAATCCCTTAGACATAAATTGTTGACCAATTCTGAGACTAGGTTTGAACCTAGCTGCACCTAGACTCCTCTCTGAGAAGGAGTTTAGAAAGCAAGGGGGTCCACTCTGAACCTCGTGACTCAACGGGAGGGTCTTCCTTGCCCTTTGCATCTCCAGTCTCTCTGTGAATCATTCTAACTCGAGTGTAACTCAATTTTCCTTTGTATGTTTCTTCCATGCAGTAATTAATAGAGTGAACCTTGCCATCGAACTTTGTTAAGTCGCAATTTTACAACATCATATTAAAACCACTTTTGCTAATACCTTTGACGGTGATTCTTTAAGCGATCTAAATCACTCATTTCGCGACAACTTGGTATTTCAGATGACAGGAGTCTGCTTTTTTTTTTTTTCCTTCCTATAGCAGACCGGGAACTGCTATTCACTAGTTTTAGACAGTAAGTAATTTTGAGGTGCACAGGACATTTTAATTAGGCCAACACTGTTTTATGCTTTGTATTGACTTTGCCCTTTTTTCGGTATTAATTGATTTATTTGTTCCAGTTGAGAATATGAACTTATCATTGATTGCTACTAAGCCAAATAGTTGAAGGATGATACATATACTGCAACTTGATGTCTTTCCAGAAAATGCCACTAGGGAAGAAAGTTTCCATTTTACCTATGTTTTCCAGGTGAAATGGCTAAACAACTGCAGCCTCAATTCTGCAAGAAACTTTAGCACTGGATTAGTCCCACTGAGGAATGTGATTACTGCCAGCCAAGGAAGGTGCTTATGCACATCATGTTGAATGGTAGATTGTAAACACAATTCATCACCAGTGGCAGCTACTCAGTATGTTAAAACACATTTTTTTATCCCAAATCATTATGCATAAGATAACGTGAATAAAGATATTTCAAATCAGGTCCTCTTCTTTGGCATTTAGTAGACTCAGCAGAGATGCCAGACATCCTTTCCGTTAATCCCTTTAGAATAGAATATTGTGATCAGGAGAGCTGGAGAGCTCTACAGCAGAGGTGCAGGCTGTGCCTGAGGATTTCCTGTCCATCAAAGGACATTACATGAGGGCTTATATGCTGCGACCAAGAATTTCCATGTTCAGGCTATCACACAAATGGAGGAAGGGTGCTAGTGCCTGCTTTTCCTCACTGTATCTCACCGTGCCCTAACTTTCTTCACAGCTGAACCTTTGTGAAAATGAATCAATAGTTGCCAGAGATTTTTTTTTGCAAATACACTATATTTTGAAAAAAAATGTGCCCAAGTCTCATTATTACACAACAGTAGCACATCGAATGCTTGCTAGCATATTTATAAAACTTACTGAACTTGGCAGGTTTGTCTACCAGTCCTCCTCAGAGGCTATAAACTTGTTTCCAGCTACTAGGCGAGATTTCAGCAATAGCTTTTAACTGTTTGGAAATTCTCTTCTAGAACTGATGTTCCCAATATGGGAAGACATTCATATGCTCAGCTGATCAATGTAAGAGATGTTGTAGCTCAAAACCAAGGCAACTAGATGTTTACATCATAACACTTGCACATCTGATGCAAAGCCAGAGAACTGGCTAACATCCGCTATAAATCTGCCCTTGTAGCACTGAGCAGAGGAGCAAGCCTCGTACAGAGCGAGCAGGGAGATGTCCCATTTCATTAATGCTGCACTTGACAGAAGACCTGTGACTGAATTTTACCTGACCAAAGGAAAACTCCAATTTCAAAGTGAGCCTGATGGAGTTCACTCTAGTCTTGGTGGGTCACCCATCTTAGAGGGGGACCTCCAAACTCAGACTGAGCAATTCTGAATACCAGTCTCACCAATTGTTTTTATGAAAACAGAAGATGGTGAAAGTTTGCAACTCACCAGCTCTCACATGAAGGATGGTTAAGACAAGGAATCCCCAGCTAGTAATGACAATTCTTCCAATATTTTATTTTCATCAGTGCACTGGGCAGAGCTATTATTGAACAGAGTACCACAGTACTACTAATATACTGCTAAAGGCAGTAGCTGTTACTCACCTTTATGAGTCATGAAAATAGCAGCATTGAGTAGCACTCAGTAACTTAGAAGAGAGATGGAAGTCAAAAGTCTTCTAAAGAACAGCCTCCAGACATTTACATCAGAAATTCAATGTACTCTGGAACTGAAGCTTTCATAATACTTCTGAGTTATGTGTTTTGCAAGAATATCTGGTTTTGAGATGGAATTTAATTCTTGGTGTAACGAAAGCAGAAAGACCTGCAAGATCCTTAGTTTTGCCCATCTCAGCGTTCTCACAGCCTGTTACAGCACAGGTTGAATGCAAGTTAATATTGACTTTTTACAAAATAGCCACTGGGCTAATTTGCAAGGAGTGTTTCATTAGGCCTACCTGCACTAAATCAGACAATGGATTATGCCATGATCAGGCATATGCTACATGACAAGCAGTGAAAAAATATTTTTTATTTCTTCAGCAATAGTACAGATTCTATGAGTTGCAAAATAACTGCAGCCCTAACAGAGACCATCAGAGAGAATTGCCATGTTAATATGTCGTGGTTTAACCCCAGCCGGCAACTAAGCCCCACACAGCCACTTGCTCACTCCCCCCCAGTGGGATGGGGGAGAGAATCAGAAGAGTAAAAGTGAGAAAACTCATGGGTTGAGATCAAGACAGTTTAATAGGGAAAGCAAAAGTCACGCACACAAGCAAAGCAAAACAAGGAATTAATTCACTCCTTCCCATGGGCAGGCGGGTGTTCAGCCATCTCCAGGAAAGCAGGGCTCCATCACACGTAACGGTGACTTGGGAAGACAAACGCCACCACTCCAAATGTCCCCCCCTTCCTCCTTCTTCCCCCAGTTTTATATGTTGAGCATGACATCATATGGTGTGGGATATCCCTTTGGTCAGTTGGGGTTGGCTGTCCCGGCTGTGTCCCCTCCCAGCTTCTTGTGCACCCCCAGCCTCCTCGCTGGTGGGGTGGGGTGGTGTGAGAGGCAGAAAAGGCCTTGACTCTGTGTAAGCACTGCTCAGCAGTAACTGAAACATCCCTCTATTACCAACACTGTTTCCAGCACAAATCCAAAACACAGCCCCATACTAGCTACTATGAAGAAAATTAACTCTATCCCAGCCAAAACCAGCACATCATACTACATGATTGTATTTTTAATCTATACTTCAGTCAGGAAGTCCAAAGAACTGTAGACATTTGCTTTTGTAACAGGTAACAGATGATCTTTTTGTATGCTGGAGACTCAGATGCAAAGTTCATCTAACAGGAGTTTCACCTGCTAATGGTTCCCCATTGCATTCCTACTCTCACAACTCCTGTTTTCTCAAATACATTCATTTCTTTTGCAGCATGTTTCCAGTTCCTCTGCACACCTCTATTTACAGCCCCACTGCATAATACTCAGCCTTAACCCATGAGTCTGACTGTTCTGACCTCCAACAGCCTAGGGAAAGAACACAAAAGGCAGCACAAATACAGTTTTCCACCTATTCTGAGTCTTAACATGAGATCCCATTTTGAGGCTCCATCTATCATAAAATTAGAAGTTTCCTCCATTGATCCAGTTAAAAGAAGTAGTAGGAGAGAGAAGATGAAAAGAAAGGGATCCTCATCAATGTTACTCAACTTAGAGAGGTAAAATAAACAGCCAAACCACTTCAATGGCAACATTTTACCCAGGCAAAGAGTATGCTACCACCAATTTCTTGGAGCTATATTAAGAGTGAGACCATTTTGCAGATTAATGTAAAATGAGAATAGAAACCATGCTTAGAATTGCAATAAGCCTTTTAATTCATTGCTTTGAATCTTATGCATTTAATAGAAAGTAGTCGTCTTCAAGGCAAGGTCTGTGGCTATTTGCATTTAGGACTTGCTCCCCTCCCCTTTTCATACACAGATAAATAATAAGACTAAAGTGTAATGTTCCATTATGCTTTTTTTTTTGACTAGGAAGAATTCAGCTAAATGGAACAACAGTGACAAAGCAACTAAGCTTAGTAAATGAAAACTCTCCCACATCACAGTGTCCAAGGCTAACTGGTAAATAAATGTATACATTTTTAACCAGATGTTTTGCTTGCTTACTACATACAGTTTTGAGAAATTTCATTTCTGTCTCATTTTTTTGATGGCTATGTAACAGGTTCATAGAATCATAGAGGTTGGAAAAGACCTCTAAGATCATCGAGTCCAACCGTCAACCCAACACCACCACCCACTAAACCATGTCCCCAAGTACCTCATCTACTCGTCTTTTAAATACCTCCAGGGATGGGGACTCCACCACTTCCCTGGGCAGCCTGTTCCAATGTTTCACCACTCTTTCAGGAAAGACATTTTTCCTCACATCCAATCTAAACCTCCCCTGGCGCAACTTGAGGCCATTTCCTCTCGTCCTATCGCTTGTTACTTGGGAGAAGAGACCGACACCCACCTCGCTACAACCTCCTTTCAGGGAGTTGTAGAGAGCGATGAGGTCTCCCCTCAGCCTCCTTTTCTCCAGGCTGAACAACCCCAGTTCCCTCAGCCGCTCCTCATCAGACTTGTTCTCCAGACCCCTCACCAGCCTCGTTGCCCTTCTCTGCACACGCTCCAGCACCTCGACGTCCTTCTTGGAGTGAGGGGCCCAAATCTGAACACAGTATTCGAGGTGCGGCCTCACCAGTGCCGAGTACAGGGGCACAATCACTTCCCTACTCCTGCTGGCCATGCTATTTCTGATACAGGCCAGGATGCCATTGGCCTTCTTGGCCGCCTGGGCACACTGCCGGCTCATATTCAGCCGGCTGTCGACCAACACCCCCAGGTCCTTCTCTGCTGGGCAGCTTTCCAGCCACTCTTTCCCAAGCCTGTAGCGCTGCATGGGGTTGTTGTGGCCGAAGTGCAGGACCCGGCACTTGGCCTTGTTGAACCTCATACAATTGGCCTCGGCCCATCGATCCAGCCTGTCCAGGTCCCTCTGCAGAGCCTTCCTACTCTCGAGCAGATCAATGCTCCCGCCCAACTTGGTGTCGTCTGCAAACTTACTGAGGGTGCACTCAATCCCCTCATCCAGATCATCGATAAAGATATTGAACAAGACCGGCCCCAAAACTGAGCCCTGGGGAACACCGCTTGCGACCGGCCGCCAACTGGATGTAACTCCATTCACCACAACTCTCTGGGCCCGGCCGTCCAGCCAGTTTTTGACCCAGCGCAGAGTACACCTGTCTAAGCCGTGAGCCGCCAGCTTCTCTAGGAGAATGCTGTGGGAGACGGTGTCAAAGGCCTTACTGAAGTCCAGGTAGACCACATCCACAGCCTCTCCCTCATCCACCAGGTGGGTCACCTGGTCATAGAAGGAGATCAGGTTGGTCAAGCAGGACCTGCCCCTCATGAACCCGTGCTGGCTGGACCTGATCACCTGGTTGTCCCACACATGCCTTGTGAGCGCCCTCAAGATGAGCCGCTCCATAATCTTCCCCGGCACCGAGGTCAGGCTGACAGGCCTGTAGTTCCCCGGATCCTCCTTCCGGCCCTTCTTGTAGGTGGGCGTCACATTGGCAAGCCTCCAGTCATCCGGGACCTCCCCTGTTAACCAGGACTGCTGATAAATGATGGAGAGCGGCTTGGCGAGCACCTCCGCCAGCTCCCTCAGCACCCTTGGGTGGATCCCATCCGGCCCCATAGACTTGTGAGCGTCCAGGTGGCGTAGCAGGTCATTGACTGCTTCCTCTTGGATTATGGGGGTTTCATCCTGCTTGCCATCCCTGTGTTCCAGCTCGGGGGGCTGAGTACCCTGAGGATAACTGGTCTGCCTGTTAAAGACTGAGGCAAAGGCGGTATTGAGTACCTCAGCCTTTTTCTCATCCTCGGTGACAATGTTCCCCCCCACATCCAATAAGGGATGGAGATTCTCCTTGGCTCTCTTCTTGTCATTAATATATTTGTAAAAACTTTTTTTGTTGTCTTTAACAACAGTGGCCAGATTGCGTTCTAGCTGGGCTTTTGCCTTTCTCATTTCTTCTCTGCATGACCTAACGAGATCCCTGTACTCTTCTTGAGTCGCCTGCCCCTTCTTCCACAAGCAGTAAACTCTCCTTTTTTTCCTGAGTCCCAGCAAGAGCTCCCCGTTCAGCCAGGCCGGTCGCCTTCCCCGCCTGTTCTTCTTACGGCGTACAGGGACAGCCTGCTCCTGCGCCTTTAAGACTTCCTTCTTGAAGATCGTCCAGCCTTCCTGGACCCCTTTGCCCTTCAGGACCGTCTCCCAAGGGACTCTCTCAACCAGTGTCCTGAACAGGCCAAAGTCTGCCCTCCGGAAGTCCATGGTTGTGGTTTTGCTGGCCCCCCTCCTTACTTCACCGAGAATGGAGAATTCTATCATTTCATGGTCGCTAAGCCCAAGACGGCCTCCGACCACCACATCTCCCACCAGTCCTTCTCTGTTTGTAAGCAGCAGGTCGAGCGAGGCACCTCCCCTGGTAGGCTCACTTACCAGCTGTGTCAGGAAGTTGTCTTTCACACACTCCAGGAACCTCCTAGACTGCTTCCTCTCTGCCGTGTTGTATTTCCAGCAGACATCCGGGAAGTTGAAGTCCCCCATGAGAACAAGGGCTAGCAACAGACTTGTGCCAGCCGCTTATAGAACGCTTCATCCGCCCCTTCATCCTGGTTGGGTGGTCTATAACAGACTCCCAGCAGGATATCTGCCTCGTTGGCCTTCCCCCTCATCCTTACCCATAAACACTCAACCGTATCATCATCACAATCGTTGAGCTCTAGACAATCGAAACACTCCCTAACATACAAGGCCACTCCACCGCCTCTCCTGCCTCGCCTGTCCCTTCTGAAGAGTCTATAGCCATCCACTGCAGCACTCCAATCATGAGTTGCCCCACCATGTTTCTGTGACGGCGACTAAGTCATATCTCTCCCGCTGCACAATGGCTTCCAGCTCCTCCTGTTTGCCGCCCATGCTGCGTGCATTGGTGTAGATGCACTTGAGCTGGGCTATCGATTTCACCCCCGGCATCGGCACGCCACCCCTAGGCTCATCTCTAGTGAGCCTGGTTTTATCCCCTTCCCCCTTCGAACCTAGTTTAAAGCCCTCTCAATGAGCCCTGCCAATTCATGAGCAATGATCCTTTTCCCCCTGTGAGACAGCTGGACTCCATCTGCCGCCAGCAGGCCCGGTGTCATATAAACCTCCCCGTGATCAAAAAAGCCAAAATTCCGCCGATGGCACCAGCCCCTGAGCCACACGTTGATCAGGTGTGTTTTCCTGCTCCTTTCAGTATCCTTCCCTGCCACTGTAGGGATAGAGGAGAACACTACCCGTGCTCCCGATCCTTCAACCAGTCACCCCAGTGCCCTGAAGTCCCTTTTGATCACTGCAGGACTTCTCTCTGGAACCTCATCACTGCCAGCCTGTATAACCAACAGTGGGTAGTAATCAGAAGACCGTACCAGACCAGGGAGCTTCCTAGTGATGTCTCTGACCCGGGCCCCAGGGAGGCAGCAGGCTTCCCTGTGGGACGGGTCCGGTCGGCATGAATGTGTTTTAATGCATTTGTGAATCATTAGCGGGGAAGTGTTGATAATGAGGACAAAAAGGAGAGGAAGAAAGTCTGTCTCTATAAGTGATCCTCAATATTCTATCTTCAAGAAGTAGTTAGGTATGAAAGTCACAAACCTACGGCAAACACCAGAATTACCAACACGCTGAAAGAATGCTTGGAACAACCTGCCCCGCAGGGTCTTTAACAACCTGAAGGGCTGAAAATACTGTAATTTCAACCTGGACAGCTGACTGTTTGTCCTAAATTCGTTGCTGAAGCAAACACTGCTCACTCACATGAAGTACTTACTTTTGAAGTGGACTTTGACAAAGCACAACTCCACCAACACAGATTAAATTTCTGCATCACACTGAGAAGTAGTCAGCTGTGCAGTTCAGTTGCCCATACCCTTCTAAGTCACTCCTGTCATATATTCAATCAATGTCTGGTTAATAATTTAGAAATTAAAAATATAAAGCAACACTTCTAAAATTTTGCGTAATCATCTCTTCCAATTTAGAACTTTTCTGCAATAGGTAGACCCCTGAATTGTGTGAAAATTCTTGATGACGTGTTGCACTGTTTTTTCTGTTTTGTTTAATTCTCCATTGATTAAAAATAAGAAAAAAAATTAGCTGGGATTGGGAAGAATAAACTAAGAAAAAAACCCCAAAGTCCTATAGTTAATCAGGAATGATAGCATAGATTTCTTTAAATGCCTTCAGCCCTATATTTTAATAATTATACTCTTCACAAAATAACATTTTTAAATAGTGACATAAAGCTTCCAAACCACTGTGTATAATTTCCCCAGGCATGTCACATGCATGAGTTAGGTGAGCAGTCAAACAGAAGAGTAATCAAATTTGAAGCATTCCTTTAGTAATGTTTGCCAGATCAAACATTAAAAAATAGCAGAGAGAAATGAGTTATCCTTCCCAAATGTGGTGTATTATCAATACTGCTTCAATAAGCCATCTATACTTGTTCAGAGCGAAATTTTAAACATTGCAAAGATTCCTGACTGAAGGGTCAGATTAGGAGTTCCAAAATCTCAGCTGTAAAATTCTGAAAGAACGTGTGGTGTAACATGATTAATCATCATCATCATCATAAGACCAACATGTTGTCTAGCTTGCAAGTATCGATTTGCAATTCAGTCTCATTGCCTAGTGGAAGGAAGGAACAAGAATACCCAGGAGATGGTATATGTACCACAGTGGAGTGGTTTGGGTGTTTTTTTTCTAAGCAGTACTTGTTTACATTACATTACTTCAGGGGAAAGACCAGATCCAGAGATAAGTGGTGTTTGTAACCTGCATCACCAGTCTGGATACAATACTTCCGAGAAGAGACTTACAGAAGGGGGAAAGGAAGGCATCTGTCTTTCTACCATACTTTCTCTCAGCCCCTTTCAGTAATCTTTTCTTTCACTTCCTTTTTGGCAGCTTGAATGAAAACAGGTCCAAATATAAATCTTCCAAGTTAAAAAAAAAAAAAAATTAAAAAAATCTATGGAAGTGTACAGCATCAATATGAGTCAATAAATACTATTTTACAGAATATCAGAGGATGAAATCCATAAAACTGCATCAGATCAGAGATCAAGAAACAGTGTCATTAAACTAGAACCATACAGAACTCAATTTGTAAAAATATAACGTTGACAACCTCAGGGTCAGGAGAGAGAATCAAGCTGTGAATGTCTAAAACTCAGCATATTAAATGACTATGAGACAAGGATTTAATCCGAATGTTCAGCAAATAGGGAAAATACAAATTAGTATTGCTGTTTCAAATACTAATGTCATCCATCTATCAAAACATTACTAGTTCTAAAGTTTCGTTACAACATTTTATTACTTTTAAGTAGTGAGAGCAATGGAAATAGCACAAGAACTCCTGAACTTATAGAAACCCCAGCTAATTCCAACCTAAATGATTCTGTGATAATTAACTGCAGAACTATAAGTACAGAGCTACCCACAGTCTATTGATGGACAAGCATAGCTTTAGGCATAAATTGTAACTCACAAATCCTCTTAGATAAATTCCTCTACAAGCTAGAGAGCTCTGTGGCATAATGCGAACACCAAATTCAGAGTTCTGATAAAATGCCACATAAAGTTAAGACTAGTTTCTGACATGTGTCAAGATATGTATGTCAGCTTTAAAACACAGCTTAGCCTAATTTTTCTCCCATTGCCTCAATTTTTTCCCCCCTGTGACACGCCACTGGTTTCAGAAGAATTTCTTCATTTACATGAGCACATACACAGTACATTTAGTATATTTTCTTCAACCTGTTCCCTGGGAACGCATGTCAAAATTTGGGATTTTAAGACATGTCTTTAGGACATTGCTCTACTGACTGACCAGCGACGCATCCTGTCAAAATTCTGAAAAGTGACACTTTGTCCCCTTCAAAGGTTGCAAACATTATTCAAAGTCACAGGGGCACTAAGGGAGGGGGAAAGAGGGTCTAAATTCCTAAAAATAGAGAAATGAGACCCTGCTTAAGAGAGGAAGCATTTTAAGTTAGTATGGTGTGCTTTTAAAGAACAAGGAGGATTCTTGGAGATTACTTTGTTTTGGAGAAATTTGACTCATCTTTCTGTTGCCTGTTGTATGCTTAAGGGACTATTTCTGCTTGAAATATCTCTTTATCTACCAGCAGTGATGCTTTTCTTTCTATTTCAAACAACACCTGTTATGTAAAAGTGTGCTAAAATATTCAAATTAAAATCTGAAAGTCCTTATAAGCATGGCAAACACACACCATCTCCTTTCAAAAGGGAAGGGGAAGGTTAAGACAAGGGACCTCTTAGAGCAGCAGGAGGTACTCTGGAATCCATTGGGAGCTCCACATCCTTTGTTACTCTAGCAAAAGCAAGCAGAAAACAGACAGGCAGGCTAACACTTCTCAGTGCTATTAACCCAACACTGCCTTTTACAGACAAGCAAGCGACCTTCTCTTGTCCCAAAAACTTTTATCAACTCTGATAAATAGTGCAGTTAAAAACAGGGAAGTTGTTAAGAGGTGATAACTTACTGGTCAAATCCTCTGAAATATATATTTAATTTTATTCCTGTTGATGCAACCAACAGTCAAAACCAAAACCTTGTGCTTTACTGTGCCTCTTCTAGTTTCTGTAATAAACATACAGTTTCCTTCTTCAGAGTTCATAATTGAATCTAGTGTCTATATAACTTTTATAAGAAACTATAAAATTCTCCTCCCACAGGCGAATACAAGGGGTATTCATCTCCACAGTCTGGAAATAAAATGTCAACATGCATGAGCATGGTCTCTCACACTGAGCATCTGTAAAATGTATTTTGCAGTGTTTTCCCATTTTTGTTCAGAAAACACATACTGTCTGCAAAGAAGCAGCCACATAGCTCTCTGACACAAAGCCAAGATGGCTCGTTAGAAGGGCAAGCAGATTTCAACAGTCAGAAAAGTAGTCCAGTCCTTCTCTGGATACTTAGTTACATATTGGAACACTATGAATTCCAAAGTTCCCTAGTTTTGCATAGTGTAACATCATTTACTACTTATGATTTATGCTGAAAAATAGCTAGAACTGATTCAAGGCTGGAAATGCAGCAAGTGCTGAAACACCATCCCAAATGCAATTGTATACAGCTGTGTATATATTGTGGGCATAAACAGAAGTTATCTTTAGTTAAAAAGGAAAAAATACCTTCAGTAATGTAAATACAGACCCGTACTATTGTGCACACTCCCACCACTACTGACAAAGAACCACTACAGAAAACTTCTACACATACGTGATAACAGAAGTGCCCATGGAGAGTAAGATGAAAAGCAAAATGAATCCTTCAAGCACCCATCCAAGGACCAAAAAAATGTAAGTACATACACTGGATTGTTGCCATAGAGATTGCATAGAGGCTTTCAAATCTCTTCTAGTACCATGTTTGTTCAGTGATCTGTCACAAGGTATAGATTCTTTCCTTTATTAATACTGTGCCTTCTACATCTTGCCTGTAAATTCATTAAGGTGTCACAGGGAAAAAAATTTCTGCTGAGGGCAACAAGGTATGGCTCAAGCCCTGTTTGTTTAGAGAACAAACATTAAGAACAACTAAACAACAGAATTATTAATTTTTTTTTTTTTTTAAAAAGCTGGAAGGCTTTTTTTCTTTCTTTTTTTTTTTTTTTTTAATTGCTTTAAAATACCATAGCTCATCCTAGAACACAGCAATCCTGGTATCAGTGGTAGGCAACATCATATTTTCTAGAAAGTTAGATCACAGAGTGTCCAGAGGTGCTGAAAAACTCTCTGACAATAGTAACCCCAGTCAGATAAGATTTCTTGCACTGCACCATTTGCAAAGTTGGGACCAAATATCCTCCTGTAATTCATGCAGCTAAATATTAATCTATGGAGTCTAGCAAACCCCCTCCAACTGCTCATTAACTTTTCCACTTGAACTTTTAATGATCTTTTGATCTCCACATGATTCCACCTTCCTGAAAAGCACCAAACAGGGAGCTTTGCGTGATTCTGCAGAAGGCACAGAACAGCTTCCAGAAGCACTGGCTGTTTTCCCTTCCTATTCCCTGCATTGGAGAGTAAGAATACAAAACAAAATTTCAGCCTCTCTCTCGGGTGATGCAGAGTATATCCATCCTGGGATATTTTTTACTATCCTAAAAGGAATGAACTTGGGGGAAGCAGCATCTGCCCCACTGCAGATGGGAAAGGTTGGGTATTGTGTCCCTGTATCAGTATGTTTAGTGGTATAAAATATGAAGGTTCAGCGGAGGAAACAATTCATGCTGAAACATGCACAATATCATACCAAGGAAGAAGGAACAGAGAAGTTTTTCTGCTACAGCACAGAGTTTTTAAAGTAGGCTAATACAGATGACAACACCTGGTCTAACAAAGACATCTGTATCTCCAAAGTAGTGAAACAACACTTAGTTTAATTAAGATGAAACACCAGATTACATCCTGGATAAGAAAGAAAAAGGAAAAAAAAAAGCAGCTTTGGGAAGAAATAATTTTGTTCAAAAACATTTGTATTAAAAAAGCTATGAGGAACTCAGAAAGAGACTGGCCCCAAAGGCAGCGTGTGCTACCAGGAAGAGACCCCTCTGTAACAGATGCAACTCTTTCACTGGCAAACAGTAAAATCGGGCTTATATCCAAACTGTGAGGGATTCTGTAACAACCGTTAGTTAGTAGTTACCGTTTTACCTTTCCTTGCACATAAAGGATTGTTTTCTGTAGTAGTTATTTGTTAACCCAAGATGCTTTTTTGCCAGATCAACTCTCAGACAGCTAATTATTTCACCTACTTTTCATCTGTCATTCTAGCCTCTCAGTTGAGCTGCTGTTTTGTTATCAAGTTTTATTATGAACCTTGCTGTAATTGGGACTCCAAGCACTAACAATGAAACAGTGGCATAAGATTCCCAACTTTCATTTATAATTACCACCTTGTTAACTCCAAAGACCAAAACGCATTATCCAAATGAATCCAATAGCTTCAAAGAACAAAAAAAGTAGTAATGTGACTTCACTGGATTTCTAAGCTCTTGGCCTGAGACTAACAGGACTACACAAAATAATTCTATCAATTCACTGAACACTTACACTGAAATAATACTGAATGCTGAAACATAAAAAAATACTGAAAATACAGAACTACATTAGCTGCATCATTTCACAGATGCTGCTTCTCACGTGGAACCAAGATCCCCGTACCACAGGAATGCAGCACAGATCCCTTCCATTTGCACATGCATCTCATCACCACAGCCTACTGTTGATCACAGTAGCAAGACAGTGTCCAAGTGACCTGTTCTCTGACCAGATCACACTGTTACTCAGGGGCATCAGTGAAGGATGGCCTATGATGCAAAGGAAGACAATTCAATAAGGAGTAGTCAGAGGTGAGAGGAGCTGGGGTGGGAGATCAGCTGACCAACTAACTGCCTTCTAACCAACTCCCTTTCACTTGGTCCAACTCTTGTACCACTTATACCAGCCTTATCTTTGCCAGGACACTTGCTCTTGCTAGCATAACCAGACAAGATCATCACCAAATCAGTATCGTTTACCTAATTCAGAGCTTGCTCTGATTCCTATACTCTCTACTGTCCAAGACCATGAAAAGGGACCCTAGATGCCAGACCAGCTTCTCAGTGGATTAGTCTTCTTTGTCCTGTATCTCACTGTAGGAACCCTTCTGTAGCACTGCACTCAATAAAACAGGTCCCAAGGCTGGCCTGCTGATGCTACTATTATGTAACTGTATAGTGCTACTACTAACAATAAATCACTTTGTGTGCAAGGAGGAGACAGGCCAGAGTACAAACATTTGAAGCATGAAGTCTTCTGTAAACCCCAGTTCTAACGCAAATGCCTAATCCCAAAACCAAAGGATTAATTAGCTTAGTTTACAGCAAATGGTTTAATTAGAACACTGTCTGCCTGAAGTTCTTCTGATGACTAAAGAGCCTAGAACTAGATTAAAACATATGCTACTACAACAATGTTAGAATAATAAAGCAGCCAGACTTCCACAGAAATCTATGGAATAATTTACATCATCTTTTTGCTATTAGAGTCAGAGCATTTGAAGACCGATTCTCTTCATGAAATCCACGGAGCTTCTATTGCTACGTTAAAGGTGTAGCATCAAGACCCTAACCTGGCAGCTGACTGTACTGTGAGATTACTCAGGAGGATCTCTGTAAAGAGCTGCCTGAATGCAAGTGACTAGTGGTAATACTAAAATATCTCTTCTTAAAAGAAAAAAAAAAAAAAAAAGAAAAAAAAGAAAAAGTAGTTCTTTTTAAAAATATTTTATTATAGATGTCAGAGCGCATGCCTTGCAAATCTTCATTCCACTGCACTCCAGATTACATAACATATGTACCAGGCTGAGTTAATAGACTGAAACTCACTCCAGGAGTTTCTTCAGGTGGGAAGTACTATTACTAATTATAAAGTCCACTAATTAAAGATGGAACATGTATATAAAGGCCATGTAATCCAACAATGTAGTACATGCCCTTGAGTATATGCCCTACTGCTCTTCTCCCTATGGTGTAAGCATACCTTGTTAACATTTATGCTACTCCTATATGTATATACAATGAATGGAAGAAGAATACAATTATTCATCATGATATGTATTTTTCAGATCTGTGACATGGAATTTATAAGCATGAAGGAAAATGCAGTTCACAAACTGATTAGGTCGAATTAAAATATTTACATAATTTTACAAACAGAAGACTATCTTATTAAAACATTGATATCCACACGTGTTCTTTAAATTGATATATGCAGCCAGTGCTCTGGCAATTATTTAGTGATGCAAGATTTCTGTATTCCATGAATTGCTGTGAAATGTTCTACATGAAAGAATAACATGTCTAATTTTACTCTGAAGATGAATGATTTGTCATGCAGAAACGTCCATTAGATTTAACCATTACTAAAAAACAGGGTAATAAATCATCATTTTGCATCAAATGAAGAAGCAGCACCTTTCTTAGTTTGGTTGTTCAGTCATAATCATGATAAATGGACATTCCAGGACAGGTGAATTTTAACAAGCATCCGATACACTTAGATTAATTAGATTTTGTTTTCTAGTTTTTGTTCTCACTATGAATAAGAGACTAGAGTTGAAAGTAACACTGAATATACAAGTATTCATTGTTGCATTAAAAAGCTGTTTGTTCTCACAAGGAGTCCTACTGAAGTCAATGGGACTTTACAAAAGTGCCGGTAGGAGAACATGATTGAGCAGTTCAGAATAGCCACTGCACCTTCTTATAAGTTTGTATGACTCTGCCAGTGAATCTCCACACAAGGAAATATGGACACACAGAGCACATAGAGAACACAAATGCATCTAATACGTCTGAGCAGTCTAATTTGTACATGAGGACTAGCCCTTGGTCTAAGACTTCCAAATATCAAACATTCAGTTCCTCTAGTTCTGATCATTCTAGTTTTCCTTATAGAAAAAGAGGACATGCTAAGAGAAACCTGCATTTCAGCTTACCTGCAGGGTCTGTCTCCACATGTTCTGTAAAATGAAACATAAGTAAACCACAAAAAATACCCAGCACCATCACAGAGAATGTCATCAGCACTGTACAACTGCAGCTGCTAAGAAAGTGTGAGTAGTTTCAAAATACAGTTGTCCTACCTTCCAACAAAGGCTTTCTGATACTGATATCAGCTGCTGCTAACTGGTAGCAGATATGTGATCCTTGCCAGAAATCGTTAGTCCAGTTTCTTATATATTCTGCTTACACGCATTTATTGGTCCTGTTATAGAAACAAAAAAGACAATTATTTCTCTTCTCAAACAACATCTCTCTCTAAACATCACCATAAAGTTTTTGCAAATCTACTTAATTTCACAACTTGTTTCCAAATGGGGTGGGGGAGAGTCCAAGGTCTCCCATATCCTCCACAGTATCTTCCAGAGTATCACTGTATAAAAACTGACACCAGAACCCCCTGTCTCAAAAAAACCCTTGTTTGCATGCTCTGGAATAAAAACTGTGGGAGTCCTCATACCATGAGCATCTTCAGTAATGATCCAAAACCTAGTATTTAAAGTTGCTATAGTAGTTAAGATTGGCCTTTAGCCAAAGCATTCTAAATTCATCCCTCCACACCCGTGCATAATGATTGTTTCAAGAAGCACAGCAAAACTGAAACCTTCAGTGGCTTGCAACTTGGTCAGACTAGGAATGTGGTGGGGTTTTTTGTTTGGGTTTTGTTTTTTCTCCTTCTCAATGAAACACACGTGCCAGATACAGAGACCTTGTTACCAAATTTCAAGCATCTGCTCCAATATAAGTAAGAGCTAAAGGTTTTCAGGAAGAGAAGTAAGAAACTTAATACAGGAAAAAATAGCATATTCCTGTAATCTTGAAAACAAATCATTCCATCTTTTATGACTCTTTCCGTAAGAAAGAAAAAATCATCCTGAAACATACATATGGATGTTTTCACTATGACAAACTAAGTTCTGGCAGGTTTCTAAACAGGTGAAACCAGAAAATTCTCATTTTACTCCTAATGGGCAGTGACCTGTGACCAGAACTCCTGGTCACTGCAACACACACTAAATAAATAACAAAGGGAGTGTCAATTAACCTTATTTACCTACAATAAGCACAAGTATTCTGTAGCTCTATGTTTATGCTTCAGCACATATGTGAAATAAGGGGAAAATCTTTGGCTCCACAACATACCACTTTGAAAGCAAGCTTAGACAGTGCCTGTGTCTGAACGAATTCTTTTAAGAGGGCAATATTCTATTAGGAAGCCTGAGAGTTTCAGGGGTAGTGGGAGAAACGGTTAAGAGGGTATTAGAACAAAGTAGAAGAATTTGCATGATCAGGCAGACCCATCTGAGCTGAAAAAACATGGAAACGGAGTAAGCTTAAGGCCCTCATTCTCAACAGTGCTCCAGGAAATCAATTTGTGGGGACAACCCCAGTTGTTTCTCCTGGACACTGCAACACATTGCTCATTACTTTTTTTATCAAAATGTGTACCCTGATATGAGTGGAATAATTAAAAAGAAATAATGGTATTTTTTAACCATACCTTTAATATTTAGGATATATATGAAGTTCTTTAGAATTTGGGGGGGGGCTCAAATTTGATTAGCAGTTCATAAGCGTATATGGTTCTTACTTTTTGAAGCCTAATTCTGTTTTCTTGGGGGGGGGGGTGGGGGGGTGGGGGGGGGGAGAGAAGAAAGAGAAAAACCCATGGAAACATACAGCCTTGGGTGAAGGATAAAGTTAGGGAAACCAGTGATTCAACAGGAAGATAATCCACACAGAACATGTGAGTTTCTTCAGATCGTACCAGGATACTGAAAGGGCATTAGGGTAGTAAGAAGTAGAAGAGATCAGAAATTGGAAAATTCATGTAATGTTAAGCATAGTAATGTCTAAATTGGAAAGCAACATACCAAGGCCAGCATTGCAGAGAAGCAAGAGACTTACAGAATTATGAAGGCTGAAAAGACCTCATAGGAAGCCCTGTGTAGTAGGGTAACACTGTATCTGTGGCTCTACATCCCTTCCTGCTATCCCGCTTCCTTTCTCTCCTCCCCTGGCTCTTCCCTTGCCATCTGTAATATATTTGCTCTCTTTCCCACTGGAAGAAGCTTAATTCAAGACAGTCAATGTTTTAATTTGTACTGGGATAACTGGTGCAATCCACTGTGGCACTCACCCACAGAGTGGGATGTATTGCTACTGCAATGGAGTTTTATGACAATTTTAATGACAGCCTTACGAGAGT
This sequence comes from Aptenodytes patagonicus, assembly GCF_965638725.1. Classification (NCBI taxonomy): domain Eukaryota; kingdom Metazoa; phylum Chordata; class Aves; order Sphenisciformes; family Spheniscidae; genus Aptenodytes; species Aptenodytes patagonicus. Next base: position 14,373,382 of record NC_134959.1, read on the forward strand.
TTTAATGACAGCTGTACAGAGCCATTAATTGATATAAAAGATAGAAGTATTTATAGCTGCTGGTTCTCCCAACCAGCTGTTTCAACAGGTTGCTGGAGAACTCTGAAACTTTCCTTCCAGTCTTCCCATTTTTAACCAAAATCCACTGGGATTTCCCTATTCTTCATCCAAGTCATTTGCCCCCTGAACATGCCTAGAAAACTTTGGAATCTATGATATATTGCATTCCAAAGCCACCTTCCTATAGGCAGACACCACAGACGTTTATTTCACAGGCAGATAAACATTTTTTTTTTCCCCCTTCAATATTGTAGAGTTTTCTCAGTACTTACTGCATCCTTGAATCATTGTGGGATGGGAAAGAACAGGAACAGTAGGCAAAAGAAAGCTATGGGTGGATTTAACGTTAAGATACTTCAACTTCTTACAATGAAGGGATGTACAGGACAGCAGCTCAATAAATTACCAACCAATCAGTGTGTGAGGAAGCATGTCCTTGCATATTTGGCCACCTAGAGGTTTTTTCCAGGAGCTGAGGAATGGCAGTCAGTAGGTATGACAACAAGTATGATGATATGAAAGCCTGAATGAGCTACTGTTGGGGAATTTTATTTTAAATGTGATAATAAGTAAACATTATGATCTCCCAAACAAGATGTTCAAAAGAGTTCATTGGGAAGGAAAAAAAGCAAAACAAACAAAAAAAGCCCCACTGAGCTATCTGTAAAAAGTTACATCTGCCCAGCATAGATAAAATGTGGAAGGGGCCCGGCATCGATATGGGAATTGAATTATTTGTTTTGTTTGAGCTTTACTGAAGAAGATGGAATCTAACACTTCCTTCTATCTACCGGGCGACCTGTCAGTACAGGAAGAGCAAACTACTGGCTTTGCTGACAAAATGTTCTGTGTATTAGTAGCAAGGAAGAAAAAACTAATATCATGCCAACAAATGTTCTGACTTGAAATCACCAGTCACAGAAAAGACTACCTTGGAATACTAATTATCCAACAGAAGAACAGAGATTGTCCTATTAAACACAGTGCTATATACCAAAAAAATGTGAACAGAGCTAATTTAGGACTATGCCAAAGGAGCAGACAAGCAAAATCCCTCAGGCGCTATTGAAGATTAACGTGGTCAGCAGAGTCAGAAAATGTCCTGAACAGAAACAAAATGGAAGAGAAGGAGAAATAGGTAAGTTATTAAAGAACACTGATGAGGAACGCGTTGTCCTGGACCATAAGGAAAAACCCTGTTAAGCTTCACTTGTAATGAGAATGTGTTTAATCACTTATACAGATATATAATCACCACCTATTCCAGAACATTGGCTAGAGAAAAACATGCTGGAAGCAGGCCAGATGCTGAAGTTCCTGAAAAGCACTTAATAGCTTTTATGGTACACACAATATAAACATTAAATAATAAAAGCAGAGAGCAAGTCAGACACCATTTACAGAATTTCTTTTTGAAATTAATTTCATACGTGGATTTCAAGGGTTTTACAAAAACTGCTTAATTTCAATATGAATTCAAAAATAATTCATATACACAGTGTACATACAAAAAGACTGATTGCCATAGGAACTTCACCTTACAAAACTAGCTCCCAGGAACTCCACGACCTACAATCACACTGCTGTAGTACCCTGATGTTCCCTTTTTTCACATATACTACATGATCCACACTGGATGCCTGAAAACCCAGAATAACAACCCTGTCAAAGAACAGTTCTTGATTGCAGTACCTTAACTCCTTAGGAGAGGGACCTCAAACCCCTTTCTTATAAACGCAGGTCAAGGAAATAAAGAACTTAAAGGGTAAATCCCTACTAAAACTGCCCTCCTCCCAAACTTGTGTTTTCTTTTCAATTATATTGATTCTATATTATAGATAATATGATATATTAGCCAGAAGAAACACTTAATGAAGTCTGTCTTCCCCATATTCACTTATTCAGATGATGATGTCTATTAAAAATATTCTGACTAGGAATCAATATTGAAAAGCCCACGAGCTCTTCCAAAGAGCTTCTTTTAAAGGGCTTAATGGTCATGACCTTCAGCAGAGTCAAGCTTATCAGCAACCTGAATGGTAGGACCCTAACGGGGGACTGATAAAACAGGCTTTCATTTTGCAGAGGGCTTTAAGGGAGAGAACTGCCCTTTCTGACACTGGATTACCATGGTGTCACTTAAAAAAAAAAAGAAAGAAAAGTTTAATACTACAAACGTAACAGAGAAACTCAATAGTTCATACTTTTTTATACAGGAAAGATGTGAAGTAAGGTTAGCAAAGCGGTAGTGCCACTGGAAGAGCAAAAATAACCAAAGTTTAAAAAATAACAAAAAAAAGCAAACCTTCCCAAAACCCAGACTCTCCAGTCAGCTTCCATTAGTACTTTCAGTATCAACTGATGATACACCAAGATGAGCAAGAACACTCGGGAAACACCTACTACACAATAAACTTGTTTAGACACCTGCTCAGCCCTTGGCTTGCAGCTCAGGGTTACAACACAATTCACGTTACCCCAATTCCACAAGACAACTGATTTAAACAAATCTACCACTGATGGAACAATTAACTAGGGCAGACTTGGCTGGGTACATAGATAAACTTAAGTTATTGGAGAAAAAGAACTTCCCTCTTAATAAAAAGTTATATATTACTAACAGACAATATTAGTATTACTTTAGGATAAACAACTATACAAGAACCATGTTATCAGGGCATGTAACATACATGTACAAATACTAGTGTTTGTGTAAGTACCCACTTGTATTAGAGATTAACCAATGCTTTCTTCATCCACTTCCCTTTAACCCACACAATCTAAAAACATTCTAGATGAAAATAACTGAGGTACGCAGATATTTTTAGACATATTTATATTAACTTTCCTCAAATTAACCTTCTGACCAAGTAGAAAAAGTGTTTGTAATTCATTCTCATATATATATACACACACGCGCGCGTACAAATATGCATACATACATACATACATGAAATGTCTATAAAACGTCTTTGACAACAAATGGTAGTGTCAAGCATGAGAGGAGACCTCAGGGCACAAGCAAATTCCTGCGGAAAGTCAAGATCCTTTTATTTTTTCCATAAAGATCTGAATACTAGTCTAACAGCACTGCATCAAATAAAAGAACCAAATGAGAAGAATTTATCTCTCAGAAAGGTAGGAGATGTCCTTGGGCCTGGAGCAGGTCTGACCCTGCTGCAAACACAACAGAGCAGGGCCCATGAAGCAGCCGTTTCCCCCGGCGAGGCAGAGCCTCAGCTCCCGTGGTGTGACCGTGGCCAGTTGCTGGCCTTGGTGGTGGAGGTGAACACACACAGGTGAAGAGCTTTCTGGCACACAGACCCTCACCAAAATAAACGTTCCTGATGCTTCTCTAAAGACTAGAAGAACTTTGCTCCAAGCACAGGTCTAGGTCTACAAAGCTCACATTTATACATCCATTTTAAAAATTTCACCATCACAAGGCTCCAATATGTCATTTTCAGGATTTCTTAATTTCTTAAACTGGTCCATTTTTAGCATCTATGTAACAAACTGATTTTTTAATATTTGGAATCCCAGAACCATTTGAATAAAGCAATACTTCTGCCACAACAGCTAACATTTGAGACCTCAGAATAATTTATTTGATGTCATTCAGGGCGGGGGGGGGGGGGGGGGGAATCCACCAGATATGACATTCCTGATGCTAACATTAACCCAGAAAAAATGCTGTAACTTGACAAACCAAATGAAAATCAAAGTATCTCCCTCCAAGGCAGCTAATGAAAAGGCAAAAGTCCTCTGCAATTGACCTTAACAAAGTTACAGTGCTGGTGTATTAAAACAGACAAATCTATCTGAATAGAGTTTCATGGTTCAGAGTTACATGTGCAAAAGTCATGAAAATGAGAGTTATTGCCACAATTGTTTAACACGGTTCAGTGACTTCCTCACACCAAGGGTCTTTTTCTCTCCTTCAGCTAGTGCTATATCAACTGTACGCAGACATGTATATATGAGCAACAATTAGCAATTATGTAGACTTTATACTGAAGATTATTAAATGAGAATTGTGACTTCAGTTCAGCAAAGTAATATTGCTTTGCTAATTAACAGTACAAAAGGATTAGAGATTTCTTCTGAAGGGAATGCTGAGAAATTAAGCACATGCTGTTGTCATTGTAGTATTTAACACTGCTGTTGGTCTTAACCAACTTTATTTTACCTATGTTAATTATTATGAAGCTAAAAAAAAAAAATCAACCTGAGATCCTGCCCTTATGCAAGATAGCCTATATTATAAATAGGACACTTATGCCAGCCTAGATATTTTATAGCGCTTTTCTAACCCCAATTATCTATAACAAACTAGTTTGAAAAAATATCAGGATCAAGGGCATTGGACTGTCCCCCAATGACAAGAAATTGTGAGAAATTTCACAAGTTATGAAATTTTAGGGTACATATTTACTGCAGAGTTCTCCTGTATAATAAGGGCTAAGAACTTTTCTCCTCTAACTCCCTTCCATCCATAAATAAAACCCTTTCACCCAAACTTAATAATGCTTTAAACCCTAATAGCAGCTTGACTAGGATTTTCAGTAAAACTATAGGATATTTGCAAGTCAACAAGTTCAGTGAAAAGAGGACCAAGAATAAACATTTCTACCCTGATGCCTCCCAAACACTGTCTGTTTAGTACCTCAAGCATGGGCCTGGGCTGACTGCTCAGACCTTGTCTACGTTAACCTACATAGCACACTCTCATGTTCTGTCAGAAAAACATCCTGAAAATTTTCAAAAAATGTTTACCCCACAACCCACAGAAGCTGCAGTCCAAGAATCAGGGCTCTCTGAACATCACACCCTCTGGCCACCACAGGCAAAACTCTTATAAATAGTGTTCTCCACAGATGAATACAGATGTATTTTCCCAGAGCCCCCCCAATGCAAACTTTTTTCTTTTATGAAGATATGTTCCAAAACAGAGTAAAAAGTCACACGCTGGGTAGAATCAGAAGATACTATTTCCACTGAAGACATTAGTAAGTTCTTTTTACTTCTAGACAGTATTTTCTAAAAAAAAAAACAAACAAACAAAAAAAACCCCACAAGGTACACGTGTCACTCCTCCTCCCCAAATAACAATATCCTCTTAATATTTCACCTTTGCATTTTACATTGACACTGATACAGGCTTAAAAGAATCTGAAAATCACAAAAACCTACAGCTTCCAACATCCCAAAACAAAACAAGCTTTTGAGATACCTCAGTATATTAAGGTTACGAAAAGGCAGCAGCAAAACATGAAGAATCTCATGCACTTGCCAGTTAATGTAGCATTAAAGTTGTGTATTTAGTCACATACAGGAACTGTATTAGGCCAGTGTGAACCTGACAGCACAGATATTTGTGATTTACATCAATGCAAGCACTATCAATAAGTGATAAAGCAATTCATTATTGGGATGCTCAGAACATTCCCCAAATATCAACTAATAAAAGTATATGTATTCATGAGGCTTCCATTAGTAATATTTCACTGTACTTTGTATGAATTAGATTAAAAGCCTCGCCTTCAAACCTTTTCTAAGTAAATGCTCTCTTTCCCTCCATCACAAGAAGTAATAGATGGAAAAAACTCCAAAAAGTTTCCAGAGCCCAAGTTTGCAAGTACAAAAAAACCAAGAAAAAAACCCCACACCTCACTGGACTATTCTTGTATTTCCTCTGCAGCTTCTCTTGTACACTCAATTTAGAGTGGTTATAAATTAGATAAATCCAAAGGAAAAAAAAACACCACAGAACAAGACAAACCACCCAAACCCTACATGGTCATTTCAAGGATCTATATAGAAGTGCCTTTTTTCACGCCACTGTTGGACCTGGCCACATTAATAATACTTTATGCTCATGTTTGCTTTGGTGTCCCACCCCCTAGCACACACAAACACACTCCCCACCCCTGGGAGCAGTCAGCTTGTTTTGGCAATTCAGCAATACGTGGATAGGTTTCTAGAATCCTGAGCCTGCCAACTACAAACTAGAAAAATTGATTACTTTGATCACAATAGGTGCATTTGCATGAACTAATTTTTGATCGTAGCGACAACTGTTAAGTCAGGATCCACGAAGCAGAGCAAAGTAATGGGTTAGTCATCATGGCTTCAATTAATGGTTTTGGTTCCCAGTGGCAAATCAATGTCTATCAACTCTGACTTTCTTGTCAAAAGCAGGCAGGCAACACCACCATCTATAGCACTTAATTTACAGATCTTGTAAAATCTTGGAAACAAGAATTGACAGAAACATCTGATTTTACCTCAGGACAACATATAAATTATACTCTGCTCTTCTGCTCCATCTTGAAAGGCTTTGGCTAGAAGGGTAGAATAATTCAGTATTGCTGAGTGCAGAAATAAGCTCTGGGTAATCATTATCTTTAAATCATGTTTACGAGCTCTAAAATAAATACATCAGTTTCCTCTTTGATTTGGACTAATGTCTACTAAACAATTTTAGTCCAGTAAAATTAGGATACACATGGCCTAAAAAAAAAAGTTTTGAATGAAAGAAACCGGGGGCTGGAGAAAGCATTGCATACAGAATCTGCAGTGATGGACACTTGTTTTAAAGAGCTTCTCAAGTAAAAAGCACCAGAAAACAAGAAGAAATAAGGCAAACTCACACATCACATCATATTTCCACATTAAGAACAGAAGAGCAGAAATATAACAGAGGATAGAGGAAGCTTTAGGGAAAAAAATATTAAGTGCTAGATATGGTGTCATGTAATGCAATTGAGCAACTTGTTCATTGGTAATAGTACTTGGAGTGAGTCATCTTACTACAGCATACTTCTGCAGAACAACTCATTCATGTACAGTAACAGAATGCTCCACGAACCAGAAAATTATGAAGGACTGTTTTCTCTTTGGCAGTTGCCTAAGTTAACTGTAAAAACATCCAAAGACCTCACATAAATTTTGTGGAAAGCAAGAGGAACGGAGCTCAACACTAAAGAGCAGTCAGTGAACGCACTGAAGGGCACATCTCAGAATTCTGGAGCTTTCCCAAACGGGAAAGTGCGGAAAACTCTGCACAGTTTCTAGTGGTGCAGCTCTCACTCTAAACATGCTTCAAAAATATACTCGAAACAAATTTCTTATTACACCGCCACAGAAATCCACCTCAGCTCTCACACACATTTAACATAAGCATCTCCTCTCTGACTGATGCAAGTGGCCAGTGCAACCTTCCCCTTAAGCCAAACTAATGCGCAGTGGCTTCCTCAGTTTTTCCTCTTAACTACAAAAGAGACAGGACGTGGAACTGCTCTACAGTCAGGATAAGGCAGAAAAAGGAAGAACTATGGGACTAAGGTCACATTTTAAATTATTTTTTAACCAAACAATGTACAATTCCTAATAGGTTGCAACAAACAATAAAAGCATTCTTTATCCAAATAAAGCCAGAAGTAACACTGCTAAGAAGTGCTGAACTAGACCTGCAAAGCTAAATAGGAGGAAATATCAGGCCCCCTCTGGTTCTAAGGTAAGACAACAATAAAATTTGACTTGCTTTGAACAGGAGTAACTCAAATCCATGAACTTCCATTTTTAGGAGTTTATAGTGTCTAAGAAGCCCTTGAAATGAGTGAGTTTACAGTGATAAACTTGGAGCAGTAGTTCTGTGACAATGAAAATCAAAGTGCAGAGACAATAAAGGATTTTTTTGTTTTAAACTCTGCTAGAAAACTTCTAGCCCTGATGGTAAAGCCATTTATATCCCATTTTCATAAGCAAAGCATCAGCAGAGTTGTTCTGGTAGAAAAATATGCCATTTTTGCCACATCAGTACATTTCTATTTGTACGAAATCCCTACTGAACTCAATGGGATACTTGCCTAAAAAAACACATGGGAAAAATCAAACTTTTCTGAGTGCCCTAGTGGTCAAATTTGTCTTTCCTTTGGAATATATTTTTTTCTATTCTCTCCTGGTTAGCAGCAGTAGTGTACCAGCTTTGCTTTTCCATCTTTCAACTTCAACCTTTATAATCTCTTGGATCCTTCACACAAGCAACCTTTTTTCCTATTTCCACACCAGTAAGGAGATGTGCCTTAGGCAGTCATCACTTCCAGGTTGAAAGTTTACCACCAGAGAAATGCTTGAGCTGGCAACAACAAGCGACATCTATAATTAGATATATACTTCTGTAGCCTTTTGCAATGGAGAAGATGTGACTTCATGAGATCACAGTGAATTCTGCCTAACTGGACCTTGGCTCAGAAGCAAGCCTTGGAAGTGTATGTGGCCATTGCAAATGGCAGACAGCCATATCAGAATGCAGGTCCACTGAAATAAAGCACACAATGTTTTTATGGTGTGCTCTCAACTCCAGAGCAATTTCTTTTTTCTTCTTTGTCTTTTTTTTTTTCCCTCCAATTTCCAATGGCCCATACACAGTAAGAGTAATGCATTGCTGATCCAACATAGTAACAAGTGCTGAATTAGAAAAGTTCTTTTCATTGCTCAGTCCCTCCCTTAGACTTGGCTTAAAGCAGTCATGTAACAGCATGTTTTAACTCCAAAGTACAAAAAGAGGAACGAACCCCATTCTGTTTTGAGCTTTTTCTGTTTTGCTTAAACTAGCCAAAATAATCTTACTCCAACAGACAGAGAAGACCATCTCATCACCTACTCTACAGTGACAGACAAGGATACAGATGGCACAGAGCTCTGTAGGATGGTGTTTGTTGATCTTTGTAAGATCCATACAAAATTTCTTGACTAATCTTGCCATGGTAGCTTATCACGGATGTCATGCATAATGAACAGCAGTTACACAAGAGCCTAATTAGTGGTTTTACAGGATGGTTCCTGCTATTTACACCTATTTCCTTTCTTCTGTTTTAGCCCATTACTGTTTCTTGTGTCTGTACTGTGTACTGCAAATAATTTCATTTTACTAATTCCTCTCAGATATGCCCTAGCCTATTGTCATACTGTGCACTCACTTTTCTTCTGGGCTGTACTAATTCTGTTCTCTTGACAATATAGTGTGACCCATAATTCATTGCTTAGGTGGATTTCATTACTCAGTACCTTTTCAATCAAACTCTTCTTACAGCACTTCATTTCAAGCCTCTAACAGCTCTCTACTCCAAACACTCCAATCTTAACTATAAAGGCATAATAGATCAATTCTGAAAAAATATTACCTGTGCTGGAAAGGCTCACACAGTACAGGCAGAATTCATGGATGATCTCATTTTGCTTCTCTGTGATAATCAACCACTTTGTAGTTGTTGAAAACAATGAACTCTTGAACAGTTGAGAAAGACTGATAACAACAAGCTACTTTGCTACATAACAGTGTAGCATAACATTCAGGCCCTGAGTCTGTAAACTCCACATGTCTCTTGCAAAGTCAGGCTCAGGACTGGAACCCTTGTTACGAGTACTTTGAGAGTGAACATGAAATAAATAAGGAACTTTTAGGGAAAATATCTTTTGATCTATGCGTATTAAATAAATAAAAAATTTGAAGGATTTGCCTCCATTCTTTTCTGCTCAGTGCTTAAATTTGGTTTATAGTATACTTCAGGTGTGAGCACACATCTAAAGCTAAGCATGCGCTTAAGTATACTGCTAAGTCAGAATCATAAGGAGGTATTTTTACTTGTACTAGAACTTATCCATTAGTCTGAGTCAGTATACATTGTATTAAGTTTATACAACTGCAGAACAAGAAGCTGTTCCAGTTCCCTTTGCAATAAGAGAAATGATAGATGATAAAAAAATACATAAGGATGTACAAGAAAATAATAAGAAATTTCATAATTACTTATGTCATCTTAAAGTGTCCTAAAAAAATTGTCTATTTGTTTTTTTTTTAATTGCTTCCCTATTACATGGCAATCAGTAGCAACTGTTCCAATAACTTGTTTCTCAGTCTCTATAGCAGGCATTTTATAATTAATGAGAAATACATTACCATCGGGACTACAACCATCATTTATCCACAGGTGAAACACGTTAAATATGAACTGCCCACAGGAGTTCCATATTCCTGGAGTTTAAATGGTGCAGAAATGCATTTTCAGATAAATCTAAACCAAGACTTTTTAAAAATTATTTATTTGTTCCATCAAATGAAATGGCAAGAAGACCTGTATTAACAATTATTGGACCATTATGTTTGCAGACTTGATCGTATACTTATTAACAAAATCTAAAAGATTTGCCTCTCAGAAACCAGCACTCCTATAAACACTCAAAAATGTATTCAGAAAGGTAGAGAATTGTGCAAATAAAATAAATTTGTTAATGATACAGAGGACACAATATTTCATTGTTACAAATAAATGTGTCAGTAAGAATGTGTCCATATATATAAGCACACATACACACACATTTATAATAGTCTTAGATGGTATGTGAAGATAGACTAGCTATTACTGTGTTTCTATGTCATCATCAGAAACAATTTCATCACCAGCATTGATGATGTTAATAAATTAAAGCAAGTCAAGGTCAGACCAGATAATCTAAATGGTCCCTTTTGACCTTAAGAAAAATAATAATAATAAAAAAAAAATCTGTGAATGTCAGCTTTTTGTATTTATAAATGGAATTGATGGTTGTTTTGTTTCTTGTTTTGTCTGCTCTGCCTCTCTCCCTTTCTAGACTAGACAGAATAAGCTGAAATGGCAAAAGCATGTTGCTACGTAAAGAAATATATTCACATTGGACTTTAAGGGGAAAAGAAAAAAAAAAAAAGCAGTAGCCTGACAAACTAGCAAGTCTGGAAAACGCCACTCTGTGAGAACTTCCAAACTCATAATTCCATTATTTCAAGGCACAATACCCCTGCTCTGTTATGAGATGTACACCTGCTCTATGGCACATAAAAAGAATTTCCTGTAATATCCACCACACATAGAATCATTAAGGTTGGAAAAGACCTCCAAGATCATCGAGTCCAACCGTCGACCCAACACCACCATGCCCCTAAGTGCCGCATCTACACGTCTTTTAAATACTTCCAGGGATGGTGACTCAACCACTTCCCTGGGCAGCCTGACACTTCTCATTGTGAGATCTTAATACAGCCCTTGGAAGAGTTCCGTTGAACTATTTCAATTTTGTATCATAGCAACCAAAATACAGTAAAAATAAGAGGCTACAGTCTATGGCAGGAAACACACAAATAGTCTGAAGATGATCTCAATAAATCACCTGCTCCATCTCCTGTGTTGTAGGGAAAAATCAAGAATACCCAAGACAACCCTTGACAGATGTTTTCTTAATACCCCCTTAAGAAAAACTCTCTAAGGATATCCTACCACATACCTAGGTGCCTGCTTCTACTGCTCCACTATTTTTACAGTGGAAAAGTTGTTGGGTTTTTTTTTAAATACCTGCATTATGTCTTCTTTCTTACAATTAAAGCTGATTACTTCTTGTTCTACCCTCAGAGAATACAGAAAAAAGACATCACAATCTTCTTTATAGCATCTTTTACAGACTAGATATTTGTTACTGTAGTCTCCTTTAGCCTTCTTTTTTTCCTAGAGCAAAATAATCTAATTTCTTCAAGCTTTCCTCAGAGGTTAAATTTGCTGAACTTCTCATTTCTATTTTTTCCTCTCATATTTCTCTCATTTTTTTTATGTCTATCACATGGGTGAAGCTCAGGATTGCACCCCATGTTCTAACTGAAGGCTCAGAAATCCCAGGAAAGACAAAGCAATGTTCTCCTTCATGTTAGATACAAAACTCCAGTTAAGACATCCCAATTAAAATTAGCTTCATTTTTTCTTTTTGGTAATAGCACTGCATTTTTGCCACATGTTCCATATATTCAGTTTACAATATATTACAACCACCAGATCTGTTTTTGCTGACCAACTTCCAGGCCAAATATTCTCTATTATGAGTGGATTTCCTTCCTTGCACTTACCTGTTCGATGCTTGAGTCCAGTTCTCCACTTTAAGACAATTTTGAATTCTGCTTTCCTCCAAAGTACTTGTGAAAGAGGCTCCCATCCACAGTTCATTACAACCCTCTGCATTTTTAAGTGCATTCTTGACTCCATCAGTAAAGTCAGTGATGCAGCAATCATAACAGCATGGCAAAGCTCAGGAGATCCTGACATGCAGAGATAAGCCCTAAAGATTCTCAGCAACATAGGAGCAATACCAAAAATTTTGCTATGCTTTCATCCTTAATTTTGCCTTCAGAGCAACAAACTAGGACCTCTGGTTTTATCAGAAGAACTCACTATACGCAGTTGCTTTTTCTTGATTAGAATACTGGGAACAGCCTCACAGCTGGTGTGAGTTATGAAAGCCTCTTTAGCTGTAATGGATGCCACCTGAAAGTATGCCCCGTCCCTGCTCTCCTTAAGAGGTAGAAAATTTGCCTACTCCCCACATCCAAAATACATGAAAATTAAACTTAATATCAGAAAAAAATATCTTGCTTCTACAAGCTCGGTAACTTGTGCGTGCTTTTCTCACTAAATTTGTAGTCACCCAGAAGAAAAGTTTCTATAAAAACAAAGCAACCTTTACTTAAATGCACTGATTTCAATGGGAATTACATGTGTAAGAGCAACGACTGGCCTACTGCGTACACCTGTTCCAAGCAGTTTTGTTAGCATAGTGTGAACTTAAAAAAATACACATATCACAAAACTGAACAATTCATGGGCTGGTTATTCTCTCCTGGTTTACATCAGAATGTCATCAGCTGGCTTACACTGGAAGCAGGCATCTAATTTATCCTCAACAGAGGTTACTCTAGTTTCCAGCTTTTCTAGGAGCCTCCTGTTCATTCCTGTGCCTTTCTGTAAAGGCTGCCCAGAAGGATACCATTGCTTTCTGCTTTCTGAAAGCCTGACTAAAATTCTACCCTCATTTTGCATATATATTAGCAAAGAACCTTCTGATTTAACTGACTTTTACTGTTAAACAAGGTCAAACCCACGCTGATTTGCATGAAGAGTTCTATGCCCACTATCACCTCCCAAACTATCCACTCCTTCTCACAACGGAGTTAAACAATTCTTTTGCATTAAAAAACACTCTGTATAGATAGGGAACAAGACAATTACACAGAGGCACACATGTATGGATGTCCTGGTTTCGGCTGAGATAGAGTTAATTTTCTTTCTAGTAGCTGGTACAGTGCTGTGTTTTGGATTTAGGAGGAGAACAAAGCTGATAACGCACCGATGGTTTAGTTGTTGCTAAGTAGTGCTTACACTAGTCAAGGACTTTTCAGCTTCCCATGCCCTACGGACTGAGAAGGCTGGAGGTGCACAAGGAGCTGGGAGGGGGCACAGCCAGGACAGCTGACCCCAACTGGCCAAAGGGACATTCCATACCATGGGACGTCATGCTCAGTATATAAACTGGGGAAAGCTGGCCGGGGGGGGCCGCTGCTGGGGACAGGCATCAGTTGGTGGGTGGTGAGCAATTGCATCGTGCGTCACTTCCTTTGTATATTCTTTTATTATTATTATTACTATTTTATTTTATTTCAATTATTAAACTGTTCTTATCTCAACCCATGAGTTTTCTCACTTTTACTCTTCCAATTCTCTCCCCCGTCCCACCAGGGCTGGGGTGGGAAGGGAGTGAGCAAGCAGCTGTGTGGGGCTCAGTTGCCAGCTGAGGTTAAACCACAACAATGGACATCGTGTAAGTATCAATTGGCTTCACTCTGAATGTTATAACTGCTGATTGGCTTAAACCAAACTGCTGAGTGGTTAAGATGTCACAGATGGCACTTAAGCTTTCTGAAACTGGTACATTTAACCACTGTCCTTTTCTTTTAAAAAACTACAAAGATGTGCTTCCACCAAAACCAGAAGCAAACATAAGGATGAGGCTTGAGTGTGTGAGTTCTGGGCAGGGACAGGTAAGAAAGAGCTGAGGTGGAGAAGAATAAAAGACTAAGGTCCATCACATCTTTAAAGAGCGTCAGCTAGAGGATGCCTTGAGAGAGGGCTATAAGGACAGAGTAGGTGGTGCAAGGCTCTAAACCTCTGTTGCTGCTTCTCTAGTTCCCTCTCTTGATCTCCTTTAGCTGCCTTTTTTCTAGATCAAATGTATCTAATTTCCTTGAACTTCCCTCTGAGGCTGCATTTTCTGAACCTCTTTTCTGTTGTTTTCCTTTCATATTTCTCTCCTTTGGTATTTCAGTATTTTGTATTTGTGCTCATTCCTTCTCCTGTGCATGCTATAATTCACAGATGCTATTAGAGATGACAAACTCCATCATCAATTTTTCTTCCTAACTAGAATAATCCACAAAACTGTGCATAGCTATCAAAGTGGGACTGCTGACAGTATTAGATGCAAACATAACTAAGACATTGTTTATACTAGCACTGAACTGCAGGAGTAATTTTACCTGCACAAGAGCTACGAACTTTTCCTATTAAAATGGACCACTTCTATTGTACTTCATCTGTTATTCTAATTACCAACCATATGGCTAAAGATGAAACACACTTGGTTAATGACAGAGCTGTAAAGAGATTTTCTGTTTCTTACTCAGGAGCCTGGATTTATAGTTCATTCTTAGGGGCAAGAGTAAAACTGAGTTTTGCTTTTGCATTCATGCATAATGTCTTTGAAATGGATCTTGAACTGTGATTGCAAACTTTTGGTTATTATTTAGCCGTGTGAATTATGCACTAATGGGATGGGATACAACGCTCATAGTAACACATACAATCACATTTTATTCATTCACATTCTTTTAGAAAAAACAAAGTAAGATTAAGTCTTTATGCTATAATCATTCAAGAGTTCTACTGCATAAGAAAAACTGAGGTCAATTGTTCATCACACTGTTCCTCAGACAGCAAATATGTTATTGACAGAGTCAGCAAAAACTCTATCCTCAGATCCTGGAAGAGAGACTGAGTGCACGCCCTAAATTTATTCCTTTATCAAAACAGAAAAAGCTTCAGAGATTTCCCACTACATGCAACATGGAGAACAGCACTGGCATCAGTAATCATTAGAAGAGGAGTGAACTTTTAAATATAGCTATTCTATATACTGGCTGTATACAACAGTGAATGACATTTCACTGAATGGCATTTGCTTCTTCTCTATGTCTGAATTCAGACAATTTTAATGTACTATTGTATTGTATAATATATATGTGCCTGAAAAGGAACTCGCAATGTTGACTTTACCAGATTTCACTCTACCCCATTATGCTGTTAGTGTATTTCATTCAGCTGTCATTTAAAATGCAACATCCAGCTATTCTTATAGATAATAATACAACATTAAAATGTCCAGATCTGATGTACATCTATTGCCAAATGTGCTATATCAAGAAACAACATCTAAAATGTGTTTCATTATTGTAGAAAGTGCACCAATTCACTTATGAATATTTATGTATTATTGAATAGCTGGACCAAGACGGATCAAGATTTTTATTAAAATTTTTCCTGTTGGTTGCTCGGGGAAGAATCATAGTTCCTATTGGCAGGGCTCCTTGTGCTAAGTGCAGTACAAAAACAGTGTAAAGAATTATGTCTTTTCCCCAATCTTGATACCAAAACAAAATGAGAAAACACCAGCTGAAGGCTGAGGACCATAAGACAAAATATATTGGTTCAAAATTACTTCAATAGTATAAACAAAATTACTGGTGACGGAAGACAATTTCATAGTTTTTATGGTTTCATTTGGAGAAGGTGATCCAAAAAAAAGTCAGCAGAGACAACAGCACTTGAAAGTGCTTAGGAAGAAACAAATGGCTGATCAAGGTGGCAACGCTAGTGGGGTGGAAAAGACACACATGTAAGCTGCATCAACAGGTATGTCAGGAGAACACGGGTTACGATGCAGAGGATATTAAACAAGCTTCTATTTGGTGTAGGATCAAAGCAGAACAAGGGGAAAGACGCACGGAGTCTCCCAATCCAGCTGAACAGTGGGGACCAAGTTTATGGAGCTCAACAAAAGGGGCAGGGCCAACACTGATGAGGAAAATGGCAGAACTGAACAAAGAAAAGTCCTTCTAAGCACAGGATATGAAGTAAGATTGTTGCTGTAAGCAAAAATCTGGTTATTGGATTAATAGGTAGAAGAAAAAAAAGGATCAAAGGGGAAGGAGTAAAAGAAACTGAGCTAATACACAGAAAAATAGCCCAATAATCTGTTACACCTGTGCAGAGGGTGCAGGTGGTGTCCATCACTCAGCAGTGAGGGAATTCAGCACAGGTATAAGCAGCTACCCCAGACACACATTATGGCCAGTCAGGCATATGGAAATTACAAGGCCAGTCCATCCCCACTTGCTTTTTACCTTCACAGGTACTCTTACAGCAAGACTGATATAAAACAAAATTATAAAAGGTACCTGCACTTAGGTAAAGAACTCTGGCAATGAAGAAAGTAGGAATCTCCATATTATTATCTGAGAACACTTTCAAAGCTGTCAAAACACATGCTTTTGACCTGTAATGTTTGTTGAGAAACATTTCACAGAACAATACCAGTTCTCCGTAAACAGGCTTTTTATTGCAGCTATACTGCAGGACAACTGGAGGAGAGAATACGGAAACAACCGGGGGCTCTTAAGGGCATTGCAACTGTTATGTAAAAGAAAAACTGTAAATGGATTTCCTTGCTGCAATACGCTTTTAGTAGCAGAGATGTGTACTAAGGTAGAAAACTATTTGTCTCTGACTGCCAGAGCTCTGTATTATTTTTCTCCTCTATGCTAGGGTGGTGACCTTTTTGATACAGCCTTAAAGAAAGCACTTTCTAGAAAGAGACTATATCAGTCTACAAAAGTCTTAGTGTGTTACCCATATTATCAATCTTATAAAGGACAAAGAGAAATTGATCACTGTTTAGAAAGACTCTCAAAATTCATTCATCAGATGTGTGCATGCATATATAGATGCATCTCTAAAGACATATGCATACTTATACACAGCATATATACTTTTTAAATGAATCTTACAATTTCTACATTTCAGCTTCATTTCTCAACACTGATGTATTTGATCTTGTGACTACACCTAAAAAGAAAAAATATTCTTTTGCACAAGAATTTACATGAGGTGGCAAGCAAAAAACCTACTGTCAAAATCTTCACCATCAGTTCAGGTGACACACATAGAATTGGCCTCCTTTTGCAGAACTAGAATGATTTAGTCTGCTAATCATCATTATATTATAAGCCCTTATTAGGTCTTGGCAATGCACTTGGTCTGTCTTTAGCCCAAGCCATTGTGCCAGCTCTTTGTAAAAGAACAGTCTCTAAAAGCTGATCCTGTTATTGTAAATGCACTTCAGTACACAAATAAAATAGAACCTCATCTTATATCTGTATAACCACCATCTTGAGGTTCCCAATGAGCTTCTAGATGCCATGTATTATAACACAAATTTAATATAGTATAAGAAATAAATATCACTTTAAGTTACAGATAATTTATCCTGTGCATTACCATCCTGCTAGACATGGCAAGTCAGCAGGATGTGGTGAATTCAGTATTTTGTGGAAGACCTCTGAAGAACCGCTTGCATCAGAAACACAGTGCTCAAATACTGAGTGTTTCAAGATTTCATTTTTGCCCCTGTGAGAGAGAAGGGTGAACACACTTAAGCTTTTTTTCATCATCAAGCGGAGTGTAATAATGATACCAGGCACTTTCTCAGGCTCTTCTATTCGTTAGAGTTTGGTCTAAATTAAATGCTTCCAGTAGCAAACATGCTCCAGAAGCATACTGAAGTGACAACCTCTGGATGAGAACGTGAGCCTAAGCATTTCTCCCTCTACAGTGCCCGGCACGTAATGTTACTGTACCATGCCAAATTCTGTCCTGGTTAAGTACGTTTTGATTGCCAAACATTCTCTCCACTGCTCCCTCATTGGACACCACTCTGCTCCCCATCTCAGAGGGCTGTGTAATGTCACTGGATTTCTAGCCGGTTCCTGTATTTCATTCCAGAATTAGCCACATCAGAAAGTTACTTACACATTGGGCTACAGTAAAACTAAGAATTACAGAAATGTGAAATATTACTATTCTGTAGGATTACAGGTTTGGAATTGGAGTGAAAAAATACAGCCACATTTGAGTGGCATATCATAGACTAAATAAACCAAG
This sequence comes from Aptenodytes patagonicus, assembly GCF_965638725.1. Taxonomy (NCBI): domain Eukaryota; kingdom Metazoa; phylum Chordata; class Aves; order Sphenisciformes; family Spheniscidae; genus Aptenodytes; species Aptenodytes patagonicus. The sequence continues at coordinate 14,391,573 of NC_134959.1, forward strand.
ATTAAACACAGTACAACAGATACTGAATCCACATAATCTACATGTATCTGTATCTAAGCACAGGATGCACCAAGTTTTTTTGCTCACTGCACAGAAGAGTCAAATAGTCCCTTAAGAAGTAAATTTGATGCAGTATGATTTGGTTATAGTGAAAGGATTAATCTGGGCACCCCCCTGCTGATCATTAAAAACAATTTATCACAGCAGATACAGATCTATGAAAGAGTGAGTTTTCCAAATCAAATGTGTGCACATAAGCAAAATTCCCACCTTGTGAGGACAGAGTACATTTTTCTAGGCATTGCAAAGTTCCCAGGTCAATCTGATTGCCAAAGCAGGTCAACCCAGTTATAATTGACTCTAACCAGTACTCCCTTATCCTTCTAAATATTTCACCTGCATCCAAGTCAGCCTCAAAGTAAATGCAAATTTTTTTCTCCTTCACATGAAAAAAACCTTACCCCAAAATCACAGAAAATCACTTCCATTCAGACGGCTACAATAGGAAAAAAAAACCCAGTCAGTACAAGTGAAAGAAAAGCCTGACAACTCCCATACAGCAAGATTTGAGTCAAATGATCACAGCGAGCATGACTGTAACTACACTGGCTATGGAAGCAGGCAATAAAAATGCCACTAAGGGGTAGGTGCTTCTCCACGTAATCAGGCAGCCTCACTCACTTGACACCAGAGTTCAGCATTGACAGAGTGAAGAGAAATGCAACTCCTTACATTTTAGCTCAGTGAAAAATAGTCCTTTCTCTTTCCTTCGCCACCTGTCACTTTGCTATGTGATCACCCACTATCTTAAAAAGCAGAGGAAGAGCTAAATTCTCAAAGCCAACTGTTAAATTTAGCTGCTTCTGTTAACATGCCACATGCTCGCAGAGAGAAAAAAAGTTTATAGTGATGACAAGTGGAAATAACTACAGCAAAGAGTAAATAAACCCAGCAGCAGGCACAGCTCTCCCTCTTGACTTTGCCTCCAAAATCAGCTCCATCTAGAAGGAAGAAATGCCAAACCACCCACCATTCTGCGAATGTCTTTCATCTGCTTTGCAACACAGGCAGACTCCAGCTCTTTCCTGCCAACAAGGAAGGAGGACAAATAGCATTGCTACACGTACATGGTGATGGCATCTGTCAGAGAGGCCAGTGCAAAAGGAAAGAGCAGTGACCTTGGCCAATTCCCCCCAGGCTATAGCCACACTGCTGTTGCAGAGGTAAAACAATCTTGCCCTGACCAAAGCCAGCCTCAGGGCTGTAACTGTATCTGGAACCATTGGAAGGAAATCCACACTCTCCCATGGAAGTCATTCCTCCCCCTCTGGTCAGTCAGGGCTTGCCCAGAACTGTACCTGGGTTAACGTGTCCTTCTACATCTCTGTGGTACAGAAGATGCCGCAGCCTTCACCTGCTGAAGAAAAGGCCTTCCCCGAATTGGGTACCTTGCTCCAGCATGGTTGCCATGATGGGGAACACTTTATTATCCCCGAGAGCCTTACATATACCTTGGGGAGAAGTTCTTTTGCAGGCTTGCATTTACTGCTTTGTTTGGCATTGTTACCTCCAAAGAAATAAACAGCACCCAATTTTTCAGCTTCCAACTACTAGATTTTGAAGATACCAGTATAAACATTATAGTAAATCAATGAGTTATTCTTCTCAAGGTCCCAGTTACAAAAATGCTTAATTAGTATGCATTGGGTGCCTGTGCCCAGGCGCTGGCAGCGGGGGCTGTGGGGGGCTCTGTGGGGAGAGGCCGGGGCTGCCCCGGGCTGGACAGGGCCGGTTCCAGCCGGTTCTGCAGCCGCCCCAGCGCAGGGCACGGCTGAGCCCGTCAGCGACGCTGGTGGTGCCTCTGTGGAGGCGTCTTTGAGAAAGGGCAAAACGCTGCCCGGCAGCGAGGGGGAAGTGTGAGGAAAAGTGTGAGGAACAGCCCTGCGAGCACCGAGGTCAGGGGAGAAGGGTGTGGAGGAGGTGCACCAGGCGCTGGAGCAGGGATTCCCCTGCAGCCTGTGGGGAGACAACGGGGGGAGCAGATACCCACGCTGCAGCCCATGGAGGGTCCCATGCCAGAGCAGGCTTGTCCTGAAGGACTGCAGCCCATGGGAAGGACCCAAGCTGGAGCAGGGGAAAAGTATGAGGAGGAAGGAGCAGCAGAGAGGAACTGTTAAGGACTGACCACAACCCACCATTCCCCATCCCCACTGCGCTGCTTGGTGGGGAGGAGTTGGGAATGAAGTGGATTTGAACCTAGGAAAAAAAGGAGGTGGGGAACAGTAGTGTTGCAATTTGTCTTTGTTTCTCATTATCCAAATCTATTTTAATTGGCAATACATTAAAATAATTTTCCTCAAGTCGAGTCTATTTTGCCCATGATGGTACCTGGCAAGTGATCTCCCTGTCTTTACCTCGATCCATGAGCTTTTCCACCTTATTTCTCCCCCATCCTGTTGAGTGAGAGAGCAGCTAGGTGGGCATCTGGCAGCTGGCCAAAGTCAACCCACCACATAGTATTAGGTGGAAAAAGTATGATTACAAGCATGTAGGGCCCTCTCTGTCAATATTACATAAAGTTTTTCTGGTCAACTTCTGTTTTATTTAAGCCTCACAGAAGGAAAATACAAGAAATCCTCCAAGAAATAAACCAATAACATTTGGTATCTTTAACTGTCAGAATGCTGATGGGGCTGGTAGCTGTCATCGTCACTGATTTACTTAGTTCAGATGTGAGTAAAGAACTTAAAGCCTTCTGCTGTACAAAACTCCATGGCTGAGACAACATAGCGCCCACGATGGCATCAGCATATGCTGATTTCTGAGATTCACTTCTCTATAATGATGTGGTAAGGAGGCAAGAAAGCACCAGTTTTACCAAAACTTAATGATTAATAGTTTAAAAAAAATGCTGAAAATTATGTGGCAAAAATTATTAAAAGGAAGCAATTTCATCATATTGTTTTGCTTCTTAGCTTAACTTTGGATGTGGAAGAGAGCCAAAGGAGAGTCATTAGTCTCTATGCTAATTTGATACTTTTTTTTACTTTCCTGGCCAAGGCCAAGTCTGTATGCTAGAACTTTGCCTTTAAAAACTAGAGGAGTTAATTTTCAATCTTGATAGCTGCTAAGATAAATGTTCTAAAATAAGAGATGTTGCTCCTGGCTGAGCTACCGCTTTAACATATTAGATATGTGAATTACCCTATTCATCTCAATAGGGAGTTAACTCTGGGGACTAATGATGCCTTGTTAAGAGTCAGTCTCCAAATGCTTTTAGCACACATGCATGTAGAAGATATCCATTTCACTTTTCTCCCATTTATGCAAAAAATTACTGCAACTGCACAGGCAGATTATCCTACTAAATAGGAGAACGGCCAAATAAGCAAAGAATACGAACAACAGTGCATCAACACTGCATTTATGTACCTCTTCTCTCTCTGCAATACATCTCTCTCCTTCTGAGAGGCTGAGCACCTGTGATGCAGCTCAGGGGGAAGCCAGGCTCCAAGGGGTCCAGTTCATCCCCAGCATGATGGCAAGCACTGTTGTTTTTTTTTCTTCCCTTCACAAATTCAGTTGACATTTAGGAAAATGGAATGACAGTTTGAGCCAGTTTCTGTCTCTGCCTAGTGACTTGCAGTCTCCCTGGGGCCCTGGTTCTGGTAGCTCTAACAGGGGGCTCTCTGTCTACACGATAGTGTAAGAAATGGGAACCTTTCTGTTCCAAGCACTGAGGTATCTTCGCAGGGCCACACTAGACTCCAGCCTTTGTCATCAGCAGGAATGCACATGGACTATGTTTGCAGCCCTGCCTGCAGGTCCTAATGAAAAGCGTCATTTTGTCTTCTTGCAGAGAATGAGTCTGACACACCGGTGAGAGCCAGAAGCATACAGATCAGCAAAGGAAAATATTTGAGGGTCTATGTTATAAATCCTGCTCTAGATGAATTCAAAGAATGGATATAAGCAAAAGAAAAAGCAATGAGATGTGCATTTGATAGACGAGAAGAAAGCAACAAACATCTGTCACTTATCTAATTAGCAACTGGATGTGATTTGTTCCAGAGATCTATAGCTGAAAAGCCCTTTTTATTGGTGTAAGAAATGTGTTTATGTGCATTAGAGGAAGCAGTTATATCATGAAAGATTTGGGAAAAACTGGCACTTTTCTGCTGAAAGCATCTGCACTGTAAGTAAAAGTATCATATATTTGTTTAACTAGCCAGGTAGGAAGGTAATATATAACATTCCTGAGATCATCATTAGAAAACTTAGCGTTTCCTGAGGTACAGATGGCATTTAGAGCATAAGGGACAGACACTGGCCACCTCTTCTCCAGACAGGATGCAAGCAGGAGGAGACAGCCCTGCGGGGATTAGCAAAGTCCAAGTGTTATCTTCCCGTGTTCTCAAAAGCCTGCAGAGTTCATGCGGGTCAACACCACTCAGTAACGTCAGCTGCCACAGCTTGGGGGGCCAAGGCAGACTCCAATACAGCACACAAACCAGGGGCAGGTGGACAGGGCTGTCTGGTGCAAGATTCCTGCTCCTGCAGACAAAGCAATAAAGTAAAAATCATTGTTATCACTGCCAGGGAAAATTTTAAGGGGATTACGAAGGATAAAGCCATTTTAACATTGAGCTTTGAAGGCTCACACATATTGAGGAGGATTGGAGACATCTGGAAGCAGATTGGAGCCTATTATTCAAGACTAGGAGAAGAGTATTTGACCACGCATACCACCACCCCAAATCTTATCTGCATAGTGTGCGCCTTATCTGCAAGTGACATCCAGCCTGATTCAGCACCAAATCCAACATCATCACTGAAAAGAACCCCCAAATCCAACAACTTAGAGTAGAAAACTCTGCAGTCAGCTGCACTTATGGGTTTCCCTCTAATGCAATCGGCAGATATTGGCATATTGCAGTGTATGCTGCAAGAGTATGAGGCAGAAAGTTACTGCATTTGCAATGGCTCTCAGAGGAAAAACGAGGTGGTAAATCCAAGTGGTAGCATGGGAGTCTCTTTAATTAGTTAAACAAATTGTTTGAAAAGCTTTAGGGAAATAAAGACTTCTTTGCTGTTACACGTCAGGCACTTCCTTCATCATTATTGTCCAGAACCTATTGCATCATTCTATTAAAGCAACATCAAAAATGATTTAAAAAATCCGTAAGAAAATCCCCAGGCCAAATTGAGAAGAAATCCTTCCTTCTGACCACTTCTTTCTCAGACACATCTATCAATTGCCTGGAAAAAATGGCCTTGCAATTCAATCCAAAAGCTAACAAACCTAATGGAAATGCTACCAGACTTGGTTGCCCCATCAGGACAAAGATATACCAGGGGTCTTTCATTAGAATGGCCAGCCACCTGCCCTCTCTAACAGAAGTACTAACATAAGCCAAAATTACCACCTGATCAATCATATCACATCCACTCTTGCATACAGTAGCTCTTTTTAAAGTAACCAAAGCCATAATCCATAGGAATTATTTAAAAAATAAAAAATAATTAAAAAAGCAATCAAAACCAGGCCTGTTATGGTGTACCTGAAAAGTAATAGGAGGCAACAGAAATCTGAATCACAAAGCATGTGTGAAGCAGATTTCTTGCAAGACATGCTGCCTAATAAAAAGATTATCACAGTTGCCCCGGCTGGGTTCTCCCAGCGGCTTTCAGCGGCGGGCTCTGTCCCCAGTGGAGCACATTGCAGCACTCCAACCTTATGACCTGGAACACTGCGGCAACCTCCACATCTCCAATACAAAGGTCTTAAAAGCAATACCAAGTGGAGGAAAAAGTGCACATGCTGCCGCCCCACATTGAGCATTGAACAAGACCACTCGTATGCTGCACGTCTCTGACATTTTCTCCACTCAGGAGATCAGAAACCCTCACTGCCATTTAGTAGAGTGCTATTAGCATCCTCTCAACTGCCTTGCTCAGCCAGCCTTCATCCAAGTGGAAATCTCCTTCAAACACTATTTAAATCCAGATTACCATCAAAGGCAGTTGATAAGTAACTGCTTGGAGTTTCAGTTTACTCTGTTTACTAGGTCTGCCAAAAAATATGAGGAGGCATAATATTTCAAATGCAATACATACGTTCATCTGTTAACTGCTTAGTCACTTAAAAATCTTTGTATGTGCAACATGGTTTACAACTACTAATATAAAGATTAATACAGAGCTATGCATAGAGTACACTAAATTATTTCCTCTAATATTTTCTTCAGATATTAACTGCAATCAAGAAAATACTTTCAAGGTAAATCGGCATTTGACATGGGAAAAAATTGCTCTTGAATCATTAATAAAAAAGAAAGGATATTATGAAGAAAGAATTGCTTTCAACCCTTCTATTTATGACCAAGCAAATACTTCATAGCCCTGAAATACTTTGGATCCATAGCAAGCCATGAGAATGATCATTCTGCCAACAGTTATCTGCTGAAATCTGAGCCATAATTATGGTCAGTGAAACTCCTAATCTTGAAAGACCTTAGCTTTAATTCTTTATGCTATCAATCTCTCCCTCTGGATCTCCTCCATGTTACATTTGGCATGATTAACTGTAAGTGGGGGATAGGTCCACAAAATTACACACCATCTGAAATGGGACAAGGAAGGATTATTCAGTGCCTCCTATAAGAGAGACGTGTTCAGCGTTAACCTTAACCTCTTGTGTGCTGGGATATGAGGCAACGATAGAGACAAAAATCCATTTCAAGTGGCTTACCAAATACACAGGGCAGGCGGGGGACTGAGCAGATGGCTGAAAGCACTGTACAGTCCTATGCACACACTACACATTGCTGCCGTTAAGTCTGTACTGCATGTTGGAGCCGTTTCATCAGAGGGAGCAGGATAGGCCAAGCCAAGAAAGAGCAACTTTTCTAAACATGTCATTAGGATCCAACCACTGCAAGATATGATAGAATAGTGCAAAAATGACTGGATATAGCTGTGCTACCAACAGTAAGCCAGGCTGACATTCTAGGTAGACCATGTTTTTAAGCACACCAAATATATATAGATGAAAACCTTATTTTTAGAGAAGATTGCTGGCAGCAAGGACTGAACACAAGATCTGAGCTAAATTATCCAAATCTGGTAACTCAAACACTGAAGCAGACTCACAGCTCCATGTGGCTGGGCACCAGAGGGAGAAAGAACTACCATGTCTTCACGAGTTACTATCTGTAAACAATAAACAATATGAGAAGCTGATATGTGATAAATTATATTCCTCAACCCCATGGTTACAACCTAGAAGCCTGAAGCAGTATCTTTGATTTTGGGAAATCAGTCTAGAATGCAGGTGGACTCGTATTCTCCATTCCAGATCAATCCATGAAGTCTGGACCCTACATCACTCAGAAAGTGAAATGCAGCCTTTTCTGGTAACGATTACCACTTCTCTCAGATTTCAAACCATAATGGAAAAAAATAATCTTATTGTGACATTATCTCATCTGGCAAAATATTTCAGCTTTGTCTGGCAGGCATGACAGAAACAGTTTTTGCAAGCCTATAGTCCTCCCTAATTAGAGTCTGAATTGAAATCTGGTTTTATCACTTAACGACCCTTGGGACCATCCCTGATTTTTGCACCATTTTGGAAAGTGCCTTTATGTTGTTTTCACAGAACCATCCAACATATATTGCACAAACAGCTGAGACGACAGGATGTGCTCGTGATAGAGAATTTAAGGTGACAGAGCATCTTGTAGCATACAAGTATATTCCAAACTGTTGCCATATGGTTTTTTCCTAATAGCAAGAAAAGAAAGCAAGGGTTTCGTTATAAGAAAGATCCCTCTATAAGTGGGTTGTAGTCCTAGCCAACCACTTCTGCAAACCTGCTTTAAAACATGAACTAAATCTTAAGTGAAAGTAATTGGCTTATCTCCATCTAGCTCTAGTGCACCTTTAACAATACTAAAGCTAGAAAGACAGTGCATGGGGCACTTGGAGTCTCCGATAGATGCTTTTCACCAGAGCAGGAAGGGAGAATAATTTTGGGGTAGTCTTTCAGTGTTTCTTCCTACAGAATTATTATTAGTCTCTGCGACTGTATTCTAGTGGGTCCTATTATTTTTTCATCTCATAAACACCACAAATCATTACATTTACAAATTTAAAAAATAATTTTTAAAAGTCCTCACATGTTCTGATTCCTAATTTAAAATACTGCATGGATGGGTGGGTGTCTGAAATGTTGAATTTTGTTCTAGCTGTAAAAAATCTGCTGGTCTTTTCTCTTTTTGCTGGGAGTCACAGAGCATCTGCAATCTGCACTGGATTGATTTGATATTGACAAATGCTGAATTATGAAACCTTATAGGTAAAAATAGGTTCATCAATGTAATTTAGTAGCTGCTACAAGTGCGTGCCAGTATGAAAATACTCATTTTGGCAATCATGCAGTAAAATAATCAATATTTAATATTATTACCAAAAAATATTGGCAAGTTATATCTTTCAGCCATTTTATACATTCAGGTAACTCCCATATATATTTCTGATAGGAGAGGAAAAAAATTATAAATAAATCTATTTCATTCCAAATATCCATTTGAAGAAATTCATTTTGCAGAACAATATAGTGTAGCATTTCTGAATTTTTCTCCCAAAAAGTAGAAATTGAGATCTTAGCTACAGTACAGGGTTAACTATTTTGCATCAGAAGAAAAAATGGCTCATTTGTAGTAGGAAGGTTATGATTGTTAATCTGCATAAATATGTAGAAAACTGTGTTATATATATCTGTGCTGCACTTGTGAGAGAAGAAAAAACCACAAAACTTCATATTCCAGTGTTATGGGTCATTAATTTTTTAGAGCAACTATCTCCCTCTATTAAACCCCAACCTATCCCCTTCTCCCCCCGCTTCAATTTGTCTAACACATGATGTCCTTCATGTAAATCTTAATGGATTTATTGACAAAAATGTTTTGGACTATTGGTGAGCTCTGTTATTTGCTGTGGGAGACTATTTATTACCTTGCAGGTGCTTCAGGGGGAACTCCATTGTTTGGTGGGAAAGGGGAGCAAATGGAAAGTACAGTGTTCATTAAAATGGATCGCACAACCAAGAATCAACCTCTACCTCATTCATGTGGCCACTGATTTTTTCCATTTCTGCTATACTGAGCTTATCACAAGAGACTGCACCGGCAGCTGCAACTATGATATTCAGATTCCTTACAAGAGCTGATGAAATGTCTCAGTAATTGTGTTTGCTTTTTGCTTCCAAGTGACAAGAATAAAATGTATTGTCTGCACTCACTGCTTCTAACCACTGAAACCTTATGTTCACAAAGAACAATTAATTTCTTTTCCTTTCTCACCCCAAAAGACGTTAGCTGTTTTTTCCTTTACAATAAATTTAAATTGAATTTAATAGAAATTTCTTATTAAATTTTATTTACTTTTCCTACTAAAATATAAAACAAAAACCTAGCTATTGATTCTTTACTGTTTTGAAATAAAACTGTATAAGCTTTTTTCTTTGGTTTCAACAAATAATTCCAAGCAGGGACTTTTGATGAAGAACTAGTAATCCACTATCTTATTGTTAAGTACTATACTTATTTTAGCTCTTGCCTGCAGAAATGTCAGATCTGTCAGATTCTAATTCTGAAAAGAAGTCCCAATATTTCCAAAGTATTTCAGCCTGGAATGAAGCTTAATGCTGAGCTTAGCTCATCAAATCAGCCAACTAAGAGAGTAACAACCCTGACAAAGCAAAAACCATTGGATGGTCACAAACAAGGCTCAGCTCTAGAAACAAAGGAAAAACACAGTGAGACTAAAAGCTGGGATTTTCCACTGAGGAGAGAGGCAGGATCCTGTAGGAAATGGTACAAAATGGTGACCAATTATGGTTCTGCAACTCCAGACTGTATGTCACACATCCCAGTCTGGGAATGTCACAGCCAGTGCCTCCACACTGGGGCCCCTCATTGCATGCAGTCAGGGCTGAATGCCTTCAAAACCATCACCTGTCCCTTCACAGAAGCAACAGCAGTGCAGCACAGAGGCATCATTGTCATTTACAGACAGGTTTAGATATACCATTGGTCTACCCCATTCCAGGCTGCAGCTAGTTAATTTTCCCTACTGAAAACTTCGCCAGCAGAGTTTTCAATTATGGTACAGATGAATCCCAGTGGCAGCCCAAGTATTCAGCCAAGTGAGAAATCCTTAAAGTACAATGCTGTCACTCCTGCAAGCCTAAGGTAAACACAGCTCTAAACTCTGGACAACGGGGCAAACATCTCCTGGAATTTGGTTTCCAAATTGCCTGGTTGGCTGATTTGCTTAATATTAATGCAAGCCCAAAGGAAAACTTGACACCAGGGCTCTCTAGCAAAGGCTGCAAGGTATGTGATAACTGGGCTGTCAACTGTAGAGACGGGAGCTTTAGAAGAAGAGAACTTCTATGCAAACAGAGGAGAAGCTGATACAAGGTTGCATCCCTTGAGCTTCAGGGCTTATTTTAAAACAAACAAACTAACTAACAAACAAAACCACAAAACAAACCCAAAAAAACTACAACAGTGTTTGAATTTGCTTATTCGTATAATCCTAATAAAGTCTAATGGTAAACCCAAGCAGCAACAAGAAGCAGACCATGCAGTCATGCTCCCCCATCCTTTCCTCTCTTGGCCAGACAGACCCATCCCTTCTCTTGCACTAGCTCTCGTGTTCATTGGGACTGAATTTAGTAAGCAAGAAAACTTTTCTTTATTTTTGCTGGGCTAGTCAGCTGAATCCTTTCAAAAACATTCAATTAACATCTGAATGAGCACAAGGCAGGAAGGAGGAATAGGAAGGAAAAGGTTTTTTTCTTCCAGTTTTGATAAAGCTGTTAGACCATCTTAACTTCTGTCATGTAACTTCACTCACCCTCAAGTTATATAAACCCAGACACACTTCAGTGTTTTTCCAGTGCTTTCAGCCATTTTCCAAAATGCCTTTTTGCTGCTAAAAGGCTTTCCATCACTGAATAGTGTTGGTGAAAGAGAAGAAATGCAGGTATCCAGCTAGATGTGCATGATGATAAGCAAGTGGGTTAAAGGTAAAATTTGCATCCAGATTCTGCATAGGAACAAGCTCTACCTGATTGTTCCTGGTGGGAGTAGTGTTTCTGCTCACTTCAAATCATGGCCTGTATGAAAGGTGCTATTTTCAAACACTTTCACTCAGTAGCTGGTCCTGGGTTCAGGCTTGATGGATAATACTCTCTGTAAATAGTCACAGAAGGTACAAACTAACAGCTCCATTAATGCTTTTGCTGGACACCTTAGAAGTGGATGCAAGCTATTACCAAAAAAACCCAAAAACCAAAACAAAAAATCCCTCCTTTGGTGTTCCTTAAGAGGTTAGGCTGCCCACACAGACACTGACAATGAGAGAACAGCTGAGTCCTGCCCCAGGAAGAAAAGATGACATAGCACTCAAACGTCACGGGGAGACATGTCCTCCAGAAAAAGAACAAGAAGGTGGCTATAACCTTCTAACAAGTTTAATGCCTGCTAAAAATATTCAAGTCCTATACCTGGTAACTGCATGAGAACAGGGCATCCAATAGCCATTCAGTGACATGGTGATTGACGTGAACATCATGACTGGCAGCAGAAAGCAAGTGCTGAAAGTACTCCTCCCCCAAGAGTGGTTTGCATCTTGCTCCTGAGCAGGACTTTGCTGAGCTAAGCTGTACCATCCCACCCAGCACAGCTCAAGAGAAGGAGGTCGCAGCCCCAGCAATATTTTTTGATCATATTTCTCTGCAGAGTTATCAAGTCCCACCTTTTAAATCATGGCACTGAGAGCATAAAAGCTTATCATATTCATATTAATGGCATACTTAATGCTGCCACCAGCTCTTTCCTATTAAACAAGTGCCTCTAAACTCACAAGCCTTTTGCCATTTATCTGTTTGACTCTCAATGAACAGCAAATTAAAAATTGCACCACTAGGGTATCAAGAGTACCAGAAATTTCCCTCCAGGCACACCGTCAACAAAACTGCTGGAAGTAGTGCAATGAACAGAGAAAATCTTCAGACTCCTGCTTGAATCAGCTTTGTGTCTACCTAACAAGGTCAGAAAGAAGCGACCACAGGAGCAGTTAGTCCTCAAAAGAACAACCATTCCTCAGTCCTGAGCTGATCTCAGTGCTAACTTGACAAAGATCTTGTTGACAAAGCAGAATAAATGGCTGCTATTCAAAGTAGCTCCCTGAGGGAATGGGTAAAGTCCCAATTCTCATACCTGGCTGCTGCTATTTTACTATAGGATATGTTGGCATCTAGAAAAGGTTAGAATCATTTTCAGAATACTCAGCTCTTGCTCATCTGCAAGAGACATTAATAATAAGTGTATGCTATACGTATTCAGTAAAAGAATATTTTGACATGTCTATTTGTGTATCCAGGAGAAAGGCTAGAATGGAAATTTTCACACTCTTCTCCCCTGACATCACATTTTCCAGGGTCCCCTACACTACAAGTTCACATGTCTCAGAGAGAGGAGTAATCCTTCACCCCAGCTCTAAGAATGGCTAGATGCATGGGTTGCAGGCCACAGAGCCTGCACCAGAGCACTCTTGTCATATAATACTAAATCCAGAATAAGTTTGCCAAGTCAAAATAGACATCCTGTAAAATTATATCATATAAAGTGTTCAGTACCATTAATGGAAAGGACGGCAATATAAATTCAGAGATGTATACATCACCTATTGTACTTAAACAGAATAGAGGTATCTGCCCATTTACCAGCTGAATTTGAAAAGGTTACTATTGCATGACATATGGTAAGATACAACAGGGTTTAAACTACACACTGCTACTGAAAAGTTTGGGACATGTTTTTAAATTATAAAATGTGATTGTTCACCTATGAAGCCTTAAGTTTTGCATTTTCAAGTGTCAATTCAGATTTTATGTTCTGTCATAAATCTAAGCCAGTTGTTCAGCTACATGGCCTTGTGCACAGATTTTAAAACATCTTTTTATGCAAGTGTCCAGTACACGGACTCCAGCTAGCCTGAAAGACAGGAGTTAAGTAACACTCATAATGAGGTCACGAAGGTTTTATAATTCTTACAGTTACTCCTCCTTTGAATGAAACTATTAATGGAGTTATAAAAAATTAAAATTCAAGCATTCAGCTCACCAGTTGCTGCAGTTGTCCAAATGACAGCTTAGTATTCATCTGTCATCCTTCACAGGTTGCACAAAATTCAGGAGGTAATGTCAGATAGAGATCTAGAAAACTTGGAAAGTAAAGTGTTTTAACAGCTTCAAGCTATTTCTACGTTGCCATGCTATATAGGTATTGCTGATAAAAAGAATGCCATATCAGTCTTTCAGCTAATATGAAGTTATACAACTGAATTGAATATAAAAATGAGAGTCTTAGTATCTGTCAGTTAAGTAGTAGCCTGAGTTAGTCTCAGAAGAAGATTAAAGTCTAATGGACTGTCTTGATCACGCAGATGTAATATGAGCCCAATTCAAGCTTGCTTTGCTATAGGATTTTTTTTTACATTTTTTTTTTAAGTCTATCCTGGGGGGTTTGTTGTCCTGATATGAATTGCTGGTTGAGGAAACCATGTTCCTGGTCTCAGCTATAAGACTGTATTGGTCCTACAAAATCTAGGAACAATATTACACATTCTTGAACACCATTAATGGTACTTTAGAAGCTTGTTCACAGGCTGACAAAGAAAGAATAAAGATTGAGACTTTTTTCTGAATCAGAAGAGAGCAGAATCTTCAAATGCAATGGCAGCCAAGAAACTGATGACTCTAATCCCACTCAGTTTTATTTCAGGAGTTGTTAAATAACTGTAGTACAAATATTTGATGTATCTAAAATAGTGTAAAGCATTACCTAGTTGATTTAATATTTCTGTGAAATCTCTCAAGTCATGAACTGATAGCATATCAGCAAGAAAAGAGAGCAATGATAGAAAATGAGGAGATGGCAGAGAGTAAAAGTTTCTTTGCCTCAGTGTTGATCATACAGCTACCCAGCATATAAGTCTCCTCAATGGATTTTCTTCATTGAACAAAACCACGTTTTGTTTAGAGTATACCTGCAGAGCCACTGATACACAACTGTGCTGCATCTGCCGATAAAGTTGGTTGATTAGCCTCAGTTAACGTCAGGTAAAAGAGTGAGTGAAGACATGCAAAGAGGGAACTGACCCCCAGACTGATATGCACCTATGCAAAGGCTAAAGATATATTCTGCTTCCTCATCTGTACTTGATCCTTTGCCATTCCATTTTCATCACATTTATTATCTATGCTAGCTAGCTGCTATCAATAGAATCATAGAATCATAGAATCATTGAGGTTGGAAAAGACCTCTAAGATCATCGAGTCCAACCGTCGACCCAACACCACCACCCACTAAACCATGTCCCCAAGTACCTCATCTACTCGTCTTTTAAATACCTCCAGGGATGGGGACTCAACCACTTCCCTGGGCAGCCTGTTCCAATGTTTCACCACTCTTTCAGTAAAGACATTTTTCCTTACATCCAATCTAAACCTCCCCTGGTGCAACTTGAGGCCGTTTCCTCTCGTCCTATCGCTTGTTACTTGGGAGAAGAGACCGACACCCACCTCGCTACAACCTCCTTTCAGGGAGTTGTAGAGAGCGATGAGGTCTCCCCTCAGCCTCCTTTTCTCCAGGCTAAACAACCCCAGTTCCCTCAGCCGCTCCTCATAAGACTTGTGCTCCAGACCCCTCACCAGCCTCGTTGCCCTTCTCTGGACATGCTCCAGCACCTCCATGTCCTTCTTGTAGTGAGGGGCCCAAAACTGAACACAGTATTCGAGGTGCGGCCTCACCAGGGCCGAGTACAGGGGCACGATCACTTCCCTACTCCTGCTGGCCACACTAGTTCTGATACAGGCCAGGATGCCATTGGCCTTCTTGGCCGCCTGGGCACACTGCCGGCTCATGTTCAGCCGGCTGTCGACCAACACCCCCAGGTCCTTTTCCGACAGGCAGCTTTCCAGCCACTCTTTCCCAAGCCTGTAGCGCTGCATGGGGTTGTTGTGGCCGAAGTGCAGGACCCGGCACTTGGCCTTGTTGAACCTCATACAATTGGCCTCAGCCCATCGATCCAGCCTGTCCAGGTCCCTCTGCAGAGCCTTCCTACCCTCGAGCAGATCAACACTCCCGCCCAAATACATTCATGCTTTCAATTTACTCTCAAGACAAACCTCTAACGAAACAAATGTCTGGGTGAGATAATACTACTAGGTGTAGTGTAGTAGGTAGCCAGAAGATTAATTATTGGGTTTAAAAATAGATTAAGAAAAGAATGAACAAAATATAGGAATAAGCTTTCAACAGTCTGGTGAAAAACACTCTGTTACAGAACCTTTGTATATTCCATAATCATTAGTTATCTGGGAAATGGAACAAACATTCAAGTGTTAAATGAAGGTGCCAATGGTGGATAAACACGACCATAAGTCCTTCCTAAACAATAATACAGTATATAAATCCTAAGAGGAACATAGGAAAACGAACAGTGAAAGCAGTCACTTGGTGAAAACCCATGCTGACAAACTTGTATCACGCACAGAAAAACAGCCAGTGTAGACTCAATTTAGATAATTTCAAGTTTTCTTAGAGTCTGTAATCATTTTGAAAAAGTGGTGCAGTGTGACCAATGAAAAAAGCAAAATAAGAGTGGCAAATACTTGCCACTTCTGAAAACTCCACCAACTGGAGAAAGCAGTATTTCTTAAGGATTATATAGCAGATTTTGTGTCAAACAAAATATATTGCTGTACCCTTGAGGGCTTCAAGATACCAAGTTGCTGTATGTGCCCCTCGACACTGTATCAGGACAAGACTAATGCATAGGCTAGCCCCAAACACTGGGTTTTCTAGAAGTATGCATAGACATGTTTGTAGGGAACCAGGACCCTGGAGGTGACAACAGACATGCAGCAACCTACACCCAGCCTGAGGGATTTTGGCAATATATGTTCCCCAGAGAACATGGCAAATGGGGAAAGCCTAATACCATTTGAAACTATCCTCCCAGTAAAAGTACAGTTGTTCTTCAACTGGAGTTAACAAAAGGTCATGTAAAAGTATCCTGAAAGAAAAACAGGTTTCAAGATTAGTAAGGCTGTTAAGTACCTTTAAAAGACTCATGAATATATTAATGAGAGATACTGAAATGGAATAGCACTGTGTTTATTTCCATGAAACAGAGCATTATAGCAAAGGGTGATACTGACAAAAGATAACTATCTATCTTTTATAGGTGTGAAAGGCCTACTGTGTAATTTGTACAGCATGGGCATCTTTTAGAGTAATGCTCAGTTTATGTACTTTTAGAATGTCTTTACATACAAAAATTACATACAGCCATCTTCACAGTTATAAACAAGGCATTTATGGCAAAGCCAGCAAACTTTCTTGGAAGGATTATTCTATTTCCACATAGTGAAATATAGTGAAAAGTGTATTTAATTTGTACTACTTCTTTACAAACAGAGATTCTTTGGCTGAGCCCTAGATAAACCAATATATTTGTGAAGCAGATGATAATTTTTTTAAAAGGTCAAATATCAAGGACATATTAAAAATGTATCCCTTTTTCAAGAAGAAGAAAAGTCCTAGCTAAGTGGTTTGTTCATCATCAGCATAGACAAAAGTAGGTAAAGATGTAGCAAGAGACAATAGTAAAAACCTCTTCTTCGGTTAGTGATGTGATCTCCTATTGATTTATGTATTATTTTCCTATTTATATCTTCCTCCAGAAGATATTATCAGCTAGAAAGATATCGTTGAAGAACTTCTATGCAGAAGCAGATTCCACACTAAGTATTTGATGTGCCACAGAATTCCACGGTTCCTTTCCATTGCAGGTGCTGCTCCTGACAATACAGAGTCACAGAAAAGACCAGTCCTCCTCTTCCCTTGGCAAGCTGGAAATCTGCTTCTTAGGATTGCTCTGGCCACACACAATAGATTACTCACTCCTCAGCTCTGCATTCACAGATTTTAGTATCTCACAGAAGTGATACACAATGACTGATGCTAATTTCTCTTTCTCACGTGTGACAGAAGTGTATGGTTTAGAACAGCAGACCTTGTACATGCAAACAAATAGCTTCTTACTCATTTCGCCATAGTGGTAATTCAATTACCTGTTTCCTTCCTTGCCTAGCTTGTGTAAGGTCCCCAGCATAAGGGCCCAGGCATTGCCAAAGACTGCACTGATAGTGTAGTATTTTTAATGCTGTGTTTGTTATCCATTCAAAGCAAATACTAACCTCAAATTTGGATGTACTGGGGCAGATTCCAATGCACACCATTAGCAAGTACAGTAAACTGTTAACCAACTTACTTTCAGAGCTCTTACTTCCTAAGCAAGCAGCTCTTCTTTTAGGGCAGAAACAGTATCGCATTGTCAGGCCTAAGACAGGATACTATTACCAGCTGTGATCCTTGCTGGAGTTAATGCCACTTCCAACATCAATTATACCAGCACAACAATGGCAAAATACATGAACACAATGGAGACTTCAGTATGAGCTGTCAAACCTCAATGAAGAAATCTATCTAATGCAAATACAACCTGATTAAATGATACAGAACTTGCTTATTCATCCAAAAGCTCATGTATTTCGATTAGACTTTGTAGATGACTAAGCTCTCAAAACAAACCTTGGGATAACACTCAATGTTCAAGTCACTGCACAATAAGACTTAATAACATATACATTATTTCATGTCAGTAAAAATTTTCTGCTTTTTAGTAGTACAGACAGGGCAAACAACTTCATCGGACGAAATACTGCTGTTATCCATAATATTCTGGTATGCTGCTCTTATCAAGCAGTCTGCACTCCCAATGGCATATCAATAAATGAGAAGAAAACATCACTGGTAATTTATTGACATTTGTGACAACATACTGATTGTTATTAACTGAAGAGTAAAAAAATATCACTGACATCTTAATGTCATTAATGTTTTCAACTAAATGCTGAAAATAGAAGCTCTCTATACAACTCCTACATAGCTTTATCTGAGGATGCTGGAAATTCACTATAAACAATTACAGTTCCAATGAATCTGCTGTAATAAATCTGGACATAGCATGGGATGGTTAACTTCGCTGACTTTCATACTTGAGCGAGTTTCCCTTTGCACTGAAGAACTCACTGTTAGGAGAAACCTGGTTTATAGCGCTGTTGGGGGAAACACCAACATCATAACAGAGATACTTGGCAATTATGCAGTGACAGAAACACAAGAGTGAAGGTGCAGTACTGGGCAGAAAAACAAAGTTATGTTTTTACAGAAACTTGTTGGTGTCTTCCTCTTCTGTTACGATTCAAGGCTCATAATTTCTTTGCTGGGGCTTTCCACCCCTCTCTTGTTAACTTACTTTTTGTGTCTCAGGGCCTTTCTACTCCTCACCACACTACATGGATAACAGAAGTGCTGCAAGTCCCATGGTGGGACAGTTTAGTCTCTGAAGTTTGAGTTCATAAGAGAGCAGTTCTACCACTGCAAACTTCTCCAGGCTACTTCCAGGGTGTCCCACACTACCCAGAACTACTTCTGAAGACGGAACACTAGTCCTGTTATATACAGCTCTTTCCATCCTACGTGTCTGCTGACAATTATTTATTGAGTACTACATTAATAGTCTTCCAGAGTCATGTATGTCACTAAGTCATTATCAGAAGTAACAGAAAGGTTTAGGTCCCCACTACTGAAGTATAACCTATCATAAAATCTCAGAAGAAAGATTTTGAAGCGGGTACAAAATTCGCAGATTCCTGTCCCCTCTCATCTGCTTGGAGGACAACACTTTACCTGCAGTCACAGAGATTAAAAACTTCTCTAGCATTCAGCCAAAGCAAATTATATTTTGAGATATAAATTAATTTGTAGTAATCTGTTTTTACAAAGGATTAAATCGTTTCAAAATTACCAAAATGAGACATTTTGGTTTTCTTAAATGAGATTTTTTTCCCCTCTCCAGATTATCTTTTCAAAACCATCATCAAAATTCTGGTCTTCTACTGATCCAAGAAAAAACAGAACAGAGGAAGGAGATTGCAAACTATTTCCCACCCACGTCTATTAGATACTGTCCTTAGATACAGTAGCTAAGCATCTTCTTTGATGTTATTACTGTAACTGAAATCTCAGCAAATATGTCAATGATTTCTAAGATACCATCGCAGGACTGTACATTGTAGTTAGATTCATACATATATATGAATATACATATATATGAATATATATGTACAACATTTCTTGCTGCCCTTTTACCAAAGCCAACAGAACATAAAGTATATTCTGTGTGACAAGAAGGGAATGACTTTGCCTTTGCATAAGTCTCTGCCCAGAAAGTACAATAGATCAAAGAGGTCTTGGATGGATCGTCCATTCAAACAGAAGTATTAAACATATTACTAATCTGTCATTCCTTGTTCATGCTTCATGACTTGTTAGAATGTCTTTTTACTGACTCTATCCTCTCTTGTTTTTGGGGGTGGTGGTGGTGTTTGTTTTTTGGTTTCTGTTTTTTTGTTTTCAAAGATATTAAGTACAGAAGCATGGTAGAACTGCTTATATTTATAACAAAATAATTTCACATGCTTGGCATTCTCATTTGACCACTTGTCATATCCACAGTATTGAAAATTTCCAAGAAGCCCATTTGTAATGCTGGAGTCACAAAGAAGTTTAAATGTATAAACCAACACATGCTCAGATAAGTAAATTATAGAACAAGAAATAAAACCCCAAAGTCATAGACAATGGCACTGTTCTTCTGACAAGTATACTTAAATAAGGCATTAAACTTCCTTATTCTTATAAAATGTATCAGGAACATTGTGATTAGCTTAATGGAAATAAGCTATGACAGATTTTGGTTGAAAAAGATTCAGTTTACACTGTGGGGCAAAATTATTTTCTCTATAATATTGTAGTATAGAGATTCTGTAGAAACATGTAAGTCCAAGTGAGGACAATTTGACCAATAATGGTAATCCTGCTATTTTTATAATTCTTACTTTAAGTCTATTCAGATACCTAATATCTACAGAAGGAGGTGGACACTGCAGAACTTAAAAAGGAAATGCAGTTTAGAAGATTCAAAACATTGGTTTTCAGTGACTTCCAAACCAGCATTTAAAAAAAAAATTCTTATAAAAACCTTTTGCCCTGCCAATCTAAGAAACTTTTTTTCTTGGACAGACTCCAAATGCTGTTAAAGTTGTGCATCACTGAGATTAATAGTGATATAAAGGGAGTTCTGAATTTTATTACGAGATTGTACTGATGTATTGTCTAGGGGCAGCAATTAAGCACTGGCAAGTATTTCTATGTCCTAATTTCTGGTAACAAAAATTCAGAGAGCTTGAAACTAGTACTAGGGTAGAATATAAAGTTTGATACATGCACTTATTTGACCTGGAAATCAAGAGCCCGGTACACAATCCTAAGTCCTTATACACACAACCAGTCTCTCCAATCATAGTGCACTGAAGTTATTTCTGTGCACTGGAATTTTACCTAGAAGAGAATCCTGCTGACATTAAAGTTCCTTTGCACAATTTGACATACTACTTTGATTTTGAAAACTCATTTTGCTGTCATTTCATCTATTACCCCAAACCTTCTTTGGGACTTAAATCCTTTGCAAAAGCCAACCAGCTGGAAAAAGGATTTCATATCTTAAGAGCCACAGCCACACATAGGCCTGCCATGCCAGATGGCTTATGTAGGGCATATATATTCCTCACCCTTCTGCAATAACATTTCTCTTTTCTGACATCCACCTCATCCTTCACTAATATTACAATATCACCAAGCAGGGAACCAGGGAGGAGAAATAAGGACTACTGTCCATTTTAAATTCATTACTTGCTCATTGCGTGTTGCTTAGTAAATGAAGCATATATACACCCTTCACACAAGAACTTTTGAGGATTCCCCATGCTCTTCTGTAGATACCAATGCAATCTGTAAGAATCTGGCTGGCACTGGGCAAGAGTGAGGAGAGAGTCTGGGACATCACAGGGACATTGCACAAATCAGAGACATGCAGTGCTACTACCTGCTGCAAGACAGAAGCACAGACAGCTTCCATGGGGCAGCACACAATAACCAGTATTTATTTTGTTTGTTTTGGATCATTAGCAGAGAAGTCAACATATCCCACGCACACCAGCTGTCAGGGGCTATCTAGAGAATGCTTCACTGGCCACAGAACTGTAGAACTTAGAGATAAAAATGGGTCAGTCCAGGCCTTTTCAGAATAACATTGTTTCTTACACAGCCCCTGCCTACAGCTTCTGCAGTTTATTTTTAAAAGCCCCTGAGAGTAACAAAGTACCTGATATTCAGCTTACCTTTCCCTTTTTCTTAATTTCATCTTGATTTTCCTAATTATATTACCATGTACCACACTAATTGATGTTCACACATGGCCAACTCAGCTACAGCTGGTCAAATTTACTGTGTCACACACCTAGCACAATTTGGGATTCCTTAAAATTCCAGTTGTGTTAGTTAAGCATTGCCTATAAATCGGAAAATACAACTGCACTACTTTCACAGTTCTTTTCCTTTTTCCAATGGTTTGTGCTAAAAGAAAGACAGGATCTCAATTTGCATTTACCTGTTTCCACCTCTTCCCCCCATGTCAATTAGCTCAAACTACCACTGTCATAAAAGAAAATCCCGATGACTGGAGAGAAGCCTTCCACTTGTATCCCAAATACAACACACACCCCCCACCCTACCTCCAGGCATCCGGGATAAATCTACTAGCAGTTTTGTTTGTGATACTGTTATCAGATAATGATACTGCATTTCACCAAGAAAAGAGCAGTCTGCAAATTAAGAAAAACCAAACACATAAACATCTGCATTAAAGTCATGGTAAAGCATTCTAAAACGAGCTGTAACAATTCTATGGTACTAACATCTCCCTCACTACCACTATAATTGTTTCACAAGTTAAGGTATGATTGTGAGGTTATGTGACACATCTGCAATGCAGGGAATTACTAGCAACCCATTTTACAGGACAGGAGGCAAAGTGATATAACCAGGGTTATATGGACAATCTGTATTAAAGCACAAACCAATCTCATGCTAACACCAAGCCACAGAAAATTTCTTCCTCTGAAAATTAAGTTACAAAATTCTTGTAAATTGTACAAAGTGATAGGGTTTAAACAGATGACCACTTACACTCATACAAATACCCTGCCACTACACTACCAAGCTACCACCTTCCCTTCTCCCTTTGTCTAATTAGCAAGAACACAGTAATCTCCATTTTAGTGTGCCAAAGGACACAGCACATCTCTGAGAGGTGCAGATTGAGGTAAGGTCTATTCTACCTACGTCGGGGACAGGGAGTAACTAATGTGGGTTAACACAGAGCAATCTTTGAAAAAAACTCTCTAAGCATGCTGACAAGAAAATTACTTTTGCCTGAGGCAAGCAGGTAGTTTGTGGGATCTCCCCAATCACTTCTTCACCTCTGCATATTTACCTGTAAAAAGCACCTCCTCCATCAGAACAACTGTACACAACAGGAGACCGGTTTAGAAATTCAAGGCATATCAAACCAGAGCAGCAAGGCAACGCTGATTTGGTGAGTACTGCATCTATTTTAGCACCAAGCAAATTCACAAAAAAGGTCAGGATCTAACCCAGGTTACACAGGTTTCTATGGACTCAAAATCAAGCACAACAATCACAAGGCAGAAAGCCCACGGGAGGGCAAGGTGCAGCATGACACAGTGCTAACTGCTGAGGAAGAGCAGAAGGCACCAGAGGACAGATTTTCATCACCACAAATGTGTTGGTCTTTTTTGGTAACAAAAAGGTAAATAAAATTTATTTTTCTTTACCACAAAAGGCTTGCATTGAACCAAAAATGAATGAAAAATATTATTAATGATTCAGTGGGGTGGCATTCATCCGATACTAAGGGCACTTGAAAGCAGGCTTTACCATCCCAGTACTCACCAGGCTACTTGTACAAAGCCATGCAGCCGCTGCATCTTTCCTGGAAAGCTCTAAGCTTTCTCATGCTCTCAGTGGCAGGGTGGCAGGCGGGCGGCATGGCCTCCTCCAGAGCACTCCTGAGCTTCTCTCCCCAGCAGCCATGTGAATTCAGTTAGCACAGGAAGGAGCAGAAAACCATCTCCTTGTACAACAAAACTCTCCTGCCATCCTCACTGAGACATTACCATGTAGCACAGGTTGCTTCAAAGGCACTTAATAAGAACGCATTAATCTTGAGTACGTCACCAGCAATTACTAAGATTTAGATGGCAGCACGGGAGCACAGACACCAAAGTGCATCACAGTTCACGCCTCGAAAGGACAATGTCCCATGAGGTAATCTCTATCCGCACAACTACACCCTCACCCCAGGTTTTGGGTGCCCATGCCCAGGCGCTGGCAGTGGGGGCTGCGGGGGGCTCTGTGAGGAGAGGCCGGGGCTGCCCCGGGCTGGACAGGGCCGGTTCCAGCCGGTTCTGCAGCCGCCCCAGCGCAGGGCACGGCTGAGCCCGTCAGCGACGCTGGTGGTGCCTCTGTGGAGGCGTCTTTGAGAAAGGGCAAAACGCTGCCCGGCAGCGAGGGGGAAGTGTGAGGAAAAGTGTGAGGAACAGCCCTGCGAGCACCCTGTGTTAGGAGGGCAGGAGGCCAGCTTCATGGCCCTCCTCTGCCCTGCTGACTGCACCCCTTGGAGCCCACTGAAACCAGAGGTAAGATGACACCAGAGAGTACACAAATGAGTCTTGCAAATGTGAAAGAGCAGCAGGCTCCGTTTTACTGGGGAAAACAAAGGGAGACAAAACTTCTCCTCTCCCTCTGACAGGAGCTGATGCCTGGCGTGACGCCATTGCAGGCACTCTGCCCAGTCCTGCCACCTTCCACAACAGCTACCGCTGGCCATGGGGACACTGCCAGTCCAGACATACAGACAGAGAGCTGGTGACGTTCAAACCCGTCTTTTATATGGTAAGCTCCCCAAATTGTCACACTCTTCAATTTCTGCATCTTTCTGAAAGTAATGCATCCAAGAAGCAGACAAATGAGCACATCTTAAATTAAGATCACCAAACAATTTAGTAAGTAATCATTAATACCTAAGGAAAGAAAAGCAGTGTCCAAGCAAATTCCAGTACTCAAACACACCGAGTACTGTATCAAACCACACATCACACCCCAGCAGTAAGAAAAAATGGCAAAATCCAGATTCAGAGGAATCTGCTTCAGCGCCTGTGGGTACAGCTAAACAAATAATTCTGCTAATCAAAGACTTTTAGCATACTCACTCCCCTAGAACAATTTGCACATCTCTGAACTGCTTGGGTGCTTGTCAAATGGATTTGAACACACAGAAGCCAATCTTTTACTTTCACTTTTTCAAAATGCTTGAGCGATTATATAATATTTAATAAACTACACCTGAGACTCAGTAATATACCATTCATATCTTTTACATTATATGGCACCATTTTTATTGTGCATGCAATATTTTTAATTTATTTTTTCATTAAAGATGGCAATTGGTATTATATATTTTTACAACAGAGGAAATATTCACCTATTTTTCCTTCATGCAAATGAGATTTCCAAATATTAAAGAAATTTGAAATGTCTTTATAGATTTCTGATTACTAGTAGTATTCATTGCCATTGAACTGTATGGAGAACAAAAAAGGAACAAACCAACTTACCTTATTGAATGTGTCCATAAATCTACTATATTAAAATTAAATTCAAGCTGTAAAACATAAATATATTTCACTTCAGGGAAAAAAACCCTGGGGGTTGAGAAGCAGGGAATACCTTAAACCTGCACAGAACTGCATGGGTCATGATATCGTTCCCATCTATACAGACTATTCTTGGGAAATTGGGATGCCAAGGCAAAGTAGGATGCTTATTGGGAGGATGTGAAGACAGAGCACGCAGTTAAACTGCACAGTGACCCCATGAAAAAAGGTGGAACTGGTGGTTCCAATTTCAATTTTGTAGCAGGATCCCAAGACTCAAACAAGGAAAGTGGTGCAAAGCAGATTTTGCCTCTTGAACTGCTCTAAACTCACTGAATCCCAAAAGAGATGGACACCAGGAAAATGTATAAATGTGTGAATCTCATGCAGTTAGGTATTTTTGGTATTTCTGGGGTGGCAATACTGCCTTCAGCTACAGATTCTTATTTAATACAGTGATTGCCAAACATATGGGGCTTTGATTTATCAGAGATGATCTCACAACTCTGCTGGGGTGGGTTCTTGTGCTGTGGGTGTTATAGTTGACACAATGAAATTGCATTTTTATCTGAATCATCCACATTTAAAGTATTTTTTACTCCTCCACTTCCCTAGGATGTGTCTCTCTACAGGAGCAGTTCCAAGTGTAAAGTTTGGTTTGGATGTCTCTGAACTTCAGAGCTGCCCTGAACATTTAGATTCAAGACAGCTAATATTTGCCTAATATATCTTGACAAAATGTTTTAGTAGACTCAAATTCAAGTTTTTGTGAAGTTGGCCTTTGTGTTGGTCCATTCCTATTTTCAAGGCCCAGCCCACTCACTTTTTTTCATGTGCAGTTCAGGCACCAAAGTAGACTGATTAGTTTCTGACTTTTAACACAGCGTTGCTTTTTTTTTTTTTTTTAAAAAAAGCAATTTTAATTTTAAAATGCAATCTATCATTTGTGTGGAACCGGCAACAGCATGGATGTAAAGTTAAAAGAAAATGATCAGACCACATAAAGTTAATAATGTGGTGCTAGCAAGAACATTTAATTGATTTACAGTGCAGCTCAATATATAATCACCGTGCTATGAGTAAAGCTATAAGGTAGCCCATCAGTTCTTAGTGGGCTTCCTCAAGAGCTTCATTCACAAGCCTATTAATTAGCTTGGGTCTTTCAGTGTCCACCATTCAGATTTAAATCACTTGTTTCCCATTATGCTGTGTACTATCACTGCAGGCCCATAAAATCAGGCATTAATAATTTTATCAGCAGGGCTTCTGGAAGTCAACTTTAATTATTATAGGTGAAATCTTCCCAATCCTGGCAAACAATAATGATTAAAATACACCAAAGTAGTAATTCAGGGATAGTGTTAAACACTGGAGTATGTTATGGTCAAATACCATAAAGTTCATTCCTCTTAGTAGGAAAGAACATTTAAGATCAATATATTTTAAAAAATGCCAGAAAAGACATGTTTTTTCAAGCAAATTCAGATCATGAATTGATAAATTTAAGAGCCTTTCAAGTTCTTTAAATGCTGCATTTTTCATCATACACCTTCTAGACTTTGTGATTCAGTTCACAGGAAAAATAAGCCAGACCATAGGGCTAAAACTGACAGCAATATTTACTAAGTGTGTCACATGCACAAAATAATTATATTTAATTATTTTTAATATTTAGTTATTCATTCAAATTGAATACTTCCATGTAAAATGAATTATTGCATTACTTAATGTCATGTTCCTCACTTATATTTGAGCATGGCTTTGATTTACATTGCAAACTAAGATCTACAGATTGTCAAAGTCAGCTTCAACAAATTAAAAAAAAGCAAACAGGACAGGAGTAAACAATAATATAACAGTCACAAATCAAATGCTCTCTACACTCCTGTGGAATATAACAGCTGTTTCCTGAGATTTTAAAAACATACTATGATTTAAATCTCCTTAACAATTTGACAAAATAATTTTATAGCACTTTAACATATTGCCTGCAAATGAATCTGACAAGCAATGAAGAAAAAATGTTCTTGGTACCATTTCAAATCGTATTTGTTGTGCCACACAAACAATAAAATTTAGAATTTCAGTTTTAAACTAGAGCTACATCATCATCTGTGACTTGTGATACCTAAAAGAATATTAGAGACCAGCAATCTTTCAGGCTCACATCCAGCTATGACTGAGGTTCACATTTCTTTCACTTACATTCCCTTGTTCAATGTTTAGCTGTTACTTATTTTTTCAGTGAAAACAGTACCACAATAGCAAAATCCTCCTTTTCATCAGCCATGCTAACTGAAAAATACTAAAAATCAGCAACATGGAATCCTATACCTCCAATACGCATACAGTAGCCTGTTTAGGGATTCAACCTTGCGAATTACTCCATATTAGGATTTAGAAAAAAAATAACAATTGATGCTGTTAATAAGAACTTCCTTATTACTATATAAGACAGAAAAATATAAACAAACATCTCCAATAGTTTATATTATGCTATAAACCTTCCAACAGTCAGAGTTAAAATTAAAACCAAAGCAAATAGGCACTGTCAAGTTACACCACTTGGCTATTACTAGACTTCTTGCACTGTCCTGTGAAGCAGCTGGTGCTTGCTGCTCTTGGGGCAAGGACATTGCCCCTCTAATACAATTGTTCTGATTGTCTCTCATCCTATATTCTTTAAATCCATCTTACTGGGGCATGGTATGCAACAGCTAGAGAAATTAAATAATTCAATTTTATCACTTAAATGAAAACAGAATTTTTATCACTTAACTAAAAACTGGATTTCAGTTGCATTGAAAACAGCGATTCATTGGGTCAGCACTGTGCTAAAGACAGTAAACCTTACAGATGAGAGGAAGCAAAATGCTTATTGCAATACCTCCGAGTTATAGAGGATGTATTGCATTAAAACACACTGCTGGGTAGCATTTAGGAAATGCTAAAGAGAGACAACTGAAAGAGATAAAAACCCATATCCTGCTATGAAGCTTAATGCAAAATTCCCATAGATGCCAACAGGTAACTCTATCACAGTGTGGCAGGTTTGGGGCCAAAGGCAGAACTGTTAAAGATATTTTGAAGATTACGCCAGATTTTGAGATTCCAAAATCAAAACACTTCACAGTAGTGACTACCATGAAAAGTTTGGTTACATTTTGCAAACCATGTATAATAAAGCTTTGTAAATGAATGTACAGAAGTACCTTAATCTATTATCCCCCTTAAAGTCAATGAAAGGCTGCTGAGAAAAGCCTGACAGTTTCATTCTAGCTACAGTGTTAGTAAGCAAAACGCCTAGCAGATATAGGGGGAAAAAAACCCACATTTCAATAGCTGACAAACCTCCCTTACACTGTGTAGTAGCGCCACAGCTTTGTCTGGGTATATATTTTGCTGTTTTCTTTCACATGTAATTGTAGTTCTTGTTCACCAAGAGCTTTGAAAATCTCAGGGAGTCTTAGGAAGCATAAAGTTATTAATTGGGTTGTCCTGTCAGGATTGAGACTGAAGGGTAACTCCATCTTTCCGTATGCCACGTCCTGTAACAGAAGTATGCAGTTCTCTATTTCAGTAATTGCTTTGCTCAGGGACATTGAAGAACGGTTGTATTGAATATGCATCTATTTACAATATGTCAGTCAAAGCCTCTAAATATAACAACATTAAGCTCCAGCAACATTCTCGCAGGGCAATACTTCTTAGTAAACACTCATGGATGGATTTTGGAGGCTCTTTGTCTTTGCAGTAAAGAGTCAAGGCTACATATACTATCACTGTTCACAACAAATAAGATCTAGGACAGCTGATGTTCCTTTTTACGTGACAGCATGAGCTCTGTTTCAGAGCTTTGAAGAAAAAGCCACAGACCTTGAATTAGTTCACGTAATCATTTTGACACTGCTGAAATCTATATAACACTGATGAGATATTTCACTTGTCCTATTCAGGTGGAAGAATCCTGAAGCCTGGAGTAGTCTGTATATGATTTCACATGCTTTCCATCACCACCTTCCACCTTCAGCAAAATCATTTACTGTCTTTCACTCTAAAGGTTTATTAATTCGATCAAGGGCAAAGGATAGGTAGCATGTTCCACCAGTTAATAAAGTTTATAAAGCACTAGGGGATCTACTTGGATGAGAATCATCACTGAAATGCAAGACTTAATCAGACCAAAACCAGCTGTTAATGCCAGAGAGATGTAAAACTCATTTAGAAATTAGAAAGGGTGGCTAAGCAAGCAGACAAAATTGAAAAGTTGTATTATGAGACACAGGTGCAAAGACTTTTAACCTAAGTTAAGGTTAGGCTTTTAAGGCTTAAAAAGAAAGTACTGTGAAATGCACCTGAGGTGAGTAGTTGAAAGGATACTCAGACACAATGGATGTGCTGATCGTAAGAATTTACAAATGGGGGAGGAGTAGGAGGTTCCAGCAGAGAAAAAAGATTTTAAAAATATTTAAACACTGAAGCTCTATCAACATTATAAGCTAGGAACTACAATAGAAGTGACAAAATTAGAGAGCTTTAAAAGAATACTGTATAATCCAATGACAATTGAAAGAGTAACCTGCAAGCCAGTCTGAGCAGACGCATCAGAGATATGGCTGGGTGTTCAGAATGGTTCTGGACTATGTGTAAATAAATCGGGTGATGTAACAAGTGTTATTACAGTGCCATCTAGTGCAAACGAGGCGTTTGAATGAAGATGGCAGACGGGTGAAATCTCTGCAGCCCACAGCACCACCACTGCCTGCCCAAGAAGGGGAGAGCCTCTCCACTGGGGCCATGGTAGCTAGAGAGGCCATCCTGCTTCTTGCTAGGAGTTAGGGGATCTGGCTCAGAGAGCAATTAGAAAAATATTTTCATTCTTGCTTTTGGGTGAATTGGCCATTTGAGTATCAGTGTCATGCATTTAGCATTTTTAAGTATCTGGATTATGTGCTGGGCTACTTTTCTCCATCATAGTCACTTGCTCCTCCCTCAGTCACACAACTGAGAAGAGCTTTGTGCTGACAAACAGAAAATGCTCTGAACATGAACAAATATAGCTCTGATTTGCCTGAATGAGAAAAAGCTATGATCAGCTTAACAAGAAAATAGTCTGTGAAATACTCGCAACAATTCCCAATTCATATAGACTGGTACTTGGGCTCTGGCCAACTTTGTACCTGCAACTGCTCGCAGATATGGGAAGCCCATTTCTCTCATGATGATACCTGAAATATTGACAAGGTGGTTGATGCATCAGATGACAAGCTGAGAAGAATAAGAGAAACAGTGGTTAACTGTGAGTGTTGCAGCTGTTAAATTCTAAAGCGAACCTGTTAGACTTACTGTACCACAGGGGTTTTGCAAACTCTTTGAGGAGGAGATACGAATCCCAGCTGCTCACAAAGCTACAAAGAAAGCCTGGTTAGTTACTGTGCATGCAGGTGACCTTGGGGCAGCTCAGTCAGATCCACAGGGGAACTCCATGAAGGAAGAGCCACTCCAAAATGCTGGCTTTGTTACAGAATTTTCTATTCCATCTTTTGTAAAGACAGATTTGGGTCCAAAATGAGAATGTCTGTTCATATCTTTGCCATGCAAGTGACAAATACTCATTAAATCCACAGTAGTTTCCATGTGAACCCTGGAGACAAAAAAAGAAGTTCTAAGGCACAGCTGCCATACCAGTTTCAGAGCAGTTTTGTTCATTTAACTTCCTTCAAATTATACAGTCTTTTATAAATTTTGTAGGCAATATAGAAAAGCATAAAACTTCCTATAAAAATTCTGAGATAATTGCTTTGTGACACATGGGCTGTCCCTGCTACTTCACAGGGAAGGGCACCCAAAATGCACGTCTTGAGCAAGTACAGGAGGTGCAATTCCACTAAGAGTGCAGTGGAAACACCTTCTCCTAGCAGGACTGTATGAACAAGCTTCACTCTCTTGCTATACCCACTGCTGCTTTTTGATGTCAGAGCTCTGCAGCCTGAGAGACAGGCAATGAATCAAACCTGCTTTACACAAAATGAGAAAATTCCTCTTGAGATCACAAATCACAAATCAGGAGCACTACACTTGTCTCCTCTCCTGCCTACACACAGACATGCACCCATACACGTGTCCACCTTATAAGAGAAGTAAATGATACAATTACTACCTGCCTAACAACCACAATGCATGCAGAAATGTTTTCCATATTGCTTTACTTCCTTAAGGTCTTTCATGGAATGATGATTCATAAAAATAGTGTATGGGCCCCACATGGTTTCGTTGGATGGTCTCAATGTCCAAAAGCCAAAATAAAGAGAGAAGACATGTTTGTTTGGATATCTCTGATCTCGAGCTGGCCAGAGACTTGTTTTAGACTCTGCTCAAACTACACTTGAAACTATCCTTCCTGAATGCAGGGAAGAAATCCAGCTTTTTTGTTTTTCCCTAGCTCCTTCCACTTAGACATTCTGTATACAGAGGTCCCACATAAATCCCAAACCCTTTGTTTTGCCATTTATGGTTCCCTAGAGTCATATTACAATAGCTTTGATTAAAATACAAACCAAGTGAGTAATTGCAGGCTTTTTAATTTTACAGTGTCAGTTTGTCATTGTAATGGATATGTTGGAACACAAAAGTCTCTTAATGAATTAAAGGAAATGCATATTTAGAAGGACTTAAAACTGCCCATGACCAGCAACCTCATACACTCACACAAAAATAAGAGGGAGAACAACTTTTGTTGTCAGTGATACAAACCCCCAATAAAAATGATGAACTGTATGTCCTCCTGACTGCAGCTCTCAAAGTGCCCTGTGGCTTCATAGGATATCATTAAGCGGAACTCTTGCGTACTTGTTTTGAAAAGGCCCTTCCATCCATATATGTACCCATAATGCTGAAAAAAAGTTATTTTTACAACAGTTTAATAGAAAATAAAAAGGAAAATGCTCAGTTAATATTGTTTGTCCCCTCCAATCTGTAACATCTCATCTTAAAAGAAGTAATACTTACATTTCAGGGATGTTTGTTTCCAGGAGGCAGATGCTTGATCTCCCTTCTGCATGTTGTTCATCATTCAGTGTGCGTTTCACAAAAGACACAGTGAGAAGCATATTGTAGTGGAAGTGCTGGAATACCATTTTTATTGTGAAGATCTAATGAGTAGATCTAATCACACACAGACTACCCCTCTGATAAGCAGAGTAAACCCAACTATCGTTAAGGAAACTGATAAATTTTTCCTGACGCACACTCCAAACAAGTAGGAAAGCCATTTTGACAGCTGTTGTAAATAGCAAAATACAGGGTTGAACATTTTCTGTTATTTAAAGGACAGCAGAGTAAAATAATCATTAGGGATTTGCATGCATATTACAAAAGTAATATGGCTGGTAGAGAGCAGTTCATAAAGGAGGGACCCGCTCCCACTCCATCCCTGCTACCAGTCTTTTAAAGCAACAATAGGGAACAGCAGAACTACAATGTCACTGCTGCAGTCATGCCACAGAGTACTTATGCATCATTGTTAATACCACTAGCTATTATTCTTCAAATAACACATACCAGATTAAACTGAATTGTAAAATAGAACACCACTTTTTCCTTCCACTTTCTGCATGAAAATTACATGCACATGTGTGCACACAAAGTGGTAAATGCAGAAATGAATGCAAATTTTATCCTTTTCAGGGAAGGCATTTCTGGGCATTGGAAAAGAAACAGAGCTTTTAAAAAAAAAAAAGAAGAAAAAAGACCAGAAACAAAATATGTTTTTCCCCATATCCCCTCTACCAAGGCAGAGGCAAGGCTTTCTTCATGGCCCATTGCTCCCCTCCCAGTGTCTCTTGGTGCATACACAACTCGTAAAGATTTCTGGTTTTGGTGGTCTCTGCTTTCCACAGGAAAGCAATTTCTCCAGCTGAAAAAATCAGAAGGTAACACCACACCCAAGCTGTTTAATGCAGCTGTAACTCTTGCCTGGACTTCCTTGGCAATTTGCCAAGTTGCACTGTTAGAATGACTCAATTTTTTTTTCTTATTTTAACTTAAATCCTCAGACGTGACAAGCACCTTTGATTCGTAATGATCAGAAAGTGGGAAGTATTCAGTAACTCTTCTATTCCAGCCCTGAGACCATAAGCTTATTCCACACTCTAAAGATTTTAATAGCTGTTCCTTAGCATTTATGCACCAGCCTTTTAGGAAAGCGTTTTCCATTTTTGAGAGATGCAGCTCCGGCTGGACCTAGGCAAACAGAGTGGCAGGGCAGGGTGACACTGGATTTGGAAATAGGAAATACACATTTATAATCTGCATCTTCTTTCCATAGGGCTCTTCCCGCACCGACTAAGCATACTGCAAGATTATGTCATTCTGCTACTTTCTACCCACATCCCAAACCCTTCTTTTTGGATTTGCAGCTCTTTAATAGTGTCAACACCACTCCACTGTAGCCCCCAAGTTTTACTCACATTGATGACTACATTGAATAAGACTCCAATTCAGCAAACACTTGTGCACCCACTTGATTTGAAGTATGCACATGGTCCAATTGACTTCAGTGAAGTAAAGCATATGGATAAGTACAGGGTAAGGACTAAGACTGAACGCAAACGTTTACCAGATACTGCCATACAATCATACTTAGTATTGCTTTACTTATGGTGACTAAACTTAACTAGATTTTTGTCCACAGGAACATCCACATCCACACCTCTTACACCAATTACTCTGAGCAAAACTATTCCATACAGCGTCTGTTAAAATGATCCCTTCACAACCACTGATTTTATAACTCTTGCAAAAATATCTCAGTCCCCCACTTTTATTTGGCAAACAATTTCTAATACATGAAGGAAATAAATATACTTTAACAAATTTACCTCCCTTCACTTGCATATGGTTTTCTGCTAAAAACCAGCCCTTTTCCCAAAAGCAGTATATGTTTGATAAGCGCAAATTGACTCTGCTTCCTTTTTTTAGCAGAGGGATGTATGTTAAGAAATAAAAATGCAAGCAATTGTTCCTCCTGCTTGCTATTCATTGCTCAAATACTGAAAGTCTCTTTATGAATAACATGAATTGATGTTCTTGTCAGTAGCAACAATATTTACAGAATGTATGTTACATTAAAGAGGAAATTGAAAGTAAAGATGTGATTCCACTAAAAGAGACAATGAAACATGCAGACTATCTCACCTTTGCAAAGTCCGCTCACCTTTTGTCAAGATGTTTTGCTTAGTATTCATAAACCTTCTGTATTTGATGTTGACTATTTAAATCAGTTATTATCTGTCAAAGTGGGTCTCTGCAAATGTTTGTGGTATCAGAAAGAAATAAACAGCAAGTTGTTATAAAGCATAACAAAAACCTTTTCATAAGCTTTTCATAGGCTATAGAAAGTTTCCACCACTCAGCTAAGGATGTTCCTTGTGGGAAACACAGAGAAAGTGTTCTGAATGTGAAATACAGAACTAAAACAGCTAGTCTGATTCACTGAAGTCTTTCAGTGTACCTAAGGAACTACTATAGGAACCATTAGCATAGCAGCTTAGTGCCAAATGCTATCATTAAAATTGACATAGAGCTGCTCATAGTGCAGACTACAAAGGTCCCATCAATACCAATGAGCACAAGAGGATACCTCATCTGAATAAATGTATCTCTACGATTTTCAAGCTGGTGGAACTATGGTGCTTAATTCCTTCCCAATATTTTGTTAAAAAAAAAAAAAAAAGTTCATTTTCCTTAAAGTAGTTCCTGAACTCGTGAAAGGAGAAGAACGATGCATTCAGCAGATAGTTCTTAGGGTGGATGGCAAATGATCACATTTTATTATTTACTTGGAGATCAATAAATACACTTCTAGCCCAAGTGTTTTATACCCCCACAGCCATTGGAAGTACAACCAAACTCACAACTCATAACATCCAAATTACATTTCCTTTTCTGCATACACAGAAGCACAATGCACCAAAACATACCACAAAAAAACAGTGAGATTCTACCTTTCTTTACATTATCCAAAACATCTTTTTGAGAGGCTTTTTGACCAAGGGAACAGGGGAGAGAATTCCAGAGCCAGACACCTGAGAGCAGTGTATTTTGTCAGCAGTGACCTCGCCTCTCTCAAGGAGAAACCAACCGCCTTCCCAAAGGAAGGAGGGAATCAGTTAGTTCAGGAGATTGCTGAGGAGCCTTGCACAGACTCACCATAGAGAAAAAGAAGTATAAAATAGGGCCTTTTAAACAAACATTTTGAAATTATGGACTTGCTGACACAGACCACTTAACGGAATTTACACAGTAGCTGTTAACAAAATACATCTCTGGGTAACCAACTCCCTCCACCCCAAAATACCTAAGCCA
Source organism: Aptenodytes patagonicus (assembly GCF_965638725.1). NCBI lineage: Eukaryota > Metazoa > Chordata > Aves > Sphenisciformes > Spheniscidae > Aptenodytes > Aptenodytes patagonicus. The sequence continues at coordinate 14,426,782 of NC_134959.1, forward strand.
AGTAATAAAGTGTAGTGAGTAAAAGAAATGAATTAGAAAAAACAAACAAACAAAAACCCCAAAACCAAACAAACAAAACACAAAAGAAAAGACCAAAACAGGACACCTGGAGAAAGAGGGAAGGTGTAGTTATTATTTTACCACACTGTATTTCATCCAAAAAAAGCTATTTCAAAAGACTGCTGCAAATTAAAAAAAAAAAAAAAATCCTAATGATACTGAATATATGCAGTAGGGGCCATGCACGAATGGAGAGATGATGCCTTTAACAGGTTTTTCTGTTAGGTTACATTCAAAGCAGACAATTATGCAAATAAAAAGAAGGAAAACTCTGTAGAGGAAAATACTTCCCTCTCACAGGAATGAAACTGAAAACAGTATTAATCATATGGCTCGGGAGTATTTGGTATTAAGCACTACTAGTGACAAAAGATAAAAAATAATAATTCAAATGCATTTCAACTGTCATATACATCCATTAATATTCTTTTCTCTCAAGTTTTACATTTCTCATTTCTTTCCTCAATGAAAGAGGAAAATGGCTTATGAGGAGGGATGGAAGGCAAAGAAAACAAATCAAATGGAATTTCAACAGGTAGGTAAAAAGCACGCCATGCTTCAAGCCAAGACAGCTTCTTGAATGCATTTATATTACTGCATAACTGAAGTACTGTGCCATGATTTTGGATAGATTTGCTGAAGACTATATTCCGAAAGCCAAATGGAAAATGCATAGCTACCCAGAAAGTATCATAAGAAATTGTCCTAATTTGTCCATAATAATGATTGTTGCCATGCTACAAATGCAAAAATTTGTATTTTTCAGTGAAAACATACTTTTTTTTTCCTTTTTTTTTTAAGTATGCCTCAAAAATTCATGATTTTTAGCAGACAATTTCCAAAATTGGCGTCAGCAGGCCCATACATCTCATGGCAATACTTGGCAAACCGGACTAATGCCTAAGACGCTCTCCCTTTTGGTTGAGAAAAAGAACGTAATTTTCTTCGAACTGGACAGTGAGACAATGCACAAGTCGTCTTGGATACCTGCAGTCAGTGCAAGAAAGGAGAGAGCAACAGTAGAAAAATCGTGTTACTTTTTTATAATAAATCCGAAATGGAGAGTCAAACTGCCCTTAACTGGAGGGATAATTAAAATATCATCCAGAGGTGAAGGTTCAAACCCCCTTTTGTATGAAACGGTTGACAAACATACTCCAGTAAAAATGCTGTTCTGTTCCTACCAGCACTTTCTGACAATGCTGTTATGGAATTCTACCTTTCTCCTCTTCAGTTCCTCAAGCAAGGTGTTCCGTCTCAAAAATCAAGACAGGTATCTATACATACTCTCTCTCGCCATCAGCCTTGCCGATACACCTAGACATGTGCATCAGTAGCATTCATTCTGCACACCGAATCCGGCCCTTGTTCACATCTCATCTTCAAATCGTGCTCTCATTAATCCTCCGATCTCATCCCTTTCACTGTATCCATACAGATACATGTGACTGAACCTATTATCTCCTTCATACACTGCTCAAGTTATACTGTAAATTGAGACAGTTTGTTTATACAGCCATCTCCCTTTCATATGCTGCTTGCTGGCCCTTATATTTTAATAAACTACTTATCCAACAGAAATGGTACAATGGCCTTTCTCAAAACTTACCTGAAATCCCCAATGACCAGAAATCTGTATAGTGACATGTATTTACAAAAGAGGTTTTCCAGGACTTTTCGTACAGCCCGAGTAAAAATTGGACATTGTCCAAGAACAATTCTTGCAACAGAGAACACAACCACTAATTTTGGAACGTGTTTCTGTTTTATCAAACCCAATATCTGCTTTATAAAAATATGATTCCCCTCCTACCAAGCTGCTGACCGATATATTCTGTTTCTTTTCACTGAAACTTAGTATCATGCTGTGTTTTCATGTTGAGATGAAAATTGGAAAATAGGTATACAGGTTTATTCTGTCATCTTGACAATCTTTTTTCCTTGTGATATTTTAATCCACTTTCTATATGTTCAACATTAACAACTTCTGACATGCTTTTCTTCTCCCATGAAGATAACAACTTCATAAATGACCTTACACTATGTCTGAGGCTTGGAACATGAATTTATTTCCTTTTATCACTTTGTACTAAAAAGGAAGAAAATGAACCATTATTAAAAAGGGCTTTCCTCCCTTCCTTTTTAATTCTCCTTAGGAAAAACAGTTTCATTTCCTTTTATCTTTCCATTCTGAACTACAGGTACAGTCTTATTTTATCACTTGCTGATGCCTTTAAGCATAGTATTTCAGCTCAAATGCATTCCTTAAATCAATGAAAATGAATTAAATTAGTACCTGCAGACAGAATAAATTAAATAAAATGTACAATAATACAATTCTTACACATTTTTCTCTGTGCAGAAACACTAATATTCTGTACCAGACATTAAAATAAACAATTTTATCCCACTAAAATGAAATATCTGTATTTTCAATTTTTTTCTTTATTCAAAATTAAGATTTTTTGAATGACAGTATTCCAAGAGAAAAGGTAATAATCTACTTTCCCACAGAGAAAAGAAAGGCAGAGAATTCTAATTTACATTTTAAAGAATTGTACCGCTTAGAAAAAACACTGGTTTTCTAGGACTGAAAAGTGAATTTCTTTGTTTACCCACAGAACAAAACAAAATCAATAGTGGAAAAAGCGATCTGCATTGTTTCACACAGAGGTTTCTGCTATCAATGTGGTATTTTTAGGAGCAAGACGTTTGTTCACATGCTGGTGTCTGCTTGAAACATGAGTAAGGATTTGAATTTCTGATAAATAGAGTTATCCACAAGAAGCAAGGCTGAGCACACATACACATTTAAAATGAGACACTGAATATTCAGTAACATTGTCATCTGTGATTATTCTAGATGAAATTGGGATTTGCATCAGTTCTTATTAAGTGTTTGGCATCACCTCCAACATCCTTGCTTATAGATTCTGAACTACGTGTTATGAACCTTTCCCAGTTGACCCACAACAAAAAAAAGCATCTTGATTCAAAATAAAGGTGCATTAGAAATTCCTTAGTCAGATAAATAAATTGTGAAAATGAGCTTTTTGACAACTGCTATTTCCGTAGCATCAACAATCTAATCTGTGTGATAGCCATAAACCCAACAGGAATTAATTACTTTAGGAAGTAATAAGGTTACATTAGTGCCATGAATGGCATGCACTCACTAGGTCTAGATCAGGCAGTAGTCCCAAGGGATACTCCACTGTTCCCTCTCTCTTCCTCCAAATTATCTAAAGGGAAAGGGGTTTATGCATCTCCCAGAATTCATTTTTCCTTTGGAAAATAAGGAAAGGTAGAAAATACAGAACAAAAATAAGAAAACTTTCAGACTTGCTTTCCTTTGCTCCTTTCTGCCTTAAGTCTACCTAATTACCTTATTTAGCCCCAGCCTCTAAGCACCTCATGATTTTTCATGTATTAACAAGGCACATTTCAGATGAGGCACAGAGGCAAAACAATTTGCCCAAGCTGCCCACAAGCCCACCGGTTTCTCAAACTCCAGCCTAATGCCATAACCAACAGGCCATCCCCTGGCTTTGCAACAGCTGAGAACCCAGGGCGTTTTTCAAATGTTCATTTTAAGTTTCATTTTAGCATAGCTAATGTTGCCCACAAGAGAACTCATCTTATGTGAGAGTGTGGGGATATTCTGCTGACAAACTCAGCTGATGACAGCTCTCTAGAGCCCACTGATAGTATGTCTGTGGACAGCCAGAGACTCCCTGCTGGGTATCAACGCACAGAATTCATCCCCCTGCTGCCAAACAGGGTCTGGTGTAGTGAAAGAAATAAAAAAATACATCCTGGCCAAAAATAAATCGATGGCAAACACCTGTTTACTGGCAGGCCCCAGATTAAACCTCACACCTGGAAGACCTTCCTTTTAAATAGAAAAAAGTCAGTGTTCATGGTAAGCTATTTTTTAAATTTTGGTGATGGTAGTCTTTTCAAAGAGCTGTGGAAGCACCTACTAATTTCAGACAAAGTCACATATAGAAAATGAGTGAGCATACTTTTTTCCCTAGGATTTGAAACAGGCTAAAAAGAAAAATTATTTCCTCTTATTTTTTAATGAGAACTGCCCACCCCCCAGCAGGTGGAAGGACAGTGCCTGCAGGAGCTTTTTTTGTTAGCTAAAAACTTGGTTTATATAATCAGCATGGTAATTGGTGAGCTCTTTGCTATTAAAAGGAACTCATTACTGCTATATTTTGCTGATTGATCCATACTCATGAAGCAATTTAAAAATGTAAAAAGCATTTTGTGAACCACTTCAAATAAAATCTTCAGTATGAATATTGAGAAAATGTAACTGACAGTTGTCTTTGACTAAACTCCAATCTATAATTCTCTAGCAGTTCAAGCAAATCTACGTGGAACTGGACCTTAAGTCATATATTGTTCTCCGCTACTTGTCAGATTTCCTTTGCAAGGGATGGGGCCTGTTAGATCAAGTGAACACTCACCTCAGATTCTGTGACACTTTCAGAGGTGATCTTGCAATCAGACAAAGCAACAAAGTTCCTACACAAGTAGTTGTAGAGTCACTGGATTCCCCTGGATGACTCTACAGCTTGCAGCGATGCTGCTCTTTTCCCTGAGGGCTCCCAGGAGGCTTGCCATGTCCAGGAATTGGCTTGCCATTAGTCACCTGCAGAGATAGCCTTCTGAGAAGCCATTTGAAAAGAAAATCACCTTTACTCAAAATTAATGATTAGCATGGATGTGAAACTGTTATAGAATGAGTTACTTTCACCTTTGTACTCTCTGCCAAGTTTTCTCATCCTTCAAAATGAACTGATAAATTATCCAACAATTTCTAATATTGAAATGCAAGGAAGGAGGGAGAAGAATGAGGGAGAGATGACAAGAGGGTGGACACGTGTCAACTGTTCAAAGAATTTCCCTTATTCAGGGAAATCTCAAGTGAAATTCTGCCTCCAATGAAGTCAACATACAACTCAATGAGCTCAACATTGCCAGTATTTCAGCCTTGACCTACTGCCTTGAACTCCATCCTCTGGTGCTTCTAATAAGCAGTCTGTTCCTTTCTCCCTGACCAGCTCAGGTGCCACTTCATTTCCAAGCTAGCTGTGGCTCTCAGGCTGACCCCATCCTTTTAGGCATTAAAAAAAAAAAATTGATTCTCCCATTGCCACGGCAATCCAATCTGGTATTTATAGGCTCCACTACAGCGCCAAATCATTTTACAAACTGAGAGGACATCACTAGTAACTGAAATGGATACTTTTTTTGACAGGGATCATAAGTAACTATGGCTGGCCCAATTCACCCGCTATTAAAGTAAAAAGCAGGCTTCAGCGAGAGCTGGGTCAGGCCCTAAAATAATGCACCATGGTCACACAGTGCTTACAATAGGAAGGGAATATGGATTTCAGCTCAGATGTTCATGAGAATCAAGCTAGGTCACTGTCCTGGAGGGCATGAGGACAACCATATCGCTGTTCATGTACTTCTGCATAAATTTGATGGGCACTTTACGTGGACAAGTGGTTTCCATGACTTATTCAGATAATTTTCATTCTATGCTCCCACAGACACTCTCCTGCCAGCATTAATACTACCAATGTGCTGTTTCAGAGCAATTCCTTTAAGATAATGCATTTCAATATTTAAAGGTCTATTTCCCCACTCTGTTCCTTCCCATTTCCATATTTTGAAGAGGAAAGGATTATGTTATTTCAGCCTTTGCTCTTGTTTTTTTAGTCCATTAAGTATTTTTAGGCTTTTTCTTCCACAAAAATGGGTGCTTATAACATTAATTTTGCTTTAAGAAATTTATTCTCGCTTTCAAGCTGCGGAAACAACTCTTACTGAATATTATTTTTATCCTTCTTGGAGACGGGTGATTTATTTTTAATTGTTTCTTTAGGTCAGGATGCTGCTTACCAGTATGCCTACATTTACTGTGTTCATTAATTTAAGCTTTTTTACAAAGTAATATGTCAAATCACTTTCTTCTCCTGGAAAGGGAAGTCATGGTAGATAGAGAGATCAATTATTAATCAGCATTAACCGAAAGTAAAAAAACCCAAGAAACATCTTAAAGACTCAAGTGCTCTTGAGCGAATGAATTTATACCAGATCATACTTCTCCAGCAGAAGTTCTCCTAGGAAATTAAAGCACAGGGAGATGGAGGTCTATCAGAGACCTCAGAGCTTATGAGGTCCTTCATTTTTATTTCAAGGCAAAAAAACCCAACCACTTAAAATTAAAAAAAAAAAAAGGAAAAAAGAAAACAAGGAAAGAGAAAGAAAATAAACAATCTCCAAGGTTACACAAAGATGTACATGAAAACGAAGACCACAGCCAGCTCTTCCAAATATGAAACTCCAGTTAATCCAAATCCAGCTGCCCATCCCCTCAAAGTTAATAGATTAATATATTTATAGAAGTACAGGATCCTAAACCCAGCAGAATAAATTGTATCATCTACAGATTTCAGTAGATGCAAGTAAATACACCCTTTGTTATTTCCTGCATTTTAATTGAACAGATATGAATAAAGTACATGCAAAAACCCTGGAAAAACCCCACTGCTTCTCAATCCTACATATTTATTACATGGATCATAGGGGAGAGCTCATAAACATCCATAAATCAATTTATAGCCTCTTCTGCTAAGCAGCAGTGTATTGAAAAAAAGCCAGTCCAGAACTGCCTTGAAAATGTGATTCAGTGATCTGATATTCACTATGTTTTATGTAAAGTATAAAACTAGCTTTTAACTCTAACATAACATCACTTTTGTCTTTTTATCCTGTATTTGGGGAAGTAAATTTGGACATCATACTATAACTATCACACTGCTGCTGAACTTTCTACCAGAGACTAAAGTCAATATACGGACAAGAGTTCAGCCATTTCTATAAATAAATTTAAAAAAATTATGAGTAACAATTGGGAATTAAACTCTCTTAACAGATTAATTCTAACTTTGCATAACTGATGTTCAAAATCAGATCCACTGACATCAGCAAACTCTGAGTGAAGCCACACGTACCATGCAAGGAGTCCCCCATTTACCACTTGCAGTGAAATCGCTGACGCAGGTGGTGCTGCATGCGCAGCTCTGTACCCAGCTATGGTCAGGGTAACGGTCGATACAATAGCCTATCCCTGACAGCAGACTCTGCGGTGTGTCAGATGCCCAAGGAAAGAGTGCACAAACTGTGCTGAAACCTTTCATTGCTGTATGAACCAAATATCTGAATATGAACCACGCTGGGAAACCCATGGGCTTAGGTCTGTACTAACACTTCTGTGACCTACTCATTGCTACAGGCCGTACTAGGAAAGCAAGGGGATATGGTAAGAAACCTAGATGACAGTAACATAGAAAGAGGAAATCATAAGCTACTGCAGCGTCATTGATCTGTGTAAGAAAAAGCAAAGCTGAGAGCACGTGAAATGCATTTTCCTGGAACCACTCTTTCCAAGAATTGAAAGCAGAGAGTGAGGCCACAGACCAGAAGAGGAAAGTCAGCTGAAGAGTCCTGCTTCTCTGGGAACGACAAGCAGGTCATTCTTCTGAAGATGTTAGGGAGAAGTATGTCAGTCCAGCGATAAAAGGAGATTAAGGAAAAAGTCAGTAAATGAGAAGTTTTTCGTAAGTCCACACAAAGGAAGCAACCAGAAAAAACATGGCAAAAAATGGCTCATCTCCCAAGTACCACGTTAACTTTGTGCCAGCAGTCTTGTTTTTTTAATAACTAATTTATTCATTACTCCGGACTAAAGTGACTTTTATTACCAAATGAGTCTACACTGTCAGCTGAACTGATTTCCTCTTTTATCAAAGGGTTTTTATCTCATGGACCTGACCTCGTGGACAGAAGTCAATCTGTACCAACGGGCTGAGTGTCAGAGCTGTCCCCACTGTGGTTGACAAAGACAGCACTAATGTGACCACTAGGAGCTGTAGGTTACTTTGGGGAGGTATTCCAGTATGGCACTGTGGCCCATTTTCCTGCAAAGACAAACCCGAGAAAAACATTTCAATGAGGCTTATGTTGCTGTTAAAGAACCAAACAGCATCACCCTGTTCACACTTTTAAAAGCCTCTCTGCTTATAGTGTCCTCAGAGTGAAATTCTGCAAATATAAAGCAGCATTTTAGAATCCCCAGTTTTTCCTGTAACCAACATCCTTGCACATACTTGCTGTGTCCAGAAGAACATTGGCTAAAGTGAGCCTAGGCAGAATACAAGACAACTTTTTTGCTCCGAAGTATTATTTATTTTAAATTTAGATAAGGAATAAATTATTGCTAGTCCTGCTACACTGTGTTCATGCTGTTCTTTTCATGCTATTCTTGATACTAAAGAAGGTAGTGCTATTTTTTTAAGATTTTATACGGGGAGCATGAAGGTGCCCCACATAACCCTACACTACTTTCATTCTGGACTGTAAGCTGCCTGCCAACATTTCGCCTGTTCCTTTGGCACCTCTTTATACTCTTAATTTTCAGGACAGGTAGCAATATATTCCTTTGAAAACATGACACAGCTTGTACCATCTACTTTTTGAGAGACTCTTGCAACAGTAGCAACTCCTCTCCTTACCCTACATAAAACTCATGAAAAATGGGCTCATGATCAATTACTAACATTTCCCTTATATTGTATTATCCATTTTACAGAGCAAGGCAGCTTCCAAGTGCATCAGTCTTGTTTTAAGAAAGCCAGCGACTTTTTGCAGGGAAAGACCATAATATAGAATTAGTGACATGCCTCAGTGAAGGATACTTAGGAAACTAGACCCTTTTATAATGTATTACCTTTTGTCTCTTCAGACTTCAGTACGCAAGCGAAAATTTCAGATTTCTTCTCTCCTTAGAAAGTATTTGTCTTCATCACAATGCCATGACACAATTTGTCACTGTTCAGCATAACTGCAGTAACTAAACCTATTTCAAAGAAAGAAAAATGAAAGAGACTGTAGCAGTATACAAAGAAAAGAGAACTAACATGAATGGAAAGACAGTACCAGGCCTCCTTGTTCTAGCTAGTACAATTAGCATTAAATGCTAATAATTCATATCTCAGTAAGACACACATAAGTTACCACTGACAATAATGCAGGCTCCAATAACACGGGATAAAACCATATGCATGCGTTTACATGAACACTGCAAACTTCACCCTTTTTCACCTCCCTTCACAGATAACCCCACACCAACATCATTAAACTACTTTATATCCCTGGCTGGAGAAAAGCAAAAACCCTTCTGCAATTTTCCATTTCCTTTGAATAAGCTTTCAGTCATAATCTACATTTTTATCCACGTTAACGTCCTTTGCTAAATTTATAAGGATATGTGTTTCAATAACTGAAATCAGTGTATTTGATCTGGACTGCACTGTTCATTTCAGATTAGTTGTTTATTTAACTGAACAAGCATTCCACAGAAAATTGTGACAACCAAGATTATCATCTGACCCCCTGAGATTACCCACAGAGACCCACTCACTGAACTGTTTTGAAAGGTGAGTTTGGCAAATGGAGAAAAATATTTGCATATTCAGTGACATAGGAGGTACCTTCTACTTGCACGGGCGTGCAGTGGCTTTGTATTACTAATTTCCTGTAAAAATTGGTTATTATTTCCTGTATCTACTGAAAAACTCAGGTCTCCTAGTATGCCACTGACCTATTTAACAGACACATTGCACAGTTATACTTTGATCACCCACCACATATCTAGGTCTTCTTCCTTCTCCTGTCACTTCCTATGATAGATCTATAATTTGTGGTAGAAACGCTTGATATGAATCTCTAAATGACCTTCTATGACCTCGTATTTTGTACTACTAAATTTCATCCGAACTTAGAAAGTTTTCTAATTCTTTCCATATTATATTCTGATTTTTCCCTGAGTAGAGAACGCTTCGTAAGTTTGCCTCAGCAGATTTCATTAGTATATGTCTACTTCTTGCACCAAGGGTCACTAAAAATATGAAAACATGAAATATAACCAATCTGAAAACTTGGGAGGAACTCCACTGGGAACCATTAGGAACAGCCCCAGTAGCATCATTATTCTCCCAACTATGCATAAAAAAAAAGGAAAAGGCTCGTATTTATCATTTCTACATAGAAGGACAGAAAATAAAGGCATCACATATAAAAAACAACAAGCAGATAATAAAAAAAAAATCTTTTGCATTATAGGCAGGTTTCCACAAGCTACTATTGAAGCAAGTGCTTAGTAATAGTCACAAGAACATTTAGATGATTAAGACTACAGTGTGCAATTAGCCCAATCCAGGCACACGTTATACACGTATTGTTCCCAGTTCCCTGAGGCACACAGAGATCAATACCACAGTCTGAGACCAGGGCCAGCTTTTTTTCTCAGCACGGTATTTTTAAACTAGATGCTCCTTACAGTAACACAGACCTACAGCAATCCAGCTGAAACCAAGGGAGATACATATGTTGCAAACCAGTTACAATTTATTTTAGAATCAAGTCCTGCAATTCAACTTAAGCGTTCAGATGAGAAAAGGCTCCAGGCCAAGTCTCTGCACAGCTATTATAAGCGGGAGGAAAGGGAAAAAGTCATGACATGTGGACACTTTCATTGCATTAGCTCTTAATGGTATTGCTCTTGATTGCCAACAGCTCCAAGTATTACAAAAAGCTCTTACTTTGCCATTATCTGCTTCATGCTGGTTTTAAGCTGGTTAGAAGCCAACGTCCAGCAACCTTGCATCAGGGGAAAAGCTTACAGGAGAGTCTAATGATGATCAAGATCTGTACTATACACCGTGAAATTGAGAAAAAGTTATTTCCTTTGTCACTCTTTTTATGTTGCCCTTCTTACTCTGCCACTTCACCCAGGACAGGTTTTACAGTGGCATATATAAACACATGTAGTGGCAGGTGAGATTTTTTGGCCCTGCCAAGCAGCATGCTTAGCTCTGGTGCTACTATTCCATTTTCCCTACTTCTGCTTTTCTTAGTCCTAGAAAGATCTCTATTCCGACTAATCAATAATTTAAGGCCCTCTGAAATGTTATAAATGCTCTATTTTTGTAACATTTATGCTTAATTATGCAACTATGAGAGATTTGTTAGCCATGACAGAAGAGTGAGTTGTTCCAGCGTGCACAGCTTGAAGTAACACCTAGGTTTTGACCAACAGAAACCATGGCAGTGCCATTCAGCAGACTGGAGAAGAGACAGTCACTCCAAACCTCCCTCTATGTACAGTTGTGGGGAGAGTTTCTCCCTCACCCCACACAAACATTGTCAGCTGGGCATCAGACACAAGATGGAGTTCTTCAGACGGATTAATTGTAATAAATATGTAAGCAAAGCAAAGGGAGTTTGGATTCTCCTTTGTAAAGCTTTTCAATTTTTAGTTAAAGGTGGTCACAAAGTTGAAAACAGTTTGGTCTTGTTTCCATCTGCAGGTATCATAAAAAGTAAAGAATATGTAGTAGTGGAGGCCAGCTGTGAGTCAAACACATGCCCTTCAAGAAGTGTCAGGGCTTTTTCCGGAAATGTGAAGAGAGAAAGCAAGAGAAAGGGAGAAAATATTTTCCCTCAAACCGACGTTGGTACTAGCTGTCCTTGATGATGTTCCAGGCACTTCATTTAGCCTTTGGCTGCTGCCTTGCCGAGCAGCCTTTGATGTTGCCCCAGGCAATGATCCTGGGGGATCATTGCTGATCAATCAATCAATCAATCAAAAGCCTTTGGCTTCTGCTTGGTTGGACCCCTTTTGTTGCCATTTCTGATTTGTGTGATCAGATCTTATCAATTTCACATATATATGACTCTTTCTGTCCATCTGGACAATTATGTAAATCTCTGACATAATTCTAGGCTTGGTCTTTTTACTTTTATTGAATTCACTTCAATGGTTTTATTTTCTTTCCTCTCTATGAGAGACTCAGAAAATCCCATTCTTCCTGCCCAGTGGAATGCCTCGTCTGCTTTGATTTTTCTATTAATTTTTTAGGCAGGGAGGAGAAATACACTTTCTTTGTATTTATCTCATTTTATACTCAAAACGTTGAGTGCATGTCTGCCAGAGCCAGATATTCCATGCCCTTCTGCTCAAGGCAATGTATCTTGGCCTTATCAAGCAGGGATGTAAGAGATTTAGAATAAGATGGCTGCTAAAGCTGTGAACTCCTGCCTATTACTCCCACATCAATAGAAAGAGTAGTAAAAAGCTGCCATCAGACTTATTCTTTGCTCGTGATACTTTAACTTATTTCTTCCTTGACTGGGAAAAAGCTGAATTTAGATTAGACTGTAGGAGCGAGGTGTCATCATTTCAACTAATTTGGGGAGTGGGAGAGGAATGTTTGACCAACCAAATGTTAGTAGATTTTCTTCTCATTTTTACTGTTTTTGATCCTCACTTTTCATATACATTCCTTTTGATCACGTCTTGTGACTTTTCAAAGTGATAGGCCAACTTCAAAGAACAATAATGTCTCAATATCAAAAGGTCTCCATAATTTTAATCTTAAACAAACTGTATTGCACGCACAAATCTATATCTTCGAATTTATTTAGCAGCTTCCCTAGTACCACACCACAAAACGGAAATCACTGTAATGAACGCTAATTCTGCAGAGGAACTAACTACAGACATTTGGAGCCATTCTAGCAGTAGGGTGCTGTTATCTAAATAGTCAACAAACTGGAAGGCCTCATCTAATGCCTACAGGCTGTAGACCCCAAAACACACCACTACATTAAAGATACATCCCCTGTTCTGGAAAGTTTACAGAAGAAAATTACAACATAGCTAAACAAAGACAGATTACCATTAAATAAAAAAGTACGAAGTACTCTTGTTAGAAATAGCTTTTAAAGGCAAGGCTATATAGTGGAAAGAAAGCAGGAAACTCTTCCATTTTAGCTTCCAGAAACAACTTCTTGCTCAGTGCACTCCCAGTTCGTACATCCATGCTCAGCAATGGCACCAGGCAGGCACCAGAGCCGGGTGCTGCCATCAGCCCCACTCTACAGGTCAGGGCAGCAATGTTTGGACTGTATTTCACAAGAATGTCTAAACACTTCTAAGCAAGCAGCTTTCCCTCAGTTGTTCGTAAACACACTAACATGGAAGTCTGAATGTTACAGAGTCACAGAGTCACTTCAGTTGGAAGGGACCTTTTGAGATCATCTAGTCCAAACCCCCTGGCTCAAGCAGGGTCAGCAAGAGCAGGCTGTCCAGGCCTGTGTCCAGTTGGGTTTTGAAGATCTCCACAGATGGAGACTCCAGAACCTTCCTGAGCAACCTGCTCCTGCATGCAGCTGGACTGTGTTACATCGTCTGCACTCTCCCATCTTATAGACATGAGATCATGCAACATGACTAGAGGCGGGGGGGGGAATCACCTGAGCCACATGGGATTTGTTCTCAGTCACCCTCTACAGCCAGCATGAAAAAAATCATCTTCCAGCGTGATGAAGCAGGGCATACCTGCTTTTCTAACAATGCTCCACAAGTGAAGTTTGATGGTTTGTTTGTTTTTTTCTTTCTGAATCATCTTATTCAGGGAGAAACGAAATGATCATTAATGCAAAACCAAAAAGAAAATGCAAACCCTAAAGTTTCAAGTTTAGTAGCACTGACTTTTCAGAGCATAAAAATAATGTAAGATGGCAAAGAACTCAAAGAAAGATAACTTTCTGCTAAGAACAAATTGCCTGGGGTGACCAACGTTTTAGCAAAAAGCCAGCCAAGTTCTGCAGTTAATATCTGAAGAAAACATAAACACAAGAATAAAACACTATGTAAAGAAAGGCACTGAAGCACCACTGCACATGCCCAAAAGCATTATAACAATACCCTGCAACTATTTCATAATACTGCAATCCTGACATCTTATAGCTTTTGTATTAATGCAAATGAACTTTTAACTTACTTTAAAATGACAGGAACATTAAGCAGTATAAATTTTCATGAGGCTATCACTCTTGTGAACGCACAAAAGCAATCGCAGAAGTCTGTTTAGATGGTTTACACAATACTATATTGGCATTTAACTTTCAGATTTGGCTGGAAAACACTTGCTTAGTATTGATGCTCAGGAACGTAAGCCTAACAGCAGTTCTCAAAGAAACACCTACACGCTGAAATATGCTTAATCATTTTAAAATTAAAATTACTCTTTTTTTGGACTCTGATAACAGAATGTGGTGCCTTTTTTGCTGAACTATTTTCACGTTTTAATCATCTTCTGACCCCACTGTAATTTGAAATCAGTCTTACGCCTTTAAAAAATTTACAACCATGTTTTCCAAAAAAATCACAGCTACCTCATTTTGTCAAAAGTCTCCAGAAGTAGCAAGCAGATTTTGCCAAACATCTCTGGGAATAGCACCCAGTCAGAAAAATATATTGTTTTAGATGAAGCCACGTCTGCCCCATCCCAAACAGCTGAGCTGGGTTACCAAATTCAAAACTTACATCACTGTCAAAACTCAGAATCCTTAAAAAACCCCACAAAACAACAAAAAATCCCCAAAACCCACAACGGGTAACAAACCCTTCTACAAGTACTAGCTCAGATCCTCGGTCTCATGGTGAAATACCAAATATCTACAGCATACTAACATCTGATGGCCTTAGTAAACTCTACGAGAGTTTCTACGGAGCAAGAGGGCTTCAGGTCACCTTATTGCAGCCTGTCAGTACTTAAAGGGGGCTTATAAAAAAGATGGGGGCAAACTGTTTAGCAGGGCCTGTTGTGACAGGACAAGGGGGAATGGCTTTAAACTAAAGGGGGGTAGATGTAGACTAGATATAAGGAAGAAATGTTTTACGCTGAGGGTGGTGAAGCACTGGAAGAGGTTGCCCTGAGAGGTGGTGGATGCCCCATCCCTGGAAACATTCAAGGTCAGGTTGGACGGGGCTCTGAGCAACCTGATCTAGTTGAAGATGTCCCTGCCCACGGCAGGGGGGTTGGACTAGATGGCCTTTAGAGGTCCCTTCCAACCCAAACTATTCTATGATTCTAAACTCCTCTTGCCCCGTTAGAACTTGTTTGGTTCTGATCAGACCTTTACCATGACCAGGATAATTTTGTAATCTGTTAGAGAATAGAAAATAAGACCACATTTCTATAGCTCTTTTCCTCTTAAATGAAATAATGTTTGTAAAACTTGTGCTGTTAGTTTTCCTAGTTATCTCTCCCCCTACTTGAATAGTTTATTTCCACCCATACGTTGATTCATAGCCACAGTAGTTTCAGCAAATTACCTTTCCTCTAGAATATTATTATGGCATCCTATAATTACTACATCACTACTAACTACAGTTATCAACAGTACAGTGCGCTGAGTTGGGTAAATCATTATCTACCCAGGCTTAGATGTCACAAACTTGCTGGGAAAGAAATAAATTATAGATCAATACTACTGGAACTGGAATGATACATCCCACTTAATTAGAACTACCATATTTCAGTACATTTCAGACAACGGTTACAAAGATTCAGTGAATTACTTATATGAAAAAGTCAAACCCTTAAATAAATCTTAATAAGGCCAGTCCCTAAACTACCACTCCAGAGAGACAGGTTTTTTTAAATGCACAATCCTAAAACAATTTAAAATAAAACACCATTAGCAACAGCAGAATTTCAAAACAATATACAGCCAGTATGAAATACTAAAGCTTCGCAGCCTTGCATGAAAGGACTGGGTTGACTAGCTGAGAAATTGTGGTTAGAAGATTTCTAGAAGATGGTTTAGCTCAGATGTCTTCACAACATATCTCTGTGTCAAACTTATCCCGCGTTTTGAGAAAATTTTAGAAGCCTGAACTAGCCGGAGCAGGTATGCACCTACTAGCATATCCACCTAGTATTGAACTAAATCTTACCATTGGAAGCTGTGACAAGTCAAGCATGAGACTGATGCTATAAAGTAAAATAAATTTGGAAGAGAAGGAAAAAAACCAAAAAAACCCCCACAGATATTTATTTATTCACCCTAGTCGTTAGTGGAAGAATGGATCTTTCCTTTAGTCTGGGATTCATCTATGTGATATATCTATCGTCCTCTTATCCTTGCAATTAACCCAAACAAGTTTTGGGTGAGAACATCATCCCAAATTGAGTGGTTACTACAGAGAACTGGAACCTTGCCGAGAGGAAGGACTTTGTTAGAGAGCTGGGTTGGTGCTTCCAACAAGAGCCCAAGACACTCGTTCTGTTCTACAGTGCCGCTGCCTGACCAGAAGCCTGTCTGTACGTCAAGGCTGTAGCTCTGCGGAGGCAGCCAACAGCTTCCCTGTTGCAAAGGGAGGATGGACTACTGTGGCATTCTTCTTCTTGTCTCTTAAAAGTGCTGCCCTTCCGCAGTGTGAGCGGCCTGTATCTGCCAAGATTCATTTTATGAACTGAACTACCACCTCCAGAATAGCCCTTGCGAGTGGATTTGGTTTTAATTTGCCCGGAGGATGTCATTTGCTGCTTATTGCACAGGGGAAGGAGCTGACAGCAGCATTGTTTTGTTTCAGATTATTTTTCAGTGCAGTCAAAAGGGTGAAAGCACACATTATCCAATTAAAGAAACCAAACGTACAAATGAATGCCTGCACGCTGCTAGCATATCATCTTCGATGTACTTTTAAAAGCAAAATGCCAATTTTACTTCCCATTGAGAAGCTCCACAGCGTAATACCATCAACCATTTTAGGACTATCCTGGCAGGCCAAGCCAAATCCATTGCTGTCTATCAGAACAGATGTAGAGTATTCTTAACAGAAAAAATATTTAAATCTACCAAAATATTTTCTTTAGTATTAATTTAATATTTTTAAATACTCTGATTTGCCTGTGTCCACACAGGGACGAGCAGTGTGCATGGCCAGAAAAAAAAATCCTAGAAACAGAGCTTTTTATTTAGCTTTTCGCTACTCAAAAATATAGCAAGAACTCTTGGAAAATAATCCATTCTATCTTCAGGAAAGGAACTTTATACGTTCTTCATAAATAATCAAAATACTTCAAAGATACCCAAACAGTACTGAAATTTCTTCCCTTAATGGAAAAGCATTTAAGGTACGTGGGAGGGGAAGGAAGAGGGCGGGGGTTTTTTTTTACGCTAACTGCGCAGATCTAAAGGTGCAACAATATGCAAGCTTCCCGTACCACTCACACAGCTGAATGAAACGGATCTGAGTGAAGATAAAAATTGGACTCAAGTGTTTGCATCTCTGCCCATGCTTGTGATTGAGAATGGAAGAAATCTATTTTTGGCAATAATTACAGCTGCTGTGTTCCTTCAGCCTCCTAATCACTGATGATGAGTTTCTGGGGAACTATTTGACTTCCCCAGCAGTCTGAGCTCCAGACTGAACGTGCTGATGAGCAATGGAAAACACTGAAGCAGTGGCAGCTGGAAGCTGCCCACAGAAATGTGGTTATGAAGATAACAAGTGTATTGTAAAACATGCTTTGCATTTTTCAAACTTGTAGTAAAATCTATCGCTGCCAATTTCCTACGATAAGCTGAAAACATTTAAGTTTTTTCCCACTTTGCAACTGATCCAGCAGGACTATGAAAAGACAAAAAATTAAATAGGTAAGCTAAGAAAAAAGAAACAAAGAAATAAAAAGGGGCAAAAATCATACACTGCATGAGGAATAGGAAAAATTATAAAGGGCATATGCTATCCCAGAAGTGGCACAGTTTTCTTTCAAGTAATGTTTCTGAATAGTATTTACACACCTCCAAATCGTATCGTAAGAGTAGCAAGGGAAAAGAACACGCTGACCCCTCCAAGGTGTTGTGGGACCACACTGCTTTGTTTAAATGAATCCCTGTCCTGCAGAAAAGGCACAGGACCACTCACGTGTCCCCACAGCGCTTCCTGAACCCTTCTTTGAAATGTTCTAAAGGTTAATGACTTAAATTTGCTCGCAAGTATCATCAGAGGTATTCTAGGATAGGACTTCAATACACTTACTGTCCTTTCAAAATATTAAACAGAAATACCTCAACAAAATGGAAGAATTACAGTAATAGAGAAAAAATGTTTGTCTGCAATAGCGCTTAACTGTTTTGTATGAAATGAGATAATGCCAGAAGAGGAGAATCAACAACCAAAGCAATTTATGTGAACAGACCTCCTCGGAGTACCAAACCCAAAACTGACTCTGGCGCTAACAGCACTAACAAGACAGCTACCAACTTCCCCGGCCAGTCCCAGACCTGGCAGGAGACAGGCACAGGTGGGTAAGCCCCACCACCACCCCCAAGTTACTCTAACTGTAATAGAGGGGAAGCTGGAGATTTGGACCCAAGAACTCTTACAGGGAGTACGAGATGAAACTCATACCCGGGACGCAGTGAGCAGGGATATTTTCAGATAGTAGCTTCTGAAAAGAACGTAATCACCACGTATTTGGGCTAATCCGATACAGGGTTTGTTTCCTGGTAACGCCTAAAACTCAGCAAAGATCAAGACCCTCTTGTGCTTGACATTGTACACAGCTGCTGAAAGTACTCCTCACCCTCAAGGTCTAACTGCTAAAGTAGGTAACGTAGCCAAGCTTTTGGAGGGAAAAAAGGTACCTTGAGATTAAAAAAAAGTTTGGAAAAGGAAAGGTTAAGAACGGATCAAGGAATTAAGATTAATTCTTACAGTTCTTGACTAAGAGATAGACAATACTATCTCGGCAAAGGAAAAGGCTGTGACTGCCTGCTTGCCTGCCAGCCTCACCACATCAAAGCCACACGAGGCTTGTTACTTATCACAACCCATGACACCCATTGCGTCATCTACACGCCATATTCCCCTTTCCACAAACTCCACCAGGTCCAGCCCGATGTTAACCCCCCGATTTCACGATCCCGTTTTGCGTCACTGGACCGGGGCGTTCCCGACTGTTCCGCCTGAGCCCCCTCGCTGACTGCATCCGACCCCGCCCGCCAGCACAGCCCTTTATCAAGGGGGGTCCCCACTCGCAGCCCCGCGGTTCGAGGGCTGCTCCGGCCGGGGAGCTCCCGCAGCCGCGAATTTCGCGAGGCTCCCTCTGCCCCGCCGGGCAGCTGCGGTCACAGCGCGACCGAGACGTCCCCGGGATCCCCGGGAACGGGAACCCCGGCGCCGCAGCGGCGGCTCCGCCCCAGGGGTACTACCCCGTCACAGGGAAGCGCCGGCAGGACCGGCGCCACCCCCTGAGCCGTGACGTGTGACGCTATCACCCGACAGCGCTCCTGTGACGCCACTACCGCGCGACAGCGTGACGCCAGCGCGCGTGCGCAGCGTTCCGCCGCCGGGAAGGTCGCAGCCGTGACCGGCCCAGCAGCCGCCGCCATGTTGTCCGTGGCCGCCCGCTCCGGGCCCTTCGCGCCCTACCTGTCGGCCGCGGCGCACGCCGTGCCCGGCCCCCTGAAGCCGCTGGCGCCGGCGGTGGCGCGTCGGGCCGAGAAGGTGCCGCTGGACCTGAAGCGGCCTCTGCTCTGCCGGGAGTCGATGAACGGCCGGTCGGCCCGGGGGGGTCTCGTCGCCGGCGCCAGCCTCAACGGTGCGGGCCGGGGGTCGGGACGCCGCGGGCCGGGCCCCGGGGGAGCCGCTCGGGGCGGGGACGGGCGGCGGCCGCGTCCCGCCGGCTCAGCGGGCGGGAGCCGGGCCCAGGGGCCGGCCGCCACCCCAGGCGGGACCGGGGCTTCGGCGGCAGGCGCCGGGGCACCGCACGACCTCGGGCGGCGAGCCGGGGGTGCTGCCGCCTCCGTCAGCGCTCCTCGGGCAGCGCTCGGCCTGCGCCCGGAGCGGGAGAAGGGGGGACTCGCCCCAGCGGCCGGCGAGGGTGTCCTCAGCGCTCGAGGTCCGGCCTGGCAGGCTGGGGGAAGCAGAGTCGTGAGTTAGTTGAGAGGTTCTGGCTTTTGCTGCTTTTTTTTTTTTTAAATATGTGATTCCAAGTTGTTATCATTACGGTAACGCGCGTTTATGACTAGAGAGTTAAGGGCACCTGAAAGCCTGCTTCTTTTTGATGACTCTCGGGGGGATGTTCATTTTGCAGTTGGGAAGATGCAGGAAAACTCTGTTTAGTTCAACAAGGTATTTAGCTGAGGGGCATCAAAGTGGAGATGTACAGTGAGAACACACGGTGTGTTTTACTGTTGCAGAAAACCAGCTCTAACGGTGAATTCACTATGTCAAAACTGTCACTGTTTCCTCTTTTGAAATTCCTGCATTCCCCCCCAGTTCATGCCGTGTTCAGAAAAGCGTCAGCCAGGTGAAGTTAGTCCCAAGTCGTTCTTGCAGAACCCGACTTCCAGCCAAAGGGCAGCGGTTCTCCACAAAACAGGCTGGTTTGCATTTCATGGAGAACTACTGCCCTTACCTGCTGCTGCTGGGCATGTGGTAACAGTTTGCTTCGTACTGTTACATAGGATATTCATATAGGTCTTGGAGATGGCAGTGCCTTGTGGAAGATGCTCTGTAGTGATTAGAACTACATACTTCACCTGACCCTCAACTGTAAAGGATATGTGCAGGTGAAAATTCTACACATCTATAACTAATGTAGCTGACATTTAGTCTTATTCTTAGTTTTAATTAACATCAAGCATGCTTTTCACTGAATATAAGCAATTTTTAGAAGTTAGTCTTCTTGCTTGTTACCAAATGTGAAATATTTTAAGTCTTGATACTGAAAATCAATTAGTATGGTTTACTCTCTCAGAATTTTGAATTTCAGTTTAATTTCTCTGTGGTAAAATCCTACAGCAAATACCTTCTCTATGCTGAGTAACTTGTAAATAAATGTAAATATTTTCCCCATTATATTGCATATAAATCCCCAAGAATTATTTTAAGTACTTTGAGAGAATGGTTTTATTAACCTCTGTTAACTTTGTGCCAACTGCTAGAAAAAGATAAAGACTAAATAGTTCTTTTCAAATAACCGAGGTTGCACTCTGGCAAGAAATATGTTCTGTCTTTGGTGTGTTCTTTTCTTTGGCTTATAGATTTTCACTGAGGGAAGCAGCTTTCTTTTGCTGGAGAAACTAATGGAAGGCCTCTTAGTTAGCCTTCACATCTTGTTGGTTTAGCACACAGGTTTGACATGGGGATCCCACTTGAAAAGCTTGGGAGTTGGATAGTTATTAGCTTTATCCCTAAATCCTTCTATGAAGTGAGCCTGGCAAATAGGCGACTGTAGGTTTAAAAATTTACTGGGGCAGTTACTTTTGACAACAGTTTAATATAAAGGGGGATGCCTGATACTGCATTTTTCATCTTAAAAATGCTTAGCCACACGCTTAAGATTATTAAAGGCATATAAGTTACTTCAGTCAAAGGAAAGCATAAAAGCGTTAAGCTACAGATGTGCAAACTTTACTAAATCGAATTTCTTCATAGCAATTTTTTTCAGGGAAACGTTTGAAGGGAAAACAGGTCTGTCTTTTCTTAGCTAGTCATAGTATCCTGCAGGAGTTTTGCCTTGAAATCTTCTGAAAAAACAGTTCACTTTAAACCCAGAACTTCTCACAGATTTTTCTACACCCGTATCAGGCTTCATGTAAGTTTCAAAGACTAGGTAAAATGGTTTCACAAATCACCTGTTCATCTGCCGAAAATACATTCTGGAAACCATTTTCCTACAACTTAAAATTGAAATGTATAATTAGCGGAATCCTACCCAGACTTTGGAATAACTTTTACCCGTTACTCCAAAAATGCAATTAAAAAAGTATAAATTAAAATACATCACAATATTTTTTTACCTGAAAGTGTTGTCATTTCATATTCTTTTTCTTGCAGCACCTGCCAGTGTTCGTTGCATCCATAATGATGTTGTGGTACCTGACTTCTCTGCCTATCGTCGTCAAGATGTGCTAGATGCCACTACATCTTCTCAAGGCAGCAGTGAAGCTAGAAAAGGGTTTTCCTACCTGGTGACTGCAACGACATGTGTAGCAACTGCATATGCTGCTAAGAATGTTGTCACCCAGTTTATTTCCAGCCTGAGTGCCTCTGCTGATGTGCTGGCGTTGTCAAAGATTGAGATCAAGTTGTCTGACATTCCAGAAGGCAAGAACATGGCTTTCAAGTGGAGAGGGAAGCCCCTTTTTGTGCGTCACAGAACCCAGGAAGAGATTAATCAGGAAGCTGCAGTCGATTTGTCTAAACTGAGGGATCCGCAGCATGACTTAGACAGAGTAAAGAAACCAGAATGGGTCATATTAGTAGGTGTCTGCACTCATCTTGGTTGTGTACCCATTGCTAATTCTGGAGATTTTGGCGGTTATTACTGCCCTTGCCATGGGTCCCATTACGATGCCTCTGGCAGAATCAGGAAAGGTCCTGCTCCCTATAACCTTGAGGTGCCGACTTACCAGTTTCTTAGTGATGATGTAGTGGTTGTTGGCTGAGTAACGAGGTGCTTGCTCACTTTCACGTTCCTGTGAATGTACACTCAAAAGGGTTAACTGAGATTCTGCAATACTGTCAAATCAGATGATCCTGAAAGCATATTAGCTGTCTACATTCTCAACCAGAAGTGTGTTTGAATACTTCCCTGTGTTCAATTTTAATAAAAACTTGGAGTGAGCACTTGTTCCTGACTTACAATAACGTGTATTTATTTGTGTACTGACTTGTCGTGTGTCTAGTCAAAGAGGTACTACAGCAGACTCAGAATGTGTTTATGGAGCCGTCCTGCAGGGCTGCTGATTCAAGATAGACACTGAACTACAAAGCCATTGTTTCCTTAATACTCCATGTTTTCATTATTTGTATTTTTTTGTTTTTACTACATTATGGTAAGAAAAAAGATCTAAAAAAGATCTTGCTATGAACTTCTAACAGTGTTTGGAGTAAGTTTCAATATAGAATCCTATGAGATGTAATCCTTTTCCTTCCAGTGTATGTTTTTTGTTTGTTTTCAAAGGAAGTGAAGGAAAAAGTAAATAAAAACCTACCTAGAAAGAAAACTCCTTGTTCAGAGGCAGTTTATAATTGTTTACCTAGAATGGTAGCAATGTAATGTTATGACGATGTGGACAAAAATAAGCGTGTCATGGTAGAACTACAAAATGATTTTTTTTGCTTGCAGATAAGACTTGATCTTATGCGTATCTAAACATCAGATCAGGTGCTTAGGACACTGAAAAATTTGTGACACTTTTCCAAAAGAAGTAAGTTGAGAAGGAAGTAAAAAGGGAAACCCAAGTTTTACAGAGGGTGAAAAATAAATCGTTAAGAACCACTCAAGTCTGGACTAATCTCTAATGTTAGACGTAGCAAAAGGTTGTGTTGCCATCAGAGATGATTTAAGACTCGATGTGTGTGAAGATTACTGTTTCATATTGCCTATCGGCTAAGCTCAATAAAGGCCAAAACTTTGAACCCCTTCTTACCTTGATGCTGACTCTGAAGGCATGGAGAAACAAATGCAGCCTGAAATAGATCTTTTAACCAATATTGGTCCTGCCGGTACAAAACAAAGGTAGCAATTAATTGCCTGCAGTACAGGAGAAGAAACAAGGTTTGCTGTTCCCAGAACAAAAAAAAACCCCACCACCAAACTATCTTGTCATTCTTGTTTGCTTCCTGTTCTTTACTGCTGTTCTGTGAATGCTTCTGTCTTGCACTGCATTAATGTGCTCCTCCAGTTGCAAAACAGAAAATACAGTCCTCAGAATTCCCCGGGTCTGGAATGTTTAGCCTCACGTATACCTCATGTAAAGCTTTGATGACAGCTGGGTTAAAGCTGAAGTTTTAAATAGGATTAATCAGAATATTGATGCATATAGCTCACCTGTTCTCAAACAATTCGGTGAAAAAAAGACCATAGATGACTATTACAGAAGTTCTTAGGTATGCATTTTACACCATTTCATAAATTTGAGCTTTGCACCGTATCACTATGTCCACAAAAACATTCTCAATAACTTTTTTTGGTATAATGAACGATGCTAAACTAGTACTGAAAGAGATGTTCCCAAACTTGTATCTAAATAATTGGTATTCATGAATGTGCCTTGTATTACAGGGTTGATCTTTCCTCAAATTTTGTATTTCAAGAAAAGAAGCTTAGTAACTCCTGACGTAGCATTAGAGCATTGCTCATCTGTTCTCAAGTAGCTACTCTTACCTCTTCCTAAAAATGGTTTTTAGCCCACAGGTTACATTATTTAGTCCCAACCTTTGTTTCATAATCACTAAGTAACTGCGGTACCAGTAAATTTGCCCCCGTAAAGCAAGGAATGGCCAGGGCAGTTTCTGAGTTGACAAGTGAACACAGTGAAAGCTAGAGTAGTTATGTCACAGCTGGGCTTAAAGGGTCACGCATAAAATTACTTGCACAGAATAAACTGTTACTTAAATTACATCAAACTGACTCGATCAAATCTCGCCAATCTACAACTAATGCAGCACCGTGACATTGGACGCATTTGAGAACAAAACAGCAGCTTTTACTGTAAACATGAGATGCCAGTGTTGTGGTTTAACCTCAGCCGGCAACTAAGCCCCACACAGCCACTCGCTCACTCCCCTCCGGTGGGATGGGGGAGAGAATCGGAAGAGCAAAAGTGAGAAAACTCGTGGGTTGAGATCAAGACAGTTTAACAGGGAAAGCAAAAGTCACGCACACAAGCAAAGCAAAACAAGGAATTAATTCACTCCTTCCCATGGGCAGGCGGGTGTTCAGCCATCTCCAGGAAAGCAGGGCTCCATCACACGTAACGGTGACTTGGGAAGACAAACGCCACCACTCCAAATGTCCCCCCCCTTCCTCCTTCTTCCCCCAGCTTTATATGCTGAGCACGACGTCATATGGTGTGGGATATCCCTTTGGTCAGTTGGGGTCGGCTGTCCCGGCTGTGTCCCCTCCCAGCTCCTTGTGCACCCCCAGCCTCCTCGCTGGTGGGGTGGGGTGAGAGGCAGAAAAGGCCTCAACTCTGTGTAAGCACTGCTCAGCAGTAACTGAAACATCCCTCTATTATCAACATTATTTTCATACTAAATTCAAAACCAGCTGCTATGAATAAAATTAATTCTATCCCAGCCAAAACCAGGACAGCCAGCAATGCCTTTTGTCACCAGACTGATGACATAACAGTTTAAGAAGCTGAAGTATTGATTTTTAGGCAATGCAGATACAATAGCCTCTATGCTTTCTTCAGTTAAAGGCTTTGTATTTTTAAAGTGGCAACAAATCATTCATAATGGCCCAATTGTGCCTTAAGAAAGAATCAAGATTTACTAGAATTTGAGAAATAAGGTAAAGAGTTAACAGCCTCAAATCTCCAAAACCACTCACAGTTTGGTACCGCAAGTACAGATGCAAACTAGAAAACCATGAAATTTCATCTGAACACATTAAAACACTTTTTTACTGTGAAGGTTGTCAAACACTGGAATAAGTTGCCTAGAGATGTTGTAGAGTATCCATGGAGATACTCAAAACCAACTGGACAGTCCTGAGCAACCCTGCTTGAGGCAAGGGGGTTGGACTCGATCACCTCAAGAGGTCCCTTCCAACATCAGCGACGCTGTGATTTGCAAGGAATAATGTCCAATTATGGTATTGTCTTGTCTGGGACAAGAAACTCCAAAAGGCCCGAACTCCCTAAGGGGGAAGCGTAACGCAAGCAAGGGTAAACCTCCACGCAGTGATGTGCTGGTTGCCAGTAATGAGCTCATAATTACCTTGTGGGCTAAGATGTCCTTGGAAGGAGCTCTCAGCACTGCCACTAATTACAGACATTACCACCATATAAATGTGTAAGGTTATCCTTTTCACGGCTAGCGCACCCTGTGGGGCTGAAAGTACAGTGTTCAAGTACACAGAAAACACTGCTGTATTTTATTAAATTCTGAAGAGTCATTGATTCCTAAGAAGCAATCGCTTGCTGGGCTTTACTACGTTCATGTATTTCCACATTGACTCCCTCCACTTCACTAATGGCCTTACCAGGGCTCTATTCCTAACGTTAGATCCTTTTTGCTTAAACTGTTTGCCAGCGAAAACAAAAAACAAACTCGGAGATTTCACAAAGCTAACAGGGCACCTTTCCCCCTCCAAAAATGTATGAAGCCCCACTTCCCTCTTCAAACTGGGGTTTCCTTATATTTGTGTAAGACAACTCTGTGCTCTGTACAGTTTTCTTTTTGAGCGGCAGTATGAAGTCACGCTTTTCCCTGTGCCTCATACTGTCAGCCGTATGATCAGTCTGCTTTAGCCAGCCAGGCCAGCATCATTCACTGCTGTTGACTTGACAGGGTGGCAGGAGCTAAAAGCAAGGACAAGTCTGATGCTAGTACAGGTTTGCCAGCTTGATCAGTGTTGGGCCTGACGTTTTTCAGCAGCGAAGCTGTAAAGCACAAGCCTATGCCAGAGAGAGGAGCTGCACTGCCCGCCTTTCATCTGTGTGCTTCTAACGTAAAAAGCAGCAGCCACGTATCTGTTTCTTCTCAGCTAGCTACTTTTTCTCCTTTAGAACAAAACAGTCTTTATGAAGTTGCTGAACAGAGTTCATGTTTGTTTAATAAAAAAAGCTTTTCCGATAAGGGGAATAAAGATACTAAAATCAAAACATAATTTTTAGTATTTGACATTTCAAAAGCTTTGTCTTTCCTTTTCTGTATCTTTAGAAGAGGGGCAATATTTTTTATGGTTACTGCTGTCAAAGGAATAATTAGTGCAGAGACTCTAAACAAAAATTCAGAATATTAAGTCATTTTCATGGCTAATGACATGGTTTTTTAAGCCTTCTGATTTGTTAGGTCCACTTGTCAGAACTGAAGACAGTTTCCCATACAGCCTCTGTACAGTCATTAACGTATGTTCCTGCAAACCAAAGGAGGCAGCGTTCCCAAAGGCCATGTTGCACAGCAGCACAGTTATCAAGGACACTCTTGCCACTGATCACCAACAAAATGTACATGAAGAAGAAACCCTATGAAGAGGGTTCCTAAGCAGTTCAGGTATACCTGAGGAACACAGTGGTCAGTTCTCCAGTTAAAGGACCGTTCAGCATCCGAGCAATACATTTCTCATCAGTAGAAGTGACAAGTGACAGGATGACAATGACCCTTCTCCAGCCTTGGAAAAGGAAAAAGTAAGTTAGTTATAGATGGAAGGAGAGAGTTTAAAGCTACTGAAGGCTGGGTGTCCTCCATGGATAAGATTTTCTCAGCTGCCTACAGATGATGCTTATTTTACGTGTTAATTGCTTCTATCCTCCACAGAGCTGGTAGCACTGTTCGTTATTCAAATGATTCACATTCTAAGACAATTTTTGGTTATTTATAGTGTTGGGAAGCTCTGGCTGTGATCTGTATTAACTCTGCCAGATTTCGTGCTTTCAAGTAATTTCTTTTCCTTATGTTTCAGTAATAGTTTTGAAGAGATGGCTAAATGAAAAATACCTTTCATGTTAATAATGCAGGTGAGCCTGTCTCTGAAGGACTTTAGCACTTCATGCCCATTTTTGCTGACCAGTATACATTTTGCAATCACCATGAAAATCCAAATTTTCTCTCATCATAACCTTTTAAATATATGCCGTTTACTCAGGCTCAGATCAAAAGTATCCGTTAATCTAGGGCCTGCTTTGATACACCTAGAAACTGATGGTTTTCGGGGTGGTTCCCCAGGCTATAGCACCTAATATATTCAGAATAGAGTTCCCAGTAGTTCTGCTACCATTAAAAGTACTTGACAGTCCCTCAAATCACGATCTTAAGTTAAAAGTCTGGAAGAGGAGAGAGAAACGTGATGACCATCTGCAAACAGCTAGAGGAACTGCAACATCACACAGGAACCACAGCACAACCAGGGATACACCTCACGCCTCTGGAGTGTCATTCCAGAGCACCCTCCCTTTCTTTTCCTGCAAGCTGGGAATTCACCCCTACGCAACTACAGCGGCAAATGAAGAGGGAACAGCTTCCAAGAATTATTTTTGTCCAAAAAACAATCAGTTAGTTGCAAATGTAATACGCTGCACTCGACAAATTATTTAGCATAATTATGACATTTTAAAGACTACTGTAACAGTATCAATTGTAACAGCCTTTATTCTTGCAAAAAATATTTAAGTGTTTGTTCTTTTTTTAAAGGAAAATATAAGAGCTTTTATGCACTAAAAGCAGAGGAAGAACATATCTGTGCAATTAGAAGGCTTTATCATAATATGGACACAAAATGTCATGTAAAGCCTACAAGGAAATACTGATCTCAACATTTCAAAACTTTTAGATCTCAGCTGTGATTTCAACTTTTCAAATTATACCATTGCATTGTACTTCTGGAGAAAAACAAACAGAATACATATATGTTCTGCTTGCAAAGTTGGTTTCTACATCCAAGATAAAATGACAACCTTTCGGCATTCCCATACTCCTCCTGGGAATCAAAGAGGCAAAACACAACAGAGTGCTCCAGTGAATAATACTGTTCGTGCTCCCTGAGCACGTACAACTGGAGCCAGGCAAGCTCACCTCTACAGCCCACCGGATTTGTTTTGCATTCCTGCCTGTAAGATGAGTCTGCCAGGATGCAGACAAGCTGAGCCAGAGCCACAGGGGCATTGGGCCCATCCTGAATCTGGTATTTCTGAAACCTTTAAGCTGCAGAATATCTTGTCATTCGGTTATCCTAATCCAAGCTGCCATCAAACCCCAAGATCTTCAGTGTTAAACTAGAGCCTACAAACCTTCCCAGCTTTGGTTCCTGTAACTACAGAATAGTCCAACAGAAAATTTTCAAGATGCAAGTAGTATAAGCTTATTCACTAATAAAACAGTAAAATAAAAAACTCAAACAGATTCCTAGAATTAAGCAGTATTAACCAGAGACTACAATGTGGTCTGACATTATGCTGATATCTGGATATATTGAGCCAGAATTCTGCCTGACACCAGCTCTACAATAAAAGTGTCATTCATTTCAGGGATTCCGTCTCAATTTATGCAAGTGGCAGTCAGTGACAATTTAAAACCATTGTGTCCAGCCTATTTTGTGAGCAACCCACATCCTATGTGCATGCAAATATTAATTCTAATGTATAATTTTCTTTGTGTGTCATGAAAGAAGAAAACAATTAGATTGCTTTCTCCCTTTCCTTTTCAAATGGATTCAGACAACACAAAGTTCCTGTAGCTGAAGCAAGTGGACAAGTACAAAAAATGGTGTGTTGCCCATACTACAACAGGCTCAGGACATTGGAATGTGTATATGGTTCAGCTGAGGCACGTGATTCTGCCAGATGAATTTAAAGGCCAACCCTACAGAAAGACACTGAGATTCTAAGTCTGACTTCGATATCATAAAACCCCCCAAGAGGAGTCTTTCGTTGACTACCGAGGAAGCCAGGTTTGGGTAGGTGGTTAGGGTGGACGCTTGGAGCTGGTAGTGCAACCACGCTTTTACTCTGACTGAGCTTCCCCAGCAGATGACCAGAGTCTGTGTGGTGGGTTCTAGGAGAGACCATGCTGCGAGAAACAAGGGCAATAACTATGAAATGTTAACCAGCACCTATATTTAACATTACTTAGCCTTAGATATTTGTGCTTTAGATGGAGAATTTTTATTTTCCACATATCTAGCAATTTAGCAAAACAATCAGCTATAACTGAGAAGTCAGACAAAACTGATAAACTGCTCCTAGTGAACGAGGAAATGTCATCAAGAGGAATGTGGTTTCAGAAAACAGTTTGGTCATGCTTCCATCTCCTAACCTCTGCCACTGCTAATACACTTGCCTTGAGGTGCATGTTATTAAATCCTGGGTTCATAGAAGTGGCACAGCCAGGTGCAATTTGTTCATTCCCGTACCTACTGGATGTATTGTAATAGTTGATAGTGTTTGCAATGGGAGGAGCAAAAGAAGGTGCTGCAGACTTCAACAAGGCTCACTGTATTTAGAAAATTTCTGCAGAAATTGTAAGAGGACAACAGCTATGACACATAACATGTAACGTAGTGCCTTAGGTGCCTTAGGTGAACAGTTGTATTAATACTAAATTTTCAAAATTAATGATGCTTCAATTCATTAAAGCCTTAATTCAGATTTTGTGCATATTAAAATACAAAATAAAGCTATAATCCTATTTGTAAGCATCTGGAGTACCATAAGGTGATAAGTAATAGCCTCCATGGATTTATCGAGAACAAATCATGTCAATGCTATCACATTTGTTGCTATAATAGGATAACAGGCCTTGGAAACAGGGGGATATTAGCAGTAGCTATCAAACTTTTAAGTAAGATTTTCACACCATCTCACAAGACATTCTCTTGTCTACTAAGAAACCTGATATAAGTGGAAGTATTGTAGAGGACAACTGCTTCAAAAACAGTCCTTACAGACGAACTACCAACAGTTCCCTGTTAGACCAAAGAGACGTGGTGTGAGGAGTTCTGCAAGAATCTGTTTGGGTCCAGCACTGTTCAGTGTATTTGTTAATGAACTAGATGTCAGAAGAGAGAATGAGCATTATAAAGCTTGCATATGGTAAACTGGGTACAGCTGCAAACTTTGATGAAAAAAGGATTAGAATTAAAAATAATCTTGACAAATAATGCTCTACGAGGCTAGGATGTATTGTGATAGGAAGTAATAGCTAGGTAGCAGATCTGCAGAAAAGGATCTTGGGTTATAGTAGATCACAGGCTGAAGGTGAGTCCAGAGGACCATAATGTGATGGAAAAGGCTGCCCTGTTGGGATGGAGGCTTGTATGGAAGATGTGAAATCCCATCCTACTTTATCACTGGTGAAGCATTACCTGAAGATGATGTGTAGCTCAAAGTGCTTTATTTAAAGAAAATTGTGGCCCAACTGGAGTAGTATCCAGAGGACTGCAACAACTATGCTTAAATTTACATGTGACTGAAATATAAGTGGAACAAGTGGAAAAGATAGAGAAGATGCAACAACACTTTTAAAACTATTTCAAAACAAAAATATAAATAGGCAAACATGAGCTATTCTTTGCAACCTTTGGGTATAAACCAAGAAATAATACGCTTGAATTAGAAGCCAAGAGATTTAATTGAGACTTTGGGGGGAGGAAAACAAGTCTTTCCAACTGTAGAATATTTAATAGTTAAGAGTAGTTCAAGCTTGGATACCTGAAAAGAGATGTGGAATGTCCGCGCTGGAAATTTTGAAGAACACTTGTCAGTAGCAGCTCAGGCATAACTGATGGGGCTTTGGGGACCTTCCAAGGTGGCTTCCAGCTGCACACCTCTGTGAATCTATGAAAACAGAACAATGAATGGTTTCTAACATTTTTAATACATCATATTTTATCTTTGAAGATTAAAATCTGTGGGGATAAAATATAACATTGAAATGAATGGGATTCTTGATACAGGAATAGGGTAAGCTGAGGAACCCTCATGCTGAGGGACTGGACAAATTAATGGAAGAAAAAAAAATGATTACAAAACATTCCTCTGGTCAGGAAGTTGCAAGATAGGGAGAAAATTTGAGGGAAATATCACTGAATGTGTGCTTTATTCTCGCATTCTTTCCTTAGTATCTGCTTATAGCCACTATTAGATGTAGGATACTGAGCTATATGGACTTTTTGTCTGACTCATTAGAGTTGTTCTTATATTGTTTAACATCCTGCATCAACTATGACTAGCACCTAATGAGATGCAAGAGCGAAACAACAGATTATAACTTGTCTTGCTTAAAGAAAACACAGAACTGTTGGCATTTATTGTCCGAACACAACTAGCAAGCAGTTTGCGTCACAACTGTGATATATTTTCTTCATGAACTATTTAGCATTATAACATTTTAATAACCTCAAGACATTATGACATTGCCTTGTTCTAATAATGCATATTCAAAATCTAATGTACCATATTGTTTACTACACGCACTTTTTTTTTTCCCAGCATTAGAAATTTAAATCAAGCAATTCTGGAATTAAACCACATTAGAGATGCGTATGTTACTTGGTTTTACCTAACTTTTGCAGGAGCTAGAAACATGAGACAGGGGAGATGGTCTCTTCTGTCTATAAATGCCAGTAGAATTAGTAGGGGAAGGTAACTTCCACGTTTAATAATACTATCTAGTACTGATGGCTGATGGCTTTTGTCAGCCAGTTACAGAATTAGCAACTGTACTATGACTTTGTCCTCTCCCATGCCAAACAGAAGTTACACACCTAAAGACACAGCTGGGATCAGAAGGCAGTACAAATGAGAGTTGGTTTTGCTTCAGGACTTAGCATGAGCCTATATTTGAGTTATCTTTAGTAAAAAATTCTATAGTAAAAATCCCCAATATGCAGATGTCTGTGCATAATTTTCTGCAAGCAATCTAATAGTAGTGTCAGCCAGAATTGGTTTACTCCTGCCATGTAACATGGTAACAGAACTCCAAATTTTCCTCTGTGAGCAGTCATATGATTTGCAAGTAATTGCAATACATGTCAGCCTCTTAATTCCTATCACAAACAAAAAGTGCCAGCTTCCTGCAGAGATCTATTGGTTTGCAGAGCCCTAGGACGATCAAAAGAGCTATTGAGGAATGCATAATTTCCTAGCAGGTCCAGGAAATTTTATATGTATGGGGATTTAATGGTTAAAAAAGGGTACTTAAAAACATAATGTAAACCACTTGAATATATGTCCCGAGAAGACAGACTTCATGTGTACAGAAATTATCCTCCCTTGTCTACATTTGAAGAAGTTAAAGGAATAGCAAGAAGCAGCTAAACAAGATAAGTTTTATTTCATAGGTTAACAGCACTGGGGCTTTTTATTAGTCTGTGTTTGGACCAGAAGGAGGAGGATACCAAGTAGTTTATTTTGTAACCATAGCTGTTGTGCATAACTCACGTATAGTTGGTGACTGATGACAGCATCCTTTAGGTAACATTGCTATTTGAAAAAAAAAAAAAAGGAGCTCTCCATTTGGAGTGCAACTAGTGTGACAGAGCATTTCAGATGTCAGTCTGAAATGTCACTTGTAGGATGTCATCCCTACACACAGAACAGCTTGTCAGTTGTGACAGGCTACAACTGGGTTTTTCCCTCTATTTTCAGTTCCAACTGAACTGTGATTTTGAATTAAGTACTAAAATATCAGGAGTTTCAGTAGCTTTTCTAGCAGTTTGCCTGGAATTGTATATATTCCAAAGGCCCGAAGTACGCTGAGGTTTTGTGCAAGCTAGAATTTAATACACACACCAAGATGTAGCTAGATTTCCCACTGAAGTACCTACAGCGGCATGACAAATTCTGACCTAGCAATTATTCTTTCCCTGTAATGACATCAATTTTGACTGCCTGATAAAAAGACTGCATATTTAGGTCGATATGATTTTCTTTTTACACTTGTACTATGCTTTAATTTAGATGGTTTTATTTGGACTTTAAAGTTTCCACAAGCAGAAGCCACTCTTTACTCTTCTCTCCAGTTCTTTTAATACTTCTGCTTCAGACTACAGTACAAAATAAAGATATCTCTCTCCTAGCCACTGTAGGTGACACTGATTACAAAGATGAATAACTGCTTCAAAACATTTGTGTTGCTTGTAACTAAATAAAACATTGCTATTAGCTCCTAAGGCATATCTAACACTGTATGTCTGATAGACAAACTCTTGCATTATGGTATGAGAACAGAAAAAACCTACCTATACATATATATATATATTTGTACATGCAAATGAGTATATGTCAGACTCTTAGAATGTAATAATTTAACCTTTTCTAGGGTATTTTCTAGATCAGCTTTTGGAAGGTTGGACATTCATCCAATAATTTTTTTTTTGGCCACGATCACAGTGCCACTCAGCTTGTCCGGCTCACTTTTCTTAACCTACTGGAACAGTTGTTCGTGATCATTTCATTTAGTTGAATGTGACAAAGATTGTCTCACCTTGTGCCAATCATTTTTCAGAAACATGTTTTTGAAGACAGTTTCCTATTTTGACAGATAATCTATCCTTACTTATAATTCATATCAATAGATATGGGCCGTTCTTACATACAGTCTATAAATCATCAACCTTTTTCAGCCTGAATTTCTTGTCATCTCTAGGCTGCTCCACTGAGGTCACTAAAGGTTGCCATTGCCAGTACTATTTATCTTCCAAATTTTTTCTCCTCTCTACCTTTTCAGTTCATTTCATTTCATTTCCTAGGCAAACATACTTCCACTTATGCCAGCAGGTCACCTGCTCTGCAGTAGGTATCACATCCATCAGCTTCTCTCGTAGACAGGAGTGGCACTCCACAGGCTCTGCACTGTGAGTGCACTTACAAACTCTGGGCCCTTCACTTCAGTGGCACTCGTAACCCCAGTGAAAAACGCAAGGATTGATCAACTGGGTAGGTTAAAAGAAGTCTGGAAGATTAGTAATAAAATCATGGAGTCATGGTCTAGCTTGTGGTTATGGATTAGGCAGGCTTTATGTCTAGACCCCATCAGTCTAGAAATAATTATTGTCTTAATTAATCCAGTATTTTTCTACAAAGGAAGCATAAATATCTCCAAAGAGATCTAGAGCCAGCATAAAATAGGTTGTTGCAATCCAAGCATATAGCACACAGAAGTGGGTATATCATCCTACAGGTACAATGGTATCCTAAATCCGTCTCATTTTATGTACTAAACTGAATAGTGCTGGGGGGCTTCATCTTAAGTGGCAAAATAAATGCACCATGAACAGTAATGAATATCAACTTCCTGATTGCAAAAGCTCCCCTGCATACAGCATGGCCAGAGTCACAGCCTCTGTACCTTTGGTGGAAAAGATTTAGCAACCTGCGAAGAAAAATCTCTTGAATCTGTGACTGCATTTCTTCCCTTCACGTTCATGATATTTAAGCCATTTTCCCTTCCATTTACCTTCCACAAAGCTCAGAGGCAGCAGAAGTTGCCTCATTCTGTAGTTCTTAGCTGTCTTTCATTCATCAGTAGTCTATCATCGGTGTGTTTCTCCCAGGTGAGATATAATCTATTAACATTTTTGGCAGCTTCTTCTGTGCTGCTTTTTTGCTGTCTTTACCCAAGTGAGCTTTAAGGGAATGTTTTTTAGCTGATTTGTATTTGTTTGGACAATACAAAACTGTTTTCTCCATTTTCTTCTGTAATTAGTTTTATCAGTATCAGTTTGTTCTTCATGAGAGAAAAAAAAATTCCAAACATTGCACATATTTGGACTCCATCGTGTATTCTTTAGTCTTAGTTGCAAAGCCATTCTTGTTTCCTGTGCAGCTTTTGGAAACATCTACATTTATCTGTTGATATTTCTGTTTTGAAATAAATTACAACAATTAAATAATACTGAAGTCCTTGACTAGAAGTATCTTTAGCAACTTATTTAACTAATGTTTATAAAACCACTTTCATCTAAGGATCTTAAAGACTGCTATTACCATTATCTTCTAAGCTGCATCCCAGTTGCACCGCAGTGTGTATTCCTGAATGACACACTGCTTTGAAGTCTTTAAACTACACAAGGAAGTCGTGGCTTAGGGATGTTTTTGACAACTAATTGTAGTTTTTGATAAAACCCTTCCAACTCACTCTGTAAGAACATAAGTCTCTGCTTTCATTATTCTTGGTTCATATTTTATTTAGGCCATATTTTATTTAGGCCAAGATTAGCTTGTCACTCACTCGTCTGCAATCTCTGACTCCCCGGTAATGTCCTTCAGTGTAACCACAGAAAAACCTCTATATGCAGCATAATTTATTTCTGTTTCATTTATTTACTAATCTTTGCTATATCCAATTCATTCTGCTAAATGGTTATACTTGCACATAATGTTTTTCAGATGTGTTGGTTCGAAGTCACATTTTCTTTCAGCGGTGAAAGATAATCTAGGTGTGACCTATCTACTATTTAGACACGAATCTAGGTACTGTAGAGAAGCTCTTGTCCTTTCCCCCATGACCGTTTTAACCCCAGCAGAATGACACTGTCTGATAAGGAATGGCAATACTCAGAATACAATTCCTTGCAGAACAGCATGGGTAACTTGAAAAACTGATTAAGGTGACGTAGTCCACCACTAGCCAGCTCAATATACAGGTTATAGTGCTTCATACGCTCTACAGATTCTTCATAGACTCACACCAGCCTCCCACTGGGGCAATATGTTTGATCAGTGATTGACCTGAATTTAAACTCTTTTAAACTCATGTTTCATGCGGTACAAATCAGAGGAGAAGAGTATAGCAAGAAGAGTAATTGACAGAAATCTTAAGGACATATGTTAGAAGTAGGCTACACCTTCTGCTGGCGTACTATTTAACACCATCCCCTTTCTCAGCTTGTAAATTGTAGTTGGATGATTCTCCCCACACAGAGAAGGAGAGTAAGTGGGTGGGAAGATGCTCAGGAAGCATTTTACAGCTCTGCGATTGCACAGGAACCTGACTAACACTGCTCAAAACACTGCTCTTTTAAAGACATACTTAAAGGAGCAGAGGAGAATTTTCTGGTTCCAGGATGAAGTACATCTGCCGTAACACAGACACTGTTCAGCTACCGGTTAAATCTTTCCAATGCACCATTTAGGTCATCTCCAAAATTAACAACAAATTAAAGGGCAAAGAAGGAATAAAAAGCATGCAGAGAAATCATCAAAGAACAAATGTAAAGCAAAAGAAAGGAAATATGGATTACACACGTTATCATTGCTTCAGAATATGGAGAAGGCAGAAAAATACAGGTAGTTTAACAAGTGGAATAGAAAACTCATAGAGGAAGGTCCATCTGTGGCTTTTGAACACGATGCTCCAGGCTCAGTCTCTGATTCAAGAGAAGCCTACAGCAGATGACTGCTGGAAACTGGGACTGTAAACTCAGAGGAAGGACAACTCTAGTCTTGCGTGTTTCTTGTGCTCTTTCCAAAAGTATTTGCTACTGGTTGATGCTGTAGATAGGGTGGGCCAGCCGTGACCCCATACAGTATTTCTTAAGCTCTGAGGAGACTAAGGAGCTCAGTGGCACTGGTAATTCTCTGGTAAATCTGCCCTTTATTTTATATCTGTGATGAAGCAACAGAGTTCCACAGGTTTATTTAGGGCTCATGGAATAAAGTACCCTATATATAGTGGGTGACAGTTACCGGTA
Source organism: Aptenodytes patagonicus (assembly GCF_965638725.1). NCBI lineage: Eukaryota > Metazoa > Chordata > Aves > Sphenisciformes > Spheniscidae > Aptenodytes > Aptenodytes patagonicus. Next base: position 14,463,939 of record NC_134959.1, read on the forward strand.
ATGGTATTGTTATTATTATTACTGTAGAGAAGATTTCAGTGTAAAAATGTTTATAGAGCCAACTGTATTTCATGTTGCACCACCTGCACTAAAATACTCCACTGAATAGAACACCACAATAATTCTAAGATACACTGAATCCAGAGGTTTGAATAGCAACTGTAATGGCTCCCTTAGAGCCAAGCCAATTCCAGAGCAAATATATAGCTCACATTTAATCTCCCAAATGAGACAGGAAAAGGCCAGTAAGAACATTCCTCATAAGCAAAAAGGTTTAAAACTTGAATATAGACTTTTAAAACTTGCATATATTTTAGATTATTGGTACTTGGCTGCTCTGTAATGAAAGCTGTGTCTTTATATAAATATCTCTGGGCAAGATAAGGATGATCTTTGATATATCCAACAGCTAGGAAGAATATCTCATATCTCAGCATAGGATACTATTTGGGATTGCATCAATTCTTCATTTTTACTGTGCTCCTTGGACAGTGTTCTGATCCCTGCTATCCCAAGTACCACAGGTAGTAGTATCCGAAGTATCACAAACTTCTCTGAATTTTTCCCAAATTTAACTGCAGTAATAAGATCGGCTTGTATCCATCATGGTTTACTTTTATGTCTTCGAAGGACTCCTTTTTAAACAGAGACTGTCACAACTATAGCCAGTGTGTAGTCTTTAATCAAAGTAGCTAGAAAATAATACACTCATTTGCTTAGTAACATTTGTTGCTAATGTTACATACTGATGCACCATTTCATTACAGAATTAGCTAAGTTTGGTCAATGTGTTACAGAAGTTGCTTATGAAAAAGACACTGGACCAACCCGGCAGTACCGCACCAACCTCCAGATTAAGTGGGAACAAGCCTTCATCTGGTAATACAAATTTGTAGGAACTGGTCCAGTGTTTTGAAAAGAAAGTATTTTTTTAAACCATTCATTATTTAATCAAGCCTATTTACCTTAGAATTATTATCTACTTATTTAAATCTTGTTAATACAGTTGTTATTCTTCAAGCGTTTCTGAACAATAGGTAAGCTATCTGGTTCCTGTAAATAATATATTAAATTTTCTTCACACAAAATAATTAATTCTGAACAGTATCACTGCATTATAAAACAATTCCTAATAAAACATGCTCTAATTATAATTCCAAAGCTCACATTATTTTTGAAACTTGTGTTAGCTTTTAGATAGATTATAATAAAAGAAAATTACTGTATGTTTTAATAACATAGTTGTCAAATAAAGCCATAATGCCCAACTGATGACTAACCACAATGTATAATTCCCCATAAAAGGTAATTGACAATTGATTTTCTTAAGAACTGAAAGAATTCATCATGATTCAACACTATTACAATGAAATCCAAAGGAATTAGAAAAGATTTATCTCTAATTGAGAATTTCTGCAAATATTAGACCTACTGAAGAAAATAAAGTAGGTTAGAAGCACAGCATCCTCTTCCCTCGTTCATAGACAGAATATGAGTTATGAGGATGTAACCGAGGGGCTTGGTGCTTTTTTTGTAGGTGCATCACAGTTTATACATACAGTAGCAGCATGGCACATTGCCCTCTTAGTGAACAAGCTCTGTCAACACTCTCAGCTCTGGGATCATCATCTAAGTGCCTGCAAATCCTCAACTGGATTTGCTCTCATAAAGAAAATTTGGGAAAAAAAAGAAAAAAAACAGTAATGTTATGGAAAACAAGATGATGAAACCAACAGTAGCTATGCAGTTAATTTTCAAAGGTAGTTGATGTGACAGCCTCAGCTGCCCTCTAAGCGCAGTGGGTGGATTTTGTGCTGGAGGGGAGCCAACAAGGGGGACACACAGTTCCTTTGCACTCTGCATCAGCCCCGTGTGGAAGGCACGTGGCCTCAGGGGCTTGGAAAGAAGCTGTGGAGCTGTGCTGGAAGCAACTGTGCCAGTACCCAGAATGAAGCAAGGTAATATGAAATGGAAGCTAATGACGGAGACACGCAAAGATGACCCCCACTGCCCTGAAAATTGGATAATTGGAGCAATAAATTTTTCCATGCCATATCAAATACAAAACAGGAAAGCCAGTGAGCATGATTATTATCTATCAGCTTGTCTAAGGAACTTTAAGCAGCAATTAAAATAAAAACATATTTCCCTGCCCTGGAGAATTTTGGGTGTGCAGCTCCCCAATATCATGGTGACAGGCGATTCATGTCCTTCACTAAACTTCAGTGGGTTCTCATGGGAAACTTTAAAAAGTTGTCACTGTGGGATACGTCAGAAGGTACAAGTGACATGGAGTGAAAAGTGAAAGGTTATTGCTGTATGAACACATGGCAATTTAAATTAGTTATGCGCACTCAAGAGCGGTCTGTACAGCCCAGAGAACTTGCAGCCCAAGGGCAGGAGGATACTAGGCTGGCTTTTAAGCTGCTTTAGCTTCTTTTTAATGCTTCGATACTAGAGGAGCTGCCAGTGTCATTTGGACAGCCCCTCTTCTATCCAAAATATTCAGGTCTTCCCTGGTATTTAAGTACAAATCTTTTGCTTTACACTTTTTACAGTGTGCATTTCATTCCCAGCTATTGCAATGTCAACTTCTTTTCTACAGTATCACATTTTTTCCTTTTTTGATTAAAACTAAATGAGAAAGGATGTTGCTCGTATTACTAAAAAGAAAAGAAAAAAAAGGCAAATGAGATTGTTCCTGTGCTTTGATGAGAACATAGACATGGTAAACTGAGTCATATAAACTAGAGCAGTTTTGAGAGAGATGTCTCGTTTCAGTGCAACTATACAAAATTAAAGAGGAATATAAAATCAGGTAACAGTCTCTACCTAGTTAATCCATCTGCATTTACCATGATTTTACCATGTACAAACAAGTAAACTACAGTTTTAAAATGACGTTTGTTTTTCTTGCACCCAGAAACAATGATATCCGTTTGATAGAAGAAAGAGGCATTAAGATTTTTTTTGTGCTTTTCATACCTAACACATTGTGAAGCAGCCTAACCCTGCAGAGAAGGTCTAGGAAATTCTGTCATTTGTGTACACCCAGCTCACCTGGACTAAATAACAGAAATGGTTTCACTAGAGAAGAAACACTATTCCCAACCCACAATTTTCTTCCCTATTAATTTCAAAATGGCTATGGAATTATTGATGATTTCCTCAACAATTAATGGGAATGACCAGATATTTAGATTTAATATCCAGCTTCCAGGTGGCAACTAAGGAATTTAGCAGCCCATTTTAATCAACCTTTGTGTAACCAAGTGGACTCTAGCAATGAGTCTAATCTGCTCCCTGATTGCTTTAACCTTTCCCTCATTTGGTCATCACACACCACTGTAAAAGTCCTCTTCCTGGGCCCATCCCGTCATTCCCCCTATCCATTCCTTTGCTAACTTCCTGCCCCTTATGAAGAAAACTCTTGATCTCACCTCAAAGGGCTTACAGAATTCTCTTTCTCCACTCGAGCTTTCATCTCCCTTCGCTCCTATCATCGTGCATTCACTTTCAGACCTCTTCTCTCTGCTGAGAATCAGAGAGCTCCAGGTAACCTGCAACGTGTGACAGAGCAGGAAGGGGAGAGCTGGCAGGACTGTATTTCAGGAGCTTTGGCCTGTCGCTGGCTTTTTGATTGAAATAAGTGGTTATTCATCAACATGGGAAATTACACATCAACATATCAGCATTTACAAATTCCTAAAGATACAGAGGTTCAGCTGGTGAGGAATCCAATGTTTCTAAACTGCCAGATATCAAGCTGGGAGTGTAAAATGTCTGGAAACCTCAATACTAGAGAGCCAGGTTCCCCCGAGAAATTGGCTTAAGCTGCAACTATTAAGGCATTCATCATCACGAAGCTGTGAGCCCTGAATCCAAACTTGGAGTCGTAATTTCCTTCCCAGTACAATGGTTTAGGCTTCCTGGCTCCCCGTTAGCTCCAGCAGATTGCACTGGAGCACAGAGCTAAGCCAAGCTGGTTAGAGCCTAGAAGCCATATTCTATATTATTATGTACAAACACATTAGCCAATAAATTATGTATGTATATGAAACAAACAAAAAAAAGCCTTAACCAACTTCATTTAAAAAAAAAACCAAACTGATAAAGTAACTTAAAGAATGCAATTATTCAATGAAACCAATCTCAGCATGCAGTTTTGAGATGATAGGCTAAAATGTAACAGAAAGCACACCATTGCCTGTTCAAAAGTCAGTCTGATAGGAATGCAAAACAGACAATAACACAAATGACTAATAATCCATTTATTGTCCAATATTCTATAATGAACAGTTAGAATGGTCAGATCCTTTGGAAAAAGGTATAGAGCTTTGTATAATGCACTAACTATAAAACCATAATCCTATTTACTCTTTTCCATAAAACAAGAATATGAGAGTATTCGCTTAAATGGAAAGCCACGCGTATTGTTGTGAGCTATGTGTAAGCGTATACACTGACAGCCAGACTTTGAGACCTCCTCTCCCCAGTCAGTTCTGAGGAACTGCCTTCAGTATGAAAAATACTAAATAATCCACATTGGTTTCTCTTCTTTCCATCTACTTTTGCATCTATCTGTCACCGCACCCGAGGACAATAATCACTGGTTTAAATCTATGGTTTATGGCAAATACTGAGAAACGCTTATAAAATAAAGCAAAAACAAAGCACAGCACAATATAGGAATTGCTTGTGGATGTCACTATCAGAAAACAGTAGTGAAGGGAGCAGCTTATTAAGTTTAGTTAAAAGGAAACCAAACACTGAATAGGACTTTGATCTGTGTAGAATAATGTTAGCGATTTAATACTACCAGTCCTCATATTTCAAATGAAATGAAATTGGGAGAACAGTATTTTTCTTTATTTGGTAAAAAGAAAAAGGTCCACCGAGTAACTTGCTTGGGTAGCCTTTCTGCATCCCTTTATTGGAACCAACACGTTGATCTTGCTAGAAGTACAGTGTGATTATCCATGGACAAAAGTATCCTGGATTTACATTAAGTTGGGTACCAACTATAGTTTGTGTGTATGTGCGTGTGTCTGTCTAAGCACATGCATACATACAGTTAGAAAAGCATTTAACACAAGCACTGCTCACGTTGCTCTCTTATACTGAGGGGGGAATACGTGTGCAAATAAGAATTTTGTGGGCACACAGGAATTTCTAGTTTGAGGACATGGTTGCATATTTTTACAAGAGGATTGCTATGCTCTTGAAAAAAATCAGACCTGCTGTCACATGAATCACACACGTGACAGTCCACACTCATGCTTCCACATTTAGATTTTGTTTTCATTGTTCCCTGTAGGTTTTTTTCTGGCTATAATTAGAGTTAATCACATTTCAAAGTACCAAGATAATTATCTCCATGTCAAATTAGCTCTTTTCAAATGAAAGCCTATTTCTGCTTAATTTTTCGCATCTTGAAAGCAAAGCAGCGATCCCCAGATCTTTTATGTCATTTCTTTATGAACATCAGGTTACGATAAGCTACTTTCTGAACCACTGCTTGAATGCAACTTATTTTACATAGCTTTGCATAATAAAATGGCATTTTTAGATAACTTATTCAAAGGGCAGATACTAATTCTCTGAAGACTTCATTAAATCACTCTTTTCATGTTAAATTAATGTGCCAAGTTAATTTTGGAATAAACAAACCAAGATATTTAATTGCTTTGTGATAAATATGTACTACTTAGAATTTTATCACGCAGCTTTATGTTTTAAACTCCATATATTTCTATGTGTCTCAAGAGATTTAAATTTATATATATTTACTACTACACACAATAAAATGTGTTTAATAAACTGGTAACTCCATGTGCATATCAAATGTAATTTTCACTTTAATAATTATTTTGTATCCTGTATTTTCCTATAATATGAATAAATGACAGAAGAGGTTTTCTTGGAAGAAGTCAGTTCTAAACAAATTAACAGGGAAAAACTGAAGGATAATGATCAGCTTTCACAAACAGGAATTAACGTTGCAAAATGCAACTGCACAAGGGCAAGACAGCAACACTCAGAACTGAAGCCAGACTTTACCCCAGATTTCACAAGATCACTCCCTTCTTTTTCCCCCTTAAGTAAGTGTAAAGGCGTGCTCCAAAACTGCACAATGTAAAATAGAGTTAGCTGGAAACTAGCTCAACTGATTTTTGAGTTTGAGTTTCAGAAAATAGTTAGTTTTAAGTACACGCCGTCAAATCAAAACATTACACAACCCCTGATCCTGGTTTTAAAAGTCCTAAGACACTCCATGTGGTTATTTCATGACTGATCCTGCAAGTGCTTCTTTCAACCTTTATCACTGGGTAAACAAAACCACCACCTACTCAATCTGTGGTTAGAAAGATGAGTATGCACTGCTAAACAGTAATTAATGCAGCATCTTTAATAAGAGGGAGATTTCTATGAGCTTTACTGGTACAAAATAAGCTGGCAGTCCAGCAACAATTACTTACTAACACTCTTAACAAGGAGAAAGATTTTACTTGAGATTTTAGAGCCGAAAGGTACCTTTGACAGCCATCAGTAATTATTATTATTATTGCTGTGACAATATGGTTGGATGCATATTTTACTTTATTTCTTGGTAATATTTCATATTACTTTTAAAGGATACAAAAATCCATTGCAATACTAATATTTCACACTGATTTATGCAAGCATAATGTTGGAATTAGGGCTCTTTGATGTTTTCGTCTGATAGGGTTGTAAAACATTCTTGGGAGTTATTTAAATTTTTTTTATATCTTTTCAAGAAAATTATACTCAGCTAGAATAAATTCTTTCATTTCTTCAGTTACCGATGAATAACAATCTTCTCATTTAGGGTAGTTTTTCAGCATGTACTACAAACTGGGAAGGAACACCCAAGCTGAACTGTTGTATGGATATTGATAGCACATTTTTGACTAGAAAATTATTTCACAGTTTTGTAGCTGAAATGTTTCTAGTGAAACCTCTATAGAGAGAAAGGGTGATACTTGCTTATATTTACGGAATTATTTTTCTGTCTGGAAAACAATGGATGCTGATCAGTTGCTGGATTGATTCTAAGTAGATGTAGGGTCTAGGAGAGCTTCCCTTCTTTGTGTATCCATACTCATCCAGCTGATCTTGCTGCAGTCAGTTTGAGCAGCTCCAGCCCAGGTGGGGACACGAGGATACAAAGCACCCAGTCGGGAGCACATGGAGGAAGGGAGCCAGAATCTCATCATCCTCCTGAGATTTATGTCGCCGTTGTTCTCCTACAGTCTACCAGCCTTTTAGCAGCTAAAGTAGTACTAAAACTATCCATTTCACTTTGCTTTTCTGTGTGACATTCATTGTGCTCTAAGGATGTTTACCTCAGCAACACACACAGGGAACACCTACTCGATGGATCACAAGCATACTTAAGCATGATCTACATGCCAATCTGCTCTGTTCGGGTGGTTTGGGGTCTATTAAAAAGAGCAACGAGTATCACGACTAATTGTCCTACATTAATAGAAGAAAGCACACGGTATAAGTTGCATTCATGAAAGTTCAGTGACCTTTGTTAAAGGGCAGGAAAAGCACAGAGCAGAGACATACTATACTTCTTAACAGGATACACAAAAGGTAAGTTTTTAAGTTCTTTCAGGACAAATATAGTCAGCATTACGATAGATAGCAATCCCCTGCAAGAAAAAAATCAAAACGTGCTTAATTTTAAGCACAGACTTAAGCCTCTCTAAATCGAAGAGTACTAGAGCTCACCAAATTCAAACAGTGAGTAAAGTAACAATTCAGAATAATCTAAACATTACTGAAAGTGAAGTACCTGCCCAAGTGCTTCATTGACTCAGGCTGAAATAATACGTATGGGGAGCTCACAACTGATATCACCTTGGCTTTTTACACACATATTTGTACTTCTACAAAAATAAACAAGTATTTGTCAGAATATTTCTTTTTTCCAGTGGTAGAAAAGTGTGCATGCATATTCAAAATTTGGGGATTTTGTGAAAAAGCAAAACCAGCTTGTTCTCCATCCTCCACACACTAAAGCAAACAGAATGCACTCTAAGTGGAGTACACCTATGGGAGTACAGCTTATTCAGATAAGTCTTCAAAGGGTTAAGTCCCTGGTCCATTTTCAATGGTTTAAAATTCTCTTCTCTTGATGATAAAAAAGTCATTATTTATCCGAATGAAGAGGAAGGAAGAGTAGATGGTCAAATCAAGAGCAGAAAGCATACATGCTAATAAGTGACCAGGTCCTGAACAGCATCCAATTGTGAACACCAGCATTTCTCAATGGGATGAAAATTTGATGATAGGTTGCATGTGCAATTGAGCAACACAAATACCTTATTCTTAGCCGCACGAAGGGCCAAGGCTGCACTTCTGAAAATAATTATTTTTTTGGAATACACCATTTTGAGGGTCATTGCCCATAGATTGCTGAAAATGCTCTCTGGGAATCTAGACTTATTTGTTTGGCCATGAGTTTCTATTTCACAGTGCAAGATAAGGCCTATTTGCTGCTATTGCCCATCACAATGTAATCAGCTTCTGTTATTATCATCGGTTTATTCATTCTTCTGTAGCATACTGTGCTGTGCTCAAGTTCAATCAGAAGAGATTTATTGTAGGAATGACTTGTTTGTTGCTTGCTTCCCCTCCTCCCAGACAGCACGTACATGGAGGTATGTAGGTGGGCTACAACATTTTAATCATTTCCTAACCCTAAATTAATGTAGCTTCTGGAAAATTCTTTACACTGATGCCCAACTATAGTGTCTAATTCTTGTTTTGCAGGGTAGGATTAACATGTAGCAGCTTCTGCCTCTTCACGTTAACAGAAATTGTTTCAATGCAGGGTAAACAAAGTGAGAAGATGAGGGCACTGCTGCCTACATTTGGGAAACACTGCCAAAGGCAGCAGGCCAGGGCCAAAGCAACTCAATTCCCCTGCAAGAAGTCGTCCTGTGGAGAAGGTTAGTTGTAAGATAGCCTGGCTGAGCACACTACGATCTTAGCGTAAGTGGAATTTTCTACTGTAAATTTTATAAAACTGTAAACCTTCTTTTCCTATATTTACAGCTACCCAGGCACTTTTTCCTATTACCAGAAGCACTTCAGGGGTTTGCTAATGCATTGGAAGCACCTTTCTGATAAGTCAACATAAATAGGTACAGCAATAAATCAATAAGCATTATGCTACTCCATGATGTGGAAGGGGATCATTTCATTATGCTGATAAAAAAAATGAAAAAACAACGCACATTATAATACTATACGAAGGTACGTTTCTATGTACAGAGAATCTGAGGTATATTATACCTTGATAGGAGAGGAAAATAATTACAGGATATGCTACTCACCAAAAGCAATCAGTATCGCATGACAACTGTCAGGGTAGGCTTATCAGAGAGGGTTGCATTAGAAGACAATATGCCTTATAAGGAAAATGGAGGCATTATTAAAACATAATGCACATGCGGAGTGATGCATCCATTACACAGTGACAAGCTAATGCTTCCCAGGAAAATATATTGTTTTAAACAGAGCTTTAATTATTTAATTTCCTTGTTCAAGTGTGCAAAGCTTCCATATCAGTTTAAATAGCACCTTTCTCCTATTTATTTGGTAGCTCCTATTTAATACTCTATTGCCACCAGAAAAATAAAAACTAATCGCATTAATAAAAAATTCATCGCATTAATTAACAGATGTTTTATTTTTAAATTTCTATAGTAAAATGAAAATTGTGCTTGAAAAGGTGGACCAAATGGTCCTACTTTTCATTATTTATTTGGTACATTTGTTCAATAAGATTGGCCTCTTCCTTTAATTAAACACATTTGATACTTTTATTGCCATTGCATAAAGTCCAAAAGTCACAACAGGGAATACATTATTGCGCCATTACACACCTCCTAGATGACTGAAAGCACTTAGTTTCACCTCACACATCACAATGCTCTAGAGAAGGAGAATATGATAGTGATTATTAATATTAACAATCACTTAGCATTGCGCTTTTACATTGACAGTCTCCCAGTGACTCCCACCAGCTCTGGATCCAGCTCGCCATACCCTGTAACTCAACCTCTACTGGCAGCTTGTCCCTCTGTAGAGCTCCTCTGCATGGAGAGGAGTGTCCAGTGTCCTGTGCTGCTGAAGCAGCTTCTCTCCAGCAATGGGGACAGAAGCTAGATTTTGGCAAGACCCAGCACCAGAGTCAGGCCTCAGGCTCATTTCCAGAGAGTCCTTAATCTTGAGTAAATGAAATACTAGAGGAAGATAACACTGTACCACAGGCTTTGCACTGATTCAACCAAACTGAACACTGAAATGCAGAAATAAACCTAATGCAAGCTGTTCTTGCCAGCCCCGCAGAATACATGAGGTCCAGAAAGGGTTTCCTGAACACTGCGTAAGGCTATTCCAAACGAACACATTGGCATGAAAGGAGGCAGGAAGAGACAAAGGGTGGAGAACATTATCCAGTTTTTGTTTAAGATGCCTAAGTCCCAAGGGCACAAAAAACCACACAATCTGCCTAAGTGAGAGATACTCAAAGAAATATTTCAGCGTGAGCTTCAACATGTAAACAAGCTTTACAGGACAGCGCCAGAAGCTTGTAGTAGCCCATCTCATCTCAGTACTGTAACTCCTCTATTTTCATTATCTGAAACACAGTGCTTCCAAGGCCTTTCCTTCTCTATTGCTTCTTTCTACACCAAAGTTTGGGCACTATCAACATTTATCTCTGTAATAGTCTCTACGTTTGGGATGGTTAAACAAAACCTTCTTACAGAATCTTGGGGGGGGGGGTTTCTTGGGTTTTTTTTTTTCTTCTCCCCGCTACCAGACTCTGTATGTCCTTTGGCTGTAGCACACGTGAGTTTTCCTCTGTTCCTCAAGTTGTCCATTAACACTACTCATTTTTACAGCCTTCCACATCTGCCACTCAGTCTTCCAAATGAAGGACCTGCTTCCCATCACATGCCCCTCTATTCCTTTCACCTGCCCACAAATAGCGTAGATGTTTGGACAAGCGCAAGAAAGCTGCATTTTCCCAGTCACATCATTAGCGTATGGGCTGACTGGGACACATGGCAGAAGTAAAAGGAAGGGAAATATTTTCAGTCAAATTGTTAGGACTTGGTTTTGGTTAAAAAGAGAACCTCTGAAAATGTCTGTATCAATTATAATTTAACCTCCTTTGCGATCATTTAAAATTCCATCCAATTAAGGTAGTTTTTGCAATATACCTCAAAAAACTTCCTATGTGCAAAATTTCCCTCTATTTATGTTCCCTGCTTCTAAATGCTGCTGCTCTATTGATTACTATAATTCAGCTCTAATTGCACTTTTACGAAGCAGAATGAATAGATTACAGTTGAGCTAGGAGGAAGCCAAACATCAATTATTAATATAACAGAGCTGGCCTTTACCATGTCTGTATTATTTACCTTGGGGAGTTTAGGAACCTACTGAGTAATATTTATTCTCATAAATTAACCACTTAAAAATATTTGTTTCCATTAAGAAAAGCAACCAGATTAACAAAATACACTTTCAGCAAATGCAGACAAGTCCTCAGTGTCTGTAATGATATGTGAAAACCCAATGCACTTTCTCAGAAGGAGGCAGCCTTGGTATTTCAGAAAGCAGCCCATGTATTCTTCATCAAGAATAAACATAGCTGGTTGATCTCCAGATTAGCTTGCAGCACGGGGTGTTTGGTTACTGTTTCAGTCATTTTTATTATTGCTAGGCTATTTTAGCCTCAACAGGGATCCAAAAAGTGGACTGTTTCAGTAAGGAGAAAAAGCTAGTGGTAAAGCTGGTATTTCCTCAGTGCAATTTTTTGTATTTACGAGGCAATTACACCAAGTCCTGTTTCTGAGCCCCATTTTGGCCAGCACAGTGGCCATACCCTCCCCCCCCACCATTTACTGGCTCTCTCCTTGGTCCCACTTCTTGCCTGTGCATCTTCTGCTTCTTTGCTCCAGCAGTCTGCATTTCCATTAACAGCAGTTAATATTGACACAGTTTATACACAAACCTTATGGCCTATGGCTCTGGCCGATGATTTGGCTATGTAGTTGTGTGGGGGTTTTTTAAAATATATATATTGTTCTGACCTTTGTCACTTCTCTTTGGATACTTCACCTGCCCAAAGAAGAGAGTCATCCCTTTTCTACCACTAGTTTGGTCACCTGTAGAATGATGTGGCTTGGTGCAGAGTCTGCCTGGCCAAGGCACAGGGGCTGGCATTTTGCAACCACATGCACAGACCCACCAAAAATTTCACCTCAGGAGTGAATTTCAGAATTGTCCAGAGGAATACAGTATCAGCCACAATTCCCCTTCAGTATTTAACTGCTACTTTGAAGGCAGTTCACATGGTGCGTAGATTCTGTGGTGAATTTCCACCAGTGAATAAATACTATGCTTAAAAGCTATTGTTTCAAAAAATATTCACCAAAGCTAATTCTGTAAATTTCCACTGTATCATAATCAAGAACTCGCTGTACAATAATTAATTAGTTAGCCATTTGCAGCTAGGGCTGGAGGCATTCATCATCTTTCCATAAGCATGCGTATCACCATCTGTAACATCCACTCAGTATTTTGGCTCTGAATGAGATAAAACATTTAACACATTGGCTGCTTAAAGTTAGTAGATTTGTTGCAGAACCATAAAATGTGAATTCTGTTGTGCTGCTCCCTTGAGAGTACAACCCCAGCATTTGCCACTATGGTACAGTCTCTCATCAAAAAGCCTAGAGAGAATCCAATTAAATCTGTGCACAGTATTCAACTGCTATTCAACCACAAGAGTGTTAATCCAGCTCTTTTCTCTATCTGATTAGAGGAAATCAGCCCTTTCTACCCATTAGGCATCTTTTATCTGCTCCTGCAATATATATGTTTCTATTTCTTTTCAATTCTTTGGAAATAATATCAGTGCAGTAGTAGACTAGTAACTGCATATCTGTGATAAAACTTGGAGCTAGATCATACCTAAGAAAGAAAACAAGATTCTCCTCCTTCTTTGATTTACCCAGGAACTGATTAGAAACCCTCTGAGCAACACAGTCCTTGGATATGAGGAATCTCATCAAGGAGGAGCAAGGAAGACCGATAGCTCTGGCTTGATTACATTCCTCCACCCAGACATGCTGTCCTGCGGAGGGTTCCTGGCACCTCCGAGCCTTCCAGTTCTCTCCTCCAATGTACCGATTACCAGGGGCCCACAGGCCATCTACACCCCTCCCCCCATCTCTAAACGTGTCACAGGCAGATTCCTGGAGCTGAGGATTTCCTTATCTCATTTCAGCGTTAGATCTTTCCAGAATATAATCCCTATTGTGCAGATAAAACTGCGCTGCTTGTTCCTGGGTGTGTAATTTTGAATTTGGCTGTGCTAAAGCCCAAGGGAACTGACCTAACCAGCAAGTGCTCTGTCCTCGGTATGTACCTCGATCTTGGGTCATCTCCAAATTTTATCATTGGCAATTTTCTATTTACTTCAAGACCACCTGTAAAAATGCTGAATAACATTAAATTTTATACTAATTCACTAAAACACCCACTCATTGATTCCTCATTAACCAATATGTGTCATGATCTAAGGGTCTGGCAGTTCTTAAAGCACTTACACCTGTTCTAACAATGTTGCACAGTGCTGGTTTTCCCTAAGAAATCAAAGCTTAAGCCATCACTCTGTGTATGTCAACCAATCTCTTCAGAAGTTTTTTAATTTATTGACCAATTTCACAGATATTTTATAGTGCTAGAGACCTGAAACGTTACAATCCTACAATTTCATGAAAATCGCTAACAAAAGTAAGCAAGCTCTTCTAAAAAACCTCCCAAAGAAGAACATGGTTCAGGGATGAACTCTACTCCTTAACCACCAGGGAAATCACACAGGGGATCAAACTGAAGACAAAAATTTCATAGGAAAGCAGGTTGCACTGGCTTGACTGTACACCAAGTCACCTGATCAATTGGAATATTGTGCAGTGCTAAGGCAGTAGCTATCAACTGTACATTTAAATAACTATACAGGTACTTTGTACATAAGGAAAGAAACCAGGTTTATTTGAGATCTATTTTAAAAACATAATGTAAAAAACATCTATTAAAAAAACACCAAAAATTAAAATCAGGCAACCAGAAGTTCTCTCTACCAGATCCGTATGTTCATGTGTTCCCTTTTTCTTTCTATTCCCCTTCACATGAGATATCATTGACTTGATCTGGACATAAGCTTTCAATGCATTTTTCCTTCCCCCCACCCCTGCGCCAATTTTTCCCATAAGCCTTGAGGTATTAGACAAATGTATCTCTGTTTAGTGAAAACTTTCCTTTTCCTTCAAGAAATGGAGATGAAATCCACTCAGGTAGGAGAACAAAAAAATGAAATACTTTAGTCTTAACCTCAAAAAAAGAGACAAAAAAAAAGCAGAACACCCATGATTTATGTATTTTAAAAAAAACCCAAACAAAAACAAACAAACCCCCCCCCCAAAAACCACAAAAAACCCCAAACAAACCCACACCAAAAAACCAAGAGATGTCTTTGCTTAGGTGATACTGTACAGAGCCTTTAAAGACACCTGTGAATATTTACTTTTTCACATGATGCAAACCACCATTATTGTAATATACAAGTAGCAGCCTGTTATATCTTGAACAGATATAATGTTATTAATAGCAAATTTCTCCTCCCAAATGAAGCCCTCCCATGAATATTTACCTACATTCAAATAGGAATGTCTCCCATCTTCGAAAAGAATTCATGAACTTTAATAGCAACTTCGACAACTTGATAGGTTTATATTTCCCTCAAGTAAACAGCTTCACATTAACATATGAATGTTATTATCTATCCTTTAACTTTGCCATTCACTGACCACTTTGTTGCATTTTTAATAGCTTACCCATTAGTTTTTTCATTAAACATTTTTGATCTAGTGTTAGCTTTGATGTCAGCTTGAGAAAGAATTTTGCCTGTTTGCGTATCAGTGAGCTAAAAGTTACCTAGAAACACTTTATACCAGCCTAAATTACAAAAAAGCCCTTACACAAGCTAGACTTACTTCTCTGTTATAACACAGGTATCTGAGGAAAACACATTAAGTACCATGAAGGATGCAAAGATATTAGAATCTGAACTGCATGTAGCATCATCCTCATTCTTACTTACTGCAGTAGAGTTTTTTGAAATATCGGAATGCTCATTTCACAGAAAACGTTACTTTAACGTGTTTTTTCTGAATCCCAGGGGAACTTAAATCACATGTGTAAATGCAGACTTACATATAAGAGAGGAGAGAGCTGGAGAGATCCCCTTGATATCTTT
The DNA here is from genome assembly GCF_965638725.1 of Aptenodytes patagonicus. Classification (NCBI taxonomy): domain Eukaryota; kingdom Metazoa; phylum Chordata; class Aves; order Sphenisciformes; family Spheniscidae; genus Aptenodytes; species Aptenodytes patagonicus. The sequence goes on from NC_134959.1 coordinate 14,479,312, forward strand.
GAAGATCAAGGAACATTATTTATTTACATCATCCCGTTATCTGTGCTATTATTAATGAACAACACGTGCCTGATACCACAGTGACGGACAAAATTTTTCCTGTGTGGAGAAGACCTCAAACATGGTAATTACTAAGGTCATTGATGGATCTCTAGCACCAGAAGAGATTCTGCTCTTTAAGTTTCCTATTAAAAGTGTATATTGAAACTCTTCCTAAAGAAGGGAAAATACAGGGATGAAAAGATCCTTCCCTCCCAATTTATTTAACTTTTATTTTGGCCTTGGTTGACTAACTTAGAAAGCAGCAAATAAGCAATTTTTTTGTTGTATGAGAATATCGTTATCATGAATTGAGGACAAGGCTACACGGGACATATTTCATCAAAGTTATGCGCAGACTCAGATTATAACAAAGTCTATATTTTTACATGCTTGAGAAAACAACTCTTTTATTCAGTATTTCCATCAGTTTAAAAAGTGATTCCTGCTACTAAAGGTGTATGTTCTTATATAACACCCTTTGTGCTACGTTGCTTCAAGTCTCAGTCTAAGAAGTTAATCAAAGTGACTTTCCCACAAGAAATCCCACCTAGCAGACCTAAGCAAACAGATGCCTTAGAAGGTTGACACTAGTTAGATAATCCACCCTGATATAGGAAGGGATTTGCATGCATTTGTTTTTACACCGTGATAGATGTAGCCCCAGAGCTTTCCTGGATTAACTCAATTATTCATCATCATCTGTTTATCAGTTTATTTGTGTCTGAAATGAATTTCAGAGTAAAATAAAGCAACAAGGAACTTGCTACCTCAGTGGACTGAAATTGTTCACATGACTCCTTCAACTCCTGATTTACACAGGGCAAATGGGAATTGCCATGCGAGTCAAGCTAATGGTCCATTTCATCCTTTTTCTTACTGTGTCCTAGAAAGGAACAAAATGCTCTACAGTAGGAAATGGTGGGTAACCATTTAGAGAGGCAGGTCTCCTTCCTATCCCACCCTCCAACGGGGACGCTGCTTCCAATTAAGTGTGAGAGTTTACACCCCTTCCAGAAGAAAGCGTAGAGTTGAACTGTGTTGGTAACTCTATCATGACTTTGGCTAAAAGTCAACTGCAGTCCCTCTTGAAGTTTTTCACACTTGCCAGTTTCCCCTTCTGCTCAATATTCCTTCATTACTTTCAGTACTGCTTTAGAAGTTAATCTTCCAGGATGTAGATCAGACAGCTGCTTACTGTGAATTTTTGTTGGTTATTTAGCTGTTCCCGTACTTTAAAGATATCCTTAAAATCAAGGCAAAAACTTGATAGAAATGTTTACCGTTTTTCTAGTTAGCTCTGTGCATGTACCTGGAGAGATCCAGGGTGTGTTCAGCTCTCATAGCTGTCACCAGACTGTTTTAACTTTATTTCAGCAAACTGTTACACTCCAATATGTATTGATAGTAGGAAGAGTGAAGCGGCTAAAAGCTGAAGTCTTCTATAGTGATTTTAATTAAGAGTCTGTCACCATCTGAATTATTATCACTGTTACTTTAGGAATTACACTGCAGCATAAAGTATTATAATAAAGAAGCTTGGCAATCATCATCTTAGCCAAAGTGCCTGAAAGAGGTTTAGCTTGCATTATGCCTTTTGGGCCACTGGGGAAAAAGAAATTCAGAGATTGCTTCCATTTGGAAGAGGAGCTGTGACAATGCCAAACACTTCCATAATTAACTGCTGTTTAGCTATGGAGGCAACAGATGCCCTGTCCCCACCGTCGAAGCCCATGGCCTTCCCCATGGCACTCCCACAGTTCCTCACCCAAGCATTCCCTTCCTGGGGTCCACACTCCCCACGGTTGCTCTATCACCATGTCTCTGGCTCGCCCAACTCCCCACTGTTTGTGTTCGTTTTCTCTTACAAACACACCTTGGCAGAATGAAATCCAGAGAAAGCCTCATGCTCCACGTGTACGCAACAAATACATTTGTTTGAAACATGAGGTGCCTGTGTTTGCGCTGAAAATGGCAGATGTGTAGCTAGTTGATGTTATAAAACAGCACAATTATCAACTGTTTTAAGGGAAAAAAAGCAGGTATTCTCAACCCATAACTGTGCTTTATCAAACCATGAGAAAAAAAATCAGACAAAAGCCAAAATAGGAGAGTCTCCAACCAAAGACTTCAACACGCATGCTCCCTCAGGAGTGACGTTGAGTGTGAGTGGGCCCCTTCTGCTTTGACTAATGCTGTGGATGGTGGCAAGCGGCTGCTTTGCTGGCTGCGGCAGGCCCCCCCAACAGCCATCTCATGGCACTGCTTTCACCCAGCCACTCTGCCGTGGAGAGAAGAGTAGAAGGAAGCCACCATTCCTACCAAGCACATGGGGTACAGCACAAACATCCGTGAGATGCTGCAACTTCAGTGTATGGGCTGGATGCACACCACATGGAGAGCTGAAATGCTGCCTGCTTCCAGCCTGCGATGAATCTGGAAAGTCATACTCCAACAGCACCATCCCCACTGACCTCCAGTGCACTTGAAGGATTGGGTTATGTTTTTTTCTACTCCTTATAGCTTTTAGGGAAATATAAGCAATGAAACTAGGAGGAACTGGGTCACAGCTGTACCTGATAACTACTTGTGTGACTCGCTGATAGCAGTGGCAGTCCCAGACTCCACGTAATGCAACGCTCTGGAAAAGTGAAGTGATGCAACAAGCAGAACTGGATTGTGATCCTTAAGCTCCCCCTGCCTGCATCTGCAGGCGGGCGGCAGCGCTTGCTTAGCTAAAACAGCCAGAAAACTGCTTCATGTGAAAACTAAGCAAGGGAATTATTTCTTACTTGATTCAGATTTTCCTCGTATGTCTGGGTTGAGACTCCTTTCCCTTTGCACCAGAAAACTCAGTTATGTAATTTACAAAAGCATGTGTCTTGGCAAATGAAATACAGATGTAGCTAGTTTTTCAGCAGACAGATGCAATGTTTTTACTGTACCCCAAAGGCCAACCAAAACAACAACAGAGAACAACTGAGCATAATATAAAATTCAAACTCTAAATAAGACAGAAATAATGTAGCAGTGGGTTAAGTAGAGTTGAGTGACTAACAAAAATGTGGAAGATTAAATGTGTTTTAAGGGGAACTGAAGATTTAATTTTTTTCATATTTAGAGCTTTGTTATCTTTTGTGCTAAGCTGTACTTAATTATACAACTTTTCTAATTCTGGGTATGAATTTTAAAGCCCATGTAGGATAAGTCCTTAAAAACTGCAGTTCAAGTTACAGCATTTAATTCCAGATTGTCAGCAGTGCAGCCTTCAGCAAATACAAAGCTCTCAGGTGAAAAAATGTCACTGCCTTAGGATAGGGCCATAGTTTTACTTCTGCATGCAAAAATAAAATAAATTTACATCATTTGTTTCAAATTGCTGTAACATGTCAGGATGTGGAGAGCATTAGAGTGGACTAATTTCTTTACAAAGTAATATAAGTATAAAGAAGTGGAATCTTACTGTATTTTTTACCAAGGAAAAAACATCTTAATTTATTATTATTTTTATATGCTTACCCAGGCTTCACCTTAGGTAATTTATTGTCTGAAAAGCAATCTGTTAACATTTCAGACACCCAGGGCCTGCCCTGCATTACTTGTGTTTTGTTCCAAAACCAGCATTATGTGTTGCTTGGAAAGCATATAAAACTATGTTTGTACAGCTGATGTCATTTTTCTCCAGTGTGGGTCCACACAGTTCATACACACCACCACCATCATCATCAATTCACAGCTCTCTCTACAAAATGTGTCTGGCAAGAAAAGCTTAAAGCGCATTTAGAAAAAATAGAGCAAATCTTCACCTTTCACAGCTGGGTCTTGTCCGGTAGATCTGATTAACTGGTTTGGCAGCCACTCTACCAGAAAGCCACACGCACAGCATAATGCAGTGCTACTCTACAACTTTATCTTAATGTAAATCATGAGATTGTTTACAGATACTCAGAAAATGATAGATACTCTTAGTCTTCAGTTCAGAATCTCTTTCAAATGAGCATTAAAATAATGGCTGTTCTGTCTTCTACAAACAGATGCAGGCATTGCTAAGCCCCCAAGCATATCAGTGAAATTCGCCCTGATGCCAAGAGCCTTCATTGAGACTCTCACGTGTAAAATGGTGCCAAGGCCTTGTACTTCCATCAAGCATTTTTTCCAAGGCAGTACCTCAGTATGCAACTCCAGATGTATATCACTGCTTAATGCTATTCTTTCAAAATCTGTCTCAAACCACATTATATGTGTGGGCAAATTTTCTGGTTTGCTTTTTTGCTTCACACAAGGGACAGCTATATTTGAATGGTGGTTGAAATTACTCCTTTATGTAAGCTGCATACAAAGCAATAGGCATCTTGAGTAAATTACTTTTTCATAGTCTCACATTTAAAATGTAATAAAAATACTTCCAGGGGATAGGATTCCTACTCGCCTCTGTATGGCTTTGGTTTGCCTTTTTTATACAAGTATATTTTAAAAGAAGAAAAACCCAAAGTAGAAATTCAGTCTGTCCTGTTCCTTGTTTTCTATCCAACTCCAAGACCTTGAAATATAAATAGCACCAGAGTAGTCCAGGCACTGAAACATGCACTAACTCTTTCTGCAGGCATAAAGAAAAGTTACTAACTTATGGCAGGTATATCCATTTGATCATTACCTGAAAATATACAGAACATGCATCCCCGGGAGACAATGCATCTTACTAGGCCTGAGGGCTGTCATATTTTGTGCAACTCATGTCTTTAGTGAATCAAGATTATTACATCCACCAATCTAAGCCTGAAAGGGGAATCATAATAAAGAACTAGGCTTTAAATTTTCTCATTATAAGGAATTCAACAATTTTGTTCTGGACCCAGAATCCCCCCAAAGCTACGAGGCATTCACAGTAAGTTCCCTAGTACAGCACACTCTGCTACAAATCTGTTATATACTTCATTCTTTTAGTTCCAGAGTGTTCTGAAACTCAAGTCCTGTTATATAGGGATCGTACAACTTGGGTAAAGGAGGAATTTGCCTAAGCCATGGCTGGATGTGGTCACAATCTGAATGATGAGCAGCCATATGGGCTTTCTCCATCCCATTCCAGTAGCACAGAGCCTGCAGCGCTCGCAGGTGTCTGTGCTTGCAGTTCCCTCGGACTTCCCCAGAAATCCTCATTTTCACATCCCTCACTCCACACCACAGAAAAGCAGCATCACGAGAAACTTAACACATCCACAAAATACCTGAATCCTTTGTACAGGCAAAGACAGACCAACAGGACAGCACACAATAAGGAGTAGCAATATGGGACCCAATCGTAGTTTCCAATAGGGAAACTAGGAACCCACAGTTCCCAAAACATTAGACCTATTTGATCTCTAAGGAAGGAAAGAACATATTCTGCACTTAGCCTTGTGTTTAGCAGCATTTCATACGGCTCAGCATGTGTTCCTGCAAGATTCAGCACTGACTAGCTAAGCTGGACTCACACTAAGTGGCAGAAGGGGAATGGGTGGAAGGAACATTATCGTTGTGTTGCACCTCTAAACTAATCAGATTCTTTCTCAGGATCAGGTTGTATATAAAAAACTTAGTCTGAGTTTACCAATTTATTTAATCTATTGTCTCCATTTGCATCTCCTACCAAATCTCATTGTTACAATGACTGCACCACCTATGGACCCCTGTCAGGCCAGTTACCAAGCACCACATTATCAACCTCTCTTCACCCTTGCACAGGAAGGATGCTACGGTCTTGCCAGGGCTCAGCACAGCCCTCCAGCCTCAGCATTTCTGCATTCCTTTGGAGCAGTGCGAGCACAGCCATGTTGTTTTTCCAGAAAAAAATATTTTCTACTTGTGGGGCCACCTGACAGCTGGAGGAATCAGAATGGGCTTTTTCATGTGTGCCTAGCTCTCTCGTTCATTACTTGGCTTTATTAAACATTTTAGGAGGTAAGGGCTGGGTTTGCTCAGAGAACCACTGATTTCAGAATCCTTCTACAAATCAGCCGAGATCTGATGGCACATCGGTCCCTTCTGCCCTCAGCTCTCCCAGTTCTTCATGTGGAGTCACAAACTAGCATATATAACTGCATGACTACCTATAGGTTTCATAAAAATATCCATTGGTTACTTCCATTTGGGAGTTTACTTTTCTTTCCCTGCCCTGTCCACTCTCCACTCCCTCTAGCCACCCCACAGTAAGCCGGCAACTCCTTCAGAGGGAAAAGGTTAGCTCTGGCAATCATGTCTCTTTAACAACACTTAACAACACTGCATAAATGCTTGGAAAAATATGGAAGAAGTGTTTACAGTAGCTGCATATCGTGAGAGATTTATAGGCCTATTAAAAATTATTAGGCTTTACTACTTCTTCAGTGACAAAGCTGCTTAAACAGACTGGTCTCGACAACTTCATATCCAGAATCTGCAAGATTATTTTCACATTTTCAAAGTGCCATATTTCCTTCACCATTAAATTTTTTGTTTTGTTGTTTAAAACGGCAATTCCCCAACTCTTCTGACCTAGCATTTCAGTTTAAAAATATATGTTGCCCTGGAAACACTTTCAAACAGACAGCATGACTGCAGGGACTGTTGCGAGTAATGCTGTAAAAGTGTTCCCAAGTGCCTGAATAACTAAAACGTACATGTCACAGATCCAAGTATGCAATTAGGCATTGATCATTGACTCCAGTTTCAAATGCTGATACACTTTGATTGGACTCAGGGACCTTATTCACAATGGGAAAGTCTTTACCTCTGAACACGGCAAGCAGAGAGGCAGGACAATCAAAACATCATTTTCATATTGGCTATAATACCAGCTCTCACCCTTCCACCCTCTGACCCACCAAGAAACAGAAGGGTTAGTACTATCCTTTCGTACTCATGATGGCCATGATTCCTTCCTTTAGCATCCACATATCAATTCCCAATGGCTATGAGGAGAAGTCTGAGGTCTCTTTGCTTACTACAGGATCATAATCTTAGATTTTTGCTTCAGTTGATTAAACTGATAAAACCATTTGCAAACGTACTTTGTATTAGAATTCAAAAACAGGGAATCATGCCTGCTCTAACACATGAGCCATAGATGATACAGCTGGACAAAGACAGTTAAATTCAGGAGGAGTTCCATAATTTCATTTTAATCTGCCTAAGTTAAAAAGAGGAAAACGATCAAAATTTTCAGAATTTTGAGCTGAAGTGATAGACTGAAATTACCCTACTCCCCAAGTTTCATTTGGGTTTACCTAGGAAAAAACTGCATCAAAACTTGCTCATCATAGAAAGACCTTTCAAATGGGTCTTTTTCTACTAACAAAGGCAGTCCTTTGTGCGATACAGACATTTTGAACAACAAACAAAATTACATTTAAAAAAATAAATCTAGCTGGAATCTATTACTTGCTTCCATGAATGATAACAAATCACAATACAGTTGCCAAAAGAAAGATTGTTTCTATTTCTGAGGAGGATACCAAAGCTCTGTATTTGCTGTCAAGGCATTTGCAGAGATTTCTGTTCATCACATCCCTCGAGTCTTCAGTGCTGGACAGGTACTCTAGGTTATAGACAGCAGTTACAGTCAAACCATGTTAACGAATTAAACACAAGGCTGTGCAGAAGCGTCCATCACAATTTACATGATAAAACAGTCAGGTAAAATCTCAGTGGTAAATCACGATGAGAAAAAATGGTTTACTCAGGTTAATCCTAGTTAAAACCATATAAATATTTCAATATATCCCAGTGGTCTTTTTTACAGAAAAGATGAATGTGACCTGAACAGGAGAAGACTGATTTCAAACCTAGCTGAACCCATTCACAGGAAGAGGTAACAAAATTCCAAGCCAGCAGGCAAGAGACAAAACAATTTGAAGGCTTCGTTCAGACTTTCATGTCTGTGATATATGGCCCCCACTGTGCAATCTAACCTGCTAAGACTATTGGGCAACACCAGCAAATCATCACTGACCAAGAAAGTAATTAAAATTCAGCACTACCCCTAGCATAATCTGTTGTTTGCCACTGGCTAAAACAGGAAAGATGCTGCAAAAAGAAATGCTGCAATACTCCAAAGCAGTAGAATGACAATTACTTTCAAGATACTTTGCTATTAAACAACTGGGTGGGACCAATTCCTTCGTTTTTATGGAGCTGAATACCACCTAACGCTGAATGAAGTGGGGCATCATTCTTTACTGCAACATCTATTGTTTCCAATACTAATCCACTGGAAGAAAACTATCAGCCTGAGATTATCTACTGTGCATCCAACTTCATAAGAATTTCTATTTTTCCTCTAAATGCCAAGGAAAATAAACATCTCTAGAAAGGTTCTCCTGTGTTGCAGGGATACGAGAACAAACTTTTTTCCCTAACTAGCTACCTTGGAATGGTTTAGCATCAACGAAGAAAGTGAGATGACTCACAGAAATAATTATTTTTATGGGTATAAACACTACGCAATCAGGACTGGAGCCCACAGGCTGCATATAATTAATCCCAGTAACGATTATTATTTTAAGCACTGTAGACATAAAGGTATGGAAGCTATTCTGTGCTGTGTCCTAGGAAGCACACTGCATACAATGAGATCACAGTTGTGAAACAGAGCGCGCTATGCTTACTGAATGCTGTTAGGGCCAAAATACATACAAAGTCAGGTTAATAAAAGAAAGCAATACCCAAACCAGAAACGTTTGCAATGGGATTTTGAGACGTGCAAAAAGTCTTCCCAGAATACTGACTGGAATTGTATAGAACATGGAAAATCATGTAGGGAGAACAAACTACCTTAATGTCAGGAATCAATCATGCGTTCTAAAGTAAGACCTTAGATTAGATAAATACAAGGCAAAGTGACGATCTATGCAAATATTGTCCACATGCATGGCCATTAAGAATGCACACCATAACAAACATTAGCAACTAATGCTTCATAGCAGCTTCAGATATGTTCAGTTTTATTTTTCTCCCTGCCTGGAATGCATGCTCAGTTATACCCACTTTTCTACACATGTGCAGCAAGTTTTTTGACTGCACATGTTGGACCTTTCAATACAAACTTTAAATTATAGTTAGTGGCACAATTGCTGTTTGTCTCAGCCAGCTAACAGTAAAAGAAAGAGAAGCAATAGCTTTTGAGATTTCAGTATTTTCACAAGCACAAGTGGTGTCCTCACAGCATTAGATACCAGTAGTAGTGACCAAATGATCTTGAGTAATAATTATCTGCGGTCAAATCTGAAGCAGACAATAGAATTAAATGTTCCATTTTACTGAAGAAGGTAGGTGGCTAACAAAATCCCTCTGTGGGTGTAAATTATGAACTGTCCAGGAAAAAGAAAATAAGGGAAAACCAACCACAACAGCCATAGAAGCAGTAACAATCTGCAGACAAAGATAGCATGAAAGTGTGGAACAGAAGACTAGAAAGTACTTACTATTTTTCCCCCCATGTCTTGGTCAATATGTAGTACACCAGGTATGTATTTCAGATGAGGCAACAAAAAAAGTTCATGCTTACATGGCTTTGCGCTACTATTTAAATAAGTTAAGCAACAGAAGTTAATTTTAAAAAATCGAACGTTCTAAGCCAAGGCCAAATGTGATGAGATCTTGCAGATGGCACACAACAGCCCTGACCACCCAGCACCTGGATGACATCACTACAAATGTGCAAGTCTTGAGCAGAATCCATGCAAGTCTTGAAAAGAATCTGTGCAAGCCTCCAAGGAAGGGACGAGAGTGCAATGAGAGGACACAGCCTTTTATTTCTTTAAGCACTGTGTGTTTTTTTTCCCACCTCACTTTTATCCTAAACAATCCTTTTTTATCTATTCCCATCTGAGGCAAGTGTTCATAATCTAATACACAACTTTGTGGGTAGCTTTTTTTTCCCCTCTATTTGCCATGATTTCTCCCACATTAATTACAACAGCAACTGAAGACATAAAGGGTAAATTTGTCAAACACATTACAGATCTTCCTTTTTCTTTCTGAAAAGGTATTCTTTGCAGAATATAGTATCCAATTAATATAGATATTGTATCCCTAATAAATTACAACACGTAATTAGATCATGAGTGATTAGAACATCACTTCAACAGCAGTACAATTATTTTTACATTGTCTGCAGTCAGTAGTTAGGAATAGCAGATAAGCTATTTCTAGACAACTCTAATAAGATTGTGGCTTTATCTGAGCCCAGAGATATTCTCTTTCCCTGCAAGTTGCATACAACTCAAGACCTGACAGATACACGCATTAGAACCTTTTCATAATTCCAGTAATGAAAAATAAAGTCATTATAAAGGCAGCCAAGTTAGATTTGCAATGCCAGCATTTTAAAGTAACTTCTGAATACACTAAAAGCTTTGTCACTTATCCATACCCCGAGTCTCTGAAGAACTAGCAAATAGATAAATTTTCTTAACTACTCCATCTTTCAACCAAATGTCATCAGTGCACTGGAAGTTTACTAGATCCAGTTTCAGTTTTCATAACCAAAATCTTTGCACTCTAAGATGGCTTCCTAATTCCACACTTCAGTAACTGGACATGCTGCTGAGCCACAAGGGATACTCATGGCTATGTCAAAAGCCTAGCTCAAACACTGGATCAGCCCAGTGCAGAAGCAGGAGCAGCAAAGCAAGCATGGCAAGAGGCCTGCCTAACCCCACCCACGTGTGTTCAAACTCTGCCTCTCTATTCCTCCCAGGTTACCTGATCCTGCTTCAACCTCTCATGTGCTACCTTTCCATGTCTGTTTTTATGTTTGAGTTTTTTCAGGAACTTCTTGTTCATTCATACAGCTTCCTGCCACTCTTGCTTGACATCAGGATAGACCACTCTTGAGCTTGAAGAAGGAGATCCTTGAAAATCAACGAGCTGTTCTGGAACCCTCTTCTCTCCAGGGTTGTATCCCACGGGATTCTTCCAAGCAGATCCCCGAACAGGCCAAAGTCTGCTCTCCTGAAGTCCAAGGTTGGAATCCTGCTTTTTGCCTTTGTCCATTGTGCCCAGATCCTGAACTGGGCCAACTCACAGTCACTGCAGCCAGGGCTGCCCCCAACCTTCATATCTCCAACCAGTTCTTCCTTGTCTGTAGGTATCTGGTCCAGCAGAGCATCTCCTTTCATTGGTTCCTCAGTGTCCTGGTTTTGGCTGGGATAGAGTTAATTTTCTTCCTAGTAGCTGGTATAGTGCTGTGTTTTGGATTTAGCACGAGAATAATGTGATAACACCCTGATGTTTTAGTTGTTGCTAAGCAGTGTTTATACTAAGTCAAGGACTTTTCAGCTTCCCATACTCTGCCAGAGAGGAGGTGCACAAGAAGCTGGGAGGGCATATAGCCAGGACAGCTGACCCCAACTGGCCAAAGGGATATTCCATACCATACAACGTCATGCTCAGCATATAAACTGGGGGGAGTTGGCCAGGAGGGAGCAATCACTGCTCAGGGACTGACTGGGCGTCGGTCAGTGGCCGGTGAGTGGTTGCATCAATTTTTTTTCCTTTCCCTGCTTCTTTTTTTGTTTTTCTCTCTCTTCTTGTTTTACTTTCCATTACAATTTGTTATTCTATTATTTCAAGAATTAAACTGTTCTTATCTCAACCCATGAGTTTTCTTGCTTTTGCTTTTCTGATTCTCTCCCCCATCCCACTGGAGGGAGGGGGGGGAGGGCGAGCGAGCAGCTGTGTGGTGCTTAGTTGCCGACTGGGGTTAAACCAATACACTCAGTCACCTATTTTGGGAAGTTATCATTGATGCACTCCAAAGACCTCCTGGCTTGCTGGTGCCCTGCTGTGTTGTGTTGCCCTTCCAGCAAATGTTTGGGTGGTGAAAGTACCCCGTGAGGACCAGGGCCTGCAAACGTGAGGCTTTTCCAGTTGTCTGAAGAGGGTTTTGTCTACGTCCTGATGAGGCGGTACACAGCAGACAACCACCACAATGTCACCCCATGTTGGTCTGCCCCCTGACCCATAAGCTCTCAGCTGGCTCATCAGCTTCCCCAGGCAGAGCTCCATGCACTCCAGCTGCTCTCCCACATACAGGGCAACTCCCCTCCTCACCTTCCTGGCCTGTCCTTCCTCTCCTAAGGTCTGTATCCATCCTTTGCAGAACAAATTAGACAGCTAAGTAATTTTGTTAATACTAACACCACCACAATAACTGCCTAAACTGAAATGGAAAGCTAAAATTACGAGATTTGGCAAATTATAATCCAGACAAACTGTTTGAAGCATTAAAAAAAAATTATCTAAAACTTCAGCTGGCTAGTGACTGATACAGCCTCACACTAACCTTGAGAGGTGGCTATGGGAATACAATGGAAGTTACAACTGCTGAACCAGTTACTGGAGCACTTTGTAAATAAAGTTAGCTGAGTAGCATGTGAAAGAAAAGTAAACTTCACCCTTTGAATATCTGAGTAAGGCCTTTTATTATCAATATTGCCACAAAAGTAAACAAGTATTAAGCATGTGTGGTGGATTGACCCTGGCTGGATGCCAGGTGCCCACCAAAGCCACCCTATCACTCCCCTCCTCAGCTGGACAGGGGAGAGAAAAATATAATGAAAGGCTCGTGGGTCAAGATAAGGACAGGGAGGGATCATTCACCAATTACTGTCACAGGCAAAACCAGACTTGACTTGGGGAAATTAGTTTAATTTATTACCAATCAAATCAGAGTAGGATAATGAGAAATACAACCAAATATTGAAAACACCTTCCCCCCACCCCTCCCTCCTTCCCGGGCTTAACCTCACTCCTGATTTCCTCTGCCCCTTCCCCTCCAGCAGCGCAGGGGGACGGGGCATGGGGGTTGTGGTGTGTTCATCACACATTGTTTCTGCCACTCCTTCCTCCTCAGGGGGAGGACTCCTCACACTCTTCCCCTGCTCCAGTGTGGGGTCCCTCCCACGGGAGAGAGTCTTCCACAAACTTTTCCAGCCTGAGTCCTTCCCACAGGCTACAGTTCTTCACGAACTGCTCCAGCGTGGGTCCTTTCCACGGGGTGCAGTCCTTCAGGAACAGACTGCTCCAGCGTGGGTCCCCCACAGGGTCACAAGTCCTGCCAGCAAACCTGCTCCAGCGTGGGCTCCTCTCTCTCCACAGGTCCTGCCAGGAACCTGCTCCAGCACGGGCTTCCCACGGGGTCACAGCCTCCTTTGGGCGCATCCACCTGCTCTGGCATGGGGTCCTCTATGGGCTGCAGGTGGATATCTGCTCCACCGTGGACCTCCATGGGTTGCAGGGGGACAGCCTGCCTCACCATGGTCTTCACCACGGGCTGCAGGGGAATCTCTGCTCCGGCGCCTGGAGCACCTCCTCCTCCTCCTTCTTCACTGACCTTGCCGTCTGCAGAGTTGTTTCTCTCACATATTCTCACTCCTCTCTCCAGCTACAGTTGCTGTTGCGCAGCAACTTTTCCCCCTTCTTAAATCTGTTATCCCAGAGGCACTACCACTGTCACTGATGGGCTTGGCCTTGGCCAGCGGCGGGTCCATCTTGGAGCCGGCTGGCATTGGCTCTATCGGACATAGGGGAAGCTTTTAGCAGCTTCTCACAGAAGTCACCCCTGTAGCTCCCCCGCTACCAAAACCTTGCCATGCAAACCCAATACAGCATGGCATCTCAGAGCAGGAATGCTGAGCATGTAGTCCATGCAGGCTCATGAATATTCATGATTTGCAAAGAAAAACAAGGGAAAAAGGAACTCGAGCAAAGGGACTACCATTATTACTTACCAGTCACTCATTCCACCTCTTTTATGCAGCAGTTCAGTCATGCATCCCTGAGCTCCTGAGTACTTGAGCATTACACTGTTAGTGCACCACACGCATCAGCTCACTTCATTTTTAAGGAAAATTCCCCCTTTCCACATGTATTCAGGTGACCCCCATGCTCTCTTCTAATGAGCTTTGTAGAATTAGACATTTATCCTAATTAAAGGACAAGGAAAGGAACATAAGCATTTTCCATGCCTTAATCACAGATACCACTTCTTGCAGATATCACCTGACTTCTAATTGTGTGAATACTCCTACATCGAATTCACAAGTTCTGTAAATGTTTTTTTAATCTGATCTTCTAAGCAGGGTCAAACTCAGAAAGACAAAGAGAGGAACGCAAAAGCCGTCCTGCTTTTCTTAGTGAGTGACTTGTAATCAAGGTAGTAAAAAATAGTAACAAGAAGAAATGTTGCCTCTGAGAACAACTTTTGCCAGTTTACATTCTGCTGGAAGCACGGAGGATTAAATGCCAGCTCCCATATTCATGGAAAGTCAGAGAAGCAAAGCAGCAAGTACTGCCAGCCACTGCCCATCCAGAGAGCGGCCTCGTAAGCAACTCACATAGTAGGTGAAGGGAGCTGAAACTGTACCTTCTGATGCAGAAGTGAACACAAAACAAGGTACAGAACTCACTCTCTGGCAGCTCCAGTTAGGGACTGCACATTATACTTCTCGCTTAAAATCTAAGAATCAAATCCAAGTATTTTACAGTGTGAAAATCCTTTAGTTAAGACTAATGCTGCCCATACAGTGATAACGTATAGGTTGCACTTCCCTCTGTGAATCCCAGACTGCTTAATGAAGGCTGAGCCTTCCACCTAGAGCTGGCCAAAGTCTGCAATTCTTGGTGCACAGAAAGTTTTGAAATGAACCAGCTTGGGGATATACCCTACGAAATTAAAATCTTAAAATTGCTTTCTTCATAAAATAAAACTCCCTAAATACTTCATTCTGATGTTGCCTCCCTCTCCCTTTATATTGTAAAGTATGTCACAGCATATGTAGTAATATTTTAAAATTTCAAATCAAGCACAGAACTTGTCAAAATTCCTTAAAGTTATTAAAAAAAAAAAAATCAGTCACCACTTTTTTTTTTTTTTTAGACCATTTTGATATCAGAGAAATGGCATTTTCTAAAGAAAAAAAACACTTTATCAGGAATTTTTTTAACAAGTTCTTTCTCCAGCATTGAAGAAAAGAACAACCCTAGGCTACAAAAGCAGGCCCAGAGAAAAAACACATCTCCCAGTGCAGGTTCCTATGCACAAACCAGCAGTCACCACATAGACCTTTCACACAATCAGCTACACTGCCCACTGGTGTTTCTTTCAGAATAGATAATTATTCATGCCCTAACTAGACCAAGAAGCACCCCCTCTGAAAATGAGAAATTATTTTTCATCAAGTTTTATTTCATGTACTAGAAAAAGCACAGCAGTAAATATCTCACACACAGAGATTGAATGCAGAATAGCGATGCTGTGTTTTGTTTACATGGAGCTCACCTGCTACGCCTTGCTGAGCAGCAGCTTTAAACAATGATTTCAAAAATTAAATTTGAAGTTATCAAAGACAGTTTTCATGGGTACAACATGAACCATAAATACCTACCAGAAATACATCAAATGGGGAGAACTCAGATCAGGCACCATTAATTTATTTTCTTGCCTGCTTACTACAAACCTGGCTCAGCCCAACAGGCCAGGTCGCCATGCAGCTGCTCAAACCCCCACTGCTCAAACAAAGGGGACAGTGGACCCCTCTGCCTCTTTGGGCAGCAATGGCAACTTAAAGTCTTCATAAAACTATGGCTGTAAATTATAATGAAAGATAGTATGATGTTGAGGTAGGAGGAAAACGGGGAAGTGACATGGGCCACAAGCTCCAGTGGCTGCTCCGTGTGCAGAGCAGGATTAGAGACTGCTGGAAGTGCCAGGAGTGCCCATCGTGCCCCAGCACCTGCCCTCCCAGTGCCTTGGATATGCTCGTGTCACCGTCGCTCTTTTTCCCGGCAGGCTCGTGTCTGGCATCACTCACACATAATTGTTCACAGAAAAAAGAAAATCACACTCCTGCTGAACTGAAACCGTTCCAGAGCACTGTAATGTTACTCTTATTGATTTATCTATTTAAAGTAATGTCAGGATTTTGTCATTAATATTTGATTGGTATTTTTAAACCCTTACAAGAATTGCACAGACTATAAAAAGGTGTTACAGTAAAGCACCATAGGCAGAACAGCATTATCCTAAACCACAGGGGATCTTGGCTGGCATTATCTTCTACATCTTAAAGCTCTCACAAGGTGTCAAGACACCATTACGTCATTGCCAGGACCTGACTTTTCAGCACACATGGATTTAAAAACGAGATTAAGTAAAAAGACAGATAGAGGTGGTAGTGCTACCCAGACTTTAAGTAGCCTGAGTCATCCCAACATGTGACCCAACCTTATATAGTTTGTAACTTGGTAGGCTGAAGTTTTCCACCCAGGGTAGGTGCCGCAGTCTTTGCTTTCTAAAAAGTTTCAGGTATGAAATTTGGAAAACTTCGAAGTGAATTTAGGAAAAAACCACATTCTTTATCTATGCTCACAGGTTTTCTGTTGAGATGTTCTAGTCCAATGTACCTGTGACCTTTAGCAGGGACTTGAATTTTGGCTACAAGTGATATCCTGGTTTCTGGGCAGTTGCTTTGTCCCTCAGAAATTCTCCCAAATGTGGCCAAATTATAAACCTCTATGATTCCTCAGTTTTTACCTTTACAGCATTCAAAATACATGAGAAACAGGACGATTCACACTTACTGCATATTCTAAATCAATACTACAACTTGAGCACTAATTTATGAAAATCTAATATAGAAACAAAACACTATATTAAAAATTGAGTTATCACCAGGGATTAGAGCAGGACTACGGGAATTTAAGACCAACTAATTGAGCCCCAAGTAGATCACTCTGCAAGTACTCCTGAAATATGCAACAGATCCTGCCCCCTGAATAATGAACAAGGGTTGGCAGAAATACTAGAAACTCTTGCCAAGTTTATAAATTCTCATGTCTCACTGAGGTTACAAAGCACACAGCTCCCAAATGACAAGCTGCATACCCTTGGGTGTGATAAAATTTCCCATAAAAGAGAAAAGTAGCTGTGGTAGTTCAAATCATTTCTTCACTTCAGGGTCAGACCCTCTCTCCCCCAAGATGTTCACGGTGTGTGCAATGTCAATGGGAACTTACACACGCATCCTAGAGTGGAACTGAGTTTTAAGCTACGTAAAAACACCACATTACTGTCTATTGCTATAAAGCCTGAGTCTGCTATTATATCCACAGTATAAATCAGAATAAACTCCTTTGAAGTCAGTGGAAGCAAAACTCTAAATGCCAAGAACAAAATTAGGTCCTCCACTCTAGGCTGTCTACCACGTGGGCAGAAGTGAAGGACTGATAGAATTGTATGTATTTAAAAAAAAAAGTCAGCTTTAAGAATTATACTGCCAAGAAAAGCATGTTAACAAAGTCGTGAAAGACTTTTCTATGAAAATCTATTCAGCAGAAAAAGGAAGGAAGACAGACACATTTATAGTGCTATGTTTCTTCATGGCCAGAAAAATGCAAAATTAAGCAGGAGAGATTCTTTGTAGTTCATATGAAAGACAGCATCTGCCAGAAAACATGTTCCCTGGTAAGACAGCAGTGGAAGTGTCTTTCGACAATTCTGATCAAGAAGTTCTCTAGTTAGTATTCAAGATGGCCATGATGCTAGATTAGATGAATAATTTTGATTCTTTGTCAGGACTTGTATAATATCTGCCTACAATACATCTGTATCAGTGTACTCTTAATTACTGAGTAGAGGACAGATAGAGCAGCACAAAACTTTACTACACATCCTTTATGCTCAGATAATGACAAGTTCATGTAAATTATGGCATATATTACAAAAGCAAACACTATGCTTCTTTTCATTATCACTCACTATACATGTGTAGCATTCTGAAAAGCTACAGGGAGAGGGTTGTTAAGATTCATCAAGTTAGAGTAAGCTACAGGATCTGAAATGGCAAAGGTCCGATGACTGAACTTTTCTTTGTGCATCTTACGGTAGTTATGCAGAACAAGCAGCAAAATTTAGATTCAGTCTACTTGTAGATAATTGATGGAGAAAGAGATTGTGTCACCCTATCATTCCCTCAAAGACATCAAATTGTTCTGCGAGTTCTTTCCCTGCTTTCCTTAGGATTAAAGCTTCCTGTCTGTCCAGGCTGATGAACAGTGGAGTGCAGAGCATCCTCCGTATAAAAAAATTGTCTTGCATTATTTCACATCTGCTCTGTTATTTACATATCCATTTAGTCACTTCATGCTCCAGAAAAGTGCTTTTGCTTTGGTGGACAGTCATCATCTGAAGATCATCTGTGTTTTTGTTTAGCATTTTCCCAACCATTTCAGGAGCAGAACATAGGCTTTTAAGCTGTTCTCCTGAGGCACACAGTTTGGCTTTTGGGCTTTTCCCCAAATTTTAGGTTTGTTCTAGTCTTGGAAAGTGGCTTTGTGGGCTGCAGTGTATGGTGAAAGCCGGAGTACGTATTATGTGCACTCTTTGGAGCTAAGGCTCTTTTGCACAGTTCCTGTGGAGAATTGGATCAGATGATTTAAATCCTATACTCCTACATTCTAGCCTTCTACCATTTTAGATATCAGCATCTTGACTTGTTCCTTTTCCTACAGCCTTATGGGTTTGCCTCAGAGAAAGACTATTTCCAAGGAATTCTAGATCACGTTCTCTGTTTTAAATCATTTACCAGATTTGCTGCCACTGAATATCATTTCACTTTAATGTATGCTGCTTAAGTATCCTAATATTGTGTATGCTCATCACTTTATTGTTTATACAGGAAAACCCAAATTAATGATCAACATATCTGAGGTAACAGCCCAGATGCTTGGTACAGAAGTCTGAAAAATAGGAAATGAAGCAAGAAAAAACCCAAGGTAGTTCTGAAACTGCTATATTGTGATATTATATCTGCTGTGCATTTGTGCAATAGGAACTGTTGCACATCTCCCAGTGTACAGTAATTGATACAGTAAACTATTGGACTGGAAAATTGCTATTGAAAACATATAATCAACCTTTTGAACTCTATAAACCCAGAGAGATGTGAGACGCAATTCTACTTCCTCATGTCACGTATGACAAGTCAGTTTAGACTTCGACTTCAGAAAATGGAGGTGAACAAATTGCAGACAACTGCTCTTAGAGGGAAGTTTGTTTAGAATTTCGTCATCCCATACATGTAGCATAAACTCTTTCTGGACTCTAAGTCTTTTGAAAGTATACAGACCATGCGATGACATGGGAACTGCAAATCCTGATAATTCTCCATCACCCCAGAAGATTAAATATAGAGAGAGATTTAACATATTCATATGTCAAAAAAATAGAGTTTTGACTTTTGATTCATCTGACTTGATACAATTCGATCTGTATTGCTTCTGTTTACTGATAGGTTGTGATGCTGTATTGCATAAGAACTATGAAAGCACCTACCAGGTTGAGTTGCTGCTTTGTTTTCCCCTTTGTACATGCACTCTGCCAGGGAATTCTTTTGCATCCAAGGTTAAATCATAAAAAGCAATTCGTTATTTGGCATAGATAGGAAAAAGAATAACATACATAATTTACTGATCTGTAAGATATTGTCCCACAGTAATGGATCTAAACCCTTGCCATTAAAAGGCATTCGTCTTCAATATACTTCCATTGGTAAAATCCATGAACTAACAATTCATTGTAATTTGATGTTTTAATACATTTTTGCAATAATTAAATCTACCTTTATCATTTTAGAAGATCATCAGGTTAAAATTCCTCTTTTCATGCCAAAGTTCTAAAAATGACTTGAGATATGGTTCCTAGTTGGGCTTCCAAACTGCCTTCTCCAGCAATTAAAATTGATTGAAAATATTGATCAAAAGGTATAGTGGTTTGGGTTTTGCTTTTTATTGGAGTCTCCCAATGTCATCAGTAGATACTGAATCTGACCCTAGCAGAGGAACTGGCTTAGCGAGGTGAGCGCACTTACCCACTGTAACACCTTTGCCCTTTTCAAGCACTAATTCCTTCAGAAGATAATGGCTGAGCCAGCATTTTCAGAATATTGAGTTAGCTTCTTAGATGTCTTAAAGTTTTTGGAAAAATGTTATGGACCCACAGGCAGACAAAGAAGAAAAGAACAACCAGACTATATCACAGGAGTTTCATCTGACCCTCAAATCTGTAACAAACTATATTATGCGTCAGATCTTTACAGTTCTTGCTATTAATTTAGGAATACTCAGATCACCAGATCAATAGCTCTTGGCAGCATTTTACTACCATCTTAAAGAGAAGCTGCTTTAAGATAGCTGTTCATAGGGTATGGATTCCAATCTTTATCTCTAGGCAGACCCACACTGAGAAGAGACAATTCTGTTTTAACCTACATCCAACTCGTCTTAATTATAAAGTGGTCGTCTTGAAAGTACTGCAGTTGGTGGCAAATTTGTGATGGGAACTAACTTTTGATGAAGATTCTTGGCAAAAGTCTCTTTCGTTTGTGCCAAGGCTATTTTACTGGTATCAAAACCTTGCATTATCTCAACCAACCACAACTTGCTGAGTTGAAGAAGCCTTTTTATCTAAAGATAGAGGTATGCTCAGTGTGACAGGTTTCTGGACCAGTAGAATGAAAAGATCCTATAAAGGTAAGTATTTTAAGATAGAGTTCATTCAGTAACTCAGCATTAAAGGGTGTTCCCAACTTAGTGCATGGGTTAAAAAACTTGTTCACTGCCTTCTGATCCAAACTCCCCACCAAGTATTTAGCCTCCTGATTTTTTTTATAGCATAACTTTCTGGCCAGATGTCTGCTGCTTGTTAAGCTCATCAACAACTCTGTTAAACAGTTAGGACATTATTGTCTAGTCACAGTGCTAGACAATTGTAACAACTGTGAGACTTGTAGGTGTGCATTTGCAGATTTTAGCCTTCCTTTCATGTATATATTGTAACATCTCTCCATGTTTGCTTAATCTATAGGAAAAATGGCTCTTCAGACCATGCTACATACTGATGTGACTGGACCAGACAGGATTTGTTCAGATTCTGCTCACGTTTTCTTCCAAACTCTACAGATCATAACTTCAAAATGCATCGTGCAGAAGGATCACATATAGAAAAATTTATGTCCATGTATGAAGTTATCAGAACTTACTTATGAATAGTTGCATAATAAAATAAAAGTGTTCTGGACTTTTGCTAATTTATTTAAGGGAAAGCTGTGAATTAAAACTATGAATTTTAATTGCTTTTGAGAAAGTGAGATGCATGTAAAATGAAGATGAAAAGAATCCCACCAACTCTAGAAGTTTTGGATGAGGACATCAGAACTAGGAAACTCCAAAAAGTCAGTTTACTCCTCTAATAGGGTTTATACAACTTTATCCTTATATTAATGCTACCTCTTAATGGGTGAATATAGCAGATGGTAAAACAAAATTCAGTCCTTTTGTGCTGCCAAGGTGATTACAGGGGCTAATATATTCTCCATCTCTCAGATGGTCCACAAGCAGAGTGAAAATGTAAACTTGACATTGCTGCATCACCCCATGGTTGTCAGAGGGGCACCCTAAAAGAGGGTCCATGAGTTCCCACCAATACATAAGGGCTGTAAAACTGACAGCCTATGTCTGGGTCCATAAAAGGTTCTCTATACATTTACTGCTTCCCTGACATGAGCCCCACTACAGGCTGGTCACTGGCCAGCGTGCTCTCAAACTGCAAGGAAACATCAATGAAGCAGTTGACAAATAGTAGAGCTTTACAGTAAAATTAGATCATGTTATCTGTTAAAAAAAAATAATAATAAATCTGTATTTGCTATTATGCATGAGCAACATACTAAGACCAGGGAAGTTCCCTCCACTGAATTACGTTGATATAGAGGTGAATGGACAAATAAGACTAGGTAATAAAATGCATCATCCTCTCACATTATCAGCTGAGCTTCATAATACTATTGCATCATGGGTCACGATTACCTTTTTGTATTCCTATTTTTTCAGCAGTAATTAATCTTGCAAGTTTGGCCATAAAGCTAGGTTTAAATATACCCTTTATAGTTGAATGCTTACATTAATTTATTTTCCTTAAAGCAGACAACAATACTTCACATCCTATCTCCTCTGCCATGGATTATGTTAGCGGCTATACTGACTAGCAAGACAGGACACTAAGTCTATATTTAG
Organism: Aptenodytes patagonicus; assembly: GCF_965638725.1. Classification (NCBI taxonomy): domain Eukaryota; kingdom Metazoa; phylum Chordata; class Aves; order Sphenisciformes; family Spheniscidae; genus Aptenodytes; species Aptenodytes patagonicus. The sequence goes on from NC_134959.1 coordinate 14,501,440, forward strand.
ATCATGATGACTGCAGATTGCTATAAGTGATTTGTAGAATGATAGATGAATGAAGTATGCCATGTTTCACCAGCAATCATCTTCTAGTATACATACATAATTTCAAGTGAAGCATATATTTTAGTTAGAAATAGTTAGGAAGGACTAACAAGAACTAAAAGTCAGCCTACATAAGACCACCTATATCATCCTAAATTATTTAGTACATGTATAACATCAAGCAATTTGTAAGTAGTCATTTTAAGGGGAAACAGTTTTTAAATGTTCTAGTCCAACTCTTACTAATGATAATGTTCAAACTGTTTTCAAAGGCTGCTTGATTTGAATCATAAGTGGTTTCAAACAAAATCCAGGCCATAATATCACTAGCCATTAAGGTATTTGACTGATGTTGTTGGGCTCACCATAAGAATAAAGGAGGGTACCCCAGAGAGGCCTACATTATCCGGAAAAAACACCACAAAACAAACAACCAACCAATTTGCTGGTCATTGCCTCAGAATAGCAGATCCCACAAAACAGTAGATGGTGAAACCAGTACAATTCCTACAATCCTAAGGATGCTGGCAAAGAATATTTGAAGTAACGTAAAATTGCACTTACTAAAGTGGCAGGAAAAAGAAAGGAAAAAGGCAAAAAGGATGTTAAACCCAAATCCACTACATGTTGATAAGCAAGACTAATATTTGAAGCTAGCTTCTCCATAAAAGAGCTTATAAAATGTCTTAAGAACGAACTGCTTCTTCTTTAGAAGACAACCCTAGTTTTGCTTAAAAGATGTTTTTCCTATTTTGAAGTTTAGTTATATTTCTGCTTCTCAATAGTTAGAATTAATTTTTATAAAATATGTTAAAGTGGTATAGCAGGAACACTCCTTTCTGTGAATGTTGCAATTTAGCTGATCCTGTTGGACAGAATGGCCATGAAGAATGTGCAAATTCAGTGACTTGACACGTCCTAACTGACACAGGAGAAAGGCAGGCAGGGTGCAGGGGCGCACTGTGGGGCAGCCACCCCTAAGCCCAGAAACCCCTCCCAACACAATGGTGTCGGCAAGCACACTCACACGACTGGCTGAGTCCCACACCCGGCTGCAGAGCCCCTTCTCTCCCCAGGAGCCAGCTCCCAGCCCTGGCACCGAACCAGCCCAGCCCCATTCCGCTGCTGGCATGCCTATCAGCATGCTGCCGCGCGGCTGCTGCAGAAGAGGCTGCTCAAACTTTTTAAAATTACTTCTGATTTCTAGCGACGACAAACCATCTGTGAAGTAACAGAGCACTTCTAAAATCTATCATAGCTATTTGCTATGATATTCCTCTTCAGACTTTTCAAACAAGTAAAGCAACGGAAGCCACGCTGGAGGATGACGATAGGTGTAAACATCCGTGCAGCAGCTGCACACGCGCAGACTGGGTTTGCAAGGTGGGGCCTTTGCCAACGTGACCCCTGCTTTGCTATGGCAGAAAGTTGTCGCTGTTCAGATACCAGTAAAAAAAAAGGTTTCGTGACTTGCAGCTTTTCAAAACCCAGGAACCGTTACTCGCCACAAATCCACTGTAATAGGAGAAAAAACTACTTTCTCTTCTATTTTCAACACATCTTTTCTATAGCATATGGTTTACACAATAAGAAATCTGAGTTCGTGCCATTCACTGTGGATCTGCACTGGTAAAAGTCATTTCAATATTGTAAGTGTTTTAATATATGATTGAATTGATGTAATGTATGGTTTAGAAGGAAATTATTTTAAATTGAGGACAAGAAGCCAACCGAAATCATAGCTACACTTAATGCACATGCTGTAGACTGTAAACGTTTTTGTCCTCATAAACATGCAGCAATTTAGTTTAAAACAAACTTCTCAGGTAAGGTGATCTTAATCATGTTTTCCTGCAGCATAAAGATTAGCTTTTTTTCCTGTAGTCTCTGAAAAGCAGTATGTAAGAATGACCCAATGAGGATTTAAATTAACTGGAGCTGAATTCCATTGATGATAATCTGTGGATTTAATTATGCTTGTCTCTTCTCAAACGAACTCTGTAGGTTTTCCACCCTATTGTAATAATGTTCTTAAAATTATAATTATAATTTAATAAGCCTAGTGGCATAGCAGCAGTGCATAAAGCTGCCATGCAAAATGCTGTAGTTCCAAATATACCCTTGGGTTTTCATTAATGGCATCTACAACTTGAGATTTTACATTTGATGGAGGATAAGAAAATATCTTCTCTCCACTTTTTTTTTTTTAATAATCTTTAAAAGATACATTCCAGAACTCTGACTTTGCCACATATGTAATAGATAACTGCTCCTTTAGCAGCCTGAAGCCTCAATATTCTGGGCTGCTGGCAGGAAAATTCAGCTACTTCCACAAATAAAAGTATAGGCAACAAGCACCCTGGCAAGACATTGTTAGAATACATCATTTAAGGAAAAGCGTCTCAGTAGGGCATGCACGTGCACCAAAACTGAAAACATGCTTCAGGACTATGTAAGCATACCTCAGCTAAACTCAACCAACCTACAACTGCTATGAGTAGCAACAACAGTGAGGTAAGTCACTTTGTTGTGGACTTGAGCAGTACCTAGAAAGCTGCCTGCCAGCTGGTTTTCCTGGCCCCTCCAAAACAGGTGTTTACAGGGACCTGGGGAAGGGAGATGAGAAGCCAGCAAGTCTATGCTGGACCATGCTGCAATCGCATCTCCAGCTGCCATGCAAAGATATTTCTTGGTTTGATATAAACAGTTTTATAAAGAGACCCTGAAGACACCAGACATCTAAAGGGATTGTTAAACCTAAGATTTTAAGCATTTTGGTCACTCCTGCTTTTGCCCCATATTGGCTCTGTTCGCTCCTGACTTGGCTAGAAAATTGGCTCACACTGAAACACAGCTGTAAAACATCAGACTGACACCACACTGACTACCATGGGCATACTAAAGGGACGATCACATTTTAAATCTTGCCTGATGTGTGAATTTTCTCACTGCAGAGGTAATGACAATCACCTGGTACAATAACAACCATGCACCAGTTACACAGAAAATAATTCAAAGATTTATTTGTAAAAAAAGCCTCTCCTAAAACTCACCGTAAGACTTGCCCATCCCATAAACAAAATGAGCACTCTCAAAATCCACAACCAACCAATCTTCACCCACATTTTTTTTGCTCAGGATAAGTATGTTGCTGTTCCTAAGGAACGCTTACATATTTTGTATATATTATTAAAATTTCAAGGACAGATTTTAATCTCATTTACCCTGACTTAAATCCAGTTTAACTTCACTGTGGCAATTCAAAAGGACCAAAATTAGCCTGCAGTTTTTACTCTTAAGTTTTTGGAAGAAAATGAATGCCACTTTGGTTCCTGTGAGAGTTCCCACACTTAAGTTTTCTTTGGAAGTAAAAATATTACTATTGTCTGCCTATTTCGCAGGCAAAACTAAGGACTAATGATGAAAAATTCACTATCTATAGAGCTTTTTTTTTAAAAAAAAAAAGAATTATGACTTTTTTTGGCAGATATTGCACGTATTTATATATATGCATATTATCTTTAAATTTTAAACCTCATTTGCATTTAAAAATGACACTGTAATTTGCTTTTCCCAGATGTATCACTCTTAATTAATCCTAACAGCTACCCAGCTTTTTTACATTTCTATTATCACTATTTAAAGTTGAGAAGAGAATTCTAATTGATCCAAATTACATATTGAAATTAGCCTTTTATGAGCTCAAATTAACATACCATAGACATTTTATTTAATTTGGTCCCCAAAATGTCACCAAAGTAATTTGGTTTTAATATATTAATTAGTACAAATTCACAAATTATTAAACTATAATAAGTTCCTTTATCTGAATATTCCTCTTCAAATAGCACCCTAAAGTAACTTATAGCTCAATATGGTGTTATGCATTCACAAGTCTTGCTTCCTCAGGTTCTTTAACATTTATTTATGCTCATGCACTTTTGTTTGCTACCTCACAAGAACTATGAAATTAGAAAAAGCCTTTGGGATTCTCTGTCTAGAGGAGATAATGCCTCAAATCCAGGTGTTTTGGGGTTTTTTGTCGGCTTTTTTTTTTTGTAAACATTTTATTCACATTCAGAAGGTTGAAAAGATTAGAGCTAATTTTTTTTTTGCAAAATTATCTTATTTTAATAAAAACATTTAATTTTGGAATTTTGTTTTCTTTATAAATTCACCTACAGTAGGAAGAACCATGCATTATTCCCTACCTTCTCAGAGCTTCTCTATTGCCCTAACAGAATACCTGAAAGATCTCCAGTGCAGAAGGAAAACTCAAGTGGCTCTCCCTTCCCCCCGCTGCTACCCACCTACCTTGGTAGCATATAAAGTTAAAAAATGTTACTTGCAAGACTAGAAATATATGCCTGTTTACTTTTTAAAGTTCCTTTTTTTCATTCTTTATTACTGGAAGTTTGCAGTCTTTCAGAACCTGTCCAAGTGATCAGGCTCTGACATTAGTTTAACACACCTTTGCATTTTCCCAGGTCTATCAAACACAATTTCACCAGTTCACTAACTCTTGGATCTAACCCTTCATACTGGAAACAGTGTTCCCGATGGCTGTTACCTAAACCTGCGGGGTGATTCACTGCAGAACAGCAGTTATTGTCAGGTATACCTATCCAGCCACTTACGTCTTTGTTTAAATGATGAAGAACAAAATCCAGCCCTGGAAAACCAGGAATCTTTAAAAAACAGATCCTGGCTACAGTCTGGCTTTGTTGATGAAATGCCATCAGTGACTGGTTTCATAAGGAATGCTTATCATTACTGAAGCATACAGCTCTAACTGTTAGCATCCTGCTTCTATCTGTATTCAATTTCAATTTGAACATTTGAGACTAAGTTCAGTTTTCATGCATAACACAAGTCCATTATTATTTTACCCCTGAAAACTGACAGTTTTCCCAAAGATTTGAATGATGTATTTTGTTTAGCAGTTGGCTTAGCTGAGTGATGGCCTCATCTGCAGGAGTTATCTGCTCCCAGAGATGAATCAACTGTGTTTTCTTCATTAAGTCATTCATCTGCAGAACTTAAGTATACTTCTCTTCACTAAAAGTTCAACTGTTTGTAAAATAAGAGCTATAATTTTCCATATTGTTTACTAGTACATACACACCATACAATACAGATGAACTTTTTTCTACTGAATGTAATTCTCTGTTCTTACAAAATTAAAAGTTTAAAAGGTTTGGGCTTTTTATTCTTTAGCCGAAGCATCTATACATGTTAATCACTCTAGACGGTAATGGAAACATGGCAGAGGTATGCAATCTCAGCTGTGAATGAGTTTGCCTGGAGATGGAACTGGCCAGAACTCTTCATTCATAGCAAATCTCAACAGTTTGAAATTTGGCTTCAGTCCAACTTAGAACTAATTTTTTTTGAAGCTTATTTCTTAAAGGAAATTCTGCATGTTGTATGCTATAAGGAGGCCAAAAGTTGGAGTTTTCAAAACACAATGTTTCTTAGATTCCTCAGCTGCTGAAAGATGATGATATGACACACAGCACTGGTTCTTAGCCAAGGAGTGTGTTCAATTCAGACATTTTCAGTACCAAATCCTGTGGCCCCAGTTACCCTATCTCTGTTTCTTACTAGGTAAGTGTCTGGGGAAAGCGATGATTTTTCTATATTTATCCAGGACTTCTGGAACTTCAGCTCCACAGGCCCTCAGGGCACAGCCTTACATGAAGTTCACTATGAAACAGTGTCTAGTTCGGAAAGTGAAGTTACTAAAGAAACAACTGGTGATCCCAAACCCCCTCAAAATACTGTCCAGGTGTGGACTGATCACCACATTGAATTTACTATCAGGTGTTGCATGTGCACAGACATTCGCCTGTTTGTGCACAGACAAGAGTATGCTGGACAAGTATTTGGGTAGGATTGTTCTGCTGCATCACACTTTGCACACTGTTGGCTGGACCTGGGCTCACAGAGTTTCTGATGCATTTTGTTTAAAACCAGAAATTATTATACATATGTAACTGCAGTCCACAAAAGAAGCAAACAGGTCTCTTCCCTTCAGTATTTCTTCGGCTACTGCTCTTTTCCTTACAGTATTTAGAGTCTATAAAGTGAGTAAATATGCTCTTAATGAACATAATCCTGGAGAAAAACATTTTCCTTCAATAAAAAAACAATATCAATTAACCCAGAAGAGGACTTTCAATGGCAAAAATCTTCTAGTAACATTGTGTTGCCATCAATTCAATAATTCTTTAACAGCCCTTTCCAGAGTTTCTGCTCATAATGTGAAATTTCTCCAACAGCTACATTAACTTACATACAAATAATACATTGACTCCTAAGAAGTTCTGCATTTATAGTATCAAAGAAAGCATGCACAACTTTAGCAACCTTGTATACCTTTTAAAATACATCTTACTTCAAGGAAAGCTTTTCAAGTTCTCATCAAATATCTTGAGTTTTATGGCAGAATAAGAAATACAAGAAAACTGTAGAAAATTTTCACATTTCTGCTATCACTGGATCATAACAAAGAAAGCCACAGTTCTGCCGAAGCAAAGTATATATGCTGTGTAACTGAGGTGAGGGAAAGTGTGGAATACAAAGCCTACAATTTCACAAGTCCAGAAAAATCAATAAAGAAACTGCAACACAGAATGATACATATGTCAGCTGATGTTTTTGAAGTACAAAGGTAGAAAGTTATTTTTTATAAAAACAGCTCAAGTGGAAAAATATACTTCTCTGTCCACTTCAGGATTATATTCAAGCTTTCTTGAATCATTGCCTTTTTTTTGGTTGTTTTCCAAAAGATCTTACTCTTGGGACCAACTCTCAGTCTCAAGATAACCCACCTTGATTTCAACAAAACTTCTCCTTTGCAGACAGCATTGGGGATGATTTTTACAAGACTGAGTTGTTCAAAAGTTTTGAGAAGGGGAAAAAAAAATAAAAAAAAAAATCACTCAAGCATAGATACTACCACAGTGGAAATGGAACATAATGTTTGAATTTATCATCTCATTCACAGTTTAAAAACCGGTTTTTGTCTTTCATTATCTGTCTACATTACAAAGTAGATGAAACATAAGGTTAAAAATAAATCCATCAGAAAACTGTTCAAAAGAAACATTATCAAATATAAAGCCACTGGGTTCAAATCCATCTTTGGTTAGTGCTTGGTTACAGCTCTTTGATAGTTTCATGCTGGAATGATTTGAACTGCCACAAAATTCTTTTAAGCCCCTTTGTAGACTCTTACTCTGCTCACTAGTGAGGAGAGTCACTGAAATAGTCCAGAAAGATGGAAAGTGCATGATCCTAATGAATAAACCATTTTCTCACCATTAAAAAGTAACCCTTTTGCAGGACAGAAACTGAACAGGCCGAAAAGATAAACATGGCATTACAACATACACTGTACCATTCCCACTATAAATATAGATCTTCATTCATCAGTATTATCAAATTTCCATAAAATCTAAAGTGACTTAGAGAAGAAAACCTAGCTCAAAATGAATCTTCCCAAAAAGCCTACCTTAAACTTTTCTTATCAAGTTCAGGTTAAACATTTTTATTAACTCATTATTCCCAAACTAAAGAGCAATTAAGAAATGGCATTACTCTGACATGCATTTAGAATAAAATAGACTATTTCAGCTGGAAGGGACCTACAAAGATCATCTAGTCCAACTGCCTGACCAATTCAGGGCTGACCAAGTTAAAGCATGTTATTAAGGGCATTGTCCAAATGCATTATGATAGCCTTCAGGCATTTATATACTCATAGATATACAGCAGCACTGAAAATATAGCATGTACAGTACAAATATACTGTATATTCTTACTAGAACAATGCTTTTTGGAAATCAGCTGAGCAACAATGAGCCTTTTCAACCTTGAATTTCAGCAGGTAGGTAATAGCAGTTAATCTGCAGTAGCAAAGCTGACACTGCTTATAAAATGATACATATCTGATGGTCATATTATTTCTTCTTACAGTCTGTGTTTAAAATTACATTTTCCCCTAGAAACTAAATTACTTTAAGATCTTTCTCCTTGGACTACTTTTGGATCTGGTATTGCTATGAAAAATTATGCAATTCACATTTAAAAACATTTATTAGAAGCCACACTTGCCTGCTCCCTAGGACTGGGAGAGGCTGGGAGCAAGGAGCCTGTTTGCTCCTTATTCCTGATCCTGAGCCCAAGCCCTGCTCTGTTAATGTTTCCTGGGCTCCTGGGTTGGGAAATGAGAATCCCCGCTTTATTCAAAAAGACATATACTCGCGGGCAATACTTGACTTTGAATGTGGGTAAACAAAAATTCAGAGATCTCAAACTTAAGTGACTTTGTTGTGTTCATATCTTCACATATTTACTAAATGTATGATGTTCTGCACCAAAATAGCACAAGAACAAAATGCTGAAGACATTAATTCCTTTCATTTGTAATACATTTACTGAGTGACGGAGATTGCAGCTGTTGCTTCCATATCTTATATGGCTACAGAGAGGGGATCTGCAAGGAGATACCATTAACATAGCTATGGTAGTTTAAAATAAAAAAGGATTAGTCTTCCCCTAGATGCATGAAAGCTGCACCTGGAATTTTAACATTGATCAAAATATTTGCCAGGTACCACACAGCCCATTTGAAGTTCTCTAAGGGAAAATTTACCTTCAGTCAGACACCTAAGAAAAACAGCATTTTCACAGCACCGGATGTTACTGGAAGGTGTGTTTTGTTTTTCTCATTTCACAGGGCAATCCAGTATGTGTTGTTTATCAATCCAATTATGCCAAAAGCAGCCTACAGTAAATCTGCCAAACAAGCTTCGAACAGTGAATAAGCTAAAAATCAGCAGATCTGAACATCTTTTTTTTTTTTTTTTTTTTTTTAAGTCAAAAGCTGAAATTAAATCAACTTCTTATTACTCAAATTGCCCCAAGGTCTGAATCTCTTTCTATTTTAAAGGGTCTGGACAGGAAAACAGGTTAATTCAGTATTATGACTGAATATGAGGGTTTATATAAAATTCTAAAACATCCCATCTCATTTTATTAGCTTGCTGTTCTGATACTTAAATGTGTATCAAGTGAACTTTACTTTTTATCTATTGTAACAGCATATAGCCAAATTGATTTACAATAAACCACTTCCTACCCTAATTCCCAAAACCTGTCAAAAACCCAGAACTGGGTAAAACTCTCCTTCTTGCATTGGTTTCAAGCTAGACTAATGAAGTCGTGCCTGATTTGTAGCAACAGACAGCTCTGAGCATGCAGAAAAGTTGCATCAGTTTATCTATAGACATTGTCAAATTAAGAAAAGCAGCTTCTGCAAACTCTTACGCATGCTTTTATTCAAGTCTGGTTTACATGAGCCTCATCCACTGGAATTAGCAATTTATGTTACATAAACAATACAGCACCATGTAACAAATTCATAGCTACTGCCATAAATAAACATAACTTTGTCAGATACTGCACTTGAGCTAATTAAGAGAGCTTTATTTAACTGGGTGAAGTGCTGCAGTGCTTCCAGGTCCTGAGCATCTCTACTCGGTACTGCACCAATTTTGCACTGTTGCTGTGCACCATGGAAAAAGGCTGACAGCAGGGCTGATTTGAGGTGGTTTTGCTCTTCCCTCATCTGTGACTATTTCCCCCCCCAACCTCTACACCTACTGTGTTGCCTTGTCATTTGGTCTGACAATCATTTGGGAGGTTGTAAGCCACATCAGGTAACGGGTTACGGCTAAAAATAACCTTAGCAAGAAAGGAGGTCTTTTGTATTGGACAGTCACTGAGGGAAGCAGAGTGGTTCAACTAGGACGGATGGAAAGAAAAACGACTAAGCTTTTTGGAAGCACAGTTCATTTCTCAGAAAACCAGATGCAGTGCAGCTCTTGCTGCACAAGAGGCCTCTGTACGAGCTGTAGAATCCATCTCTCTGTTTGCCTCAGGAGCTGAATGGCGATTCTGTCCCTTCAATTTATTAAACAAAAAAGGGGGGGGTGTGTGGTGTGTGTAAAGAAAAGGCCCTTAATAGCTTATATACAAAACAGACTTTTATGCTGATCAGTTCGATTTCATATCTCTGCTTTTGATTTATATAAGGTGATTTTTTCCATTCTCATCAGGTGTCCTCTTCAGTCACAGATTTAATTAAGATTAGGAAAATGAGAAGTACTAAGAATTAGTCAGATTTTTGAGACAACATCCGTAACAATTATTCATTCAGGACTAGCCAGAAAAGATTATGCATATAACACATTTTGAGGGGAGGGAATACATACCACACAGTAATTTCTAATTTATGGAATACGATGTAATTTTATGCTAGACAAATGTGATTAATAATTAATTTTTGTGGAATAGCATGGGTCCCTTTTCTGGGCTCGGTTTGTGGAAGGTATAGGTCTGCAGAACCCTTTGGATCAGCTGGCTAAGACATACTAACGCATAAAACGTTTCACTTTCTTTGTTAATGGTGACTCCTCACCACAGGTTAAGATCTCCATTTACTTCAACATTCTCTACAGTTTTCTTAACCAAACAAAAGCATGATGGTGAAAAGAAAGCAACAGGATAAAATTGATCAAAGCAATTGCAAGCAAAAAGTGACACTGCACCTCTTGCACTGACTGAGGATACAGCTGGACACAGGCTTGGCTGGGTGGAAGCAGGCTTGGCCAGAGTAAGTTCCCCATAATTTAGGAATTCCTGTTACACAGACTCAGTGCAGCCAGCCTCAGGAACAAGGAGCACTGGTAAAGTATTATCCTCTGATAGTTAGTAGCACTTATAGGCAGCATTTAGCTCACTTAAGTACTGCTCTAATCAGTAAGACTTCATATAGTCACACTTTTGCTCAGAACGGTTACTTTTTTCCCCACTCACATAGTGAAATCATTATTATTCACAGATTCAATTTAGATTAAAAAGAACAAAAGATAGCAAATGTTTGCCAAGTGTGCTCAATTAGGGCTGCAATAATTCTACATTATCATTTGTTTCCATGTGGTTTTAAGTAAAAAGGGCAAGACTATGATACAATAATTGTTCAGTAAAATTGCCCTTTTCAATTTTTTCCTTCAGATGCCTGGTTTGTGGCACAGCTTTTCCCTCCCTTGCAGAGGCTGAAAGTGCCAGTGCTGCTAGAACTGCTGCTCAGTGTGGAGGAGCTCAGACCAGGAGGTAATGGGCAGAGGCTGCACCCAGCAGCAATGGGAATGGGGGAGGGAGGTTCAAGGCAGACATCTGTAGACTCTCTCACACCAACACATCCACACCAGAGGGCAGGATATACTAACTTCACAGAAGAGCGCGGTGATAAACTTGATAATAGCTTTGTTTCCTCTCTTGCAGCCTATGAGATACAGCTCCTCTCCGCTTGCTCCCCACTGGGAAGGAGATGGCTTTTCCTGTGAAGTGCTGAGCGTACTTGAGGCCATTGCCACAAAGCCTCCGAAGTATGGATGTAACCTCCTTGGGGCAGTCTCTAAACCAGGAAAGTAAATATTGCTTATATTCCCCATCTCCTATTATCTTGTCCAATGCATTCACAACAGTGGCAGAGACAGGCCACTGAGACAGCTCCTTTAACTCCTGCCATTTCTTATACTCTCCTGTGCTATAAAGGAGAGAGAGAAATGTTACGTCTAACATGGGGAAATGAAAGCTACTTAACACAAGATCAAGCACAGCCATGAAAGAGGAACAGGAAAGCCACCACAAGTTGATGTTGAAAGAAGAAACTGAAGAAAAAACACTCAGAAAAGAAACCCAGAGCAGTGAAGAAACCATAATGTATTATGTTCTTGTGCAAACAGAGCCCCTCCACCACTGCCGTACACGTTTTCTCTGCTTTCAGCAACACTTTCTAGGCCCCCACCAAGTTTTATTCGTGCGCGTGCTCCGTGTGCTGGCAACAGATTCTCAGGCATTCCGTGTCCTCACCTGTATCGGAGCAACATTCCAGAGTATCCCCTGGGGTACCGTGTTCACATGAAAACTTTCACATCTCCATTTGCAAGGAGTTGTACTACTAGAAGGCAGAAGTCCTTTACTGCGTGGGTAAACATGGCTACGAGCAGACCAGCTGAAAAGGTCGCTTAACTTGTTAAAATCCAGCGAGGAAGACTTTGGGGGTAAACTAACTGAAATACTGAAGATCAAAATCTAAAATTCAATGCTCTATAAAGTTTAACAAGAGGATAGAAATTCATTGTAGTGATCGTCCTGTTGAAGGCCTATGATAATGACAACTGATCAATATGCATGAATGGGTACAGATACATATAAGAACATGACAAAGTAGTGAAATACAAATGTGAAAAGAAAAATACAAATCTCTATAGCTTTTGAAAACACATTCACAAAAATTTAGCTTGCAAAATCTGTGCCAATTTTACATCCAAATTACTCAAAAGCATGTTTTCATACAATGGTCCATCTTATTGCTGTTTCCCTCCTCTGCTCCTCCTTCCACACCCGTAACAGAAAGAACATTAGATAGAATTAAAATTCACAGCACACATTTGAGATACTGCGTAATCTGAGTTGCAAACCCACAAGTGAGTCATGAAAGAGATCCCAAAACACTTGACAGCTGACTGAAAAAGCCTAACCTCCAGCCAACATAGATTTGTTAACATGGGTTTTTAAGCATGATGATACCACATGTGCATTACTAGCAGGTTAGAGACATTTAAATCCTTCTTAAAGTACCAAAGATAAATACCCTCAGGAAAAATAATTATTTAATCACAGCAGGCTGCTTAGCTGTACATTTAAATCTGAAAAATCAAGGTCTCGCATTAGAATTTTATAAACAAAGGGGAACTGCACTCAGCAAACTGACATGGACATAAATGCTCATGTTCACCATGAACTGAACAGAATAGGCCCTTTGCACTGTGCAGCACTGCCGTGTTCTCCTGGGAAAGAGCTGTTCTCACAAGTAATTTAAGGTTTAATATTTTCTTCTTAATCTAGAATGTTCTGTAATAACTTTCTAGACTTGAATTACAACAAGGCTTTAGTAATCTACATACTCACTTAAAAAGAAATTTTCTCCTAACCTTGTATATCAAAAATATTCCTCCCTGTGAGTGATAGTGATGTCAGCAATATTTTCCCAGGGAGAAATTTCAACTTGAAAAACTGCTAATCTTCTGTGGAGGAATAATTTAATATACAGGCCTTACACTGTATTTTCCCCTATAACATTCCTGTGAGGCATGACAGTCACCTGCCCATTTCACAAGTGGGAATGCAGGTCCAAAAATAAACAAATAAAAAATTTCAGACAGTCCTTTAGAGTGATAGATACTTCTAAGAATCGCATAATATGGATGGACACTGATAAGATGCCTAAATATGTTCTCTATATGGAATATAAGTATTTTTTTCAGGAAGTCTGAAGCTGAGCGAGGAGCCTGGATCATTTCTCCAAACAAAGACAGTGCTTTAAAGCAACAGCCTCCATCTTGACAAACAGCAAAATGCAGGTCTATAGTTTAAAGTATCAAACCTAAACCTGCAGTCTTAAGGATTGTAGCAAACCCATATGCTCTGTGGCTAGAGCACAGAATTTAATTCATAGCACATGTTGAATAGCAAATTAACACAAATATTTTTGTATTACCATGTTTAAAAACTGCCTCCAAAGAAATATTATAAATAAATATGAATTGTATAAATTAAGTATAGTTTCATTTCAATTTAATCTCATAAGTAGACTGTCTGAATACATACATTAACGGGTAAGAGCTGCTTATTCTGGGGTTCACTAGCAACAGTTCAATATGAAAGACAGCACTCTATGCAAGAACAAGTCTCTGTATCTTTGGGAAGGTTATTTCTCTGTATTGTAGTGCTATGTAGTGCTAAATCCCCCTCAGCCATGTTAATAAATACACTGCTGTTAATACTGCAGAAAAGTGTTACAACTTCACATATCAAAGTGTGCCAGTTTGTTAAGATATCAGGGGCTCTGTACTCTCCAGAGGAGAGAGAAAAGTAAACATTAAAATCTGAAAAAAATCTGGACAGAGAACAGCAATTTTTATGAACAGATGGACGAACAAAAGAAAAGGTATAAGCAGAGTCTGTAGATATCTAAGACTATCTGCCGAGTAACTTCAGGAGCTTTTTATATTTCTACCAGCACTGGGAATATAATTAGAAAAAGTGTTTCACAAATATTTAGGCAAGTTAAGAATCAAGACTGATGTTCACAGCCTTTTGTATTTGCTTTTCATACACATTTGCCTGATAATTTGTTTGCAGTCAACAGTTCGATCTGGTGTAGTATTTTGTACACAGAAGGAGACAGATTACAAGAGTAAGTGACAGGACGGTTCAATAAAGACACTAATCAAGAGGAGACAATCTCATCGGTGGGCAGATTCATTTTGTAACATTTTTGAGGATGTAATTCATACCTACTCTTGAAGGAGCAGATCCTAAGCTTCTTAAAACTCCAATTACATAAGCAGAAATGCATCAGTGAGATTTGCCTATTGTTCAGCATTGTGACCCATATTTTTTTTCCAGGCTCCCATGCTGTTCAGTAATCTCCCAGAGCCAAGAAGTCTGACAGATCCCAGTTTGCTGCCTGACACCAATTTATCAACACTGAACAAAACAAAAGCCAGTGTATAGCTCAAATGTTGGCTTACACCAGAGCCTCTGAAACTTATCACCTCCTTTATCTACCCTGAATAATATTACCCTATAACCAGCCAGGCTTCTTTGACAGTGTACTGGAAATTTATTTTTGTAATGACAGAGCCAAGTGATTGCAGATATATTATATTACATCCCCTCTCCCCCCAAAAAAGGCTCTTCAATATTCGGAGAATTAAGACAGTGTTGAGTGTCACAGAGTCAATGAGAATGCCACACAACAGAAAATTCCCAAGAAAAATTATATTTCTATTTCTGTTTTTAAACTCTTAAGATTCCCCTTCTCAGTTCTCCTGGACAGGTTACATCCATTTTTGCTTCCCGATTAAATTGCTGCAATTATTTCTAGGAAATATACAGCACCGTGTTCCTATTGTTTATGGCGCTTTCCCTTGATACAGCTGCATTCTCAGCAGGCTACAACCACTGCTTCAAAGCCTCTCCTGGGCTGGGGCAGGTACACCCTGCCCCGCTCTCGTCACACCCCTGCAAGCTTCCAGTACCGCCCAGGTTCAACAGTGGAGAATGCACATGTGCAACTGAAGCACCAAGTTTAACAGACCAACAGACCATTTGTGCATTTCATTTTCCTTTTAATTTCTGTTACATGAACTCCTTTGGGAGCTCACAGTTCCAAGTTCAAATTTGTTCTCAGTCAAGCTCTAAAAAATCATCACTTGCTTGCACTTCTCACACTTTATTGTCAATGCCATGGTTTTTGGATTATTCACAATATAAATTCCACTTCCTTTTGCACTTATCTTTTCTAATAATCTAGTTTTAATAGCTGAAGGTCTTTCTGCAGCATACTGCTGCCAAGATGCCCTTTTTTAGAGCTTGGCAACCACGTGTACCGGTCCAATACAAATACCTTTTCTCAGGATTTCCAAATCTCTCCTTCTCTATACAATATTTTCCATACCCAGACTATGGTTTCAGAAGAAATATTCCTCTCTGTTCTAGTTAAATGTAATATTTGGTGATCCTCTGAGCAAGTGCTTTGATGTGTCTTTGGGTTTTGGCTAAAGGCCCAGATTCGGAATGAAGCCTTGCAGGCAATCTACCATAGCAAAAGCAACAGGAAAATAGGAAAAGTGTTTAGTGGAAGTAGCAGCCCAAGCAGTTGTACGCACAAGCTATTTCATACTTCCATGGAAGTTTCAGATGCAGCTATCCTAGGGCAGAACAGAAACAGGAGGCTGTTATCACACCTCCGGGAGGGAGACAGCCAAGGTTACAGACTGAAGCAAAGTAAAATTTTACTACCCTCCTTAAAAAAAGATTCTGCTCTGGGATTATGTTTATGTTAATACTTTTATGTTTATGTAAATTATGTTAATTTAATATGCAAAATAATTCTTAATATCATATTTATAACATTTTTAGCAAACTGATAAAGGAGAGACCAATATGATATCAACAGGGGAAAAAAGGTATCGCTTGACTAGATACAGAACGGACACGTGGCATGTAAAACAATCAAGCATATGACCCAAAGGATGAAGGCGTTAGGAAATTAAGGCTCCAGCCGCTGGCCAACCATATAACCATGCATGTGCTTTTGCTAACAAATCCAGAAATCTCTTAATTCTGAATGACACTTCTATCACCAAAAGAAGTGCATGTTTTTACAGCATCATGTATACTAGACAGCAGGGGGAAAATGGAACAGACAGCTATTAAAAGCTTCCTTGGAACCATCATAAATAGCCATTTTCACTTTTGGCTTAAAATTTCTCTAGCTCTACTATCAAAAATTATTTATCTTCTTTCATTTTTCACATTATCTGTAAATAGGTTATTCCCACTAGCATTGCTGTGAGAAATATTTGTCACAGCTGTAACAGGAGGGAGCCTGGCTAATTTCTGGATTCAGAAACCAAGATGAATAGCCTTTCTCACCCTGCAAACACCCCTTAACATCAGTCAAGTCCTTTCTTCTGAATTAAAATAGTATTTTGAAATCCGACAGGTATCTCCACCTTGTTTTTCTCTTCATATTCTGATACTTAGGATGATCTGTGCCACTGCATTTGCTACTAATTATGATGTAAATTTGTAGAAAAGCAACTTAATTTAACAAGTATTGTAAAGTATTGAAGTATGTAGAAAAAATACTAAAACACAGCAGTACATAGTTAGATTGTTAAATATGTTAATATAACCTAATAATAAATGTTTGTCAACTATCAATTTAACTTGATTAGCCCCCCCCCCCCCCCCCCCCCCCTTCTCCTTTTTAGTTGATTCACCTTCCAGTGTGCAGAGACGTATTTTTAGGCCTGTCTTGTCTACCTAGATTACAAACTGGTTCTAAAAGAGCATCTTTCCCAAATGCTACTGGGTCCCCTTTCAGCTGGAGTCACCTACATGTATCACTATGCATCACACACTGATGAAAAAAGATATTATATGTAAGATATGAACACTAAATTAAGGCATAAGGAATAGACAATCTTGGAGACCTTATTACTAAGAACACTGCTTAGCAGTATTTTAAAAAAGCTGAAAAATGCTCAGTGATTTCATAATCTGCTGAGTGTCAAACCTTCCTTCAGCACTGAAAAATTGAAAACTGGATAGTAAGAAGTGATTAAAATGAGCCTTTTTAAGGCTCAACTTATTACTAATTGGTCACGACCATCCATGCAGAACTTCATTTGTGACACCAGTAGAACAGAAATTATAATGCTAGTTTAATAACCCGAAAGAACTTTTTTACTAAAAGACTGAATCATTTCTTTAATATTAAACAGTACATTTACTCTGCAAATGATGAACCAGTATTTCAGCAGAATGCACAGTGTTAGCCAGCCAAGACTTTTCCTTATTAAAAAAAGAACAGAAATCACTGTGAGCTGAATCCCACAGTCCTTTCTCCTACAAAGCTCTCTTTGAGGTCAGTGGAAAAATTGGCTATTAAAGAATGCTGAACTCTGATCTCTGGAATCACACAGCACAAATCATATTCAGTTTTGAAAATAACCTCTCATCCTAGGTCTGAAAAGATTTCAAAATAGAAGAAACAGGACATCCTCTTTCTATTATCCTTTCCTTAAGTTCACAATACCTGAAAGGTTACAACTTAGAATACTCTGGCAAACCATCTCAGCCTCCTCATTTGCTGGCCTTTATTGTTTATCACCTACTTATTTCTTCTTTTAGGATATATGAGAAGGAACAAAGACCATGAATCTATTTAATCTAGTGAGAGTGAAGCAGCATTTATCATTAGACACATTAAGCACAGTAAAAAGGAATACTGTCAATAAGTTTAATATGTTTTTCCAAACTGAAGCAACTGTAGGTGATGATGAACAAGGAGAGAATACAAACCAAACACCTTGCTTTTATCATTCAGGATATTTTAGGTGAGCAATGTCTAAAACTAGAGTGACAAAAGTTCAAAGGAAAAAAAAAATTGATATGGTAGTAATATTCTGACAGAGGACATCTAGTGGTCAGTATTCACAAAAAAGTTAAATCTTTTGTGGTATATTTTAGTACAGGCTAAGACCCAACACCATAGAGATTGTCACCTGTATCTTGGGAAGTAGAACCTGGCTGACTTAAACTTTCAAAAGTTCCAGACAACTGCATCTCACTAGATTTGCAGTACTGAATTCAATATCATATACAGGAATGCCGCCATTGGGATAGACTTTGCATGGCTCCTGTACCTGACAGCAAGACCAGTTCACTTCCAAGGCAACCTCAGTCACATCTTCCCATTATGCACACTTTGCTACTTCCACTCTTCACAGTCAGCACCCTCATGGATAGCCTCAAGGACACAATTACATACTGCTCAATACACCCAGGGCAAGAGTAAACATAGGCATGATTCAGACAGCATTTCACAAGGTAAAGATTTCTTGCACTGAGTAAATCCCACTCACCTCAATAAAACCTATTTTAGGAGGCCTGGGGATTTTTTTTAAACAGAAGGAAAGAGCAGCTGAAACCAAGGAGCTGGGCCAGGAGGTTTTGGCGAGGATGTATTTGGTATATTGTCTGAGAAGGAAGGCGATATCTACAACGTTTGAGAAGATCCATCACTCGGCATATGATTCTGCCATGACATTGAACGTGCATTGGAGCTGCTAAGCATACTTACTGGGCTTTCATATGACTAAATCCACATTTCATTCTTACAAATAGCATGTTCAAAAATATTACTTTCAAAGTCCAGTCATGCTTTCCTACTACTTTTGCCTACTGATTTTCTATACCTATTAAAATAGCAGACGCTGCAACACTCTTACATAGCTACAAATCTGTACTTGACCACAACAGCATTCAGGTGACTGTAGGTTCATTGTTCAGAAACATTAAATTTACTTCAGCTCAAACAGCCATTCTATTTTCACACTCAACTCGTGTCTTTGGTCTTTTTTTTTTTTTTCTAGAATATGTTTTCATTTTAAGTCAGTCCTCCAGTCTATGATAATTTTATAGCTTTGGAAAAGTTTTCCATGGTCTCAAACTACTTCCATTCTGCTCAAAATAACAACTTTTACTTAATATGATATGATAGAGCAATTTAACAACTCATTCTCTTCTAACAGTTAGTTATAGATGATTAATCTTAGTCCTATTAGGTCTGAAGAGTCCCTGAGCTCATCAGTCGATCCTTTCTAGACACCTAAACTAGGGCTGGGAATACATGAAATAAATGCTTGAAACAAGATAAAGGCTGGCCAGAACATTTTACGCTTCAATCAAATCTGAGTAGTTCACTTTCAGTTTAGAGAAAGATCAAGTACAAAGTCAAAGCAGTCTCCTGTCTTGCCTGGAGATCCCTCCTAAGCCATCAGATCAGGGCTGGCAGTGCTGGAGCGAAATGCCAGTCACGTTACAATAAAATAACGGACATAGCTTGTGCCCACGTGCTTTGTTCCAGCAGTCTCCACTCAGGAAGCCGGGGTTTCCTGGAGGCTCCCATTGCCCTCCCAGATGGAGGGGGCTTTTATTACTCTCTTTTGCACCTCAGCATACAAGTGTGATTTTACATCACAGATGTAAAAAAACTTCCATGCTCTGCCAGATAGGATGGTTCACCAAGGGTAAAATAGGTCTTTACCTCCTTCTTTCTTTCATAAACGTAATCTTTCTCCAAAAATCACAGCCCTCATATTAGCAAATTCCTTTAGAAAATAGTCCTTTAGAGTCAACCTTGGTGCCGCTCCCTTGGCAGGCATATCATACCCTGACAGCCTTTCTTCAGATCCCCTCATTTGATCTTGACAGAGCCAGACCAGCACGCGTGGCAGCAATCCAGTCCCATTAAGGGTGCTCCACCACACACGCAGCCCTGACGGGAACCGCTGTGACATCCAGGGAACACAGGCGAGTGGCTGGGGTGCGGGGCACCGCTCCCACTGCCATACCCACAGGCAGAACTTTACAAAAAGAGAAAAGCCTTTACCACAAGCATTGACAAAGATTCAAAAGCAAGTTTGGGGTTTTTTTTAAGATGTATTCATGACCTTTACTTCTTCCTCCCTGCGACCATTTGAGACCTTGAGCAAAATAATCTGAAAAAACAAACTTTAGTTTAAAGTATACTCTTAAATGTCAACTTCTAACAACTGCTTCGATTATAATTCATTAGGGGTAAACAACTGCATGAGAAATACAAAGAAGGTACAAATATGGTATCATGTGACTTGTGCTTGCTACGCAGTGAGTTATAATGCTTTGAGGAATGACAGTGAAGTGAGAATAACGTTATTTCTGGAATAAAGTTATACATAATTTTAGATACATTCCACTTTTTCCTGCATCTGACAGCATTTTGATCTGACACCTTCTAGATGTTGAAGATGAAAAGTGATTTTTTTTTGTGTGGCTCAAAAAATTGTAGACTTGTCTTTTAAATTGGAATAAACTGTAATAACATTGAGGTGTGTGTGTGTATATATATATATAAAAATAGAGAGAGAGAGATATGAAATAAGGTTAACTCAATACCCCAATTCCTTCCCAAGACAGCAGGAAAACACTCTCAGAAAATGTAGTGTACATGTTTTCCAATTAGGTGTAAGCCAGGATAGAATTTAGGATATCACCCATTTTATTTCCTTGAACAAGACCACCATTAAGTCAAAATGCAGGTCCTGTTCTGTATAGTTTTATATGATCATAAGCTGACTGGCTTTGTCTTAAATACAGACGTGAATTCTTACCTGTACAAGTGTGCCCCCTTGCATTGTCCAAGGGTGAAATGCTTCTTTTAGCAATTTGCATAGTTACAGCAGACTGCAGTATGGAAAGGATGCTCCCATCTTCATCCTCAATGGAGGAAAGATTTATTTTATTTTTAGAAAAAACTTGTGTAACATTTTATTTTTAAATTATATAGAATCATCCTGAGGTTTGATATCAGCTGGGAGGTTTAAAGGTGAGATTGAGGTTTAACAGCAGGTGCGTAACCCAGTTTTATCTTTTCAGTGATAAAATTGTAAGTACTATCCATACAATCACTGAACTGCTTTCCTTATTGCCGCCCAGTACGGACACATTGACAGCAGCAAGAAGAGCTCAAGATATTCAATACGAAATATATGCGTAACAAAATAAGCAAATGGGCTCTTCCTTCCTCTGCTTTGCCTCTTTCCTCTCCCCAGCACACACTCTTTTCCATTAGGACATTTACCAAGCAAAACTCAGGAGATGCCAGCAGCATGCACGTGCTTCCCCCATATACTCGCAGGGCAGAGCAGAGCCAGAGGACAGTGCTGGCCTGGCTGCCTGAGCAGAGGACTCTGCCCGCGTGGTGCCAAGTCCTCCAGTCTTGCCTGACGGAGCTGTGTAGCCAAGCTGCCTCCTGCACCCAGCACAAGCCGGTGCACAGGGTGATTTGTCTCAGGGTGGAAGCAGCCCTAGGCCTCTGCAAAGCACGCTGCAAAGCACAGGGCTGTGTTCAGATTCACAGGTAACCTTGGGGCTACCAGAACTGGACAGTGGAAAACACTAAGGACTTCAAAAATCCTTAGCGGTGGGTGCCCAGCTACATTACCTAATAAGCCTATACACTTCCTTATGCTATTAGAATATATGCAACTAAAAGCCTATTGTTGAATATTAAATACAAACTGTTAAAAATTATATTACTCATATTATGCAAATACATTAACTCAGTCAACCTGAGTATAAACAAGTCTTTCAAATAAATATTTTCATGCTGCAGAAAGCACTGCAAGGGTAATTTATGCATTTGTTGACCCTTATTTTAAACGTTGAGCCATAACACTGCAGCTTTGTGCTTGCCATAATTTCTTACTCCTCCTTCAGACACTTCTATAAAGAATTTTATTGACTATATCAGCAAGAAATAATCTCCATTCTAATAACCACTTTCAAATTTAAGAACACTTATCTTATGTCTCAGATATGATTAATTTTGTTCTCTATGCATATATATCAAACACTCCTGTACTCCATCAGGTTAGGAAAGGTGCAGGAGAGCCACCCAAGTGGCTCTGCACAAAACTGCCACAGTACCAACATGGTTAGGGCTGTTTTCAGAGCAAAAGTAGCTGTACGATTCTCCGAGCTGGTCTAAGCAATACTGCTGCTATGTTTGGAAGGTGCTGTAAGTGGTCTAATAAACTGCTGAAAGTTTGGGGAGGGTGTCTGTGGTACGGGTAAGCCGCAATTCACAACTATTCCGAGGTAACTGAGCACCCTATAAAATAATGGTCCTCCTCTTGTCCTTAAAAAGGATAGGGCTGGATTATCAAACCTCCTATTATACTCAATAGTAGCCAACTCAGCAAACACTGTGTGCTTCAGAAATTATTATTACATTTATATTAACTACATTAAATGTTACCTGTATGAAAATTCATGAGGTAACCGCACAGCCAAAGAAAGTCTTTCTGTGCTGCACATGGCATATTAGACTTTGCTCTTCATAACATTTACTTACATATCTAATTACACAAGACAGTAAGTTCTACTGAAGTCAATGAGTTTTTATATGAATTAGTTGTTCAATGAACTAGGCTTACTCTAAAAGCAAGAAGGGGGGGACTTAAAATTCAAAATGCAGTTTTAAACTCTGTCAAGAATGATTTAGGTGTTCAGGAACCTGATTTTGGAAACATATTTGTCTCCCCGCACCTAGCAAGCTAAGCTGTTTTTGAAATTAGAACTATGTCAGCTTGACATTTTTGACAATGCTACTCTCTGACTCCCTTCAGCACCTTATTCCTCTTCGTCCTTTCAGAAACTTCATAACATTAAAATCCAAGGAGAGAACAGACACTTCAGCAACTGATAATATATTCACAAAATGGTACAACAACAATGTATAAAACCAACTAACTATCCCAGGATTGTCAGGCAAGTAGCCTATAAATCATGCAGACATCTTGCCGCATCTGTTCAACAGACATGAAAAGTAATATATTGCTCAAAGAATAGTTAGCAGAGTCTTACAGGACTGTAAGACTAAAGGCATTATTTTCACTGCCAGATTCTCTCTCACAGTTTCATGATTTTTATAATAAAAGTTAAATTATTTTAGACTGAAATAATTAATCTCAATTCTTATCAAAATATTCAGAGGATGAAAAGGTTTGTCAGCAGGATCACAGACACATCTGCTGAATATTCCTGCTACCTTCAGCAACCAAACACCCTCAGAACGTGGAGGGTTCCTTGAAAGGAAGCTCTACTTGTAAGTCACTTCCGAAGTAACCTCCTTATGTAAATTTACACCAGCCAGAAAGTCTCTTGCATATAGGATACTATTTGCTTCCTAAAGACAACAGGTCAAACTGAAATTCAGCTTTTCTCAGGGTCTGCTAAGCTAGCCAAAAGTTTCCAGGAATTCCAAACGAGCCAAGCTCAAATAAGCATCGCTAGCTTCATGAGCGTGGGGATGGTGTACAGGAAAGACTGGTGGTCCTTACCATCTTATGTTATTCTTCTGAGGGATAGAGCAGATTGGATTTCAGGTGCGCACTGCCTAACAGGCAACATCCTTTTGCTGACAACTCAATAAACAGGTTTTCACTTCTCACATTTCACAGAAATATTAAGATCTAATAAAATACACTCCCAAAACTGAATGAAAGGAAACATTTTTGTTGTTGTAAGCTGTAAAAGTGTTTTTTCTCAAACGGTTCCTGTGTTATCATCTACCATATAAAACCACTCAGTCAGCTATGGAAATATTGTAAATGCACTGCTGTCAGGATCCAGTTTTAGTGCAGAAAGCAAGGCAGGATAGGTATATTTAAACAAACACACACATTACAGTAGAATGGACTACATTGGGTGACCTCTAGCTTCTATGCCATAAAAAAAACCACCAATAATGTACTACATGATTAATTAAAAATACACTGTCCAGAGTGAACAAAAACCAACAACATGCTACAGTCTATTAGATGAAATGATGATTCTGAACTGTAATTGCTTTATAGACCACTGAATTAGAAAGTGGGGAGAAAAGATTTGTCACAGGAGACGTTTGAGATCATTAGTAAAAGTTTAATTATTAAAAGGTTTTATCTCTGAAGGCTAAGTCTGTTTCTGTATTTATGTGTACTTCTAATTTTTTTTCCTAAATTATTAAGAACGGCCATCACCAACCCCACCCCCACTTGAACCCCCTTGAAATATTTTATGCGCTCTTAACCACCTTAATGAGATGAATGTAATCCTCTGTGGTCTCAATTCTGGAAAGCATATAACTATATCTTAAGTCCCACTGGGACAGATCCTCAACTGATATATATCACATTTATGGAGCTTCAGCATCCACCTCAGCAGGACTTAAATGCCTTCTCAGTAGATTGCTGAACTGGCTTATTAAAAAGAATTTAAAAAAAAAAAAAAAGTTCCTGAAACTGTCACGCAGAAACTGTCAACAGAAATGAATATTTGTATGTGGAATTTCATTATAATGATTTTTATGCAATATGAACACTCAGTACTATATGTAAATGTTACTGTGCACCAGATAGTACAGCAGCAAAATTTTCCAGTCTAAGGTAACACAGCACTTCCTAAAAGATCATTAAAGGTCCTTGTGGTTAGGCAATCATTTAGTCAGTGACCTCATTCTGTAGCCAAAGCCATTAGGGCAACATAAAACTGGTTTCAGGAAAGCACATTAGTTAATTATAAAGCAATCTAAAACAAACCAAAAGGAGAATATTTGATTTATTCTAATTGCTTATAGAAATTATAATACTGTGGTTCTCTAACTTGGTATCTTGTCTGGAGGAAACTAAGAGATTTTATAGGAATAGCAATAATACGGGTTTTAGACTTCTTGCTTTCCTTTTAAGTAATTTTCTAATAATTCACTTACAGCTTCTACTGACAAGAACTAGTCCAAGTTTTATACCTGATTCTGCTCATGTTTATGTCAACAACCTTCATTAGGTGCAATATAAAGGTCACAACAATTTGTGAACAACAAGAAACTACAGTTTCACACCAGCTTTCACCAGCTGGTCTGTACAAACTGCTCACATGAATTAAGGGTGCAGAACCCAGTCCAAACCTTTCTTAAAAACACACTAACATGACATCCTTTTCAACTGGTTGCACTGTTTCTTTCTGCAGTCTACTCCATCTTGCTTGCTTTTCTTGCCTTCTCACTACACCTTTTAGACCATAAGCTCCTTCGGACAGAATTATCACTCATTCTGTATTTTCCAACTGCATGAAAAAGTGGGGCTCTACCTGTTTGCGATCACAGTGTAAATGCTAAATAAATCATAAAAGCAGTCATACTACATTACAAACTGGATGTGTCTATTATTTCACAATACGAACATAGTGATCTTTTCAGCAGAAAATGCCTTTAGGTTTTGTGTTTATATAGAACCCTCCACAGTAGGGTCTGGGATAAAATCGGGGCTCCTATGCTCAGGCTTAAAATGTATAATCATTTCCACTGACTTCTGGCACTGTTCCGGATTGCTTCTAGGATCCTGCTTTAATGTGCACAGATACCAGTTCAAATGACATATGATTGCCAATTGCATCTTAAGCTGTTAAATCTCACCGGGCAGAAATAGCTATTTATTTCTTGTCGCTACATTTCCTGTGCAACATGAAGCCTTTCCTTACTCACAGGCTTTCATTATACTCATCAAAAGGTTTATTCTTACCACAGACAAGACCAAGCATATCTAAAAGAGTTATTGTAGGCACCACAGCAGATTCACTACAAGTCAGGTTTGACATATTCATTTCTAGTGTACCCTATATCGCTAGTGGATAGCTTATAGCTTCTTTCCCTAATGTTCAGTTTCTGCAGGCAAACAAATTTCTGCCTTAGGCACTTAACTAAACTAGAAGAAGCTCCAGCATGCCCCCAATCTGTAACTGCCATGAAATGTTTCATAACATCTTTCTCAAAGTCTTTTTCATAGAAAGAATTATCAGTTCTTGCTTGGCTTTCTCTGCTGCTTCCCAAAAATAACTACCCCAGATCCAGCATATATTATGCAGATTCTGCCAAAGCTATCCAAGGTCAACAGGTTTTTTGGTTGGTTTTTTTTTTTTTTATGCTTTAAGTTTTATTAATAATTGGGGAACATGGGAAGCTTGTGGAGGTCTGAATTAAACCAAGCAGTTGTGACTCTGAGCTGCTGTGACACTGTAGCTGTTCCTTTGCTTAAGTCTCCCAGTAGCATAGCTCTTTATCCACTGATGTCTACTGCTGCAAATCTCAGTGGTTTTAGTAGAAGGAAAACAGTGTACAAGCCTATTTAGGTATGTGCTTGATGGTCTGGCTTTTATTACAGGAAGATAATTTTTCCCAATTAATTATAGCAGAGAAGATTCATACAGCTTGTTACTATAGCAATGGATGCAGAATAGCTAGTATTTTTCACAGAGGTAGTGCTACTCCTCCAACGGCAGGGTTAGCTCCCAGTTTAGGTTCTTCATTTGGAGGTCAGGAAGAAACACCAGAGGCGACTCTCTGCTCTAAGCAGCCCATCACTCCTGGGCGCAGCGGGGTGTAAGCAGTGACATCTTCCCACACTTCCTTTCGGCATTCCCCACTGGGCTGGAAATAGTCCTTCAGCATAGAGATCTCAGACAAGGGGAACTTGCATCATCCTATTCCATTCCACAAAAACAGTACTTGGGAAGCTTGCAATTAGCAGCTGCCTAAGGAAACTAAATTTTTTTTTTTCCCCTCTACTTTTTCCTCCTCCACAGATGGGCACACTTGGCTTTTATTTAGATAGAAATCATAGCAACATTTTACAGGGAAGGTGGACAAGTGCAAACAGTCACATACTGAATGGGGGCTGGTATGTGTGCTACAGCTGTAAGGAAAAAAAAAAAGAGAGGAAGATAGGAAGAGAAATTAAGGGCAAAGTTTTCTCATCAGTTATCTCATCAGAATATCTGTATCTGAACAGCATGTCTTTTCATGCAAACTACTTACAAATACATTCTGGTCCCCTGTAAGCCAGTATTTCCACATTTTGGCTATATATTAGCTATGCTGTGGGTGATCACATGTATTTAATACAACTAGATCTTTAAACAGGAAATACACTACTTGATCAGGCATCTTTCCTCCAGGAGGCAATCTTGGACATTACAGCAGAAAAGGTACAAGATGTGAAGCCAGTACTGTACAGCCCTAGAACAACTTGGACACTGGACAGTAGCGTTTTAAACACATCAATTTTTGGTACCTGATGCCCTATAGACAGGCATTTGTACCACTGTATGATGAAGATTCTGGCTTCTTCCAAGACTTTCCATAGTCTTTACGACTTTTTCAGTCTTGCCTTTCTAATCAAGTTTCAGAAAATGGTGGCAATGGATTCAAGCTCCACATGCTCCCCACTCAAGAAGAGCTCCTGAATGCATGCTATAACTAACCAGTTCGGGGTCAGCAGTTATCTTTATTGGCCACTGTACATTCGCATGAGCAACGCATACTGGCACTTTTCTACTTTTAGTTGCAATCACTTCACACTTTTTTCTGTAGCAGAGAACATTCACTTTCTTCCTCAGATCCTCAAAGCATGTTTGAACTGGCTTCCCTTCCCCTAGAGTTTTTAAGAAGTGCAAATACATTATTATGTCTGGCCATTGCCAGTCATTGATCAGCACTGATTTAGCAGGTATGAAGCAAACTTGGCACAACTTAGTATCTCTGCAGGAGACAAAGGTCATCATTTCAATTATAATCCTCATTATTTACTATGATTAAATGAATTTGTTAATAACGCCAAAGTTCAAGTTGTTTAACATAACTAATTAAGCAAGTAACAGACTACTCCATCCATCAGCAATGCATTGCTTCTCAGGCTTCTGGTGTTTTACATTTTAGTTAACTTTCTATAGCAGACTTTTAGCAAGTACAAGCAAAGCAGGGCAATTAGAGTCTAGCAGCATCTGAAACATCTGTCATTGGGGGTGAAAACACAATACAGGATGTCAACATATAGCCCAAGCCCAGGCAGTATTTTTCTTTTCCACAAACAAACAACAAAACATGAGTTACTCATGGTATGACAACAAAACACTAGTAGTTTTGAAATGCTCACCACGTTCTGCTAATAGACAGAAAGGTGAGCAAAATGTTTTGTACAGAGGAGGTAAAATGCAATCCCTACTGCCCTTTCCTATTGTTTTTGGCATGTGGATACTTCGGTTCGTAGCACCAAAAGAAGTTTAATTCCCTATGACTTCAAATAGATATAGTATTTATTGCATAAAGGAAAGAAGTCACTTTGTTGTTTTGGTATTATGGGTTAATTAGAATAGGAAAGCCTAGATACCCTCGAGCTGAATAACTTCAGGGCCCACAGAAACTGATTTCTGCTGAAATCAGGAATTGAGGCCAAACCTGCCCTCCTCCCTACTCTGGCCTGAGGGACACTAGGGAGATGAGACATCCCCAGGTGCTTGGAGCACTGGTGTTCAGGGAAGCACAGCTGAAAGCACAAGGAAGAGCTGGGAGCAGCTGCTCCTCGTGGCACAGCTCCAGCAAGCCAGGCAGATTTGGGCAGGCTGAGCAAGCCCACCACAGCTGCCTGCCCCCTGGATAGGGGGAACTGGCAGAACTGCTGGCAGGAGACACTGCTTGCTAAATAGCATGACGAAGTATTTCATTTAAGTGTTTTGGAAATACAAGTCCAGGCTTAGAAAACAGACTGTAAGCTCTTCAGGGCAGGGACCATCTGTCTGTTCTCTACTTAGGATGGAGGGGTCCTAGTTTTTCACTGAGTTGTTAAGGCACTGCTGCAGAGTAAAGCGGGGCAAGTAAACATAAACATCATCCTTTCAGGACTTGAAAACTGCAGAACAAAATAGATGACTCTTAACTGCAGAGTGACAGGCAGGCAAGGACTAGTTCCCAGCAATGCAGGGCATTGCTCTACACAGCACACTACGTTCCCCAAATACAGCTTAGTGCGCTGCTGCTTTCACACCCTACCCACTGACAAGCATCCTTCAGGACCGCACCACACTGTCAGTTTTAGTATATTTTTTTCTTTTATGTATGGAAAGGGAAAAAAAAAAAAACCCAAAACACAACAGTAAGACCTCCTCCCCCCAAGTATAAACAAGGCATTAAAAACCATCAAATCTCAGACAAAAAGTGTGACTTCTGTTAGGAATATCTTCTTGAAGCTGTTTGTTTCCCAGGCAATTTAGTTCATTTCATACAGCTGCACTAAATATTCAAACACTACAAAGATTATTACAGTCCATCAAGACAGTGCTCCAGAAGAAAAGCCTAAACCTAAGAGCCGCTAAACAGAATCACAAGGATGAGAAATTTTGGGGTCCTTAAATCAAAACCTGATGTTGCTTGAAATAAGCACATTTCCTACCCCTTCTTACACCTTTTTCTTTTGGCTCGGAATGTCATTTGAGCTTCTGTAGTCTCTAGTTTGGCAAGTGATTTGATGGTAAAGCTTCTGCTGACACACAAAGAAAACCAACTGCATTCACAATATAGCCATCTTCCTGCAGGTAGGCAGATACACATTTATGCAGCAAACCCATCACCTCAGTCCTGCCTTAGACCTTGC
Organism: Aptenodytes patagonicus; assembly: GCF_965638725.1. Taxonomy (NCBI): domain Eukaryota; kingdom Metazoa; phylum Chordata; class Aves; order Sphenisciformes; family Spheniscidae; genus Aptenodytes; species Aptenodytes patagonicus. The sequence continues at coordinate 14,531,196 of NC_134959.1, forward strand.
CTATAATAAATGGCTGGATTAGTTAGGAGATCAAGAAAGTTGGAAACGAATAATTCAAATGAGAAAAATCATTAAGTTCTAATTACACCAGGGTTTTGCAGAGTACACATTGGAGCCAGTAGTTTTTCATTGATATGGCAATGAATGGTCCACATACCATAGCTATGTCTTTCCCACTAATTAATTGTAATTCTAGGAACTGCCTACAAAATATGTTTCCCCAAAATACCCTTTGGTTCTCCAAATGGAGCCATAGCTCTATTTTGCTGAACCTGGGAATCTTATGAGGTTCTAAGCACTCAAAGTGCTGAGGGATTGTCATGGTTTAATCTCAGCTGGCAACTGAGCACCACACAGCCACTCACTCCCTCCCCTCACCCCCAGTGGGATGGGGGAGAGAATCGGAAGAGTAAAAGTGGGAAAACTCGTGGGTTGAGATAAAAACAGTTTAATAATTGAAATAAAATAAAATAGTAATAATAATAACAACAATAATAATAATAAAAGAATATACAAAGCAAGTAATACACGATGCAATTGCTCACCACCCACCAACTGATGCCCAGCCAGTCCCCGAGCAGCGGCCCCCCCAGCCAGCTTTCCCCAGTTTATGTACTGAGCATGACGTCCCATGGTATGGAATGTCCCTTTGGCCAGTTGGGGTCAGCTCTCCTGGCTGTGCCCCCTCCCAGCTCCTTGTGCACCTCCAGCCTTCTCAGTCGGTAGAGCATGGGAAGCTGAAAAGTCCTTGACTAGTGTAAACACTGCTTAGCAACAACTAAACCATCGGTGCGTTATCAACATTGTTCTCATACTAAATCCAAAACACAGCACCGTACCAGCTACTAGGAAGGAAATTAACTCTATCCCAGCCAAAACCAGGACAGGGATAAGCACTCAATACATTATATCTGTGAAGATTACTACTGGTAGTTCTTATTCCTACCTTCCCCTGAGCTTCTACAAATAAATATTCCAAAACACCCTCTTGTCTTTCCCAGATTTGTTAGAGGCTCCTCCTTTCTTGAAGGTTACTGGCTTATTCTCTCCCAGGAATATCTTCACTTCTACCAGCTCATGGTTGAAAGTCTTGGACAGACATTTCCTCCACTCCTGCCATGTTCTCCTGCAGAGAAGGGCAGAGAACCAAAAATAGCTGGAAAGCACCAAAGCCTGCAAGAGTGATTGCATGGCCCATTTTGCCCTTCTTAAAAAAAATAATTAAAAAAAAAAAAAAAAATCACAATTGGCTTTCCAGACAGAAAGCAGTAATAAGGGGGCAGTTGTACATGGCATCCTGTCCTCAAGTCTTCACCAATACACCCATAAACAGAGAACTGTGATAGAATAGCAGCACTAAGTTAACATGCTGCAAAACACATTGCCTCCAGTGCCTTGTCTGAGCAATGCACCCTGACTCTATTCAACACAGGACAAGAACTGGATGCTACAGAATAGCCTACATAAGCTGTCCAAGAAAAGACTGTTAAAAACATGTCCTGAGTCCTACCTCTCTCTGCAGATTTGTTACTTACTGCCATTAGTGATTCACAACCTTAAATCCTCTCTTTAGTTAGGCACCTCTAGCATAGTTATACTGAAACCTCTAGCCTTTATTTCAATAATGCTTACTGCAGAAGGACTGAAACTCTCCCTTTTCCTGTCAAGTGAATGCCCACACTGTAAAGCATAACACTATCCTTATACCTGCTCGCTCTCCTTGACCCAAGAAGGGTCAGAGACTACTGAACAGCCTGGTAGTTCCTTTGGGCTGAACCTCCATCCTGGCTGAATTCTCTGTCACCGAGTTATTCATTAAACAGTGTTGTCCAGTTATGTCATGCAATGCCATAAACCAATCAGGGTGACAGTACAGCTTTGGAAAAGCTCTGGAAAAGATTTCGGTAAAGTTCCAGCATAAAAAGGAAGGTTACTAACACCCAGCTTTTATCATCTGTTCATGTTTAATTTCGTAAGCCCTTTTTAGGCTGGGGAGAATCATAAGCATACTACTCAAAGCCATAGATCCTTTGTGCTTCCCCTCAAAAATGCAAGATAGTGCTGAACAAATTAATAACAAGGGAGATTAAATAATTTTAAACATCTGTTTCAATACCACCATGTTTACTAGTTGTGGAAAATGCTACCACACAATATGTATGTAACAACAGGATTTAATAAAAGTAATTAAATATCTAATTTCTACAGCAAAGCTGCATAACTCCTAAACCTTAACACATTTTAATTTTATGTGAATTGATTAGAAAAGTACCCTTGACCTACTATGAATTTCTTCTACATACAAAGGGAACTAAAGAAACCTTCATAAGTATTTCATTGCTTTACTTTATCTAGTTATTGCATAAGATCATATCATTAGGTCATTTTCTTTATATGCTTATAATATGTGCGGGAACAGTGGAGGATGGCCTTTTATTCAGTAAGTTGCCTTGGCATTGTCCATCGGTAAAGAAAGATGGTGTGAGTTGCACAGCAGTTTAGACTACCCCGCCATAACAAAAAACCACCGTGCTCTGCATTTGTACAAATGGTATGAGGTATTCTTCAGCTATGAAGCACATGAGACAGGAATATATTTGTTGTATATTTCCAAAAATCAGAAGAATGTCAACACAAAACCAGATGTTATAGTTTCCATTTTGGCTACAATTCAAATGGTAGGGTGCAAGATTGCAAAGCATTGGACAGCTTATAGCATTGATTAAGCAGGCTCCATTCTTCCCACCTGATAAATTTTGAAACTTTATTTATCAAAGATTTGCAACTTCGTAATGAACACGACTGAATATGGCAACTGCAATCTAGACTTACACTTAGAAGAGTGGCTTGAAACTGAACCAGAAAAAAAAAAAAATGTTTAAAGACTAGAGCAAGCTGATTGCCTATAAGCCAAAAGTTCAGCTGTACCTCGCAATACATGTAGTAAAAGTTCAAAGTCCTACTCTCGGTGCTGAACTGCAGGAATTAGAACTGTCAGGCCCTGAGCACCTTGAGCAGCTCTGATGTGCAGCCTTGGATCAGGCTGCTGGGAAAAGAGCTGCGTAAGAAGCAGCTGTGAGAAGCTTTGTTGGAGCCTCCCCTCATTCATTCAGGAACTGCTATTAAAACTCAGTGCCTGAGCTTTAAAGTATGGTAAGTATTAGGTCATTTTATAATCAAATAAATACGCTTTTACCATGGTGTTCCTGGGTTTCTCAGCAACTCAAATACATGCATTAGCTTCATGCAGGTATGATTGTGCATAGGTTATTTTCATCAATTCATGTTTTCAAATACACACCTGTGACACCTCAAAAAAGAGCAAAAACTTGTTATAAATGTGTATTGGTATTCAAAATAAGAAATTTTACTTATACCAACATATTAAGCAGAAATGAATGTGGGATATTTCCAAACACATGATTATGCTACAAAGCCTAAGTCACTTGTTTCAGTCTTAGTTGTTATGTCAGCCACAGAATTCTATGATAATGCTAGAATTTCAAACTTCCCTGAAAAATTACCTCTCCAAGTATTCTGTACCCTTCAAATGCAATGTGTTGTGCGTTACTGTAATTTATAGCTGCTCTATTTTAATCACTCATTCTAGCTCAGATTCACAGACCAAATTTTTTTTTTTTTTAATTTTGTTTACAGAGCTGTACTTCACTACTTATGCAGGCTATACAAAGACAAAGTAAAACTCTCCTCCATGTTATTGTCTAATAAGATTAAAGATATACTCCCATTATTTATGTCCCCTGATATTATAGATGGAACTGTTTGAAGATGCTGGCTTCCAGCTGTAAGGGCACAGGAATAAAATAAAATAGATGGAAGAACATTCTATTAATCCAAGTCATCTAGAACAGACTCCTGACTGGCCGGAGGCACACCTCTCCTGCTTGCAGCATCACATGCAGCATTCTGTAAATTGGCTGAAGGGAAGCTCTAAAAAAAAAAACCACCAAAACCCCCCAAAAAAGGACATTAAATGTCAGCTGACAGCTAGCAAGCTGCTCAGATCTTGCTGCACTTAATATGAAAACTGTCAAATTAGGCAAGGAAAGAGATCAACTTCTATTTATTGAAGGCAAGAAACTGGAGAAGCAGAGGTAGAAACTGGAGGAAATTGATTCATTAATATTTGAGTTGTGAGGATGTTTCTTTGATTTGTTCCAAATTATCACGATAGGAGGACAGGTAAATTAACTGCATATCGTTCACAAAAAGTATAAATTATAATTTATACTTTTAGTTATAAAAATTAAAAAGGGCTTAATAAAGGCCCATCTTCCATGTGCTAAAGTTCACTAAGACTGGTAGTGGAAGAAATAAAACCCAGATCTTACTTATTCAAAATCTTTCCTAGTCTTATCTATTTTTAAAATAAAGTTTTGGAGGGTATAGGACAGATAAATGAACAGTTTTTTCCCCCCAGTATGGCTGGTCAAGAATAATGGCAGTATAACAAGAGGGAATTCAGCCAGCTTCTCTGTTTCAAATGCATGAACATTATTTTTTTCAGGACATCTTAATCTTGTCAAAACAATCAAGCGGCTAATTCAAGTCGAGCAAGGCCTCCGATACACAGTGGATTACACATTCTCAGCTAGTGTGGGTTTACATTGTTTCAGTGCAGTGGTGGAATAGTCTGTTTTGCTGCAGCTGAGGTCCAAATTCAGCACGTTTAATAGCAGAAGAAATAAATTCAAATACTGTTGCCAGCTAGACATACTTGAAGTGATAGAAAAATCAATTCATCCCTGGGCAAAACCCACTCTTGTAAGCTGTCATCCTGTTTTGTTTCAAGTGAAAATAATATTGATGTTTATAACACCCACTAGGTTGACATAATCTAATAGTTTGTGGCCGGTTGGAAATGCCATCTTAGGAAATAAGATGCCTTAAACCACCAACTGGCAAAACCATAGCAAACTGCTGGAGACCATTCATTCCAATTTAAGGCCTAGCATTATAGGCCAAGACCAAAATCCTGATGAAAAGCACCACAAAATTCTCTCATTCCAAGAATTCAGCTTGTATATATAAAACCATGGTTGTGCAAAATTCAACAGTCCTGATCTGGGACCTTCTCTTTTTGCTTGCCCAGCAGCAACAATCATGCCAGCAAAACACTGGATGATTTCTCATTCTGCAGCACAGGAATTTCTACTTTTGATTCTTAATCTGAATAATTCAAGCAGTTCCCAGTGGATTAGTATCAAACTGCTCTTTTGCAGAACAGGTGCTACACTTCTGCATTCACTACCTCCAACATTTGAGGCTGGTTGTACCCATCAACAGTGAGATCATCTCTCTGATGCTACTCACTGCCATGAACTTCAAAAATTAGCAGAAATGTTGGAATATTGTGGAATGAAATCAGAAAGTCACCCCCCCAGTAGCCACAGGTATACTAGAACTGTGCCCCAATTTAAGTTAAAGTTGTTACCATACTACCCAAATTCTTTTAAATTACTTTCTCCCCTAGTTAGACAATCCTTGTTCTATGTTCATTTCTTCCACCTCCAAAACAACTCCAGTGACACTGATTTGCAATTAGTAAACTGATTTCTGGCAGAAAAGCGAAGCAAATACAGAAAAACCTTCTGCCTTTTAAAGCACTGCCTTAATCCTGTCTCTAGCAGCCAGTATTATAATTCTCCTTTCTAGAAGAGCTGTGGTACCAATTTCATTGACTGTACTGTACCTATTTAGAAAACAAAGTTTATATTGGCTGATGCTCTTTGGGCTCCATAACAAATTGACTTAGATTGTCCCACCTAATATTTGTATCATTTGCAGGCAGCCTCTATTTGGCAAGATAGGCAGCAGAAAAATAAAGAGACCATTATGTACCAGAAAAATAAAGAGACCATTATGTACCAGAAAGTTCTAAAGTAGGACCAACAGCAAAAATGAACACAGTTAAGAGTTCTTCTGAGAGGTTTAATTCTAATACTCATATTTGGTAGAAATGCTTGAATACAAGGCAATTAAGATAAGTCAGATAAAGAGGTCCCCTATCTATTTCTTGAACACAGGAAACTTGATTAAGCACCTTTTTCCTTTTGCTCTCCTACAGTGATCTGAAGGTTCCAGTTTTCCCTACGCTGCTCATTAGAGGTTGTTCTCGCAAAGGCTCACTTCCAACACAGAAAGCAAAAGTGCCCAAATTAATCTTAGTCCTTTTGCATAATCTCCAGCATCTGCATACCTGGCACAGGAGTGTCAGAGGAAAAGTAGTCCTGAGGGACTGATGCTATTCTATTTGGCTGTGAAGAGCAAAGCCCCAGCTAAGAAAAGATACGTGAACATGAAAAATAACTTGTGAAAGGGAGAGCAAAGATATTAGAACTTAAAAAGAAGAGATGGAGGAGTTGTTCTTCAGTTCAATTGCGTTTACAGATCTGGATCTGAAGGATTCAGCCATATCTTTCTTCACCCATTCTTACTTTAAGTGAGAAGGACGTTTTCCTCTCTTATTTTAACTAGAACCAAAAATATCACCTCCAGTGATAAAGTGAAAGATGACAAATGGTAGTGTTGGCAGAATTAATTATTCTGTCCTTTCCACAAAAAAGAGTTTCCATAATTCTACATGGCCTTTCATTTTAGTTTATGGAGTTTGTTTGGGTTTTTTGAGGGGTAAACATTTTCTTGTCTCCAAGGAAAATATTTTCATGAGAAAGGCTACTATTTTCTGCAGTCTTACCCCTAAAAAAAAAAAAAAAAACCCTGAATCAAAAGAACAAACAAACAAAAAAAAGGAGTGCAGAATGACGTCCTTATAACAGTAAAATATAAACTTGAATCTAGGCATCTACCTTAAAAAAATGCTTTCATTTACAAAAAAAAACCCAAACAAACAAAAAAAAAAAAACCACACCAAACAAACCAACCCCAAAACCCAACATATATACTTAAGAACAGATCTTACCATTGTTACTGAGACAGCTTCAGGAAAACCAGGACAACAACAACAACAAAAAAAATCTCTTAAACACTAAATCAGAGAATTTTTTACTATTATTATTTTTTCTTTCCAGTTCCTATTTTGCCTACAGAAAAAGAATAGTGGAAAAGAACAGGCTGCTCTTTGGTATATCTGAACTCTTGAGTTTTCTATTTCTTTCACCTTTTTTACATGTCCTTGCTACAGAGATCATGAGAGAAATAGGGAAAATACCAAGCATGTTTTCAGATAAAATCCTTGTATTTTCCATCAAGAGGCAGTGAAGTTCAAAATTAATTCTTAATTAAATTTTAGACTATGTTGAGAGAGGTCAAGTATACCATTACTGTTACGAACATCAGTGTTTTTGTTCAGCTAGAAAGCTACAGATCTTTTTTAGCCATCTTTCCTTGCATTTTGCAAGCTATTAATGAATCATTTTGTCATGTGTAGACTATTATCCATCTGAGGACCATCATATCATGAAAAGACATTAAAATGTGCTCTCATTATGGACACGGTGATTATTATAAATCCTTATTTTCAGGTCTTAGGATAAAACTCACTTTAGCAGATGCATTTTATTAAAACATGCAGCAGCCAAAGGTTTCTCTGGAACTAAAAGTTGTAATCATATAATGACAGTACTGGTGTCCCCAAGTGAGACAAAAAATTCATTTTGATCATTTTGCATCACAGGAGGATAAGTGTTGTCATATATTAAAGGCTCTCACATATTAAAGACAGTTTGTACTTAAAGAATCATGATCTTTCATTAGGGGTATCCAGTTTTTTCATGACCCAGTGAAATTCTTCCTCTTTGTCTGTCTCTCTATGGATTCATCTATTAGCATTTGAAGAGACTAACTTAACCAATATGTGTAATAGGAGGCTGCAAGTAGAGCCTTTTTCCTTCTTTGCAATCTTAGAGACACTTGCAGTGCCCACAGCATCTCTCTCAATCTTCACTGTATTTAATCCCACAACACCTTCAGAGATCAAAGGAATATTATCCTATTGATGGGGTAGTGAAGCACAGACCTCATGCAGCACTGAGGCACCTTCTTCACTCTGGTATCAGATCTGGGTATCTAAACACCTTTTGAGAGATGAGCATAAGCGGCCCAAGGTGACACAGAAAGTCTACCAGGAAGCAGTATGTTGAACCCAGGTCCCCTAAAAGCCCCAGGCTAGGGCCTCACCACTGAGAAATCTTTCTTGACCTGAAGCTTCACTCTGTTTCTAAAACTACAAATCATTCTATGAAGGTCTTCTATCTTCATATCTATTCCTCAGCCTATTTGTTGTCATTTAGGGCCTGGAATACCAGAGTCAGCGATCACATTGCAACACAGAAAAGCCTATGATTTCAATACCAGACTAATTTTAAATCCATTGCTCCATGACTGAGAGTACAAGCCTAGGGCTGTCTGTGTGGGGAAAAAGACTGGTTGCAAGCAGGACGTATTGTCAGAGAAAGAAACTAGATTATCAGAGAGAAAACTCTGGCTGTTCCTCTGAACCAAACTTCCCAACTCTTGGGTTTCATTCACAGCTGCTTCCCCCCCTCCATCACATTCTCCCTGGTAGTGAAATACCAAATTACCACTTTGACCTGGCTGCAGGCAACCTGCACCATATGTTGGCAATGCTACTCACACCCTACCTTTGCAGATCACCTTTAAAAGGTGTGAAAAACAATTTACTGAAATTGAAGTGTCAAAACTGACACCGACTTCCACATCCTTTAAGGCACCTTCCTGAGTTCTGTAAGGAAAAATAATATGTTTTCATTAGGGATAAATTGTTTTTTAGGACTTCCGTGTGCCTTCATTTGCAATCACTGCAAACAGCTTAAGCAGATCACTGAAGCTGTGAGCCCTTTTAATTATTACTGCAACTGTAAAAGACTAGAACAAGTGTTATTGATTATCCCATTTAAAGAGTGCAGAAATCTGGTTCTATTTAGTACATATTTTCAGAATTCTAAAGTGTTTCAAGAACATATAACAGCCACTAATTTCTGCATTACCTAAAATATTCCCTAAATCCAGATACATCCTTCCAGCACTTTAGCCTTTTTCTATCCCATGCAATAACTTCAATAGCAAAGAAGTTGTAGATGTGCTGCTAGTCAGAAAGTGTAACGTGCCTAGAAAACACAAACCCAGCTGCAACTGAAGCTTAACATTGGGCGATGTACAATGAAATCTTCAGATGAAAGGTACTGCAGAAATACCTTCTTATTAGTAAAGTGGAATAGTCTTCCAAAACAGTAATGAGAGAGAACAGAGAACAGTTAGATGCTTTAGCTTATAGTTCTCATATCCACAAAGATAAAATTTGAATGTTGTTTCTTTCATACCCTCAGAACTTTTTCTCCCTTTCCTTATACCAGGCACAATGCTTTGGACCTATTTCTTTCTTGTAATCTAATGAGAAAGTCTTTGACTAAGGCTGAGCTGATTTCTCTTCTAGCAATTGTTAGGGTGACTCCCGTCCTATAAATCTTTCTTGAATATGATCCAATGTAATATCCTATAAAACATTAAGCTACCCAAATTTGTAACCAAAAACTGCTTAACTCACTTTCATTATCTTTTGAAGTAATGTACAATCCTATGCCAGAATATTTGCATTTTCTCCTTAAATTCTGTGCCAGAATTACAGTACCGTGACTCAGTTTTTATACTTAATACAGTACATAAACGATCATGTTTATGCATTGTTTTTTCCTAGCGGGCAAGCTGAAGCTTATACAGAATCTAGTTTGGGGTTTTTTGCATATCCTCCGAGACTTCAAGTAAATGTATTTGCCAAGGTATTCAGAAGCCAGTCAACACTGACAAATTAGAAATGGTATTATCTCAGTGGAAGAATTGTGAAACATTAAAGTACAAATCTGCCTTAAATTTTCTCAAAATAAAACATGTATGGCAGAGTAATCACTTAGTTTAAAGCTTGATCCTCTGATATTCATTAATTTATTAACATGTGAAGGAATTTGGACTCTTAGAATAAAGACCAGTAAGGATTTATTATCAAAGCAGAGATCATAAATCAGGAATTGGATGTGTTGCATGAAAGGTGAACCGGAAAGTTTTAAAGAGGCCAGCTCTTTTTAGCCAAACAAGAGATGTAGAAGCCTATGGATGCAACCATTGGGCATTTAAGAAAGGAAAAGCTATGTAGTTCACATGACAGAAAAGTAAGTACCCCAAAACTGCACGTGCAGAAAGTTACAGTTAAAGAGATTTAGAAAGAACAATTAGATAACCAAGGTACTTAGTTACATTTTGTGCCTTTGGGGGGAGGAAAAAAAAAACAACCACCCAAATAAACAAAAAACCAAAACATCAAGCCAACAAACCAACACACCACTCTCCCTAACTTTTAAATAAACCTAAAAGATAACATTATCCCCATTAACAGTCCTGCATTCAGTTTTGTCTAAGGCAAGAGCTGATGAGACTGTTCACTCCTCACATCTTAATGGCTTGCAAGTGTCCTGATTCAGCACTCACCTGATTACAAAAGAAACAAGTAGATAAAAAATTGTTTTCAAATACTAATTTCAAAGTGTCTTACCTGTTCACCCCTCCTTATCAACTCATGATTTAAAAATCTGACATATTTTAGCTGGAATATTTTTCACTGATAGCCCTCATTCCAGACAGAGGGCAACCCTTTTTTGCAAGGTATATTTGTACATTCTGCATGAACAGAATGGAGAACACAAGCAAAGAAACCTAACAAGTATCTTGCCTAGAAAGTGACCACTTATCCACAGATCGTGACAGTCTGTTCAATATTTAAGTGAATTTTGCTGGAAGGTCAAAAATCACATTTGCATTCAATAGATGACATCAGTACAGGTCTAGCATACACAATGCTACAGTATCTGTCAGCTTTACAAATAGTATAAGATTAGAATAATTATGTATAGGTTAATTGTCCCTAGTTTAATTTCTTTAAAAGTAACATCAATAGACAGTTCCTTCACCTTGATGGCACATTCCCGTAACAGTGAAATTGTGTGTCCTTATAAGTAAAGGCAGCCAAGCACATGGGCTGTATTAGCTAGTGTGGCCAGCAGGTCCAGAGAAGCGGGCAAATGGCTGACTGGACGATACAGGAAAGAGTGCCAGACTTTTCTCAGAGCTGCAGAATAGTAAGGTGACAAGCAAGAAATGCAGGCTGGAAGATGATAAATCTTGAAGAGGTTGTGAAATGTCCACCTTTGGAGGTGTTCAAGACCCAACGGGACCAGCTCCCGAGCAACCTCACCTAACCAGACCTGTTTTAAGCAGGGGTTTGTACCAGATGACCACCAGATATTCCTTCCAACCTGAATTATTCCACAATTCTATGAAACTGTCCATTATATTTCATAACAGATTAAGGTAGATTTTATTTTTTTTTTTAACCTTGGTAGTCTTACTAATAGTCTGGAGTTTTGGTTTTTGTGTTCCCCCCCCACCCCCAAAGCCTACTATGTCTATAGTAGATGAGAACAGTGACCTTCAGTGCTGTACGAATCTTTAACAAAACTAAGTGCCACATTTACCTCACATACCTATATATGTAGGTATATATGTATACCTAATTACCTATATATATGTAACAGGTAGCACTTCATACCAACAACACTGATTTACCTAATCTGGAGGTAATTGTATGCTCGTCAGTACAACTGCAGTGGCTGCTCTGATATGCACCAGAGAGCAAAGAAAAACAATCAAGTCTGACTTAGAAGGAAGAGATGTAAAAATTAAGCCAATTAGCATTGTTAGTATTAGTCTGGGGTCACTGTGGTATCTAGCGTGCAGGCACCATGCAAACTCGCTGAGAAAAAGACAAAAGGATGATCGGAGATGAGATTTAGCAAAGCAGACCAGAATGAGTAAAGTTTCATAACCCACAGAAAGGTATTTTTAACCAACATTTTTCTTTTTCCTAAACAGAAACTGCAAGGAAACATGTGAGTGACTATCTCAAATCAGGGTGCTCACAGCAAGGCCAGTCATTTTGAACAAAGCAAACTCAGAGTTGATGCTTTTTGATACAGTTCAACAGCATGCACTTCAAGGACAACAGCCAGCCGAATCCTGTCATTTCCAGATCTATAAGGTGGTCTGCACGTACAGAAGGTGCCCATGCAAATTTCCTTTTGATGCATAGATAAAAAGTGGCAAATGTGTGGTTATTCTTATACCTAAACCATACAAAAGCCATGATTCCATCTGCTTGCCACCAAGAGAAGCCTTACTTGTCGAGACCTAAAAATACCTTATTTGCACAGCACGAAGTATGCTCAGTCTCCGAAATGAAACATTTTAAAAGGTCTTATGCTTCTTTAAAAATGCAGCTAATGATTTTTAACTGTTCCTGCCCTCTTCCCCCCTACCCCACCAGTTTTTGTTCTTATTGATGAAAAATATCAGAGAGAACCAAAACAGTTCACCTGAAACAAACCTTCATAGTACCAGTCCCAAAAATGAAGTAAAGAGGAGATGGATCATCCCTGTCCCTTTTCATCTAATAGCCCCAAAATCACGCATGTTCAGAACTGAAGACTTTGCTCAGTTTCCTGTTCCCTCATTCAGCCTCCATGAAACAATGATTTCATGCAAGGAGCAGCAGTTTCTAGAGCAAAACAGAGCTGCCCACCTCAGAATACTTCATACCCTTCCACATTATTTGGACAGTTGCCTGGGCAGCAGAATAAAAAAATAAAATAAAAAAAAAAAAATGGGCAGCAGTCCTTTTGGATTGATCCAGCTAGTTCTTACTCTGGAAAGATTCTTCAGTGGTTTAAGAAAAAACTAGGGCCTACATCTTTAGTTCCTCTGACTTGAGAGTCTAGCTTAAAAATGTTTCAGTCTAAACTAGTCAAATTCATGAATGGTTTGAGTCAACTGAAACCACATTTTGTAGCAAATTAACTAGTTGGGGGGGCGTGGGTGGGTGTAATATCTCTTACAGCCATAAGCTTAAGAATCTATTTCAAAATACACTTTTGTCTGTTTCATATTTCCTTTTGTGATTTGCCATCATTTATAAACCTTGTTTAATTGAATTCAGTGCCAGTGGTAACAAACATTAGGAGATGCTGATGCTGCTAACTGCTGTGGATTAGTTGTTAGACAGACACCCCACACACACACCCCATCCTTATGGAAAGGTAGTCCTTTACAGAAAAGTTAATAAATTCAACATTTCAAAGTATTAGGCATTTCCATTCAAACCCAACGTAGATTTGACTTTTCATACTTTAAGGAAAAAGGACCATCATAATTAATCTGAGAATTTAATATATTTCTCAAGCAATATATCTCATTACATTTAAAAGGAACCAAAACTTGATGAACAAGTAGACTGTGGCTTCTACCTACCCTCACCATATCCTGATCTACTGGTATTTCTGGCCCCAAAGAACGCAATGTAAGTTCATTGAACTCTTACTGTTGGTTACAGCAGCCATTGAATCAAACCTATTGGTAGGAAGTCAAGGCTTTTTAATATAAACACTTATTGCTAGGAGAGTTTATTTCCACAGAAACAGACATATGAAGAATTACATGCTTATGTTTTCATTCACGTTTTCAGAGACTGTGACCTGTCACAGACAGAAACAGTATTGCCATCCTGAAAAGAATAGTTACAATCAAGCCCTTTTCTCTATGCAGAGAAAGTCTAAACAATACATTCAGCTATAGGAAAATTCAACCAAGTGTAATGAATTTTATCACACAGCAGCTGTTCAAATAAAGCAAAGCAAATTTGGCTTAATAGCTACTTGATGAGCATACACGGGTCTAACAGAGAGGCCAAAGCAAAAATGTACCTGTGTTGTGTATTCTGACATGTAGTAAAGTCTTGAAGATATGAAAGAATAAAAAACCCCCAATATATGTTTCAATTCTACTCAACTATGCTAGACATTTAGATAATTAACATAACAGTATACAGAGTTTTGTCAGTTTAAAGAATTGATCTGATGACATATAGGCACCTTAGGCAGTGCCCACTATTGCTCTGGTAAGGGAAATCCTGTTCATTAAAACTGAATTTATAAGAGTAAAATTAAAAGATCTGGGGGCACATTACCTTGTAGGCATTGATCCAGAAGCAAAACATTTAAAGTACTTTTCTGGTTGAGCTATGCAATTCTTTTGTACAACACATACAAAAAAGCTCACATAGGATGAAGAGAACAAAGCTGATAAAGTAATTTCCTAGCAAACTATCACTTTGATGAAAAAGCAGTAATGCTCTCTCTTAACTGCTCTCTTGCATGATGGATATGAAATTTCTGTAGCACATTCCCTGTTCAAGATCAAGTTTGAAATTGTCCTCTACTGTGGGCCAAATTAGCCCAAACAATTTAACCTTGAGGCACCGTGCAAAAGAGCTCAAGTATTTCTTCAAAGGGCAGGGGGAGAAAGAAAAGCACTTGAACAGTTTTAGTTCAGGCTACATAAGAAAAGCTTCTGGACCGAGTGTATTTTGAGAGGTTTTATATGTCTTCAAATTAGTATTTTAGTATAGTCACAATAAATACTTTAAAAAAAAAAAAGAGAGAGAGATAACCTTCTAACTTCTTCTCATAGAAGTGTTACAAGATTTCACATTTCATCAGGTCAGAACTGAAAGGTGGTATGAGGACAAAGCTTCATTATAATTAGTTGCAAATGGAGATCTGGCGGCTTCTCTGCTAGACCATTACACCCGGACACAATCAAAAGCTCTGAAAAACATCCCATCCTCATCTACTGAGCCACAGGTGAACTTTAAACACCCACCTGTAGACCCATGGGAAAGGCACTCTCCTTTAATTTCTCAGTTTCCATGCCATAAAGGCTGACCTGCAGTGGGTGACAGTAGCAGCTCCAGCTAGCACAGGTGGTCTCAGGCCAGCCATGCCTCAGTTTGCCTTTCAGCTCCAAGAACCACTCACTTGGCCGTATTCTAAGGAACTGTTTGCCCGCTTATGAGGTGAGCTGCATTTTTCCTAAGGTAGGAGGGACTCACTATCACATCCCGAGGCTCCCCGTCAATGCACACTTTCATTCTTCAACATTCAACAGGAAAAAAAAAAAAAAATAGAATAAGTGCTCACTCCATGTGGGCTATACTGCATGAAAGCCTACTGAAAGAGGACACTTCTCCCATCACTCTCCTCACTTCAGATTGCATTGCACAACCCTGTCACTCTCCTGGAGCTCTCCCCTGCCTTCAACTCTCCACCCTCTCCTTTATTTTTAAATAGAAATCACCCCTCCTTTCTCCCAGCTGATTTGATAACTGAATAGGGCTGATTGAACCTGATAATGTCTCTACTGTGTTGTATTAGTGACTTACAAAACACAAGGAGATAGCAATTTGTGCTATTAATATGGAGAACAACAGTGGAACACCCTCCTCCTTTGAGAAGCAAATTGAGAGTTTTCAGCTGGAAGCTCTTATAGTTTCAATGCGTTCCTTATCTGACTTTGTCCACAGTTGCTCTTGCATCCATCCCAGCAAATTACATGAGTTTAATCAAGTGGCTGTGTGATATATTTGGTGACAGCAGATTTAGTTACCCTGCTGTGATAAAGGGTTGATCAATGTACTATTATTCTTTCCTTTATTGGCTTTTCTTTCTTCCCAGCAAGCATAATACTACAGTATCACAGACCAAATTTTCTACACTTGAGAACTCACCACCCACTTCTAAATCCAAAGACAATATTTCCTGCTTCAGCAATAAAGGCATTTGTTGCATCTTAAAATTCATGGTTTTCTAGCAATCCTTTTATTTTCACACAACTGAATTGTTACTGCATTGAACTTTGCATATTGGCCACCATTATTTGGAGACTTTTTTTTCTAAATAGTTTTTTTTTTTCCTAATAGTTCATATACATAAAGATACCAACTGTCTTTTTTCAACAATAGTCAAAGTATTCCTGTTTTATGGTCTTCCAAAAAAGAGGAAAACAAAATAGTAATTTAGTCTTTTGTCCCACTGCTTTCCAGCCTTGATCAATCTAGTTCTTAGTCCAAGACCAAGCTAACGATGTGAACTTCAGTCATACAGCCATTGTACTGTCTTTCCCAGCAAATCTGGGGTTAGATAACACAATATGGCTCCTCTTCAATGATCAGATGAGTCAAACACATTTTTGGCAACCTTCTGTAAATGTGTTCAAAAAGTATTTTCTATGTACTTTCCCTTTTGAAAAATGTTCCTAGAGGTTGAAGATTTTTATTTCAAAATGCCTCATGCAATGTTTGTTGATGTTACTAGTAAATCACTTTGTTCTACAGCTCACATAGGAAATACCCTCTTTGGCTGTAAAATGCCATCTGATACCTAATAGGACAAGACAGGACAACATTGCCTGGGTTCTTTCATTTTTGTGTTTTGGTGTTTGGTTTTTTTGAAGGTCTTCTACCCCAGTTCACTTTGGGATATTACAAGAATGCAACCCTTTGGAGTAAAAGGGCAGATTTCAAATTAAAGAGCAGTCTGTGCTGCCTGTAGAACTTGCCCTGCTATTCACTGTGCTATTATACATTTGATACACATTTTAATATAACTTTACACTTAAAAAGTAATTGAAGGATCAGAAATGCAAAACTCCCCTTCAAGCTTTTTGCTTTTACAGCCATTTTCCATCTTACTAAGCAATGTCTTTATCATGATGTCATTTCTTCTAAGGTAGTAATTGCAAAAAATGCAGAAATCATTCATCTACAGTAGAAGTTTGGAATGGGCACTTAACGTTGGAACTTACCTTTACATTTTGATTATAAAAGAAAATGGCCCATATGGCATAAATATCTTCAAGTGAAACAGGAGTTCATTAATTTATAGCAAATGTGATAAGGGTAAAAAGATGTCAAGAGGAAATGCTGTGATAATGGTCTTTTAATAGACCTAAGAAAAAAACTGGCTAACTCTGACCATAGCTGAGCAAATAAAGGCACAAATCAATGTGAAAAGTTGCCAGTTAAACAGAAAAGAATCCAGAGCAAAGTTCATATAATAATCTGCCTTCAAATGAAAGTTAAAAGGCAAAATTCTTTGTGAGACAAACCTAAGAGCAATAAATTAGAACACAAATTAAGACATCTGCATTAGTGGATGTTGAGAACTTTTAACTGGCTTAGTGACTGAAAGTGCAGAAAACAGTTCACACAAGCGGCTTGGAAAAAAGGGGTGGGTTTTTTGGGTTTGTTTGTTTGTTGATTTTAAAATCAATATAATTTTCTTTACCTACTATGAAATTACTTCAGTGTATGCAAAATTCAAATCTGTGTTCATCAAGGTATTAAAAAAAAACATTTCTTAAGGAGATAACCTGTAGTTTCAATTACTAAGTGATAAAAATACTTCTGAACTCATGGTCTGTATTATTGGTTCTGGAGCCACACATTTATTTCTCTGGTGCAGATCTACCTAGGGAAAGAAATGAACTTCTGATTGGATACTACTGAAAGGACTAAAACTTCGGTTTTAATTAGTTTGAAAATCTCCAAACTGTTGTTCGAAGTTCTCAGTTCTTTTCTCCAATAGCCCTAACAGGCCAACAGCTTCTATATTATCAGCAGTTCTGAATCCTTCTTCTTGTGCATCTTTAGACCCCAGCAGTTGAAAGTCAAAAGGTTGTGCTCCAGTGACAGGCACAAGATCCTTATACATTGAATAAGACTCCTATAGTCAAGTATTCTTTAAAACACAATCTAGGTGCAGGGATACTTTTTAATGAAATTGTTATATGTGAAATAGAGCTAAAAACATCTTTGTTTTCTGAGATGAGTTTGATTTCATAACTATGCTACCTGTGAAGTTTAGTGTCATACAAACAAGTAGAGCAAAACCAAAATGGACATGAGGAAAAATTTCTTTACTGAAAGAGTGGTTAAACATTGGAACAGGCTGCCCAGGGAAGTGATTGAGTCACCATCCCTGGAAGTATTTAAAAGACGTGTAGATGCAGCACTTAGGGACATGGTTTAGTGGGCATGGTGGTGTTGGGTCAACGGCTGGACTCAATGATCTCAGAGGTCTTTTCCAACCTTAATGATTCTATGATTCTATGAAAATACCACAGAACAAGAGAACTTCATCACTGGTTTGTTTAAAATCGCTAAAGCAAACACTTCTTGATGGCATGAGTCCGTCATAAGAAACAAAAAGAAAGGCTCATAAACACACGGCACTACACACCAAAATCCCAAAACAAATGTCCAAACATTTAAATGTGAGCATTCAGAAATAGCATAATTTGTCTGACTTAATTCAGTCAATAAATAATTCACATTTTTTCTGTAGAAAAATGAATCTATAGAAGACAACACATGCACCAGCTGGTACATGCATGCACCTACTGCAGATACTTACTCCAGAGTTCTCCACACTACACTGACTGATCACTTCCATGTCTATAAAAATATCCTTCTTTGAAAGCTGTGATGGTCACAAATCAAATCCTCACTTTCTAGTAAAGCGAGACAGAAAGTACAATCTTTTGCTGTGGAATTTAGACCCATTTTGCTGCATAATGAACTAAGGCCTTTATTTTTATTATTCTCTTTTCTATATTACCTACACAGTAGTAGGCAATAGCTTTGGCATACATGAAAGATAGTGGGCAAGATGTCAAAAACCAAACAGAACTGTATCCACTGGTTAGTCATAACAAGACAGGTAAAAATCCCAATCAGGTTAGCCACTTTAATTTCTTTTTCATTGTAGCAGAATGTGGGTGGGAGAGCAGGAGACTATCTAGGACTACACAGGGTCAGAGATCTTGCAGAAAGGAAAGAGCATAAACTTCTCCTTGCTCAAATTCTGTTTTGGTCTAGGCAGCATTACATTCAACAAGTCACACCATAGGAGAAAATGCAAGAGTTACCCATGTTTTAAATTGATATTGCTATGTTCAGGTTTATCACATGGTGCACTCTATCAATGAGTGACTTATGAAGTAAGATGCTATTTCAGATCCTTCTGATGTAAATTAAACTGGTGAATACAACTGAATTAACAGCTGCTCCCACACTTCTAAATACAGAAAAGGTAGCTGATTTTGTTGACTAAGTAACTAATTTTGAATTATTCTCTCACATCTAACTGTTAAGGAGCATGGTAATGTTTATAATTGTGTCTTGACCTGTGTTGGGAAGTTCTTGTCTTGTTTACAACCTCCTACTCTTTTTCTCCCCCATTTCTCTTAACAGCCACACTCTCTGCAACATGAAATGCAGCTGCAATATAATGACCAGGAAAAGGATTCAGGAGTTATTGCAGAAAAACCCCTAAAAGCCCTCAGCAGAATGAGCCACAGCAACAGTGAGGAAGGTATTAAAGCCTTGGGTTTACACTGACAGTTGTAGCTGAAACGGGTAAAAGCAAAAATTCTACTCTTTTTAAAAAATTTTTAGAAAAGCCAAAACAAAACAACTACACTTTCACCAAAATATTGCAGTGTAGATAATTAAAATATCATAATCTTTTTTCAATTATCTATGAAGTAAAAGCATATGGCTCAAATTCACCATCAGGTTTGTAGGGCCCTCCACCAGCTTAGGTAGTGGAGGCTTCCTTCAGTGTGGAGGTTTGCCCAGCAGCACAACAGCACCCCAGTGACAGCGGCCACCAGCTTGCCAGAGATGTGCAGTAGTGAGCAGAGTGCCACTGTCTTGGCTGCATTGCATGGCCTTCTCCTGGGCAGCAAAGCCGACGGGAAATGTCACAGCACTCTTGGCGTGATTTTGAACCCACCTGTCCCAGAGAAAAGCTCACCAACCATGTCAACTTCTATGATGTAACTTTAAACCACATATACCAGCTGTTGAATAACTCTGGTTTTGCTCTTCGATTATCTTGCCAATGAAAAAACATGACACACACTACACACCACATCAGAACCAAGCCTTGTGCTAAGAAGCACCTCTGGGCTGTCTAGGCAAAGTTTTAAACTGCATTACACCATCAGGGCCGCAAAGACATCATAGTTTTAGGGAATACAGCTAGAAATGACAGGTTAATCGAAACAAAGCAAAGCTTTTATTTGAACTGCTGAAATAAAAAAAAAAAAAAAAAATATCAAGTTACAGATCTAATGACTTAATGTTTTGGGACATTGCTGTACATGTGTATCAGTTGAAAAGAAACAGAGCAGCATAGAAGTGCCAACCAAGCTTTCTTTTTGCTCAAGGAAATATATTCGCTGTTGGTTAAAGTCCTCTCTATACATCCTGTATTTGGACAAAATTTGCACTTCGGGTGTTTTCCTATTCTGCAGTACCATCTAGTGACATTGCAATGAATGGGAATTGAGCTTCACTGCAGTGCTACTTTTTGGTGCTGCAACTATTGGACCAAATCTTGCAACTCCCACTTTAACCATTTCTTTCCTGGCTTGTTATGAGCCCCATAGAAGAACACATATGATAGAAGATACAGCCTAGAAGAAATAAAAACATTCACGAGCCCAGACACAAAGCACTTTCTGCATGACTGGAGAAGAGAGGATTTCAATGAATCTACAGGTGTGAAACACATCCTTTATGAAACCAGCTTCAAAATAAAATTCAGCGATTAGTAAGGCATTCACGTTAATCTACTGTCACTACCTATCAGTAACTCTGTAACAGTATCTTAACTGGGGTGGGGGGAATCTAATAAACTGTGTCACTGATGAAGGTAGCTGGTTCCCAGAAGATCATAGCTGAACCTGCCCTCAGAGGCATTCTTGGGAAATCTAGACAGGGAAAAAAATATTTCTAAGCACATCCCAGTTTTCTCTTGTGTATTGAATACAAATGTTCTTATTAAAGAGTTAAAATAGTGATTATTACTGAGAGTTAAAAGACTGTATTTGTTAAAATATACTGTAGATATTTTTCCTACAGAGCAAAATAAATACTTCATTTGCAGGCTGCCTTATCTCAGCTTTACTGGGGAGATTGAGAGAGACAAAGATAATGAGGTTTTTACAACATCACAAAAGGTAAACAAAACCTTAAACTATAAAATAAAATCCTTTGTTACGAAAAGTTTTAACACCGTTTTGCACAAAAACCCATCAATCTGGATTTAATAAGTGGTTTTTTTTTTTCCAAAGCCATTATTCCTAACTCAGCTTACAAAACAAAAGCTCACATTCTCAACCAGAATGTTCAATACCTATTCCTAATTACAATACCAAATACGACAACTTTAAAAAGCACACAAAAACTATCCTTGAACAGGTTTTGGATCCGATTTATTTGTTCAGGATACAGACTGTGTAACTTAAAGACTTATTTTACACTATAATGATTCATGCATTAAAAGTTGTAATTTATGCCTAATGCAGAGGCAGAATTTATGTGCAATACCTAGCTTAAAGACATACAAAGGAATACTTGAAGGACAGCTGATCAGCAGCAAGCCAGAGTTACCAGCAATTGTGCCTTTTTTTTTTTTTTAATTTGCTTAACAAATATTCAAATCATCTATTATCTGGGCAGATAAAGGAAGTTTTTGAAATAAACTGTGATCATAGCCAGTGCTGGACAACCACTATCTGGACTTTCATCAAAAGAGACAGGTAAAACCATTATCTGTGCCAGTATAAGGCAACAAGAAAAAACAACCCTTGTGCAACTAGTGACTTTGTCTGACTGTTTCAGGAGTTTCAGGGCAGCTGCCCTCTGCATGGCTGTGAGCAGATGACATCAAAACACTGCAGCATGGACAAGACTTGGTGCCGCATATCTCGTTATAAAGCAATGACACATCAGTATTCTAGGCTTTCATCTCCATGCTTTTTGAAAACACACCACTTTCTAAAGGGATATGGTATAAAACTTGCATCAGAATTAGCTAATAAAGGATTGGGCCCTGAATAAGAAGTTTCAGTAAACGCATGTCCACAATTCTGATGTTAAATCAGGTACAAAACTACAGCACTGTCAGAAATTCTTGGTACCGCTTAATTTTGTGGTCATTGCATTCAATAGAGGGCCTGCCATTGTCTTCAACAGGAGCAAAGAAATGGAGGAAAGTGAAATTAAAAGCTTTTGAAAACCCTACAAGCACAGGCACTGTGGTCTGGTTGACTAATGGGCTCCATGAATTTAAATGTCAACAACCCAAAACAAACCTACTCTGCAGCACCATCTAGTGATGGTAAACGGGTTTCACAAAAAACCAATATTGCAAAACAAGTTTTAATTGTACAATTTGTGTGTATTAGTGCATTGCATGCACCTCACACCAATCACTTGAGAAGAATTTTAGCCAACAAGTTTAGCTATATGTAAAACAAAACCCAATACCTCCAGACCACCATTAGAAAGAAATCTAGAGAAAAAACTTACTTCATAATCCTTCTATGGGTTGTTAAGCCAAAAACAGTGTTGGCAACATTAACTGAAAACAGAAATTCTGAAGTCATATAGTTAAGGTGTGGATTCACCAGAGCAAGAGAAAATTGTTTTGTTGCAATATTTAATTCAAATTTATGTCAAAAATTTGAGAATAGTCTTAATGTAAAAAGTTTCAGATCCTGGGTAACTTATCATTGCATCAGCAATTCTAGGAACACAGAAAAAGATCCCACTCTCAAGACTTTTGCAACTTCCTCGTTCAAGGAAGGCTCAAAACTGATGTTTTAATTTGGGTGCTGGGGGAAGAAAAAAAAAAAAAGCCTTTTTCCACAATGAGTTTTTATTTTTATATATATATATATATATATATATTACACACACACATACATATATACACGAGCACTTGTTACTGCTGTATTAAAATCACTCGGCCCTGCCTCAGAATAGCCTTCTACTGACATGATTACACTACTCCAGTGACACATTTCTAGCAATTAAGAATAAAGAGAAGTGGCAGACTGCTTAAATAGAATTCTCACTTTCTTCAGTGACTGCTGCTGTTGCAGGAGACATACTTAGAAGTCACACAATAGGAGTTAAAGTGACTCTCCTTCAAGAGGAGGAAGAGAAGATAGCAATGCCTATTGCCTGACTAAATGAGACTTAAGCTTTGGACCGCAAACCCAGCTGCATTACACATTAACTTCTGAAGAACCATCATGAATCAGCGAGTTCTGGCAGCACTGAACCACTCTTAGGAAGTTTTAATTCATTATCTAAAGTATTACATTTTCTTCCTTATTCATTAACTGTTTATCTACTACATATTTTTAATCTAATAGCTCTGTTTTCTTCCTGTTGGATGCTATACTGTTTCTACTGATTTGGGACCTCAAAAAGGATCAAGAATCTGGTTAAAAGCAAGTTGGTTTAAGTTGAAGCACTTCAGTTTGCTAGATAATCACACAACCTGCTTCAGATGGTGGATAGCACCTTGCAGAGTCCTCAGAACTATTCTTTGCACTGATACAAAGTCTTCTGATGGATTTTGAGAACGACCCCCCCAAAAAAAACCCAGAAAAAGCAAAGCAAACCATTTACAGTGCTAAGTGGAAAAAATTCTGAGAGCTACATCACCTAACGTTTTCTCCAGCTGACAAAAATAGTATTAGTTTTCCCCTGCATACCCTTTACCTCCCAGAATTTTGAGAGAGAAAGCTAAGGAATACATGGAGCTGTAACGCACAATTCGTGTTATGTTAGAAGCCTGCAGAATGTCTCAAACCATACAGTTCTGATGTCTTCTTGACTTTCCAGGAAAGTCTGGAGATTCAGAAGAAATTATCATACCACACACAAAATAAAAAAGAAAAAAAAAAATCTTTGAATGGACCAAGGTCTAATAGCATTGCTGTCTCCCCTTACCTTACTTACTACTATTGAAGTTGACTCAATAATAGATACAGTCACTTTTATCCCTGATCTTACATTTGCATCAAATGTTTTCTAATCATCGTTGTCTTAGCAGTGGAAGTGTTAATACAAATAAACTTTACTTTTGTATTTAAATAGGTCTTTATTAAAAGGAAAGGCTAAAATTATTCACATTTTCTGTGTTTTGAAGCAAACAGGCTTCATTCTTCCCTTGCCTCTAAGTTGCTATACATTTTCAGATAAAAACATTTATCTATATGTGCTATTACATCAAGAGATGGTGCTTTCTTCGTGCCACTTATTTTTCCTGTGCAACTAAGAGAGATGCAAAAAATAGGTGGGATGTAATGTTATTTAGGCACAGTACAAGAGATGGTTAGCAGAAAATTCCCCCACCATCCCTCTCACGGCTTCTTATGATATCTCCAGAAAGTCAGTCACACACTACAGCTCTTCCAGATTTACAGAGTTACTGATTACCCACACAGGTACAGCCTCTGCACCTGCATTCTTGCCTGCCCTTCCCTGGGGAGTGCCAATCCCAACCTTGCTCCTGTATCCAGCTGCCAAAAGTGGAAAAGATGTTATTTGGGGGATTCCCCCTCCCCGCCCATCCTCAAATCCATTTGAAACCATGTTTAGAATACACTAGAGTGGAACAGACCAACAAGCAAATAACTTCCCTGTTATAAAGACATAACTTTTGAGAGCTCCGCTAAGACTGTATAGGAACAACTGGTGAAGTGACAACAACACAAGGTTCAAAAGAGTTGAGTTTTGTGTAAATAAATAATCAGACTCAAACAATAGGGCACAGCACATAATTCTGATGCTCCTGCTCACAAGACCTGCTGCACAAACTGAACAAGTCAAGCATACAGAGGATAGCTCAAAGTAAACTTACCAGAAAACCCCACACTATACTTTTGTTGTTCTACTTTTATCTTTTAGGAATGTCTTAGTACATCTTATAAACTCTGGAAACAAAGAACTCATGGCAGGCTTTAAACACGTTGCAGGAGGAATTAGATAAACTTAATTACATTTAAACTCCTGATATAAGGACTAAAATTACTGGAAATGCTGACCACACACCAACGCAGCCACACTACTAGGCTCTGTTAATTTTCACCCCAAGTGAAAAATAACAAATATAGAATGATGTCTATTCAAAGTACTTTTTAATTATGTACTGCCATATTGTATCCTAGTGTAGATTAGAGAAACAACAGCCTAGTGCCTCTAAATTAGATGTTTTAGCATAAACGCAGAGTGGGAACAACATGATCACTAATGAATCTTCAGAAATTATTCTAAAAAAAGGAAATCAGATCAAATTAGCTAGAGAGAAAAGGCACTCTCCTTCCTTTGTACAGTCTGCCCCCTCCCAGAAAAGGCTGGCAAAACCATCAACATGGGACCAAAAGAGATACTTGGTTTCTGCTTTGTGCCACTGAGTTTCTAAGAACCATCTCTTTTTGTGTTACAATCAGCTGAACGGACTGAGGAGAGAGGCAGGAAAGCAAAGGAAAAACTCAATTAACGTTGGTTGATTATATGACTGAATAGTTCAGGTATTAATGTAGTATAGCCCAACATCTCACCCATTCAATAAAATCCTTTATATGCCAATCACACAAAAAAGGAAATAATCAAATAAACTATGTATATTTTATTTCATTTCATCGTGCAAGTTACCTAATGCAGTTTCTACCAATGCTAAACATGACTATGCAGACACACAAAGCTCAGAGACCCTGACTATGGTTCTTCTCAGAGGGTTTTCTGCCTTCTGGCTCTCAAACTAACTTGAAGTAAATTGGCAACACATTAAAACACTGCAGTGTGTAGCCCTTTCAGAACAAGGTTAATTAAAAACAAATATAGTAGTTAAGTCCCTCTTTCAAAACTGCTCAATTCAACCACAGGCAGCTTTGAATCTCTACAGCAACAGACACGGGCTACCATCGACAGCCCCACAAGCCCTCACCGGGCCCTCAGGCACTGGGAAATACAGTGCCTCCCACGCCAGCCCTACCTGCCTGTTCCACAGGCAGCAAAACAGGCAAGTGCTCATCATGTGACAAAGGTACATTGGGAAGAGCTAGGAAGGAAGGAGCAGTGACAGCTCCAAAAGTTACAAGCAGCAGCGGAGGAGGAACGAAGCAAGCAGTAAGACTAAAAAAGAAGCTCAATAAATACAAACAATACAAAAAAATATCCTAGCTGAAGAGTATCTCTTCCTCAGGCCATGGTTAATAAGCCCCCTTCTCCTGCACTCCCCCACCACAGTCAGTGCTTCAGGTTTTCGGGTAAACACCAAATAGTAGTAATATTCAACAAAAATTTTGAAGAGTCAAAAATCAAACTGGGAAAAAAAAACACCACCACTGTCAACATAGAGTGATAAGGTCATTTAAAACCATTATTTTCCTTCTCAGCATTTGGGTTGGTGCAGAAGGACCATATCACCACAACACAAGGTTTTTTACAGCCAGAAGTAGCTTTGTGCTATTTCCACTGCCTTCAGCCTCTAGAACCTGGGAGGGGATATCCACACTCATCCTAGCTTTTGCTGGGGTTTGGCTAAGCTTTGTCAGTCCATCTGAAGAACCAGATCCTACATCTGCCCTCAGGACCAGTTCCCTCGTCCATCAGTGGGATCGGTGACAAGGACCTCCACAAGCACCAAAACAAGTCTTACAGCCCCTTCTGTCCAATACTCAACCGCAAGGAATATCGGTGTCTCCAGGAATACAAGAAACAGGTAGAAATAACCATAATGGTCTAAAAAAAATAGATCATTAGCAATGCTACAGCAAAAATGTGATGAACTCCAAAACATAAAACTTCTGAATTTTTAGAAATCCTGACTGTTTTAGAACACAGGCTGTAAAAACTGGCTAAAAAGGGGATTTTCACTTATCTTTATGAATATTGTTTTATACTACAAAGGTTTTGCCTTTGTTTGGCCACAAGAAAAAAGTCCCTGTGTATATTTTTTTCTATTCCTGATACCATTTATTTAGTGGAGGTTTTATTCTTCCAATGAAGCATGTATTCACACTTCCCTAGTAGCTGTCATCCAATTTATTCATCAGAATAACAGATCTGCATTTCAACAGTCATTTGCAGACAAAGTTCCAGCATCAAGTTAAAATAATATATTAATAAAACCAAACTGCAGGACAACTTGGAGAGAAGATGAAGGGACAAAAATCACTCCCAAGAGCAGAAAAAAAAAAAAAAATTCCCAGTTTCCTGCTGGCTCAAAGCCAGATTTCCACCCCCCCCAGAGCTCTTCAGCAAACCAGGCTCCAGGAGAGGAACATTCTCTGTCTGTTGGAATCTGAAGACTGTACTGAGAGCAGTTGTTTTGTACGTAGATGTTTCATAGCTAGAACAAATTTTCCATCACTAAATCTCTTTCCCACCCCACCTGCAAAGACCCCAGATATAAGTAATTGCCATGTGTGACAAGCTTGAGCTTTTCTCGCCTCCCCCCCCCCTCCCCGCCAGCACTCCCACAGCATTATAGCCCCAGCAGCTACCCCCAGGCAAGGGGCCGGTGGCAGCATGCCACCTGCACTGCACTGACCTCCCACGCCAGATCTGGCTCCTTGTGCCATGGCGATTTGCAGTTACCAGATGCAGTCAGCTGAACATGAGCCAATACAAGGCACTAAGGAGCTCAAATCCACTGTACTCTCCACCGCTTGTTCTCTCACCCCCACTGCCAGTCAAAAGGACAGTATTACTCCCGAGTTCAGCCACAGGCAGAGAGTGATACAAAAGGGGCAGATAACAGCTTATTTAAGCCAAGACATTTCTCTTCTCTGTTAGGTTTCCTGGAGTGACTGAATGGTGTAGACAATGCTTTAAGCCTGGAGAAGATGGGAGTGGGTGAAAAGACTGAAGAATAGCCACAAAGGTTCCTTTTCTCCAGGGAAAAAATCTGTGGAATAATGAATTTAACAGGGAGATGACACCACCCAACTGTTCAGTTGAGATCTGAACAACATCTTTAATGAATAAAATATTAGCACTAGAAAGCATGTTTATACTCTCCTATAAGAGAGCTTATAAGCAAACCATAAACAAACTATGGCAACAAAAAGGCAGCGTACTTGTAAATATTCATGACATTTTCCATTCCACTTTATTTTCATCCTAAAATTGCTCAAGGCCCAAATCTTTTTTTGAAGACAGTTGCATTAAAGTAAAAAGGAGTAAAGGTACAAAGGTCAATCTCACCACACACAATCCTTCTTAATTATGAATTTATGATATGATGGTTCTTTTTATGAAAAAAGGTAATGCCAGAATTAATTAGAATCCATACACTTTAATCCACTACATGAAATTAATTCATTGTACAAGCGCCTTTGGGATTGCCACTATCTCAAGATTATTATTTTTCTTTTTAATTTTTTTTAATGAGGCAGATATTTCCATATCATTGCAAATTATGACAGGAAATGCAGGCCACCATAATGAATTAGTGTATCGGGGAAGAAGTAGGTAGCCTGTGGATCACTGTCGGTGCAAGCTTGTAGCACAACTAGGTACAAAGACCTGTATAATTCCTAACTGTTTCAGAACAAATGCTCAAAACCAGCATATTGCTATGGCTGGTAACAGTCTCACCCTGCCACAGAACAGAATACCAACTGCATCAGCTACACAGAACCTTATATCCTCCCGAGATATTATTATAACCTCAGTAATTTTAACAGATTTATTTGAATGGCTATTTTATCTTTTATAAATTTGCACACCAAGTATTTTCTTTTGATAGTGCTTTTCCATTGCACATTACCATTTCATTGTATTAAGCACACTGATAATCTCATGTTATAAATGACTCAATTTGTCTTCTCTTGTCATCAGTTGTTTGCAAGCAAGAATGCTAATGATATTCAGTAAAGCTGCTGCTGCACTTTCATTTCATATTTAGGGTTTTATTTCACACTGAGGAATACAACATTGTACTACATCAGACAGCCACCTGGGAGGATGAGGGGAATTTATGGAAAATTACCATTCCACAGGTTTGAACCACTTTTGCTTTGGAAATCCTCCTGCAAATTTCAGTTTGCAAGGCATAAACAGGAATAACACTAGGTACATGGCTCCCCTCCGAATTTCCAGGTAGTTTTTTGAACTGAAGAATCACCCATGGAACTAACGTTGCACAGTTTTCTCAAGCTTTGTAAAGTCCCATACCTACACTGGGTTAAGGATGCTGAACCAAGCCAAGGGGCCAGGCACCAGCACAACTTGGTTGCACCTGTGTTGGTACAAACTGGCTGCGTTGTGAGGTTGTACAAAGAGAGCTCAGGTGCCCATACTCAGCACAGATAACACATTGGTTGTTTCATGAGCAGCTTCCCATCCTTGCTCAGGCTTATTTTATGAGAATGAGGTGTCAGAATTTTAATGCCCTGTATATTCTCTAAGAGAGAGCAGAGTGCTCTACTTTGACCTTCCTAGTGTTCTGCAGTTTGACTCATTGGCAAATCTTATTTATAGCCATAACACACTGAACAGAGCTGCAGTGCTAACAATGCTGACGCACAAAACACCTCCAAAGGGGACAGTCGATGAAAGTGCTTGATAGGAATTTCCTGGCAGTTACAAGCTTCCTCTTGGATATTCAGCAAGAAAAAAAAGAAAGGAAGAACAGCTCCAAGCACAGAAAACCAAATAACCTTCAGATAAGTATCAGAAAGAATTTTATCCACCAGCTGCTTTTTGGAGGTCTTGGTCATAGCTGATGAAACGCTGCTTCACCAGCTACATTCACACTGGAGTCATGTACTCTAGGATAGCTCCATTGATTATAGCAACAGCAGAGCCTACAGTTTTAAACAATTCTCAGATGTTAGATGCTGCAGTTTCAAGAGCTTTGTCATAATGGCATGACAACCATCATTATCCCAGTCATTTTCCACTCTTCAGACAGTGTCCGTATGGTGCTTTAGTTCAGGTGTAGGTACAAGAAAGGAGGGTTGTTTCATGAAGGGTTTTTTGTTGTTTGGTTTTTTGTTTGTTGTGGTTTTTTGGGTTTTTGTTTTTTTTTTTTTTTTTTAATTTTTGGCCTTGAAACCTATTTTAAAAAAGCAAAAAACACTCTTGCACCTGGAGATTAGCGAGAAACAACTTTCCATCTTGGTGGTGTCAGACCAAGCCATTTCAGGGTCACAGCTTAAGTTTCAAAAAGCTGAAACAACTGGTGAAACAGTAAGAGAGAGACATCAGAGAATGGACTGTGGTCATGCCAACAATTTCTGGGAGTAAACACATAATTTAGAATAGTTTGTTCTTAAACAAGCAAACCAGAAACTAACAGTCACATTATTACAAGAATTAATTCAACTTTTTTTAAGTCATTAAAAAACAAAGCAGAATATTCCTCTGTCTGTGCAAGCATGCTGGATTCCCCCATCACCTCAGTTTCTCAAGACTCCTTTTACACAGGCAACGTTACAAAGTTGAACTTTTTCCCTGGTTCCATTAATAAGGTGAAAGAGACAGCAAGGGGACTATTTGCTATTAGGATTATTTATTTCTACTTATTTTCAGTCTGACCCAACGTTTGTTTAAATCCACGGGAATAAAATAAAGTTTCAGACCTCTTTTTCTTAGCCCTCTCATCCCCCTTAGCTTTCTTTCTTTTAATGTTTACCTTTCCCCAGCACCCTGTTCGTAACTTTTCACACGTTTGGACCCATCTCCTCCCTTTTTGTGGCCTCTTCCCCCTGCCCCATACCAACTGCAGCACAGCAGTTAAAAGGGGATATAGAGGGAGTCCTAGAGTGTTCTTAGGTCTCATCAACTGCATGTGGCTTAACTACCACCAACCTTAACTGACAGGATGACTTGAACAGCAGATTGTTCTCCCAACCTCCCACGAACCCACTCTGTAGTAGTTAGGAACATTCAAATTGAGAATTCAGAGCACAGTAAACTGGTGCATGACTAGCACATCACTGGCATAGCAATTTGTGCAAGCACAGCTACCCTCATCTCAGGCTTAAAAAAAACCAACAACAACAAAAAACCCAACACAAAAAAAAACCCAAAACACTCCACCCCACCCCAAAAAGACAAGACGACCAGACAGAACTGTTTAAGTTATCCTAGCTGATTTTCCTTGAATCAAAATCAGGGCTTGATCACGCAAGCTGCTTCACTGCAGGTTGGAGAGAATAGTAGTCTATGGCATTGGCATGGCCGAATCTGGACAGCGACAGTCCACATCTGTGGTTAAGGCAGTAACTATTCTCTTACAATCGAGTAGTTCAGCTACAGCTTGAAATTATTCTACGTGGCAGAAGAGTTGTACAGACAAACACTATTTAGACCACAATAAGTCATCTAATAATAGGTTAGTTTGCAGGTATACACAGCTCTTACAACACTCATACTGCCATATGCCCATCTTACCATACAAGAAACTAATTTAATACAATTGCCATCAAAACAAAAAGTAGGAATTGAAGGGGGTTTTCTTATTTTCCTCTAATACATACTGTAGATATTTTCCAGTAGCTGAATATTCTCCAATATTTTCCTTATTTATTTATTTACTTATCTAGAGTAGTCCCTAAAGAGTCCATTTATTGCAGAACTTGTAATTTGTATTATTTGGACACATTACTTAGGGAGTTGTTTTTTTTTAAATCAAGAAAAGCTTAGGAATAGTGTTACTTCCACTTACAGTCTGACTCTTTTTCTGTGGTCCAAATAACTCTTCCAATATTCAGGCTACTCTAAGCTGCGAAGCTGTTGCTTTACAACAAATGCCAGGCCTGTCCTGGAATCTCTCAGAGCGGCGGGGGGAAGTCTATAGGTCAGTTTAGGCTATTTTGTTCTGTTCCCAACAGCAACCTTCACTGAAGGTCAGTCAGTCACTGTCAAGCTCCCACTTAAATTAGTTCTTAAAATTGCAGGGGTTTTGTTTTTGCTTTTTGTTTGTTTAGTTGTTTTTTGTTTTGTTTTTAAACCCAGTGGTTCTTCACTAGTACGTACGTAATGCCTGCAGGAAGAGCTATTGTTACA
This sequence comes from Aptenodytes patagonicus, assembly GCF_965638725.1. NCBI lineage: Eukaryota > Metazoa > Chordata > Aves > Sphenisciformes > Spheniscidae > Aptenodytes > Aptenodytes patagonicus. The sequence goes on from NC_134959.1 coordinate 14,563,024, forward strand.
GGTTTACAAACTTTACAAAAAAAGTGTAAGAAAGAAGTGCATACTACTGCAGTAAATTTATTTATCCTCTTTTATAAACAGAAAAATAACCTGATTTGCTGGGCTGCACATTCCAAATCTCCCCACCTTTTCACTAATGCAAAGGGAAAAAAAGCGGGGGGGGGGGGGGGGGGGGGGGAGGTGGTGCAGGGAAAAAAGGTTGAACACAAGTACTTGCTGAACGGGAAGTGAAGCATTTTTATTAAACATTTCATTTTTGTGTCCTGAGGCTTTAAGACAAAGAAGATCCAATATTAGGTTGAAAGATCATGCACTTGCCATATGTACATACACCCATGCAATGCTTTCCATTTTAGTATAGTTACATGCTCTGAGAAAACTGTTTAACAGGCAGCTCAGCTGCTCTCTTCAGCAATGACAATCCCAATGGCCATTAAAGTCAGGAAAATATCTGGTACTGCCATCCTATCTAAACAATGCAGCTTGGAAGAATTAAATTGTTTAGTGTATTTCAAGCCTGCAGTAATGAAAACAGAAGCATACCAAGGCACGTCAGGGACATTGTTTACACTGCTTTTTAGGTGTTAATACACTTTTTGATAATGCATGTTTCTGAATTATTCCATTAGAAACACACAGAGATGAAGAGTGCTGACAGTCTCCAAGACATTTCAAAGCCATGTTCTTTTCTTTTTTTAAAAAGAAAAACCCCAAAGTACTATACAATTCCAGAGAATAATGCAAATTAAGTGATGATATATCATTAATAACACATTTCTAACAGAACCTTGATACTTTGTGAAGAAGAGCTTTTGTTTTTTCTTTAAAACACCTTGTTCTTTTACAAGTATTTGTCTCTTCTTTACACTCTCTTGTCTGTGCATAGGTGAATGTTATTCCAGATCAAGCAATAGCAGCTTTAATTTCACTGATTCCTAAATAAACTCCACTCCCAAAACAACTATCGGTCAGTGTTCATTCCTTCCCACCCACAACAACTAAGAAGGTCTTTACATGAGGGAATATGTGGGTTCAAGCCTTTAATATTCCTTTTAAGCCACTAAAACCAGATTTATTCAACTACCTCAAGAGATTACTCAGTCCACAATACTGAAACCCCCAAGAGTGTATGACCTTACATTGTCATTTTAATTGAAGACAGTATTGTTCTTTTATGCTGGAAGAAAGATGCAATTCGAGATTTCCAATATGTACAAGAGTTTAAAGAGTGAAGCTGAAGGTTTTCCTTTTTTGTCAGGTTTGTGAATCTGTAAAAGATCTCTGGAGCTCCTGGTCACGTGAGTAGGCTTAATAGCTCTAATGAAGTTAACCACACAACTCAGTTTCTGGAAAGGAAAATAGCTCACCACCCAGTAATTCTTGCTCACTACTCCAGGTTCCCTTGTTTTCCTAAGATCAAGCCCAGATGTACATGGGCAGTCTAAAGATCACTAAACATAGCCAAACTGATGACAGGATCCAGAATTCATGGAAGCTTTTTTTTCCTGGCACTGCCTGCAGGTGTAACTTGACTTCAGCAGAACCTTTCAGTAAACAGAAAACTTCTCACCTATCACAACCACAGAGAGATTTCAGCGTGCATGAACTCTACAGCACCAAAATCACAAGGAAGATTCAGAGTAGTGCTCTTCTGAAGCTCGCAACGTTCCATAGTTGAGTTGGCAGTATTGTCATCTATGGTCATCTCCTTCACAGTTTAAGATGTCTCTAGAAACCTTTGTTCATAAGAACACTGTCAGGCACCTTCTAATTTCAAAATTGTGTGTGACAAAAGAATGGCTGCTTCTTTGTTTACATTGCAAGGAGACCAAGAGCATTCCTACTATCCTTTGGCTACTTAGCTGTAATTTAGGCAAGGCAGAGGAAGAACATAGGCTCCTATCCAGGGCATGTTTAATCTACTTACTGTGCTGTGTCTGTACATACAAGTTACCATTTAAGCTTGTAATACATCTGAAAACACTGATAAACAGTGCAAAGTGTGCAGGCACACAGGGACCTGCTTTAGAGACTTTGGGACATTTGGGAATTCCAGAACCCAGGTGGCACTTCATCTTTCCTCTGCAGGCAATCCTCAGCACAGACTCTGCAGCTCACAGACCAGGCAATTCTGGATGAGATCTTTGCAGAAGGCCAGCAGGTTGCCCTGCTCTCCTTGGCCTAACATCTCACTTTTCCATTTTTGCAATGTGCTCTTTGCCAGACAGCCAACACTTTCTTGCCCAAGAGATGACTTGACTTTATAGCAGCAAATAATTACAATTGTAAAGAGCTTCAGAACAAGAAACAGCATAGAAATAAATAGTATTTGGTATGGTTACATATTTCTTCCACCTGTAACACTCAAACACTGCTTTCCCGCCCCCACCCCCCCCTCCCTTTTTAAAGACATGGACTGCAGTTGGATCTTCTGCAAGTCAACATACTATTTAACTCGGGAAATGCTGAATAGGCCCTACGTATATTTTTCAAAAGATCGGCCTGTTGACATCTGACTCCTTTGGCTTCTGCCTCTAGGCATAATTCTACTCTCATTTTTCAATTTCTGCATTTTCTACAAAACTGCCACTTTCTATGCTTATTTCTTGGCATGTCCATTTTTTGAGAACCTTATCCTCTCCAAAGCAGTAATACTGCCTGCTCTCTTACCAGGAAGGAAAAAAGCTACAGTGAAGTCAGCCTGTACTCCACAACCCATTATGGAGTCAGACCGACTTCTCTGTACATTTTCAAAGTCCGATTCTACCACAGGCTGAGCAGGGTTTCCTCTCCATTCTTCCTGCCTCAATAAAATTATAATCCATTTGATTTCCATTCAATATTCTTCTGTTTTCTTGATAAGAAAACATTTTTTTAGCATAACTAATGTAGAATTTCAACTATTATTTACTTTCTTTTTAAAGCAAAAAAAATATTCCTATACTCTGCTAGCATAGCATTCATTCCAAAGAGGGAATTAAGATCAAACATCCTCAGCAGGATCATATCACCATTATGTCAGTTCATCCAATTTTTTAGGATAACAACTCCATAGAAACAGAAGAGAGCAGGTAAAGAAAATACCCAAGTTCATTGTCACAAGCAACAGCCAAGACACTTGAGGATGAAACATTCCCCTCCCACAGAGCAAATACGAAGGTGCAAACTCAGATCTCTATCTAGGAATTTATTTTCTGCATAACCATAGGAGAAGACAGGCAACTTCAAAAACTGAGACAAACATCTACATTTCGCTGCTGCAGTGACATGGTACTAATACCATTCCAAGTTTCTCCATCCAAGTCAGTGGAAGGATATGAACTCACACTCTTATATACATATATTTCACCACCAGCTGGTGTCACCATCCACCTTAAATTTATGCCAGATTATTTCATACTTATCTTGATCTTAAGCAAGTCATATGAGAAAAAAAAGTTTAATGTTTAGAAATAAGAAGCACTGACACTGCATTGTATATACAATCATCTAACTGGCCTTATTTTCATTTTTAAATGATCTGAATAAAGAAAGTTCTCCAAAAAAATGAATTAAGTTTTTACTGCCTTTGTACATTATTATTTTCACCTACCTTGTTTGTACCAACAGCAATCCCCACAAAAATGGATTTATTCTTATGTGGAGAAAAATTCACTTTGGGCATAGTGGTAGCTATTGCTTATACTTGGAATCAAACTTTTCTACTTCAGGACAGGTTGACTGTGTGCACTGAGGATTACTAACTTGTTTTTGTGCAAGAGAGGTATAAAGAAACCATTATTAGGAAGAAAGATGTAGGGAGGGAGAGAGGTTCGTTTGTTTTCTCAAACACCGAAATCCTCATGGCAAGGTGAATTTTCTCCTAGGATATTTAAAGAACTGGCTGATGAAATCCTTAGAGTCATCAGCAGTTTATTTTTGAGAACTCAGGAAAGATGGCTACAGTACAAAAGATTAAACTCGAAGAATGGCAGGTGTGGCATACCTATGGAAGAGGAAGAACTGGATAGTTACAGAGAAATAGCAGAACAAATAATGACTGGGTTTCACTGCACGGAAGACAACAAAGAACAGCAAGCAGGATTTATCATAAAGACATATCAAGTTAATCTAATCTCCTCCTGTAGACAGGTAACACACTTTATAAAAATAAAATAGCAATAATGTTTTATCTAGATCTTGACAAAAAAAAGCACTAAACCATAATAGAATTATGGCATCAGAACATCTTCTGAAGAAATGCAGTATACAATAGTCTATGTACACAACCAGCCTTTCAATGAAGATACCAGCAATTTCCTTCCAAAGAGAAAGGTTGCACTGAAGGGGAGTACACAGCAATGAATCCTTTGAGTCAGTCCTATCAGGTACCACAATGACATGGTTGATGAACTAAGGATTTTTATTATTCAATTTGCAAACTTTACCAAAGCTGGAAGGGCCAGGAAATACAGTGGGAGCCTGGACAGAACTCAGTGATCTCAAATTGGAGATGTGCTCTACGAAAAGACAGACGACCAAAAGGTACAAGACTTCAGCAGAAACAATCAGCTACTGCAGCAAAACTGACATTGTTCTGGATGTTGTATGGCAATGTATCACAAAAACAGTTTAGTATAAAGAAGTGAAGACTGAGGCAAGAGTCCACAATTGCACTGAGGTATCTAAAAATCTGCTGCAGAGAACACTTTGCCTTTGTGTCCATGTTGAATATGGACAATAGCAGCATTCCTAAACTGTGGCAAAAAGTATTCAGAATAAATAATGAACAATGTAAAAAAACAACATAGAAGCTTAATGGTGAGTACAGGGAACCTCTTGCCAGGAATAGCACAGGCCTGTTTGATCCTGCTTCAGAGAAGAGTGCAGTATCAGAGGGTCCTGAAGGCCCTTTCCCAGCCCTGCCATACTAGGGCCTCAAGTTTTCTTCCCTGCTGTCCATCTAACATCCTTTTTCATTTCCTTATATCTTTTTCTCCTCCTGTAGCCTATTTCATCTCATTTCAGTTTCACCACATTTGTGAATTAACATCTTTGTCATATTAGCATATAATTTTCTAGAAGATCACCAATACTTTAAAGTTAATCTAATGCCTTCATTTATATCTCAAGGATAGGATCCTTAAGCATAACACCCACTGAGTTTCTAAGCCTTTTGAAATCTCAAGTATGGTACAGCTAGAAAGTCCAGCCTGCTGTAATCAGTCTCCCACGTGATTCACCCAACTTTAAGGGTAAGGTGGCAGAAATCCAAACTATCCTGTTTTGGTTTGGTTGGTTGGTTTTGGGTTTTTTTTTTGGAGGTGAGGTGGGTGGGTGGGGTGGTGTTCCTTCCACTGATAGTGGCAGCAACAGAAAACAGGAGTTGCTGTAAGTGTCTGGAGGTTGAGTACTGGCCTGGCCTCTCAGCATCCAACCCGAAATCCTCATTCTGTCACATGAAGAGACTAAAATTGCAGCTTGTAACATGGGAAAGCTTAGCAGAGCATTAGCAGTAAAGAATATAGATATACACCAAAGAGTAACAAGTAGAAAAATTTAGCTTTCAATTATAGCTCACTGAAAAAGCCACACGTGACAATTTCACGTTTTCCAAATATTTTAATCTATTTTTTGTGCTCTGCTAGTTTCTATTTAGAGCCACATATTCATTTCTGCATAAGACCACTTACAGAATTTGAGTGAAAAACCTACTAATCACCAATAAAATTGGTTGGGGGGGGGGGGGAGGACAACGGCCATAAACACAGACACAATGGTATTATCCTTGGATAATGTAAAGAGATAGTTAGCATCAATTAGCACTTTATAATGAAGAAATAAAAAGCATCCTAAAAATTAGAAGGTAAATAAAATGAAAGATTAAGGTCTTGGATATCAAAACTCCCATCAACTACAAGTGGACTTTTAACTGCATCTTACTAATCACTAATTCCTTGAGAACACTTACTAATTAAGCTGTCATAACCCAAAATTGCTGAAGCAGTTCAGCAATTACAAGGAAGTATTTTTCTTTGTTTTAAGATAAGTCTTCAGCATTTCTAGCATCTCGGGAAGCTGAGAGCAGTTGCACTGCAAATCAGTCACCTAAAATACTATGCAAGATACTTCCAGACAGTTTTCCTGAAGCCCATAGAGCAGAGGAAAGATTATAGAGCAGATTAGTAATACATAGGCAATTTTTTAATGCTAATAAAAGCCATCTGAATAGAGAGAAGGAAGAGCAGGGAAAAGAAAAAGGCTCACCAAAAGGTATTCCTGACTGCCTAGCAAGGGCGAGTTCTGTCCGGCTATGGCAGTCCCATCATGGTCTGTGACTTCCAAAGGTTTGCACAATAGGGGGTTCCCTGTTTCCACTGAAAGGAATAAGCTGTTTTTATCAAAAAGAGATCATATAACTCTGCGGCTATACACATTACAATCCAAATGAAGATAAGTAATGCAATGCCTCTTCTTGAAGACATGTCTCTGTTTTAAAATAATTTTCCCTGATTTATATATATATATATTTTTTTTTTTTTTAAAATCAGACCTCAGTCATTTACTTGTATTCTATTAGTGTCTCAAAAACTGATTTTAATGGTTCTCTAGTCTCCTGTAGTGTGTCCCTACAGCATATAGGAAGAGGGGGCACAATGCTTTAGGACCCCTAGTCAAAATGAAGACATAGCTGCAATCATCAGATTAAAACCATATGAGAAGTTCTACAAACATATGAAATATCCATTCCCTAAAGCTTATGATAGCATAAATAGGCAAATGATGAGGGAAAAAAGAGCAAACATTCAGAAGATTAGCAGGGACTGAAAAAGATTGCTAAAGGATCTGACCAAGAGAAGTGTTCTGTTCCAAAAGAACAGTTTTAGATCCAAGGATTTCCCCTTCCTGATGCTGAAGTACCTTGGAATTCCCCACCTCTCCACCCCCCCTCACCCCATTTAAATCAATTCAGCCTCTAGTTTTCTTTGGTGACTTTCTGGATTTCTATAGAAAGCATCCTGCAATTTTACAAATGCTGCAGAGGCTCTATGAAATTTTTTTCTTCCTAGTAATGAAATGAAGATTGTCATTGCATTTATCTGTAATAGAAATTAATATCTTGCCTTTATTATAAACAGATACAGGAACAGACTCTGATGCAGTTGCTTGCACACAAACAAATGAGATCAATTTTTAATCCTACTTGAGGGACAATATGATTTCACTAGGCAGTGGGAAGATTAAATTATTTAAAACAAAGTTAAATATATAGTGAAGATAAATGTGTGTTATTTGCTAGCACACAAGCACGCTAAGCCTAAATGCAACAATTTCCCAGTGAATAAAATTAAGAGACATTTGCGGAGAAAGCAACTCAAACCTCGAACAGTTGTGCTCTCCCATCTTCCTCATTAAAAGTTTATATTGAGAACCAATGATTATATCTTATCTTTAGACAAGTGATTGGCTTACATTGAACGTTTACAGATATAGTTAAGAAAGCAATTTTTTGTTTCTATCCTTACATCATAAATAGTGTTAAACAGATGTCACTAGATATCATCTCTGCCAAAGCCCCCCTCATTTCACAATAGCATTATTTCTAATAATTGTTTGGAAAAAAACCTCAACACACACACACAATATATGATAGAAAGAGTTAAGGAAATACACTTTCATTTTAACGGATTAAAAGGCATTGTGACCTTTTAATAAAAATAGTAAAGCAAGGTGAGAATTACAGTTAGTTTTTAGGCAATATCCTAATTCTTTTATTTTAAGGAACAGCTAAAATTTTAAAAAAAAAAAAAAAAAAAAAAAAAAGACACCCTTTCCTGGCTCCAGACCCAGCTTCATTTCCCCTACACTATCCAGAGTCCAGGTAGGTAAAGACAGTAAGTAAAACTGGAGTTACCTGAATGCTACAGGTGCAAGGAGAAGCCAATCATATGCTGGCATCCACACTGCTTTTAAATACTCAGGATATTAACAAAAGCATAAGAACAATTTGGATGGGTTCCTGTTGCTCAGGATCTGACTTCATTCACCTGAAAGCTTATTTAAAATGTAATGAAGTCGGGATGAATCTTTCTAAACTTAACCTACGCAGCCAGCCATAGATGAGACAGAAATGTACATTCACAATAGATTAAGTATAAAAGCAGGTAATTTTTCCCCAAGAGTTCACTTTTCAAAAGAAGGTTTTTTTCAGAATCCAACAAGTTGCAGCAGGTTAGAGGCTCAGAGCTGAGAAGACCCATGTATTCACCCAAATGCTCCTATATATATCCACCTAACCTCTCACTCTTATATGGTCCTAATCAGAGTCCATCTCCATTGCATAAACAAACAACTATGTCAAACTGACACAATTAAATTATCCTCTACCCTATTCAGGAATCTTATTTAAACTGTAATGAGGGCAGGAATATGTCTACTCCCAATGATGAATCAGCAATAGCTTTGCCAGAACTAAAAGAAGACATTATCAGCTCCAAGTAGAGTAAACATTTAAGTCCAGTTGTATCTTTAATGTAGTCAGTCATGCTATTTTTCTGCCCAATTATCATCTCCCCTGTATCTCCTGCTGTTAAGCTGGGTAAGTAGTAAGCATGTGAGCAACTGAACTGGGTAAATGCTACCTCAGCATTACTGAATACCAAGTTCCCTGTAACAGTAACTCTACTGTTCAAAGTGATGGTGTGAAGAGAAGAGATATTCCTACCTGGGGATAAAAATAAAAAGTTACATGGGAAGGGAAAGGGGAAACAGAGGAGACAGCGGAGGTCTGAAATTCAGCAGTCAACTGATATTTCACTTATATATAACCTTGTACAGGTCAAGCTTATGTTTTAATTTTTTTTCCTTTTAAATAGTTTGGTGCATGCCTCTCCTCAATAATGCATGTGTCATAGCTACCATTTACAATCAAAATGCTATCACTTTTGGAAAGCAAGAGTTTCTAGATAGCTGCCAAGAGAAAGCAATTTTAACTTTGCTTTCACCATGCTTGTTACGCTAGAAGTTACCTTCACTTTCATGCAACTGCATTAACAGTAATACAACATTAATACTGTAAGCTGTTTCAGGAAACCCACTGTATGTTTGTACCTCAGAACAGTTTCTTTGAAATTCATAAGACTACTCATAAGTTGATAAGCATATGCAACAAAGTTTGCAGGCAGGTAGACTGTTGTTCTATTACCACTTAAATGCACCAGACACACCAAACTCTCATTTGGCAGTTATAAATAGAAAAATGTCTTAAAATAAAGTCATCCAGGCAATTCACTGGCTAACTCTTCAAGTTTACAGAGCAATTGCCACTCTAAAGCATTTAAAGGCTTTAATTATCCCTACACTGTACACGTGTATAGCCTTTAGCAGTGGGCTATTTAGCCCACGAGATAGGTATAACGTTTGCACAAAAAGAATGCACCTACATGCTACCAAGACCAGGATTATAGCTTAGGAGTTCTCAGAACGTAGCCTTGGATCAGATCAATGGACTACAGCATTTCAGACAACTACTGCACAATGACCTGACTGCTGATTCATGCACACTTATATGCGCATTTTGGTGGCTACATGAAAACATGCATGTTGCTTTAAGCAGCAAGTCCTCAACATTGAGGTTGGAGGGACTATGCAGAACCTTGTGGCTTTACAAACTGCAAATCATACCATGCAAAAGGGAAGACCTTCAAATATATCAGTCAATTATCTGTATCTCTGAGTTGACTGATGACTATTCAGACTAAAAAAAAAAAAAAAAAAAAAAAAAAAAAAAATCACATAAATATAAGCAATTCAAAAAATCACCTTTGGAAAGTCAACCAAAATATTTAAGACTGGTACTGTACCATCACACTAAGTTTAGGCAATGTGAAGTCTGGATGACCTAAGTCAGAGTATTCCCAGAAATAAAATTGTTTCTATTACTATCTGACAAATATCAGAACAACAGCCAGCTGAGCATCATGCATTTAAACTGAAAATCAGCTGGCATCAGAAGGCCATTTTCCTCTTGAAAGAGAAGTTAGCATATTTTCACACTGCCTGGCATAATAATGTCGTAAGAAAGAGTTACTGGAGAAAATTAGGTCTTTTCTGATAATAAAAACTTTCCTTCTCTTACAGGGACACTTGAAGGTCAATTGGCAAGTAGCTTTTTTATCTAAGCAATCAACTGGCACATATTTGACAAATGTTTTTTGGATATTGTTGTAATTATATTTATGAAAGGCAAATAAGCCATGTTTCAGGGAATTTTCAACAAAGTGTTTGCTCCCTAATCTATTGTGAATAGCCAACAGACAGCTGGTGAGCTTTTGTGCATTTAAAATTAGAAGATCAGCTGCCAAGTCTCACTTCAAAATTCTAAGCAGTAAAACTACACAAGTTTCACAGCTGAAGCAGAACTGGCATATTTAGATATCTACATTACAACCATGAAGAGAGAAAAATACTCAGGACTTAAAATTTGGGGTACTGGGAGTTAGTTGTGGGCCTAGCTTTGTGCAACATAATGGCTGCAAATGCCACATGCTAGTTTCATCAGCTAAGAGGCATCTTTCCTGCCACCCAGGTCCAGCATTCATTTCTTCCGAGTTCAACATATTCCCTCTCTTGAAATATTAGACAACACAACTGAGAATGGGAAAGGACAGCAGCACACATTTTGGCTTGGTGGAATTTGGTATGGTTTCAAAGCTACAGCTGGTAGAGATTATTAGACATGCACAACTCTGCACTGATCCTGTAGGTTCAAAACGTGTATGCAACCACAAGCTAGTTCCTGGTGGTGACTCAGTGATATGTACCCTAACTTACCATGCAACATTTGACTCTTCATCATGCTTTTCACAATCTTCAAAACCCTTTCCAGCAGCCACGCAATATGTTTAGGGGTTGTGTTAGCTTGAGATAAATTCAAGTATGGCTGGATGTGACCAAGCAGTGGCCTGAATTAGAACAGCTTCCTTTTACAGTGTCAGTAGTCTCCGCAGTGCATGCCACCTATTTTTCCTCTTAGCAAACTATATTTCTTTCCTATCCTCACAGATTTACCGCAGAGATTAATAGGAAGATGGCCATATTAAATCTGAAAAGGATGGGCTAAATAGTTTATGGTTTTAAGACAGTTGCATTGTCTTTTTAAGCTACTGATAAATTTAATCTATATAAATACAGGTGTCATGATAAAGTCACAGTCTAGTGCATTAGAAAGCACTTCCTAGCCTGTTAGGGACAAAGATGATTAAAATCAAGTTAGTGAGATGAATAATGACAGTGTCATTTTAGCTAATGCACTAGACAAAACCTTTCTGTCTATATATAAAGTCTTAAGGAACCCCCATCAGCACCCACGTGACTCATTTTGTAATCACTAACGACTAACAGGAACTCCAAAATCAGATCTGTGATTTTATCCTTGTCAAAATAAAATGGTGTCAGTTATCTGAAATACACATCAGGAACATTAGACCTTTACAGCCATGATTCATAGGTTGGCAGTACTTCAGAAAATCACTATGGCTACATACACCCTCAAAACAAAGCAGCTTTACTTCTGATTTTCTTTACAATTTCTTTTGCCTTTACTCCAGTACATCACTCTTCTCGGTGGGAAGAAATTGGGTAGAATCAATGCAGATAAACTCTATAGGCAAAAGCATCATCAAGAAAAGTGTTGCCATTTTTATTTATTCACATGACCCCTTGCTGTTGACATGTCCAGCCTGCAAACACTACCAGCACTCAGCTGGAAAAGCACTCCTGCCTCCTCTTCCACCTCCCAGCTAATACACTCTGGGAAGTAGTGGTACTCACGTGCTGCCCAAGTGGGGTCAAGCTGCTTACCAGCTCACCATCTAGCAGCTACCTCCACACCTGCTCTCCGAGTCATCAAGGAAGCCATATCAACCCTGACTTACCATGCAATCTATGTTCTTCACAACCAGTTCTCTGGGGAGCCTCCATCCATTACCACTGCCTCTGCTTTATCCCACTTTTTATCCATTTTCTCAATTGCTGCTCAAGTTATTTACTATCCTGCCCACAGAGCCAGGAAACTGCTAGCCATCTATGATATTTCCTTTACACCTTCCCAAATTGGCTTATGGTTAAATGACACTACAGTAAGACCATAAGTAGGTGTGTTTCAGAACATTAGGTGGACTTAAGCAGTCTTATGCACCCCCAATTCAAAGTACTGCTTTTCCACATCTAGTATGATAGCTTTCAATATGACATTGCATTTCACCTCTCATTCCATGAATATAAATTTTGGAGAACTCCCTACCATGTCTACTTCAAATATGGGAGAAAGGAGGAGGGTGATAAAGTGAAAAGCGAAGCGATGGCAACCAAAAATACAAAAAGACACACTGGAGAACAGAATTCAGCTTAATTTTCAGACTAAGGCTTAGCCTCTGTTGGATAACCTCACCTCCTTTGTTGTTTTTCTTTTATGCTTTCAAATTGTGTACCTTTAGAAGTAATGTCTTGTGTGCGCTGCTTCAGTTATCTGTTGTGCAGAGCTAGAAGAATCTTATCTTGCTCTCAATGAAACATTTGAATAAATACTATTCAGAAACTGATGTAAAACAGGAATGATACTCTAGTTCAAACCAGTCAGTCCCAGTACTGCAAAACAGCTCTAATGCAGTCACAGGGCAGCCCTTTAGCAAAAAACAAGAAGCATTGTTCTCAAACACGCAATCTGTTTGGTTTTACTGTACATAAGAGATCTTCCAAAGAAGCCACTCGGAGAAGGAAGTTTCAAAAAAACTGAAGGCCAACTGCAATAAAGAGCACAAGCACATTAATCTGCAACATGCTAGCACATGCTTCCTCAAGACTGTTAATCAAAAGCCACTGAAGACTGGGAATCATTAGCCTGGAGTTTCTCTAGCCAAATAAAATACTTAGTCTAGAAAGTCAGTTCATTCCTGTCCTCTGCCTATGATTTTCACATAAATTCTACCTACAAATGGATTAAAACGGACTCCTATATATTTTCCAGATCTCTTACTGTTGAAATTTTTACTTTGGGGCTGCCAATTCAGTGGAATAGGTTCCCCATATAAAATTGAATTATGTTCTCCGGGTTATTGAAACCAAAACACTACAAGCTTCATTTTGTCACACAAGCTTACAGAGGTTCAGATCACAGTAAATGCTTTTAATTTGCTCTGGCTTCACTCTCTCTCTCCCACCCTTGTTATTAAAACTTTAAGTCATATCCTTCAAACATGGCACATAAAATAATCAAAATACTTTAAGATTGATACTGCATCCTCCTTCATTGCTATCCTAGCTATTTTGGCAACAAAACTACTGCATTTTTGAAAATAAATTTGACTTGCAGCTTTGTTTTATCCTTCATTTCCTAAGGCAACATCACCAGCACCTTTCCAAGATGCTCTAATTGGATAAAAGAGGCTAAGATCACAACCACTAAAGTACAGGTTATGTCAGACAAAAGAAAAACAATTTGTAATAAACAGTTTTCTAAACTCACAGCTTTCAAATATCCACACTTTGAAGCCCTCAAACAATTTGGGTACTCCAGTTTTTCATTGTACAAGCTTGTCTTTCAAACAACAATTTAAAAAAACCAAGCAGAACAATTACTTTATTTCACCTGTTAGTATAAATGGAACAATTTCTTCCAGGTCAGCCCCTAACTGTCCTCCTATGAGACAGCAATTATTAAACTACAAAATACCTTAAGAAAATGTGAAACCTGTTAACGTTTCTCATTCCAGCCCTCCCTTCACTTAAAGGTAATAGGCTTCCTTTGTGATTGTTGCTTACTGCACTTTGTACCTTTCTCTTCGTGATGCAAAAGTAGTGTAAAGCCACAGAAATATGCATAACAAGTGTCCTTTATTGAGTGTAACAGATCACTGTCACTCTGATTGCAGCTGTACTGCCATTACAAGTGTCACCCTTTATTACCCAAAGTGCCTTTGCTAGTAGGATTTTCTATTTATTACTCTAGTAAGTGAAGGGGGGTGGGGTGGGGTGGGGGGTGAAGCTACATGGTGATGAGACAAGAAGATGGTTTGTTTGGGGTATTTTTGGCAGAGTCCCATACTCTGCTGTATTCAGCATGCTTAGACATGCCCTCCCCAAGCTCTTACTGCTCTAAACAAGCACCTCCAACCCTTTCTCATCCCTTTACAAAACCTTTGGACAACAAACCGTAAGTTTCAGAAAGATTTGCGTCTTAGGATGGTCTTCCCTCGCTGCAAACAGGTCAACAGTTTTCAAGAGGAGTGACAGAAACCGGCCCTTGAAAGTTATTTTAAAGCAAAATGCCTTATTGGCAGCAGCTCTAGATGACTCAAGGCTAACATTTGCTGCCCGCACCCTTTGACATGGGCAGGCATGGCCCATGTACTCAAGAGAAACTGAGTTTTGGCACTCTAAATACGTGGCAGAGAGCAGACTTCTGCAAGCTGAAAGAAAAAACCCAACAAACCAACGTACAGTTATTACCACCTTGATTTGACTAACATTTCCATTTTAGACATTCAGGGTATCAGCCCCCATCAAAGGACAGTATTAGATAAGGCATCTTATTTCAACTGCAACGTTGTTCCACATATTCAAGCTCACAAGTGCAGACCGCACTTCTCCCATTGAGGCCAACGTTACCTTCCAAGGACAATCTTTTACAGTGGACTTTATGCTGCATACTTCTGTCATCTGGACAAAGTAGCTCTGTGTGCTATTTCCCCAGTTAAGTTCATTGTGGATGAAGCACACACTACGGATAAATGAGGGATTTGAAAATTTTCTGCAGAGTTTCAAATAGCATCCATCTACGTGCTCTTCTGTGACGCTATTTTTCAGTACGTTCATGGATGATGTTCAAGTTACATTTTCCTTTAACTATTAAGTATTTCCAGAAATGAAGTATTGAAGTAACCTGTGTAAAAGTTGCCTTTGGGTTGTAAATTTTATTATTAAACTCAAAGACCACTACATCACATCAGTAATTAAAGTGCCTCTGACAGTAAAGCTATAGTCAGAAAAATCACTACTAAAACAACTTATCAAGGGCAAGTCCTGCCTGACCAACCTAGTGGCCTTCATTGATGGAGTGACTACAGCAGTGGACATGGGAAGGGCTACAGATATCATCTATCTGGACCTCTGTAAGGCCTTTGACACGGTCCCCCACAACACCCTTCTCTCTAAACTGCAGAGGTATGGATTTGATGGGTGGACTGTCTGGTGGGTAAGGAATTGGTTGGATGGTCGCATCCAGAGGGTAGTGGTCAACGGCTCAATGTCCAGATGGAGGTTGGTGATGAGTGGCGTCCCGCAGGGGTCCGTATTGGGACCAATACTGTTTAATGTCTTCATCAATGCCATAGACAGTGGGATGGAGTGCACCCTCAGCCAGTTTGCAGATGACACCAAGCTGAGTGGTGCGGTCGACATGCCAGAGGCATGGGATGCCATCCAGAGGGACCTGGACAAGGTCGAGAAGTGGGCCTGTGTGAACCTCATGAGGTTCAACAAGGCCAAGTGCAAGGTCCTGCACCTGGGTCAGGGCAACCCCTGGTATCAGTACAGGCTGGGGGCTGAAGGGATTGAGAGCAGCCCTGCCGAGAAGGACCTGGGGGTACTGGTGGATGAAAAGCTGGACATGGGCCAGCAATGTGCGCTCGCAGCCCAGAAGGCCAATCGTATCCTGGGCTGCATCAAAAGAAGCGTGGCCAGCAGGGCGAGGGAGGTGATTCTGCCCCTCTGCTCTGCTCTGGTGAGGCCCCACCTGGAGTACTGCGTCCAGCTCTGGAGCCCTCAGCACAGGAAAGACACGGACCTGTTGGAGCGGGTCCAGAGGAGGGCCATGAAAATGATCAGGGGGATGGAACACCTCTCCTATGAAGAAAGGCTGAGAGAGTTGGGGTTGTTCAGCCTGGAGAGGAGAAGGCTTCGGGGTCACCTTATTGCAGCCTATCAGTACTTAAAGGGGGCTTATAAAAAAGATGGGGGCAAACTTTTTAGCAGGGCCTGCTGCGACAGGGCAAGGGGGAATGGTTTTGAACTACGAGGGTAGATTTAGGCTAGATATTAGAAAGAAATTTTTTACGCTGAGGGTGGTGAAGCACTGGAATAGGTTGCCCCAAGAGGTCGTAAATGCCCCAATCCCTGGAAACATTCAAGGTCAGGTTGGACGGGGCTCTGAGCAACCTGATGTAGTTGAAGATGTCCCTGCCCACGGCAGGGGGGTTGGACTAGATGGCCTTTAAAGGTCCCTTCCAACCCAAACTATTCTATGATCTCAGTTCTCAATGTATCAAATTGCGTATCTATTTTATCAGTAAAGTTTCCCCAAGCCTGAACAACAGGTACAACTATAGTATTTCAAGAAATCCCAATTCTTGTATTATCCAAGAAAAATAATAGTTTTAAAGGGCCTCTTTTGGCATTACTGCCATATTTTCCTTGAACTAATTTCTGTAATATTTTCCTTAGAATAATTCTGTTTATGAGCAAGTGTCATGATTACAGTCTGCCTCTTCCTGTTATCAGTGCCGTTTCAGGGGGAAAAAAGAAGCATCATCCAACTTTCAACTTATGTGATAAACATGAAGCATTCCACATCAGAACATACAGGAACAAAAAGTGCCCCTTATCTCCCAGTTCTCAGCCACAGTGGCTCATCCACTTAATGCGCATTAGTATGTGACTACACCTAGTAACCGTAGCTATTTCAAGGCAAAAATTATGTCAGTAGCTTCCTTCTCAAACAACCCTAGGCGTTGACCCTGAACACTAAACTCTCAGGCAAGCACACTATCAAGGTGAACACCCAGTGCTGGATTCCTTTCCACCTACAGGTCTTTCCATAGACTAACTGCAGTTCTGAGGGCTTAATTTTTTTGAAATTATTCTCAGACTGTTTTTCCATTTTGTTTTTACAAGCACAAAATTGTCTTTGGTAGTGTCCTACATGCAGGGAAAGGCACAACAGTGACCACTGCTCGCTCACCTCCAATAGATGTTAGCTATTTTAATTCAATTTCTTGCCACTGGGGAAGGGACAAGGAAGAAGGGTCAATTACTAACTAACTTTGAAGTAAAAGCAGCAGCAAAGATGTCTGAAAGTTTTCAAAAAACTAAGCTTTACCACCTTTCATCCTACTGGAATCATATCTTTCTCTGATGCCTTTGTCAAGTTGCCCAAGTTTTTCCCTAACCTGCAAAATTATTAGAAATACCTACTTTCCCATGAAAAGGCAGACTTCCCCTAACCATATGCAAGTTTTAGTTAGTTATCCCATGGCCCAAACAGAACTGTGTGTGTTTCAGAGGGAGTGAAGGAAGGATATCCTCCCTTAGTGTGCATATTAAGAAAGGTTAGAAGTTTTCATGGAAAGTTTTTAGCACCAGTTAGAGATATGTAAACTGACATCATGCTGCTAATTAAACCTTTGTAAGCCTTGCACAGCTTAGACTTAATTTGACTAGTTAATGTTGTAACAGGTTATACTACAAGTCATAAGGTGCTGTTTATAACACAAACAACTTTCTCATCCTCACACTTGCCAGACTACTAACTACATCACAACCAGTAAAACCTCAGAAATGGAAGAACACCAACTTGCAGCACCATAAAGCCTGGCTCATCAACCGTGGCAGTTGCACTGTTGGAAGCAAGCCCCCCCTCTCTGTGTACATCCTTCTCCCCTGGACCTTTTCCCTCTCCCATTTTTAAACAAACAAATCTAGCTTTTGACTTTGAGAAGCCGAGAATCACCGAGTTCCACTAAACCATGGGCCCATCTAGAAGGGCTAAGATTTCATCCAGAACATTTAGCAAGTGAAATGGATAGGTGAAAGCAGGGGAGGGAGGAGGACACGTTGCCGAAAACCACAGCTGCATTACTGGAACTCTAGCAATGGCAACAGTAGAATTAGTGGCAAGTTACCATTATTGAGTGCTTAATGCTACCCTGCAATCTCATGAGAATGCAAAATGCTAGCCAGATTCTCCGCTACTTTGTGCTTAGTTAGTTATTACTGATTAAAACACTATTAATCTAAGTTTAGTGACATAACATATTCAATTCCCCCAGGTTTAAACAGCTATGCAAAGACTGCAACAATAAAGACCATAGCATGCATCTTAGCAATCCCTATTACTGCACCCTCAACTATCTACTGTTAAGATCAAATCAATTCACCACTTTTTAGAAGTCAAGACTTGTGAAGTATTGATCACTTCCACCGACTGTCTACTGTACATTTAAATAATGTATCCTATACTCTGGCCTCAGTAGAGGGCAGATCCTCTTGATACTTTATCAACGCTACAGCTATAGATTTTGCCATTATTGTATTTGCCCTGCGTTACACTAGACTAAGATTGTATTTTTGATTTATACTAGCAGACAGGCAATTTATTCTGCTGTTTACTTCTTATAGTTGTTTAGGTGGGAGTAATATATAGGAGAAGATACTTGACTAAGTCACTAATATCTTCTGTTGAGTGGCATATATTTTTCTTTAGAGAACAAAGACATTTGGCAATTTGAACAAAAAGGAAACAGTGCAAACTACAGAAAACAGCAGCATCACCACCATCTGCTAAGGGTGATTAGTTACAGTATTATACACCCACAAAAGTCTTGATAGTACTGACTTTCCTTAGGGCAACTGTCCTGCCTCTCAGAGTTTAATTAGTCCTATTAAGGTAAAGAATGAGTAGTTACCCATGCACACAAAGCCAGACTAAAAGACATTCTGGCAGCAAGTTTAAAATCAGGGCTGGTGTTTAGTTTGATATTGTCATCATGTGTCAGGTTTCCCTGCTTCCCATCGCACAAAGGAAGGAGCAATGGGTTGTCTTTGTTTCTATTTCCATATTAGCAGAATGAGAGCCCAAGCAGGTATGCAATTTAACTGGGAAAACACTACAGAAATTGGCCCTGCAGTAATAGCAGGATCACACAAAATGCCTAGAGGTTGCAGTCCTGCTTGGACTATGGCAAAGAAGTGCCACATGCTTGTAAACCAGGTGAGAATGGGGTGTTTTCTGCTCATTTTCTAATTATGCAGATTATCACAAGGTGCTAGATAACATAGAGTAAGATGCTTGTGTTTCCCATTAATAAACTGTCTATGTAGCTCCAAAGGACCACAGAGATTTGTTGCAAGAAAACTGAGTCAGGCTTTTTATCTGCAGAAAATAACCACTTTTGCTATTTTATAAACATTTTTCCTTCTAGCCAGGACAGCGTTGTTGTCAGACAGCTCTCTATCAGCTTTCCTCCTCTTAAACAGCTTCGACAAAGCATTCCACTACAGACTTCAAGCATTCCACTCATGATGCATCTGGATCCTTCCCCACTAAATAATCTTTCAGCTACCATGGCTAGCAGCTGCAATACTAGATCTCCTGTCAAATGGAAGTACTTGACTAGAAGTCCCCACACATAGTTCATAATGCATAGTTCATGCTTCAAAGCTACTTTTCAAAAGAAATCACAGAAGCATTAAGTGACTGGAGTAAAAAAGGCAATGAAATACCTTTTTTTTTTAAGAAAAAAAAAGGGGTGCTTATCGAAGTTTAGTATTTGTATCGAAGTCATTTCTTCTTCTTGTCCTACAGATATATACTCTCACACTCACTGATGCAAATGAAAGATGTATTTGACAAGCAGAAGACTAATACAGCTAAATAGGTGTTATATCATTGTATATAAATGAAAAACCCAAATCAATGCTCAGAACTTTTTTTGAAGGGCTCCAAAAATCTGTATGAACAACAATTTGCTTCATATACTTGCAAGTGATTCCTGCCTGTCACACAGCTTAAATTTATGAACAAGAAACATAATACCTGACCAAGCTCTTAAAAAAACCCAAAACCCATACACAGAAAACAAGAAACTTGTTAAAAATATGTGCATGCATTTCCAAACGATGTATAGAAAGTGCCTGATAAGCATACCAGGCTGTGCATGGGCAGAGCAACTAAATCACACAAGTCCTTATGATGCGATTACATGGTTCACATGTTCTGAACACATGGCTCATTTTCAAGGGATCACAAGTACACATCTTAAAAGTCTGGGGCTTCAAAACTGTGTACTTTTTGTCGTTAAAGTTTCCTCCAGTGAAAATAATTCCTCTGGAGACTTGCTCAAATGAGAAAAGCACACTTGGGAGCAAGCCTGTGCAGAGCTCTTGTGTTCACGTGTTCACAATGGAAGAGCTCTGTTAACTCCTGCTTTAGTCAGCAAAGAACTAGAAATGCCACTATTCACTATTATTCTATACAGTTAAGACCCAAGCTAGGAAAAGTATCCTGATCAACTCTGCAGTGAGGACATGCTTATTTATTTACCTATTCCCTCAAAACCAAGTATGCTCTTTTCTGTCACATGAAGTTGAGGGTTATTGCTTCAAAATAATACCTTTAAGAACAAGTAGCAGACAAGTCTCCAGTTTGCAGCCCCTTGAGAATGGACATTTTCCAGTAGTACAGCTGGTTTTCTGGGCACAGGAAGGAACACGCTTTACACCATTCAACTGCTCTGGGGAAGAATTGATCACTACAGCATTATTTTCTGTACAGTTAAGTACATAGCCATGGAGGAGCAGGATCCAATAGAATTTTTCTTATTGATATACTAAAGTATCTTTTCGCACCAGAATATAAAATATTTGTGAGATGCTACCACAGCACCACAGAATTGGAGGGTCTTCCCTCACTCATCTCCATCCAGAATTCCCCTTTCCCCCATCCCAGACCAGCAGCACCCACTCAGTATCCTCAGAAGGGCCAGAAAGAAAAAAAAAAAAAAAAAAAATTAACCACACACACATCTTCAGGGGTCTTGCTGAACAGGAAGGAAAGTGTAGCCTCAAATTATATTAGAAGGAGAAAGGAAGAATCAGTTATCAGCTTAAATCTGAGGCAAAAGTGCCAAAGATACCCACCATAAGCCAAATGTATTCAACACAGCCTAACCTTACAGGTAGGGACAGGAATTTATTAGCGTAGCTGAGAGCATTGTTATTCAGTTTACAGAAAAGTTATCTACTGGATTTGGCATTTAGAGATGCAAATCCAAGCTAAGTATAGTCATAACAAAAAGCAGCACTGCTCACACTAACCTAATCATGTGCTACCATTTACTGATTAACATTATCACCACCACCAAACTTCATTCAACATAAGCCTACATGATCAGGGGGATGGAACACCTCTCCTGCGAAGAAAGGCTGAGAGAGTTGGGGTTGTTCAGCCTGGAGAAGAGAAGGCTTCGGGGAGACCTTATTGCAGCCTGTCAGTACTTAAAGGGGGCTTATAAAAAAGATGGGGGCAAACTGTTTAGCAGGGCCTGCTGCGACAGGACAAGGGGGAATGGCTTTAAACTAAAGGGGGGTAGATGTAGACTAGATATAAGGAAGAAATGTTTTACAGTGAGGATGGTGAAGCCCTGGCACAGGTTGCCCCGAGAGGTGGTGGGTGCCCCATCCCTGGAAACATTCAAGGTCAGGTTGGAGGGGGCTCTGAGCAACCTGATCTAGTTGAAGATGTCCCTGCCCATGGCAGGGGGGTTGGACTAGATGGCCTTTAAAGGTCCCTTCCAACCCAAACTGTTCTATGATTCTATAACATTAGGCAACACTAATGTTAGTCAGTGCTGTTTTAGGTAAATAACCAGGCAGCTTCGTATTTCACAGCACAGTTTTCTGTAGCTCTTGCTACTCCCCATGCAGCCACATGCCTCACTTGGCACTTGGATTTCAGTGTCCAGACTGCCCAGCCACATTGGGCCTCACACTGTATCTCTTTCTGTTACCAGTGGTTCCTAATTAATTCAAGGAACATAGGGGCAGATTAAGTTTTAAAGTTGCAGACAGGAGGATGCACTCCATAGTACCCATCCTCAAGACAACTGTGGCTGTGCTTGGAAGGCTTGCCTCTATCACAAATGTTTATCTCTCCACAGTTCTTTCACCAAACAGGAACACTGATCGGTTGTGTCTGTCTGTGCTGTCCATGCTGCTTTCCAACAGCACTGCTCGCCTTGTGGCTCGCCAGCACACAAGTTATAAAAACATCTTTTACAACAGAAATATTTCTGTCCATATGAAGTTCACCTTTCAGTTACTGTCTCAAGAGGACACCAGTTTTTTAAAACAGAAATCATTACTTTCTTTTTCCTGTGGGTACACAGCACTGCACCAACAGTGAGAGCTCCCTTCCTCTGACTGTATGCACTATATCTGGAGAGATTCAACAAGCATGTGCCACGAAATGACACCAGAAGGGACCCAGTGAGTCCCCTGACAGGAGCAAGCAAATCAATAGCCCCAGCAGGTTCAAATTCAGCTCCTCTTTAAGAAAGAGGACCATGCCATCCCCCCTCCCACAAACACATGACCCTTCTAAGAGCAGAGCTTTACTTTAGCAGGTGGTCAACTCACAACTCTTAAAAATACTTACAGCTTCTCCTGAACGCCTCCCAGCAGAGCCTGCTCACGCAGCACACGCTCCCAACTTTGCTGACTCACTCACCCCCTTCCCTTCAAACCCTCCAGTCCCACAGGTGCTGCCAGTCTCTGGTGATTGGGGAATTGGGTCCAGCTGCTCCTCCAGACAGCCCAAGCCTTCCAGCCCCCTGTGATAGGGACCTGCTTCATCCCCACCCTGGGGGGCACAGTGGGGTATGGCAGCAGCTGCTCACAACTCTACCAGAACTTTCAAAGGCTGTGATGAGAGCCTATGGCAGCTCTTGCAGGAGCACAATGTATTTAGGCACAGACAGAGCACAAACTTGACTTCACTTTGACATTTCTCACTCCCAAATTCCCACTGGTGATATGCGTGCCTCCTCCCGCGGGGACCGGCAAGTGCCATGAGCCTCCTGCACATCCTGGTCGCTTTGTACTGCGGTGCTGAAGCAGTGTGGCTTCAAAGCAGATGCATCTCCATCACAGCCATTTTAAAACCTCTGTTAGTTTCTTTTAACCTTCCAAACCGCTGCCTTGGCTGTAGTTCTCATAACTGATACAGTGATGCTAAAAGAGTTCTAAAAGGTAACCCCTACCTTTTTCCCATTTCTGATGTGACATCACTGAAGAGTTGCCCCTCCTCTTTAAACTTTTTCTGTATTTCTTGAGCAGAAATGTAGAAACGGGAATATTGCCCTTCACCACAGACAGAAATCACCAGAGGTACAAGGGAACTGGAGGGGAAAAGTTAATTGTATTTTTACAAATTTCTTCACTATAAGTCAAATTTATGTGTCAAAATACTGCATTTAATATATATGGATGAGATGCTTTTACTCAAGACGATCAAATAACTAACTTTGATTTTAAAAAGGAAATGTATCTGTCAGTGCCTTATATATATTTTGTCCTATTGCCTTCATTCCCAAGTCTCATCTCTCAGATTCTGATCTGCAAAGACTCACATACAGAAAATTAATGAAATTCAGATCTGATCAGGACTGAAGTCCAGAAGTACATCCCCTTCATTCACTGCTTCATGAATCCTCAAGTGGAATTTCTCAGGCATTTGGGGACAAACTTTGCCTAGTTTCCTCTGAGAACATCTGTTTAGAGCATTCTAGTTCCCACAATTCACTAGAAACATTTTTTTTAATTTTTTGCACTGGGAAACATTTCTTTTTTACTTTTTGGGGGAAAGTTTATGGAGGGTTGTCATAATTTGTAAACTCTAAAGAAATATTCACAATAATTCTGTGTCTATATTGATGTCAATGTCAATTATTACTATATTAACAATATGGCCTTGACGTAATGCTGCTGAGATCTTTAATTTAAATCTGAAAATAGTATTTTAAAGACAGGTAGAATAAAGATCTAAAAACATATTCTGTATCAAATGGTAAATACTGCAGAAAAACTAGAATGGAGACCATGGAACTACACCTCATAAAACCAAGCTCATAATTCTTTTTGAACTACACTGACACGATCTCTAGTTCATCTGATATGGAATCCACCTATCACAGAATTACTCACAGAGCAGCCCTGGTTCATGGTGGGGTGTTTATGTTTGAATTTCTTTTCAAGAGTCACTCAGCTGTGCTGTATCGGATGTCAGAAACAAAGTATTTTTCAGAAGTAAAGAAAAACATTTGCCTGCGGGGAAGCTGATTATCTTGATTGTATTTATGATCTAAAAAAATCCCAACAAAACATTCATGCATAAAAATTAAATAATACAAGAGTTTACCAGCCTCAGGAGTGCAAGCTTAAAATGTGTAACTCCGATTTCAAGAATCAATTATTCTTCCTCTGGAATACAAGGGATCTTTGTTACATTGACAAATCTGGAAAATTGATTTTTTTCATTCCTTGCCACAATTCAGCATCTCCAGAAACATGAAGCCACACAGCACAGTAGAAAAAGTCCTTTTAAAAAATGGTAATACATTTCAAAAAGGTATTTTCAAATATATGTTCTCCCTATTGTAGCCAAGCACAAGATGGGAGGATAACCATCCTCCAAAATCTATTGTAAAAGTAATTAAATTGTTATGCGGATATAGGGTCAAAATTGCCACACAAGGCCCAGAACATGGTCTGAGGCTCATACACACACCAAAGTAGAGCCAGGAGAGAAAACTTACTGTCCTGCTTTGCTGTAATGCAATGCAAGAAGAATAACACTGCTGTTCCTGGACCCAAAGCAGGGCACGCGCTGCTGCTCCCAACCCCATCTGTAAGCCCAAAGGTGATCTGGATTTTGGCATTCTGCAGCACTGTGCTTTATTTTGGCACCTTCAGAATGGGAGGTGCGCAGGCCAGGGCTTCGACTACAAGGACTAGGCTGTCCCCAAGGTATTCCTGAACTTGAGCACGTTTCCCCAAGAGCTCCAGCCATCAGTAGTCTGAAGTTTTCCGTTAATCTTTTCAGGCACGTGTGGTAATGAAAATGCACAATATACCCCCAGAGTTTCCAAATATCATTGTTCTTTACTTAAAAGAAGGAGAAGTGACAGCACATAACACAGTAACTGCAGCTGAACCACGTACTTCCCATTGGAGGGTATCAGATGATCTTTCCTCAACAAGTTGGTTCACCTACGCAGCAGCCGGTTCTGTAAGTGCTTTTCTTTGAATAGAAAATCATCATGGATTTAATGACCTCCCTGTTCTTAGCCCTTTATCATACCTCGCATGAATTTCTAGCCTTTTTGCAGATAAAAAGAGATGAAAGATGGCTAAAAAGCTACAAGTGCAGCGAAAGTACATAGGGTTCGTAATCTCACATAGAACTAACAGGTTACGTAAAGCCATATTACCCCAAAAACCACTCCTCCATATACACAGGTTTTAGTTCCGACCCTATAGACAAATCAATGAGAGAAGGGGGATAATGCTACCAACCACAATACTGACATGTAATTACGCTTCCTTGAAGTATTTCCAACATGAGTTTCCTTTTAAGTCACCTCAAATCACTAGGCATCAGAAGGCAAATACCTAAAACTAAGCTCTACATATTTCAATTGAAAGAAAACCTTATCTTTATCTGTTGAGGTCTGATTATACCTTTCAAACTGCTTCTATGAAACTGGAAATTAATAACAGTATTTCTTCTGTTTTCACAAATACAGCTACATAATTGTAAACCTTTTTCTTATTTCAATAATTGATCTAAGAAAAATCTAAACCAACTTATCACACAGTTTTGAAATTGAAATCTGATAATTTGTAGATAGGTTTCTGTTATGCAGTGAATTGTCATTGGCAGAAAAACTATACAAAAGTACAACGGAGACATTGGTATATACAGCATTCCCCACACAGCTTTCAGAATAAATCACCCTGTTTCTCCCCCATGTATTTTGATATTACACAGTATGATGCAGTATTAGGACACTGTGCAATGATATTAGTGGTCCATTTATCAGTTGTTGTATTTAGTCTGAACATAATTATCATCTCTACTTTTGAATAGAAGTGAGATTTCCAATTCAATGTATGTTTGTCCACTAGGTAAAGGAAAGCCAAAAAAACCCTGAGTTTTTGTGAGTATTCTGCTGAGTAGAAATAAACACATTGCTTGCTGCTCAAACAATTCCTAATGAGGTTCATGCATACCTCATAGATATAATGAAGAAATGCAGGAACTTTTTAAAGAAAGGTTATATATTTTGATACTCCCAACTTTGAAAAAAATGAAATCAATACAGTTGATGGGTTAAGAATTACAGTGGCTAAAAATATCTTTCTGTCATGATGTTTTGGTTCTGACATTAGGAAACCATAACTATAAAATTTGTATTTATGTGCAGCCAGAACAAACTGATTTAGAGCTTCCTTTTCTCCAAGACAACCTAATCTATATTTTAATTTGCTGGAGGTAATTGATTATCATGGAGTAAATGCATTGTACTGAAAACTGTATTAAATCACTAACTTAATGGGAGCAGAATGATGTTTTTTTTTCTCTTTTTGGATAAAGTTTAACCTTTGTAAGCATTTTAAAACTAATGTATCAGGCTCTAAATATTTTATGGTCTGTATTAAGCACTGTTTGGGGTTCATGTCCCTTTAGACTCCAACCCAGTACATTATACTATAGAAAGCAATTTGCCCAGAGTAATGAGTTCTGTAGTAGCTTCATGAAGACCAGTATCGAATTGCTGCTGCTGCAGGCAAGCATTTGATCTGATATAAAGTATAGTGGGGAAAAGGCTGGCAGATTGCTGCTCATCCTATTTGTATTGTAACTAGCAAAGACATGAATATTCTTTAACTAATGGGTGGTGGTCAGTACATGGCCCATAGAAACCAATCCAAATTTACAGATCAAAGTAGATAAACTCATCTTTTTAAATACTCAGTATCAATATGGCTATGAAGTAGTAGATAATTAGACCAAAAAATCAAGGAAAATTGATGACGTTTAAAGGAAATAGAAAAATCTATGCATTTCCGGCAACCAATACCCTCAAACTGAAGACCAGAACTAAATGAATAAAAACTGAAAAATTAATTCAGATAATATCTATGTTTTATTAACCTAATGTCTCTATGTTTCTATAGTGTTTGCTTATACTGATCATATTTACCAACGTAATTTTTATTTTATGAGGAGTGTAATTTTTTCCTTGGGAGTAGCTGTCTAGCTTTTTTAGCTGCTTGGGTTTAGATATGCATAAGATATACTCAGTTGAAAAGGTTCAGATTTTACTGAGCATTGAGATTCTTTTAGAATCCAGGAATATTTTTTTTTCTAGCAGATGGTCTATTCTCTTGTGAAAAAATAGCTGCTCAGAAAATGAAAAAAAAAAAGTTGGTTCTTCTCCAATTTTTTAAAATTTACATCTGTAGTATACTCTATACAAAAATTTTGAGGGTTCCTCTATATACAGAATAAATTAAAACCAACTCTGAGTATACTACTACTGACAGTGGGGTTACCTGATAATTCATGCTGCTTAGGAGGAAGTGCATAAGCTGACTTGTGAAACTCCATAGAGGTGGGACTGAAACTCTAACTCTAACCTCGACCTTCATCCCTGCTGACCACCCCAAATGGCTCACTGACTGTTTTTGTGGCCACGTTCGAATGGAAGGGGCAGGAACCTTTCATAGGAGGCAAAGTGAAGCTCTTAAGACAGTAATATAAAGGTTTCTAGTTAATGTTAGTGGAAATGATATCATTTTACAGCTCTGGTGTAGCACCAGCTATAGCATGAATTAGATGGATAAAAACTGTATCCTGCCTTTGGTCTATCTGTGCAGCTACATGGGCCACTTTCGTTCTTATCCTGCCTGTGATCAAAAATGCTTCAAAGCATACTCCTCAGACACATGCCTTACCATCTCTCCTGCTGTGTCCTTTTTTTCTAATCTGAAATATGGTAGTCCTGGGCTTTCTGACCAGCTGTACTCTAACATACATCTGGAACAATTTGTTATTCTTTAAAGCAAGCAACTATAAGGCAAACAATGCTAACACCAAATTTCTAGGCAGCTTTCTCACTTCCCCACATCTGCTAAAACACTTCACTTTATATTACTTTCAGTTTCAAAAACTGAACTCTTTTAAAGCAGATGGTAAACTTCCACTGCAAATTAAGCATGCTGCTCCTATCGTTTTTTAACAGAAGTCAGATGCCTGATTTTCTGTACACCATTCTGATAATTTAACCCATCTAGTTCAAGCAGAGAATTATTTAGAAAAGGAACCTTCTTTGGAAATGAACTGATAGCTGCAGGCCTAATGCAAGCTGTAAAGCAGAAAGACCATGAAACATGATAAAGAAAGAGCAATATATCAACCCATAATCTGGACTTTTACATCAAACATTTACAACTAAAATCCTGGAAAGTGCTATGCATGTTGATAGCAAAATATTAAGTTTCTTATTCCTTACAGTTTTTTCAATTAATCTCCATCTTCTCAGCCTAAAACCTCATACACAACATTATGTGCTACCAGACCACAGATGTGATTTTCACTTTTGATCTAAGTGAAACTTGGGGTCAAAATAGTAGTTAATTCTCTCATTTTGTCTTTCAGAAGTGAATACGGTTCCTTCAGCTGAGCTCAGAGCACCATCAAGGACTGATCCCGAGCACTTTCACCTACCCTCAGATTAGCAACAAAGGGATGATGAGATTGCAGAAGCTATGAAATAAAGGCAAATTCAGGGAATGTCTGTTGCTAAATAAGAAATTCCCCATGAAGAATTCAGCAGTGTCAGGCTGCTCTCCTTGACTGCATGAATGATGTCTCATAAAGTTGGAAACCCCTTCTTTGCCAGAGCACACACAGAAGAATCCCTCAAATGTCAGTCAGTCAAATAAAGGAGGGAGCAGCATGGAGACTAAAAGGCATGTCCTTGTTTTTTATAAAACAAGGGCATTCGATAACCCAATGGGACTATTACATACTGTGATGCTGTTTCAAAGAGACAGAAAAGAAAAAGTCATGCTTTTTACACTGCGTTGTATTAAACTTTAAAAAATCTATGATTTTATTATGGTTCCATTTATATATGACTATATATAATCTGCTCAAAAGCATTTACAGTTTTTATGATTATAATGATTCATTGATTATAGAGTAATATATACTAAATAGTTCCTATAATACTTTGGTATAGAGATTTTGCTGTATGTCTCATCAGTTAACCTTCCCAAAAAAACTAGTCTTAAAATGCCTCAGTACACACCACTATTAACCTTTATCTCTCTAAATTCTGAGCATTCCGAGAGAAGTGGGAAGCTGACAAGCCTTTTCCTCTTAAAAAATATATTTCTTTGCATTCTGTTCCAATCCCCAAATTGTATTTTCTCCCTAATTTAGCATCAACAGCATCAAACTGTAACTGTAAACCATGGCTGAGAACAAGCCTCTTTTTCACTGGCTAGAGAGGTTGAAGTTGTCCAGGTATCACATCTGGAGAGAGAGAGACAGTGTGCTTTCCTTTCCATGTGAGCAGAACCATAGACTCTTTGAGGATAGCTGGAAATATTTTCAGCAAAAGCATGAAAAATGAGTACATTACACTGATTTTTTTTTAAAATCAAATAGATCCCAATATATCAGACTGTCTGAAATAAAATAAGAATGGATTTAAGAGGAAACAAAACCACAGCAAAGATAAGGCGCTGACATATGCAATGTAAGAGTTTCTGAAAAAAACAATGGGGAATTTACTAAGTGGAAGATGCTTCTCCATGCCTACTAAGGCAAATTCTTAGGACAGTCTGAATTTTAATTTTTTTTTTTCTTATGCTGCAAAAACACATTGTCTATCCCATCAAAGATGGAGTTCACTGGATTAAAGGGAGCTCAAAAACTGGTCTGTGAAAGACTGAAGCATAGGTAAAAATACAGACCATTTTGGCTTCAAACTTCTGCTCTGTATGCTCATTGTGCTGGGTAAAAGAATAAAAGGTACTTGTTTGTGAAGGAGCTGTTACTGTATCACTCTAATCAGTTTATGAGTCACACCTTCCTGGGGTCAAAACAACTTGCTTGAACAAACCTTAGTTGGGCTAAGAGGCTGAGGGCTACAGAAAAAAAGAGTCTACAACTTAGAATCCAGAGTTTCTCACTGCACAAGCATGTAAACCTGCTTTTGCAAAACATCAAAGGCAACCAGGTCTGTTGTCTTAAGGATGCATTAAGGAAAGACTGACAGAGACCTAAATTACTGTTTACCCTGAAACTGAGAAGACGAATACCCTGTAACACACTATTATAGAATCATAGAATAGTTTGGGTTGGAAGGGACCTTTAAAGGCCATCTAGTCCAACCCCCCTGCCATGGGCAGGGACATCTTCAACTAGATCAGGTTGCTCAGAGCCCCGTCCAACCTGACCTTGAATGTTTTCAGGGATTGGGGCATCCACCACCTCTCGGGGCAACCTGTGCCAGTGCTCCACCACCCTCAGCGTAAAAAATTTCTTCCTTATAGCTAGTCTACATCTACCCCCCTTTAGTTTAAAGCCATTCCCCCTTGTCCTGTCACAACAGGCCCTGCTAAAAAGTTTGCTGCCATCTTTTTTATAAGTCCACTTTAAGTACTGATAGGCTGCAATAAGGTGTCCCCGAAGCCTTCTCCTCTCCAGGCTGAACAACCCCAACTCTCTCAGCCTTTCTTCATAGGAGAGGTGTTCCATCCCCCTCATCATTTTCGTGGCCCTCTTCTGGACCCACTCCAACAGGTCTGTGTCTTTCCTGTGCTGAGGGCTTCAGAGCTGGACGCAGTACTCCAGGTGGGGTCTCACCAGAGCAGAGCAGAGGGGCAGAATCACCTCCCTCGACCTGCTGGCCACGCTTCTTTTGATGCAGCCCAGGATACGATTGGCCTTCTGGGCTGCGAGCACACATTGCTGGCCCATGTCCAGCTTTTCATCCACCAGTACCCCCAAGTCCTTCTCGGCAGGGCTGATCATCCCCCAGCCTGTATTGATACTGGGGGTTGCCCTGACCCAGGTGCAGGACCTTGCACTTGGCCTTGTTGAACCTCATGAGGTTCACACAGGCCCGCTTCTCGACCTTGTCCAGGTCCCTCTGGATGGCATCCCGTCCCTCTGGCATGTCAACCACACCACTCAGCTTGGTGTCATCTGCAAACTGGCTGAGGGTGCACTCCATCCCACTGTCTATGGCATTGATGAAGACATTAAACAGTATTGGTCCCAATACAGACCCCTGCGGGATGCCACTCATCACCAACCTCCATCTGGACATCGAGCCGTTGACCACTACCCTCTGGATGCGACCATCCAACCAATTCCTCACCCACCGGACAGTCCACCCATCAAATCCATAGCTCTCCAGTTTAGAGAGAAGGATGTTGTGGGGGACCGTGTCAAAGGCCTTACAGAGGTCCAGATAGATGATATCTGTAGCCCTTCCCATGTCCACTGCTGTAGTCACTCCATCAATGAAGGCCACTAGTTTGGTCAGGCAGGACTTGCCCTTGGTGAAGCCATGCTGGCTGTCTCGAATCACCTCCCTGTCCTCCACGTGCCTTAGCATAGCTTCCAGGAGGATCTGTTCCATGATCTTCCCAGGCACAGAGGTGAGACTGACTGGCCTGTAGTTCCCCGGGTCTTCCTTTTTTCTCTTTTTAAAAATGGGGGTTGTGTTTTCCCTTTTACAGTCAGTGGGAACTTCACCAGACTGCCACGACTTCTCAATTAGCCAGGAGTATCTTAGCTAACTATAAATAAGTGCCATAAACAATCTCACCAAGGCAGCAGAGTTCTGCACAGGCTGATTCATACTTCTGCAGCTCATCAACTTCTTCACCCCACGCTCTCTCAGGTATCTCTGCAGAGCAGGTGTGATATAACCTGTTATATCAGACCTCTCCAAAATGCTGCATTGTGACGTCAGTGTTCTGGATGTCAGCAGTGACATATGAAGGTTGTAATAAATTTCTTCTTCTGACTCACCTTAACCTGGGTTATAAAAAAATTCACAAAGATGGCTGCAGCATCCACAACCTGCAGGCAGTACTGAAAGACCCTTCTCCAAGCGCACCCTGACTTACTTCAGGAAGAGAGCTGTTTAGGGGAGTGAAGGTATGGTTCAAACCAAGCTGTCCTAAAAAATCTCCTCTGAAAGAGAAAGAACTGAACTAACTGAACCCAGAAGACTACAAAAATTGTATATTATTACTATTTTAAACACCCCATGATTTTTTTCAGCCAACCTTATTTTAAGGCCCAACTCTGTTTAGGCCTTAAAATAGCAAATTGACAATAGCAATTAAATAGGAATAAAAACAGGGCAGAATTCGGTTCATCCTGATAAATGCAGAACATTAGGGCTTTCTGGGGCTCAGAAGTCATTAAGCCTGGAAATATATCATGTTCACATGCACAGAAAAATCTAGTCTACAGAGACTTTTGCTAAAATTCAGAAACAGATTCTTTCTGAGTTGAAAGCCATTTTTCCGCTAACATTAAAAAAACACACACAGTAAATCGCAGTGCCAATGCCAGATTTCTACCCTGCAGTTAACAGCGTTTGTTCTGTATTAACATCTGTCTTGATGGTTGTGTTCCTAGATCCATCTAGATCCCAGACAGCATTTCATACATTGAAACAATGAATGCCCTGTTGTAGCTGAACTTATGTTGTGTAATTACTTGTTATCCCATTCACGAATCTTTCTTTGCTGTCATGTATTTCAGGCCTGTTCAAGTGCTGGAACACCAAGCACTGCAAGAAAAAATGGCCAAGATCTGCTAGTCCAAAACTACTACTTGCTATGACTGAAGAAATCTTTGCTACTTGTTTATCTGTTTAATGTACTAACTCTCTTCTATCTTGACTGGCTATTTATTTGCATAGTCTCCCCCAGTTATCAAGTGGATCAAAGTAATTAATGGAATAAGAATATATGGCAATGAAGCCTCTCTGAAAGGGAAGAGAGAGAAATTCATTGTGGATATTAAATGTCTGAGAGGGGAAAACCAGACAGATGCATTAATTTTTATACACATTTGCCGTATATTGCTGCTGGTCACATTAGTTGTGTAAGTGTTCTTTGATAGAAGTATGCTTCTAAAGAGAGTGCTGGGAATCTTGTGCTGGTAGTTGTATTACGTGAGCGTACTGTCAGATAGAGTGACTCAGGAAGTAGCTCTTATTTTGAAAAAAAAGAAAAAAAAAAAGGAATAAATTCATGGTTTTGGTTCAGGAATTCACCTCTGGAGGCATAACACAGTGCTTAAAATAATGAGAATCCCTCCTTGGAGGTATCTCTTACCAAGAAAGAGCTATAGTCTAAAATTGCAATGCTAGAAACACTGCCCTAGAGGAAGTTATAATACAATGATGAAAGACTGAGATTCATTTCTGCAACATAAGAAAAATTCTACCATGGCTCTAAACCAATGCCATTATAAATCTAGGAACATTTGTGCCCTAAAGACAGATCCTACTACAGCACCACATACTAACACTACAACTGTGGAAATCTGGACATGACAGTAGAAATATAATATCCTGAAAAGGAGGATTTCCTCCACTGAAAGCTAATGAAGATCTGTGCCATTTAACAACGATCACTGCAACCCTCATCATCGATGTTTTGAAGGTTGCTCTGTTTCACAGTATGCTTAGTAACTGAGGCATTTCAACACCTACCACTTTATTGTGCAGTGAAGGGTGAACTTTGAGACAGTTTAGTAAGATGTGTTATCCCTTCTTTGCGGCAACTTTAGAAAACCATTCATCCTGAAGGACAATATGAAAGGCTAACTTGCTACTAGTTGCATTTGAGACTCCTCTACTAGGAGAAGGCTCTCCTCTAGAAATGATGAATGCACAGGTCAGGATGATTTACACTAGAAGTCAGCTGAGGAAGCTACCTTGATATCAGAACTAATGGTATCATTCCTTTTCTAAATTGAGATAGTATCTGCAGAAAGGCTTGACCGTAAGCAAGAACTTCATCATTTTACCACATCACATCAGTAAGTCACACTCCTTTATCGACCATCAATGGGTTCACAAAATTGAAAAGATTATTGTAGGACAGAAGTTAGCCTTTTAACAGACTCCAATTAAGTGACTCTGTATTAGAAAAATATATTACAAAAGTATAGTAATCATGTAATAGGAATAAAATTGATAGCATCCTTGTGTACCTTGATGGTGCGTCTGAAAACTTGTCCTATCAGTATCAGTTGGTCAAGAAAAAATAAATATTATCTCTTTTCCCAACCTTATCCTGTCACATCAATTCTATGAATAAAACAGAATTATATTTTAATTTTATATTAACACTATGGTGATATATGACCCAAGGTCCACAGACTTGTGAAGTGTAGTTCTCCTGACATTGGAAGATTGCTTGGGATGACTCCATATGCATTACTGTGGATGACTCTAATGAAAAGATGCAAGAGGTTATACTGAAAGGAGAATTACCAGAATAAAGAGGCTACTAGTGGTATTCCCCAGAGACTGATCTTGGGATCTGACACAAAATTAGAAGGCATTGCCAATACCAAGGACAGTGACATGAAATTTAACACTATAAGGTGCAGGTTTTTGTAGCTTCTTTTCCTATTGATTGTACATTCTTAAATTGAAAAATACAAAGACAGAAAGAAATCTAGATTATTGCTGAGACAAAGGATGGTTATGTATTACTACCTTGAGACAGCTGTGAAGAAGGTGAATGCAATTCTAAATTGGATGAAATGAAGCATTTTTATTAGGCACAAGGGAATATTAACGCTAGGAAATAAGGACATGGGAAAGACCTAATTTGGCATATTGCTATCTGGTATAGTGCTGAGTATCTTTGATCCTTATCCATGAACATAAGTGAAACAAAACTATGAAGAAGGGTTACTGTTTTAAGTATTTGTCTTCTGGAGAGAGACTGGAAGAGCTTGGCTTTGTTTAAGCTACCTAAATAAAAACACAGGGGTAGACGTGAGCACTGTGGTATCTCCTAGAGTAAATGCTGAGTGACGAATGACAGAAATATAGCAGAGACAAAAGATCAGGAGGTAGGATGGCCACACTGGTGCTCTTTGGGGTGTTACAATACAGAGACCTGACTGGCGTGTCCACTGGAGAGACACAGGCCACTGACAGTGCTAATGAACGCTCCTATTTCTCATTTGGTTTTGTTTGTGTGGGGTTTTTTATGCCACCTTAAGAATTATTGATTTAGTGTTTATAGCATGTTTTAAGTTAATTATAAAGCATAGAGAAGTACTTTGTGTAGATTCCTTCATATCGGGTAATTATGATGTGGTTGCCACTGATCAATAAGGAAATAACTCAGTGTTCCAGATGTTCTCAGCATTCTCTTCCAGTTTTCTGCTCGAAAGTTTAATTGTAATATATGTTCCATCTTTCTGGTGTGTGTTTTAAACAGCAGACATCCACAGAGTCACAGAATAGTTGAGATTGGAAAGTCAATTCAGACAGTTTTCAATCCAACAGGCTGTCCCAAGTCTAAGTAGATATCCAAATTCTAACATTTTAAGAAATATAGTTATCATTTGATAAACAAAAACTATAATTTTTTTTTAATCTTACATGCAATAATGGATCATTCTTGCTCAGCTCTGCATTTGCAATTGTACCTTCAAGGGCAATAATTGCACCTCTGGGTGTCTGAATCTTCATCAGTTTGTATGTAGTTACTTGAACTGCATCCACATGATCTCACAAAAATTAGAAAGTTTGTATATATATGAAATGTGGAACTATATTACTAATCACT
This sequence comes from Aptenodytes patagonicus, assembly GCF_965638725.1. Classification (NCBI taxonomy): domain Eukaryota; kingdom Metazoa; phylum Chordata; class Aves; order Sphenisciformes; family Spheniscidae; genus Aptenodytes; species Aptenodytes patagonicus. Next base: position 14,598,757 of record NC_134959.1, read on the forward strand.
ACTTTGATTCCTCCTCCTCCTCCTCCAGTCCATTGCTAAATATCCATGGCTAATTTATGCAACACAGACATAATGCCAAGTCATTCATTGTCTGACACAGCAGAAACACTTCCCAGACAATTACCTTAGACCATCCTCATGTAGGCAAACCCATCCAGGCCAGTATGGAGCTACACTTCCATTTTGACCTGAGTGTGTATTTGACCCCAATAACTCCCTAGTGTACATCTTATTTATATATTTATATTCTTTACTTTTTAGTTCATTCAGAGAACTCCAAGAAAATAAGAAAATGCATAGGATACTAAGGATTAGTGGTGGTGTAATTAATGAGAAACTATCAAATAGATGTGGTAATTACAATGCTCTCTGGGACAAGGTGTTTAATGGGACAATTCAAAGTACATCCAGGGTATTTAATCCCTTGGAACTCATTTTACATCAGCTTTATTACAAATGAAATGTGAAGACTTAAGCATTGGTCTTGCTTTCATTGTTCAGGAAATAGAGCTTATAATTATCTCCGTAAAGCAGGAAAGTATTTAAACACTTTGCATTCTTTGTATAGCAACAGGGTATGGTTCACAATGCAAATCCGGCAGGAGCCTAAAATACAGGCAGATCAAAAAGAAAACTGTGAAGTAATACAACAGATGTGGTAAAGTGTTATATATAAAATCTTGTGCACTTAAAAATAAATATCACTTTCCTGTCTAGGAAAAGAAAAAAAAAAAAAGAACAAACTGCCTCTTCAGTTTCAGGGAAACCAGCAGTCCTTGCCAGAAGAATAAATCAGGCAGTAGGAGACAAAAACTATTATAGATTTGCTGTGTGAAAAAGTGACCTCACTGAAATTGGCTTTAGCATTGTGGATGAATGCCTGATGGCTCGAAACAGATCTAGTTTAGTCAACCTTATCTTCTTCAATGGGAGATACTAGGAAACATACTAGTTATAAGGTCAGCACTGCAAGGTCAAAAGCATGTGTTGTCATGTCCTATGTACTGCATTTTTAAATGCAAACTAAATAAGGGAAAAATAAGGCAATATGTCACCTATTGAGCAGCTAGGGACAGTTACATAAGAAGCAAGGGAACGTAAAATGATTGATTCAGCTAATAACTGAAATCAAGACAGCATGGATTCATGCCCCAAATGCTTCACATACATAGTATTTTAGCTCCTGAAGCTGTGTTTTAGCCTGGTCTGCCTCTTAGAGCCTTTTCAACTAGCAGAAGTCATCACAGATGATTGTGTTCAATATAGTAATATCACCCATACTGCTTCGGTTCCTCTCCACTGTTATCCGCTGGACTGGCACTGTAAATCAGGCATGACCAAATTGGCTAAAGACTAATGGACCAGTTGCCAAGATACAGCTGTGTGCCTTTAGATGCTGAAGTCTGCAGAGGAAATTCTTGTTCTATTTGCTGGTAGCATCTGCATCCTTATGCTAAAAGTAGTACAACAACCCACCTAAACTAATGTCTTTCTCATTTTTAGCAATCTCCCTGCCCAGTGCCTACTGAGCCAGAGCCCAGTACACCCTTCGGACTATTACCAATTGCATTAAGAGAAAAGGAAAAGAGAAAAGGTAAAGTGAAAGAAAAGTCATGAATGGTATCCCTACTGCTCTAATAAGAGCTGGAAAACCAAAAAACTATGCCATCATGTTGAGGAAAGGAGGGGAGAGAAAACAAGTTACTTCAATCACATGATGCAAAGTTTAATGAAGGCGACAAAACATGGTATAACAGAAAACATATATACTATTTGGGAGAAAACTTTGCTCTGTCCTTATTGACAGAAATCTGCACCTACTTTGGCATAATGGAATTCTCTTTGACAGCTACAATGTCCTCACACTAAAACCTCCACCATTTGGAGAGGCTGGGTGCATCTAACAGATGCATCTCTGTTAAAAGTATTCATTAGAGGAGTTTCATCTGGCAACATATGGCTTTGACAATGCCCTAGGAAGCATGGTTGGAACAGTAATTTCCTTTTTCCAGTTTTCCTCTAACTTGGGCAGGTATTTGCAGAAGATTGCAGAGAAGTGCCAGTTGAAGGTTCAGGGCCCAGGGGCTGGACAATGAACACAATTTGTGAAGGATGCAGAGAATCATTGCCCAGTGCTGGTCTTCAGAGACATACTGCATAAAGAAGCAGTTCTTGTATAAAAACACAATTCCATGCCTTAAATGGCATGCATACGGACATGGCTTTTCCCAAGGTCTTGCTTCCTTTCCAGGTGCGGAGCAGCCCATGCTACCTTACATCTGGTAAAAGAACTGCTGCACAAGTGCAGTTAAAATGTGCATCTTCTTGTTCTGCAATGCCCAGTTCTGTACTGCTTGTGCTATGAGTCTACTCAGATTCATACAGTGTGGCAGAATCACTCGGACAATACATGATTTATCTGCACAGAGGTACAAGAGCCCCTTTTTTCAGAACCTTCAAAATCCTAAAGCATTCCCTTCTGCAAACAACGTATATGATCTCAGACTTCCCAGGTACACAGCTTGTGCAGTGAATTTGCTCAGAACAGGTTACTCTACTTTCCCTTGTCTTTCTTGAAGGTTTACAAAGAGAAAGGGGTATCTGAAATTTGAGGACAGCACTTGTGGAAACATGAGCAGTAGAAAAAAGCTGAACATGCTTCAGTGAATTTTTATGTGTCATGTTACCTACATGACTTTGCTGGAATTCTAAGCTAAGGCCACCCCAAGGACTTGTCACTGCCTGTTACGAAGGAAAAGGCAAACTGAATCACAACACAGGAGAACAGAAAAATGCTAAAAAGAAACCAATCTAGCAGAAATTCAGTCAGCCATCCTCCTCTAAAAATTACCGTTGTTGAATTCTGTGAGGCCAGACATGCACACTAGCCTCAGGCTTGACAATCTGTCAGACAACAATGCTAGTCTCCCATGCCGTTTTGCATTTGGATATGAAATAAATCATGAAATTGTTCTTCAGGCCTGAAAAAGCTATTAGTGTTCTAAAGCTTCTAAAAGGCAGAGTCCATTAATGATAACATTTGTCTGGGAAAAAGCAAATGGATAGGTACTGGGCTTCAGGGAAGAATTGCATTCCAGAAACACTAAAGTGCATTGGAAACTCTCCTGCACTGAGCTCTTGGTGTATAATCAAAAGCTTGACTTCTCAGCTCTTGTGGTACCTTCCATCTTCAAAACAACTTATAAGAACTACCCAATCCTTACAGCATCACAGTGAAGTACCGTTATCTCCATGTCCCAATGAAATTGAGTTGGCTCACTCAGAGGTCTGACTCAGAGTCAGTTATGAGACTGTAATCCCTGGGTCTCAGTGCCACCTTCCCACTGGCAAGAACATGCTTCTCTCCTGGTTGAACTTGGCTGTTTAACAAGACTTAGATCTTTGGAAAATATTTCTTGGTGATAACATGAACAGGTTACTTCGAAGAGTAAGTAAGAAAAGTAAGAGGAGAAAGAAATTTATTAAGTAGGAGAACATAAACAATTTATTTAGTAACTAATCCTACCTCCTTTTTGATAGAGTGGCTGAAAGGTTCCCCAAAATAAAACAACCTGATGCTAAAACCTTGCTTTCTTGTTTGAAGACTTTGTTTCCCTGGACTACTTCCAGAAGACCAAGCCAGCAGGCAGAATATCAGTACTGCACAGGAACAACAGTGAATGTAGCCTGAAAAGCAAACTGCAAAGTGAAATGTGACTTTGTATTAATGTTGGGTCTGTTCCTTTAGGGTCTAAATGGTTCTTTATTTTCTCGAACACCACTGACAACATATATGCGTACCATCTACCACCACCACCAGATTTGAAGAAAATAAATTCACGAACGTAAACATGGTTTTGAGCATGACAAGACCAGAGTTGTGAAAATATTTTGCATTCATTTTGAATGAGCAAAAATATTTTTGAAACACTGCACCTATAGACCAGCACCAAAGAAAGCAGCTGCTCCTAAGCAGAATGCAGAAATCTCTGCACAAACTGTGAAAGGAAATGTTTGGATGTAAGTGCAATACTATTTCCCAAAAAGAAGTTCTATACATTTCCTTATAGAAAAGACAGAGATTCTTCATCTGAAATGTTTTGTACACAATCCCTTTAAATGGACACTATTTACCCATTAGATGCCAAAACATTTACTTAAACCAAAATCCATTTTTTTAATGTTCCTTCTCATTATTGTGTCATCTGTTGTTACAGAGCAAAGCCTTCATTATATAACATTGTATAGTACTACCTTTAGAAAGGTCTAAAATGGACAGAAAATAACCTACTGAAAAATATCTTCAAAATAACTTCTTTTTCAGTCAGTTTTCCTGTAACTTCTCTCAGGCTATCAAAAAGATGCTATGTTATCAATGTTCATATGTTGTCAATCATAAATTACGTCTTCTTGCTTTCTTGTTTTAAATTAACAAACATTTTAAAAGACAGATAAATATAATTAATTGAAATGTTTGATACTTTATGAATTTTCTAGATGCCTTTTTCAGTCCGTATTTTTTGCACTAACTTTTCTGAAGTTATTTCTTCTTTCCTCAACTAGAAGAGATTTGGACATCGAATCCAAAAGGACCCGTGCTGTATCAGAAGAATATCGTGGTTTAAAACCCCGTAGCTGCAACTAAGGAAATGCCAGGAATGGCATAACCTACTTCTTTATGTCCCATTCTTCTTCTCTTTCCTATGGCCTGGCTTCTCTCCGTACCCTCCACTGCTTCTATGAGCCCTGCAACCCAGTCCAAGCCCGCTCCTTTTCAGCACTATTTCTCTTCTCACCTCCTTCATGTCCTGCTAGTATTTCCTTCCACAAGATACTTGGGTTACCCATTCAGCACTGTCATCTGTCTTGTTGCCCATCAAGCACTTCAGGTTTCTGTTCTTACCTGCCCTTTCCTTCACCAACAGCTTACTGTCTGTTTATCTTCTCTTGCCATTCCTTCACATTACACTCAGGCAGTTCTCTCCTGTTTTCTCCAGACTGTCAGCACAGGACAGACACTCTGTCTACTCTCAGGTGCTGTGCCAGGCAATAAATTTGGATACAGCAACAAAGAGCTGCTTTTCTGTTAACTTCCTCCTACATGTTGGAGCATGTTTATTGTCTCCCAGTCCTGGGATGGTATAGATGCAAACCCATCAGCAGGACTGGTGCTAATCATATTCAGTTAAGACAAAATCTTCAGAGAATCTAGGTGACAGTTGTTAACAAACTTGTATGGATCATGTATAGAATATGTCAGAAGCTTACAGCTTGTCTAAATTCTTCAGAGAGACTTCAAAGGACATATCCCTCCTTGTAGACTTTACTTTCCTCTGACTCAAAATTGCTTTTCAGGAAAAATGGTTTGCTGTCTTCAGGAGTTCTTTTTTTGGGATGTATGGATAAAAGTCAGGTCTATTTCAGACCAATACTTACAATTTTGGTAAACTTACAAACATGTCTATGTATCATGGAGACTGCTGGGTAAGCTTCACTCTCACCATTCTACATCAGTTGCTTTCAACTGGATGTATTTTTGCCCATCCACCACATGCTTCACTTCACATGACTTGACAGTTCTGTGCTTTTTCAAAAGGGATCAGGTCAGACAGGCTCTTATTGATGTTGCAATGCCTTATCAGCCCTGGGAGTATGAAGATCTTATTCACCCAGAGCTAAACCTCAAAAGAAGAATCTAAGCGCACCAAAATCTCACTTTGAGAAATACAGAAACTAGAAAAAGGAGTAAGCATCGTCTCCTGCATCCACCAGTTCAAGCACGTCTTTCTAATCGTTCAAATGCAAGCCATAAAATACCACATTAGAAGTCAGAACAGTATCAGCACCCCCCACCCCGTACGCCCGACACCATGCAAATACATAGGCAATGCAGACATGCCTATCATTTATATACAGTCTCTAGAGGCTCCAGGAGTCTGGATCTGCTCATCAGAAGCAGATTTATTGGACTGCGACTATGTGCTCTGCACAGTAATAACCAATGAATCTTGTGTTGGATTGATTAAAATTGTAATTGTACAATCTCTGTGATCCAAAGAACAAGGAGTCATTTTTCACAGTGAAACACTTAGCAATTGGACAGACTCAAACTGTCTGCCTCACAGCATTTGTAGCTGTTCTTTACATTGCCACATAAATCAAAGGCACATATTTTGACCCTCCCACACATAATGCAGCCAAATAGGAAGCAACACGACAAAAAGAACATTGCGTTTGAATTTAGAACAGCTTTTCAGAAAGAAAAACAGTAGTGGATATAAAACCCTTACCTTTTCACAAGATTTGATATGATCATAATAAAAAAAACAAAAAATACACAATTAACAATTAGGTTGCTTAAACTATACCAATATTCCAGTTTTACTACTACATATAAAGGGGAAGAGAGAGGGGAAATGCAGACATAGAAATAGCTAGCAAAATGATCAGGTTCATTTCAAAATTAGAATGGGGAGGTGGGGGGAGTGGGGAAAAAGACCTGAATTACCCTGACTTATTTGTTTCTATTTCCATAAAAGCTGTTCATAAGACCAAAAATTGAAAATCCTTGCTTTCCATGTCTAATAAGGTTTTCAGGCAATCAAAATCACAGCGGTTTTTAAAGTGAGTTTAGAGTCTGGTTTGTCATCCATTATGCTTATGGAGAAACATAAACCATATATGCAAATAACCTGTGAAATACCAAAACTTCTACTAGACCTCTTCAGGAATTCTACTATAGCTCATGGGCTGAGAATTGGCTGTCAATTTACATTGCTACTGCTCAGAAAAATTCTCCACCATAGTAGCAAAACTGCAAGTATTTACCTTAGAGTGACATCCCCCCCCCAAAAAAAAAAAAGTGAAAGAGGTAAAAAAGCACAGACGCTCAGAATAAACAACCATATTTCCAGCAGTCAGGTTTTCTTAGGAGACTGCTCAGGCAGCTACTGTGACATCTAGTAAATCTAGGTTGATAAGGAACTGAAGCCAGAGCAGAGCTCAGAGACAAAGCCTAGCACAGAACGACTCACCAAGGGGACTGCTATTGCCCAAGACTCTTAAATCTGGTTGTTTAAACTCATGTGTTATGCAGTTAATGAGTTACCTTGGTATCACATTATTGATTCTGAGCTCTAAACTATCTATTTGCAATTCAAAGAGCCGCACAGAGAAGAGATTAGAGACACATTAGTGACACCTGTGGAACGCAGCTTAGCTGCCCACCAGCGCACCCCTGCTGTATGTATGACACAGATCACGCTAAGACTCCAAATGCCAGTTTGTGCCACAAACTATGTTAAAATGATGTCAGCATATGGGCAAACAAAAATAAGGAGCTTAAGATGGAAAGCATCTATGCGTTTCAAGTTCATATACACTGCTAGTAATTGCAACTTCTGTTGCTGTCTTCAGCAGCTACATCTGGTGCTCAGGTGACACCTACAAACTGAGCCATTGCCATCAGTTTATTCACATTCTGTGGAATCACTTGCACTAGGCATCACAGTCCTTGATTTTGAGTCATCCTTAGCAAAGTCATTTGCACAGCTCCCCACAGCTCTTATCTGAAGTGATAAGAGAGCAAATAAAAATTGTATCCTGCTTACCACAACTAATATATTTACAGCAGGTGATGCCACAGTTGTATCCAATTAGTGACAGTACAAACATATTTTCCAGTGAAAAACAGAGTGGCTATATTAAATCACTTCCTCTATATCACATTATTTGTTTAGATTTAGACACAAATGAATGGAAGCCAGTAGTATTTTTCACAGCCTGATAAATCAGAAGTGCATTCACAGAGATTTGACCATTCAGAAGCACAAAACTGAGACCCAACAAAGCAAATTATTTTACCTAATCTGCGATATAAGATCACAAAATATACCTTTTATCCACCCATAAAAATTTCAGGGGGCACATGATCAGTGTAACTACTTACCTGCAGCTAAGGTAGAGTCGGCCAAGTCATCCAGTATGTTAGTGAGAGAAACCCATGCACAGCTTCTGCCCAAGAGCCTATAGGAGTATCTGTTACCGTGTCAGACCTCAGTCTCTAATACTTCAGTTGTCAAGGTCAACATATTTCAAACTCTTTAGAAATGGTGAGGGAAGGAATCATCATGGCCCACAGCATCCCAGAATGTTCCTTTTTCTTCAGAAGGCTGCAGAACCACTGCTTTTACTTAGAAAAGTTGTAGCAGGATGACAAGTCAGGCCTCAGAGCAAAATCAAGACTTTAAACTCGACCTTGACACCAACAGATTCTGAAGTATAAAAACGCTGTGTTCAAAAGCCTCTCCTACGGGGTTTACTATTTTCTGCACCTGAACCCAAGTGGTTTGAAGATACAGTTCAATTTTTCATTTCTCTTAAGAGTCCTTCCATGTAGTGGAAGAGCAGAGCTACCGCATTGCTAAATCACTGAATCAATGTCAAGGTCATGTGTTTATTTGATAATCTCTAATAGGCTGTAAAAAACATTTCTTGAGATAAATGTATCACCATGACTGGGGTTCTGTACCTTTTTGTCACAGATGATAGCTATTTCAGAAGAAACAGAAACCAAGGCATACCTAGCTTTTTAAAAATTTGTATTAGTGATCTGTTTTCTTCATTTGAAGCCTCCTCCTGTTAAGTTACTGAGTGTTAGGATCAGAATTACCCTACCTGGGGGAGATGAACAAAGTTCCTTCCAAACAGCTCCTGGCATTTGCTGGTAACTTTCTTTGCCGAAGTGACACAAAGAAACCCCTGTTCCAGGAGTCCATTCCTAGGGCAGTCAGCAGGGCTGGACTGGGGGGCTGTCAAGGGCTGGCTGTCCTATAGGTTACCATAAGGTAAGGACACTCTGTATTTACAACATAAAGCAACTGGCTATGAAAAATTATAACCAGCCAAACAGGCGTTTGTTTTTCCTTATAAATATGTAGGAGCTGTTATGTTTCCATTTACTGTTTCAGCTAATGGCCATAGGAATTTTGCCAATTTGCTATGTCAGGTATGTCACTGCTCATTTGACTTTCCTATCCAGGCTTTTCCTAGTAATGCTCACCAGAAATATGCTAAAAACCATTAAACAAACCCTAGATCCTTTATCATCTGTTGCAATTAGAAGAATTTTCTGAGATCAGATTGTTATGACAAAATGTTTATTAATATATAAACTATTTTATAGGTGAATGATCAGTAATTCAACATACACAAATGGACCACTAGAAGAAGCTGCTATGAGTTTGTACCAGCATTCAGCTGACATTCACCGCTGTCCTACAGTACTGCTCGCTACAGTCAACTTCTGGCTATACTTTCACCTCCTCTTTCTGAGAGCAACTTGAGAACAGAATAAACATCAATAAAAATAAAACCTAGTTTAACAGGAGAGGAAAAATATGATAATAAGAAATGCCATCTAGCACTCTCCTCTTCTGTGCAGCCCTGGAAGGCTGCATTAGGAATGAAGCTCCCGGGGACAGATGCCTTCAGTCTTGCAGAACACTAGTTTTGTTAGCAAATCACCACCACCAGTGTCCCCTTATAGTGAAAAGCTTTCCATGCAACAGCGGAGGGAAAAACTAACATTTAGGAAAGCCAGTCACATACAGGGCATTGTGGCATTCCAGAGGCTTATCCCAGAATGACTCCCAAACAGTTATCTGCACAGGTCCAGCCCTCTAAGTCCCATTCTCTGGAACTACATAGTACAGATAAGAAATGTGGCTGCAGCTGGACTTTCCATGTAAGTCTTTTCTTTTTCCTTGTTCTTTTTTTTTTTTTTTTCCACTCAAGAGAAAGGCAAGTGAGTCCTAAACTACTGGCAAGAATCTGTGAGAGGAAACAAACCGCAATGCAATTTATAGCAAGTATCGATCACTTGGTTGAATGTCCAGGAAGTCAGTCTGTGCTCAATCTTCCCTAATGTATGCTTAAATACTATACACTAACTAAGAGGGACAGCAGAGCTCTGATGGCCCATCTATACCAAGTGTCATTTAATGGTGCACATACCTGAGCGATCTTTAAATGAGCCGCAGCGGCCAAGCCCTCAGCAGCAACCAGCTGTCTGAACACTTGATTCCTGGTTGAATTTTGCAGCCCATCCTGAACTCTATGTTGGTTTTCTGTAGCAAGCTTAAGGTGTATGTATAGATGGGCAAATGTGTACAGATGTACACAGTGTATGTGCCTGCTTATCCTGAAGCAACTTGTATTGGGTGCCCGTGCCCAGGCGCTGGCAGCGGGGGCTGCGGGGGGCTCTGTGGGGAGAGGCCGGGGCTGCCCCGGGCTGGACAGGGCCGGTTCCAGCCGGTTCTGCAGCCGCCCCAGCGCAGGGCACGGCTGAGCCCGTCAGCGACGCTGGTGGTGCCTCTGTGGAGGCGTCTTTGAGAAAGGGCAAAACGCTGCCCGGCAGCGAGGGGGAAGTGTGAGGAAAAGTGTGAGGAACAGCCCTGCGAGCACCGAGGTCAGGGGAGAAGGGTGTGGAGGAGGTGCACCAGGCGCTGGAGCAGGGATTCCCCTGCAGCCTGTGGGGAGACCACGGGGGGAGCAGATACCCACGCTGCAGCCCATGGAGGGCCCCACGTTGGAGGAGATGGACTTTTCCCGAAGGAACTGTGGCCTGTGGAGAGTACCCACACTGAAGCGGGGAAAAAGTGTGAGGACGGGGGAGCAGCAGAGAGGAACTGTTATTGACTGACCACAACCCGCCATTCCCCATCCCCTGCCCTGGCTGGGGCTGGGGGTAGAGAATCACCCCAGGTATCGTCTGTACATTCTGTTGTCATTTCCCATATCCATTGCTTTCAGAGAAAGAAGTAGACAATTCTCACAGTAAAAAAACTGAGCCTACAAACGAAGTCTAGATAACAGGTCATACAAATCATCAATTCCTGTAAAACCACACCTCCCTTTACAGGCAAATACAGTCAATGAAATTATGATAAGTATCGTCTTCTATCTAACTTACGTTTAATTACTTCAAGAGGCTGAATAAATTTGAAGGAGGATTAGATCTCTAAAATACACTTCTTTCATAGAAGTTTCTTCACCACTAAAAAATTCCTTAGTTTTCCTGCGTGATATAGGCATACACATATACACATACTCCAGCCTACAATAAAATGAAACATAAATTAAACTCTGAAGTTGTACAGAATATGCAAAACATACATTCTATCTCTAGCTGTTCATTAAATTTTATTGCCAAAATGATTTTTGCAATAGCCTTCAAGTTTTGACACAAGAAACTAATCTTAGATTTTCTAAATCTTCTGATTCACATGCTAGTTAAAGTGAATGCCCTTGCTAAATGTGTAGTAGCCAAAATATATCTGATCATGCTGAAATCTCCCACTCATAGCACAGCCCCTTCAGGCCACTGTATTTCAAGGATCAGTTTTGGCTATTCTGGATCAGTGCTGGCAGCATTTCTTTGAAATCCACATTTGCCACTTCCCACTTAGGGCAAAAGCAACAGCATTATTCTTCTGGACTGCATTCTGATACATTATATTTTGCTTGAAACTACTGGGTAATACAAAGCAATGACTGCTTTGCTGTTTTCACAATACTGTCTTACAAGTCAGGGATGCTATGACAAGCTGGGTCATATTTCCAAAAAGCTTCCCAATGCACCGTATAAGTTATGAAATTATGTGCATTCTAAACTATTTTGGCATAAAAATATACATTTAAATTCATTAAGCAGAAGGGTGGATAAACTTACTGAATTTCAATATAAGCATTTGTTCAAATAATTTTTAACACCTGATGGAAATTCAATCTTTAATGGCCATAAGACAGGCCGCCCACAAAACTTTCTCCATATATTAAAGCACTTTGGAAAGGTACTAGAGAAAGAGCACTGTTGGGAGGAGGAGAGTGAGACAGTGTGAAGTATGAGGTGGTTCAGTGCTGGGCACTCTGCCCTTGAGTCAGCATCAATACCGACACAGAGCCAGTGGCACCACCGTGGTGGACAAAATGCAAACATCAGGTCAGAGCCACCAATGCATAATTATCATATATCCCACAGGCACGGCTAACTGTACCCTTTGGAGTAATTACATCTTACCGACTGAGAATACCCACCAGTAGATTAAATTGGATAGAATATGCCCCTCATTCCACCCCGTTAGTGTGTAATATGGCCTCGCCTGATTAGCAGATGTTTTATTCTGGCCAGAGGTAGCTTATTACTGTATAAAAGCAATTTTGTAACTTAAGTCGTGTATATTTCTACCCTAAAACAATAAACTACGAGAGGTGAGGAGAAAAGAGAGTGTGATCATGAAATATTTCACACATAACAAAACCACATATGTAAAAAAGTATTTGTGATGTGCAAAACCAGGAAAGGTTTTATACACGTAGAATATCATTACTATTGCCTGTATGTACTAGAATTTGACTGTTTCACTTCTAGAAGTCAAGGACAATAGTTAATTTGTACAAAGTAGATAAATGAGGTGGAAACTAATCAGAAGAGGTTTGTTTATCTGTTCTTTGATGATATATTACACTGCAATAATAAGACAGTAACTGTGTGTTCTATCTGGCTGAGAATAACTTCCAACATCATTTCTCATTTTTACATAATCTGAAAGCACCTCCCGGTCTTTGAAGTTCAGCAAAATTCAAAAACAGTAATTAAGCCCAGCCAACTGGTAGCAGGGGATTTTAACAAGAGAAGTAACAACATTAAATTCCACCAAGTCTGTAATATGTTACTTCTCTCAACTGACTTGTCTGCATGTCATCTCCTGTCTCCTCTGAATTTAATGGTCACAAGTACCAGATTGCATTAAAATGGTAATTTTTCTTTGTACTGGGCAACTCCAAATGTGCATATGGTTTTAATTGCATTTTGATTTTTTTAAAAATGTGAAAATACTCTTTGTCTTCTGTTAGTACATTGTATTACAATGCAAGAAAACAATTATTTCAGAACACAAGTAATATCATACTTTGATTTAAAAGTCTGTATGGCTAAACATGCCCTTAACAATCCACTACAACCTGCATGCTTGCTGGGAGATGGGAGGATGGGGAAGGTTTTTAAAAGAAAATTTGCTGTCTTATGCTGAAAATCCAGAGGTTTACCAAAGAGCTGATGTGGTTCAGCAGACAACACAAGTTCCAGATCAAAGACAACTAAGAAAATTACATAGTTCACAACTCCAGTTTACTTGTCCAAAGGCAAGGGCCTCTCCTTCCCTCCCTTCTGACACAAAAGTGTGTTATGCTTGTTTTTTCTAGGACTCACAACAGTAGATCTGCCTTTGCCCTCCAAAGGCCAAGACCTCCAGAACTGGAGCAGTGTGACAGAACACACAGTGCTTCATTTTTTCCCCCCATTATAAAACACGGCTATTTCGTTTCCCTTAAAGATGCCAATTACAAGCTGCTTATTTAAAAAAATAATTTACAGCTGGAGGAAGTTGATGAGAAGATACTATTTCTGACAGCAGATTTATCAACAGAGAAAATGATAAAATAAATGAAGAGGGGGAAGAAGTCTATTTAAGCAAGTCAAAGAGACTAGATAGAAAAAAATAAATTTATGTTGTGGTAAGTGGTAGGAATGTGATTTAACAGAATTTATAAACCATACATATGGTCTTTCACAAACACATAAATGCAAGTAGAGGTCTAATACAATCTTATTTCCTTCCCTGCCATCTCACTTTTATAAATGTAAAAAACACTGACAGACAAGTAAAAATAATGCATTACTTCAAGAGTCTTTAAAAGAAAAGAAACTGAATTATTGTTATGCAGTAATATTTATATCGTCTGCCAGTGGGCTATATCTCCTTTTTGTAAAACATACATAAATCTTCAAAGAAAGAAGCATATTAGAGCCCTGCCTGCCACAGTGAGCAGCTGTTTCTGGAGTAAGTCACATAAGCAGCCATAAGCAGCCATGGATTCACCTTGGGCTTTCAGGAAGGCACAGAAAGCCACCAAAATATCTCACTATAGAAAGAAAGAGTTTCATTCTGGTAGGCCACAGTTCAATTTTGCAGATTCTTGCAAAATCAGAATTGCTGATTATTTTAGATATCCTGTAAATGTTTTGCTTTAGAATATGATGTGGTAAATGCATGGGATTTGAACGACATGAAGAATCACCTACACTATGTGAACTGAGTTTTTTCATATATGCTAATAGCCAGCTGCAATCCTAAACTGAATAAAGATTAACTGCACTTACATCTTAGGCTGAGCAAAGGGCACGTGTATTTTGGAAAATCAGATTTTTAAAAGCAGATATGTAACATACTGTTAACGGATCACATGCCAAAAATGAGGAACACAGAGTCCAGCTACTGACGAAACTATCAGGATATAAAAATTCTTTTCAAGGCAACAACAGATTATTTCTATAAGTTTACGAAGAAGTCACACAAGGCTGAACTTCTAAAAATGGTGAATCTATTTCTTATTTTGCTGGGGTTTTTTAATTTCTTTATCTGCAGCACAGCTTAGCTTCCCCCAAAAAAACACATGGGGGGTCTGTTCCTAATGTTTCAATTTCTTCTGTTTTTCTGAAGAGAAAAGCATGACAGCCCATGCTTACCTCACAGCAGTGATGGCTGGAGTGGTTCATGAGAATGCTGTTTCCAGTCAATTTTAACCTAAGTGGCAAGTTCTTCAGGGTGCCTTAGTCATTCACAAATAATCCGAAGTGTCAGATGGGGAGGGATTCTCTCCTGCAAGACTAGAGCTATATAATGAAAATGCTGACAGTCTTTTAATTATCAGTGGCACAAGCAGGTGCTACTATAATAAATCTCTCTTTCCTAAACACAGATGAATCAAAAAACTAATTAGTAGCTTCATCAAAGCTCTCTAGGATCAAAGCTGGTCAAAAAGATTATATAGGAAATGCTACTCCAACAGAGCTTAAAATGAAGACAGTCATTTGGGTATACTTAAACACCCCACACTGGTAGCCAAATGAGAATGCACTACGATATTCTGCTGACATAGAAAGATACCACGTAACATTACATTATGGAAACATACATACACATTATAGTTTTTCTTTTTTTCATTTCCTTATTTTTTAAGGAAAACACGAAGTGCATTGAATAGGATAAATGAATGGCACAAAACCCTGTAACAATTACAATGATGATTATACAACATTAAAAGATCTTTTCAGTCTACACTTTATAGTAAAATCAAGAAAATGGACATTGAACATTGGTAATCTGGCAAAACAATGGCTCTGGATATCTATTTCTATCTCCCTCTTACACGAGTGGCAATGATGCACTGTAAGATCATAAACCAAGGCAGTCTATTCAGATAGCAATTACAAGCTCTAATAAGGAACAGCAAATCAGCAAAAGCCCAAAGATAGAAATATATCCATGTAAAATATTTGAATGATTCTGAGCATGTTAACTATAAAATATTAGAACATGTTTGTTGCCATGCTAGAAACAT
Organism: Aptenodytes patagonicus; assembly: GCF_965638725.1. Lineage (NCBI taxonomy): Eukaryota > Metazoa > Chordata > Aves > Sphenisciformes > Spheniscidae > Aptenodytes > Aptenodytes patagonicus. Next base: position 14,614,219 of record NC_134959.1, read on the forward strand.
GAAAAAGACATTCATCTTAGAAATTCACCTTTATATGTGCCATTGAGAAAGGATGCTTTTCTGACCGAAATGCAGTATCATCAGTGGAATTCTGTAATACACACACTATGTAGAGCTATAAAGCTCGGATACCCTATTAAATGGTAACATACATCTCTAGGCTTGAGTAAACCAGTCTAAAATACTGCCAAAAATATTATTTCACATTTATTTAAAGAGTGTTGTTCACTTCAAATGACTGGAAACAATTACAAGTATCTTCCAGTCTTTCATTAATATCATGAAGATAAAACAAATGCATACTCTGTACACACGCAAAACAGAAGAAATCACACTTCTGAAAGAAAAATTAACAGAAAGAGTCACAAACCCCATATAGTTAGATAAATAAAATATTACAACAGGGTTTCTGTGACATGGAGATAAAACATTAATGAGGAGATTTCAAAAACCCGAATGACATTATGTTGTCAATGGGAGTTGAGTGCCAGCCTGTCCCTTCGTGACTTCAAAAGCCTCGCCATAAAGCACTGGATAATCACTGCAATAAGGAAACCTTTAGTATTGTCTAAGTAGCTGTAGGAAAGTATGTGGAAAATACAGTTATAAAACAATGCTGATCCGATACAGAACAACAAAAAAGCAATTCCCCTTGAATATAAAATGCACTAGACTAAGAATTGAAACATTTTGCAAGTCCTATTAAACCATAAATTGCAAAATCAGTATGTACTGTGATCTACACAAGAAATTGCTGAAGATGTTACAGTATGAAATTCAGTTCCTCTATAGGAATGCTTTTGAAAGCATTTGTGTATCATTTTCTAATTACAGATTTCCAAATGAGTTAAATTATTCTCCTAACTGCAAAGAAAGAATAGGTAAAATTTATCTCAGCTGAAGTCCTGATTGAGTTATAGAGTTTTGTGGCACTTCATTCCTTGATGCCTGCTCAAGCTATCCAATAATACAAATACAACAAAGCCCAGGAAGAGCAACACCAACACATTGTTTGGATCCGGCAAGTTCAGTGAAATTCCATTTCTTCTTCTGGTGATTCAATCTTCTTTCTTTTCTTTCATAAGAACTGCTGTACTTCCAAACTTTCTTACTTGAATTATGTTTCCAAGTGCACACGTTGTAAAAAGTTACTTTTCACTTTTGGAGTAAGATATTGAATTCTCACTCATCACATACCGAGCGAGCAATAGAAAAAGTAAAACCTGGACAACTATGGATTTTTGTCAGGTGAATGGTTTTTTGGAGGCTGAAAAGGTACAATGGCATCTGAAACAAGAACATCTGTTACATTCTCCCATGAAGCTAGATAAGAAGAATGATGAAGCAACAGCATACGGAATACTCATGAAAGTTACTTTTAGTTCGGCATTTACATACAATGTTTACACAAAAGCAGGGTATCGCCAGAGATGAGTTTGGTTTTGTGAAATGAAACCACAAAGCAAGACATTTTAGGTCCACATTATGAGTTCAGATACAGTATCTGGGCATTGGTCAAGCAAAACAAACTCACCTTCAATAAGAGGTTCCTTTTCTATCTTTTTCCCAGGGTACATTTCACAGGAGTAGCATCTAAGAACAGCAGGAGTAATTAAGGTCCTAAAGGATGCTGTAACACCTGCCACTAAGTGATACATTTAGAACTTTTGTTATATTGCAAGATAAATGGATTCTCGCAATTTTTTCTTGGTTGGTGTGTAGAGGAAGGAAGATACTCATTCCTTATAACGATAAATGAAAATTTACTGAAAATCTTTTAATATCACAAGAGTAATTAATTTCAGTACACATACCATCAAAAGCCAGCCTCCTAAGAGAACAGTCATTTTCCAAGTAAACACGACCTACTACAAATTTCTACCCTTTTCCAGAGCAGATGCTTTTTTTCCTGATCCTCTGTGGTAAACATTTCACTTAAACTTTAAAATACAACTGTACTTCCAGGCACAAAACTATTTGTCCATACTGTAGTGACAAAGCTTTTAGATTTATGTTAAACAAATAATTAAATTGCCTTTTTTTTAAAAAAAAATAGATTTTGTATTACACAAACATTCCCTGTATGGTTCCATCCCTGTCAAAGATTTAGAGTAAGTTATGCAAGCCTGCCTATCCAAGAACTCCTTCAATTCTTTCAGTATCTAAGCACTAACAATGGTCAGGCATGATTAAGCCACCATTCTTAATGATCAAATGGGATTTTCTCTGTGTGAGGTTTACACCTGGTCTGTTTTTCTGTACACATATTAATCAGCTATGGTCATCGTCTAAGCCTAAAATATAGAAAAGATGAAAATTGCCATAATCTGGGCTTGCATAGCTTTCTGTGATTCTAGGGCTGACGTAAATGCAGTATGCAGGACAAACAGCTGAGATGAAAACAAGCCTGACATATTTATTCCATTTCACTTCCTGCTTTTCCTTTTGTTGGACTCAGAGTATTTTCAAAACAGCAAATAGGATAATTAAATAGGATGAGAGAAGCTGTAAAAGGTGATACCAGCGAACGAGAGCACAGGTAGAAAAAGGAATCAAAAGGAGAACATGAGAGATGAAATCCAGAAAAATAAAATGAAACTGCCATTCCAAAACAAAACATGGGGTGTCCTGGGGCTGATGGCATATTAACTGGGTTATGGTTAAGTTGTATCCTGAACTCATGTTTTCTCAGTTTGTGTAGAATCCAAACCTAGACTGAGGCACAGCTTCTCTGGTTATGCATGAACACCAGCTGAGCTTATCTCCATGGATGGGTGTGCTGGTTTTGGCTGGGGTAGAGTTAATTTTCTCCACAGTAGCTAGCATGGGGCTCTGTTTTGGATTTGTGCTGGAAACAGTGTTGGTAATAGAGGGATGTTTCAGTTACTGCTGAGCAGTGCTTACACAGAGTCGAGGCCTTTTCTGCCTCTCACACCACCCCACCAGCGAGCAGGCTGGGGGTGCACAAGGAGCTGGGAGGGGACACAGCTGGGACAGCCGACCCCAACTGACCAAAGGGATATCCCACACCATATGATGTCATGCTCAGCATATAAAGCTGGAGGAAGAAGGAGGAAGCAGGGGACGTTCGGAGTGATGGTGTTTGTCTTCCCAAGTCACCGTTACGTGTGATGGAGCCCTGCTTTCCTGGAGATGGCTGAACACCTGCCTGCCGATGGGAAGGAGTGAATGGATTCCTTGTTTTGCTTTGCTTGTGTGTGCAGCTTTTGCTTTCCCTGTTAAACTGTCTTGATCTCAACCCACGAGTTTTCTCACTTTTACCCTTCCGATTCTCTCCCCCATCCCGCTGCAGGGGGAGTGAGCGAGCGGCTGTGTGGGGCATAGTTGCCGGCTGGGGTTAAACCATGACAATGGGAAATTCAACTAATCTTTTACCAATGTGCATTTTCTGAAGTCTATAGGAATTAGCTGCTGCTAATCGTACTTCCAAGTTGCCAGGCCAGACAAAATTCACATCAGTCACCTGCTGTCTTTTGGTTGCTGCCATACCAAGTAAATACCTTCTAGCACCCCATGGTGCTGCTGGGACATAACTGTGCTGCTCAGTATTTTTGAGACTTCCATACTTCATCAAACACAGCTGAAACCGGTCTGCAAGAAGAGCTATCCATGGAGGAAAAAAAGGAAGGACACAGACAGCATTGTTTAATTATGTTCAGGCAGAAATATTTCTAGATTTACTGTAAAAGTAATAAAGACTACACTTCCACATAAATCTTGAACTGCACAGTTTATTTTTTTAAACAATTTAGCATATATATGCACAATGTGAACAAAGATGTAGACATCTGATCACATACATGTTTTTAAAACTAACTGAAATTCATACATTAATAACACTTTCAGTGGGGTATTGCTAACTCAAAATCCATCTGTGGTATTCAAAATACTTTCAGGTTCTCTGAAACTCTTTATTAACCATCTATTTAGCAGTACTGAACTGGTGCAGAATCAATTTGGGGTACATCTCCCCTTGTGTGGAGACTGAAACAGGACCACTGCAGAATTCCACAGGCAACAGTCATAATCATTAAGGGCAAGCCATTTTTAGATCATTAAGAGAGAGAGATCACTGCTACATGATTTAGAGAGGGGAAAAAACCCTAAACACCACTACAGTTGTTGCTGAGACACTGATAAGCCATTTCATCAAAAAACGGATTAGGTACAGATTGGCCTTTTACTAATTCGCTTTAGCTTTCCTAGAGTTCACCCCTGTCTTTTCAAGGTAAGTCAACTTATATTGCAAATCTAAATGCTAGATGGAATGTCCTGAGATTCATTGCTTTTTCTGAAATAGCCTTTCTGATCTTCCCTTGGCTGCATACAGTGTTGTATTGGCTGCCAGCGTGTTTGCATAATGCATGCTCTGCAGCAAATTGATTCCTTACTGAAAAATATAACATTTTAATGTTTGTGGAATTTGTCGTGAAGAAAGCAAGCTGTGCCTGGGACAAGCTTCAGTCGAATAGCCAAGTAATTTGACCAGGCATTTTAAAGGACAACTGTAAATATCTCTTTAAAATCATCAGTACAGCTAAAACTAAATGTAGCCAGAGATAGTTCTCAGTTAAGGGGAAAGACACCCCTCAGCCTGAGCCAGTGCTCTCCCTCTGTTTATTCACACATAAGAAGAAAGTGAATCAAAGCTGGATTTGGGATGCAATGTGAGAAGGGGACAGAAGTAGTGCAGTGACCTGCTCATCTCTTACCGCTGCTCTCTCCCCAGTTCTGACACGTCTGAGAACAGTAAGAGCAGGTTGCACAGGTGGAGTGAATTAGCCAGTCTTCTGTAGAAAACATTTCCCCAGTAAACTGGGGTTTACAGAGTCAGGGTTCCAGAGTCAGCTAAAAGAGACTGCTGGCCTGTGGCATTCCAGCATTGATGGCCAGAGCTTACGAAATATGATGACTTCTGTTCCTGTGAAAATATAACTACCATCATGAATGGGCATTCCCTCCTTAAATTTTAACATCACTTTGTCTCCACAGTAAGGCCCCAGTGCTCTAAACTCAAAACTCAGTTTCCTCCCAGCATCTGAGCAAATGGTTTTTAGAAACAATTTTTGTAAAGATGAGAATGAAATTTTTCTTACCATGATGCAGGGAAGTTCTTGGCACAGGAAACTGTTTGATGCCTTAAGTGATGTAAGAGCCCCCCTGAAGTCAAGGCACTGTCATATAGATTGCTGCAATAAAAATGGATGCTCTGGACTCCAGCTAAGATATTCCTTTGTTGTCTGGGAACTCACAAAATATTAATGTATTCTAATAACCTACTTTTAAAAGAACATGGTAATGATGAGCAATATAACCACTGAGATTTCAAAGTTTAGGGAAAGAGCTAATATCCATTGCACCATTCTCACACTCTCAGAGGACTTTAAGTTTGCTATAAGTGTAAATTGTGATTCCTTTCCCAACATAGTTCCTATGTCTCAGTAGTGGGAGAAGATTTTAAAAGAAAAATCTTGCAGAAAATTCTGATTGTGAGAACTTCAGAACCACGTCCTCTTATGTATCCTTGTCTGACTGTTAGATAAGGAACATGACACGACCCAGAGCTTTTACAAATTTTTCTAGCTTATATCCTAAATGATGTCCTGTAAAAAGGAAAGGGAAAAAAGAGCTATTATTCTTTTTGTGGCTAAATCTTTAAAGAATATGCTTAACTGAATAAAATACTAAAAATAGACACCTGGATCATCTAACCTAAGCTTATGCAAGAGATTAAATAATGATGCATTACATGTAAAGTTTCCTATGGGAAGGCCAGAGCACTGAATATCTGTGTGTTGTTGACAGTGGAATTTTAAGCAGTTTGTCATAAGATAGTCAAACTTACAAGGTAGAGAAATTTAAGAGGCTATGAAGGGCGAGTTGTGCTGGTTTTGGCTGGGGTAGAGTTAATTTTCTCCACAGTAGCTAGTATGGGGCTCTGTTTTGGATTTGTGCTGGAAACAGTGTTGGTAATAGAGGGATGTTTCAGTTACTGCTGAGCAGTGCTTACACAGAGTCGAGGCCTTTTCTGCCTCTCACCCCACCCCACCACCGAGCAGGCTGGGGGTGCACAAGGAGCTGGGAGGGGACACAGCCGGGACAGCCGACCCCAACTGACCCAAGGGATATCCCACACCATATGACGTCGTGCTCACCATATAAAGCTGGGGGAAGAAGGAAGAAGGGAGGAATGTTCAGAGTGATGGCGTTTGTCTTCCCAAGTCACCGTTACGCGTGATGGAGCCCTGCTTTCCTGGAGATGGCTGAACACCTGCCTGCCGATGGGAAGGAGTGAATGGATTCCTTGTTTTGCTTTGCTTGCGTGTGCAGCTTTTGCTTTCCCTGTTAAACTGTCTTGATCTCAACCCACGAGTTTTCTCACTTTTACCCTTCCGATTCTCTCCCCCATCCCGCTGCGGGGGGAGTGAGCGAGCGGCTGTGTGGTGTTTAGCTGCCTGCCAGGTTAAACCACAACATGAGTGCATAAGCACATCTGAAAGAAAGTCATTAATAGCATAAAATGTTCGTCATAATAACCTGATAAATGAGCTTTCATGCATCCTACTCAGGATTCACTGCATTTCAATACGCCTTTTTTTAATTACCGAATGTAAATGAATTGACCTTGAGCATAACTTGAATGCTGGCTCATGATTCTTTACAGGAAGAGTCAGTTCATTCAACAATGTCAGTCATTTTGCTTCTAATGCACAAGTCAGCAGAGGAAGTTAAAGCATTTTTGCACAGCACTTGTTCTTGCCAGTAAGCTGAGGTTACCTTACCTTTATTTTCTATTTGTAGTCTGTGAATGACTATTCTAGATACATATGGTCATCAGACATGCAAATTAAAATTAATTTTATAGAGAATATCAAGAGGAAAATTTACAAAGAACCTACAAAAATAGTTGCATTTCATTTGTTGTACTGCATTTGTTGCAGTACATCTTCCTCTTTTACCACAGTAAATTTTTAATTAGGTGGAATTTATTTATCTTGCTGCCTGCCGTATGTTCCTCTGTAACTGACATTGCCCAGAAGCAGAAACTGGTTTGATGTCTTTGAGACTTACACCATCAGAAATTACACTTACACCAACAGTTGAGAATTCAATTCTCAATCAACTTGAAAAAGCAACTTCGGTCTTCACTGTCGTTTTTATATTTCCACTTAAGATACATTCCAGTCATTGCATTACTGATGCCTGGACTTACAATTATTTGCAATGTATCCTTGTTTTCCCTCACTTCAGACTAATTCTATCAACTAAGCTCACAGTGCCTGGTAAATTAATTTCTTCAGATGCAGGCAGGGTTCATCTTCATACCAGCCATGCAAAATTATCTCCACCATGTCAGAATTTGCTTTTCTTGAAGAAAGAGCCATCTTTGATGGCCTTTGTGGCTCAGCATTCTCTGTTTCCACAAACAATTTTTCACTGTGTAAGTAATAAAAATTCTCCAACGTGGAGAGAGAAAACTGCAAACATTTTGGAAAAATAACCCCAGAAAAGTCTAGAAGAATTCTTTTTAATTATAGATGTTTAGAGACAAGTGAGTATAATATCAAATTAAAATAAACAGAAAAATAATGAGATAATTTCAGACATGTCACTTTACGTTCAGTTACTGTAGCCTATTGCAAGTGTTCTTGAAATACCCTCTTCTAATTTGCTGGTGGTATGAATTTGGGTTTGGAACAAGGCCATATATCTTTTCTTTATGAAGCAATTTTCTGACCCTCTGCATTTATTACAGCTGTAGTCCTGACAGTTTATACCTGACCTTGATCATCATTTGATATTTATACAATACTAAATAGAATCTTCTGCATGAAGCTGCCACAACAATCATGCCTAACATTGCTTAATTCTGCAACAGGATTCTTGCTTATTGTCTCCATCTACCTAGAAATTTGAAACTTACTGGAAAAAGACAGGCAGACAGGGAGGCACAGAGGAGAATCATCTGCAAAGTAAATGAGAAAAGGGACCTGTCAGTTGTAATTACTGTATAAATGAAATACAGAGCCTGTCTAGGTAATTCACCCCCCCCCCTTTTTTTTTTTTTTTTTTAAGAAAACTGCAGGCTTATGTTTACATTTCTTATGACAAATGTAATTTCTTATTTAACAGTCTTCTCCTCTTTCAGTGAATGAAGAGGCAGCAAACTAACTTAAACAATTGTCTTATAGATAAGATTTTTCTGCCTAGAGCTTCAACTCAAAATTATAGCTTTTAATGAAAGCTGTAGACACAAGACCTTCTTGTTTTTCAGCAAAGTTTTATGACATGTATGACATTTGAGCATCACTGTATTACCTCTCAAGATTCAACACCTTTTTTTTTTTTAGAATTCATTATGTAGTCTGTCATATTTCCCAATCATCACTTGCCTAGTAATTTCAAAATCTTGTGCAAAGATATACTCTTAACTCCATTCACTTGTTCGTAACTACTCTGGATTTATCAACACTGGAATACAGACCCTGCTGTGTATTGTTAGAAATCAAGAGCTTCTTTGACCTTGGAAGAATCACATGTAGACATCAAAAGAAACACAAAACTGCTTGACTGAAAAAATTTAGTTATTCCATATCTGTCAAATTATTACAATTATTACAAAAGTGTTATGCAATTAAAAGGTACAGTAGTGCATCATACCAGGACTTTGTGACTTTCACAGATCAACCTTTCAGAAATGTCATTTGTTTTCTATATATTCTATTGAAAAACATTATTTAAAATGTTTCATTGTGGGCCCAATGATAAAAATGTACAAGTTTTTAAAGACAATATATTCCAAAGCAAATTGCATATAGAAATATTAAATGTATGTATTGGAACCATAACATCAGGCAACCTTGATTCTCTGAGTATTTTTCCCTTCTTTGTGAGCTTGACTTTGCAAACTTTACTTTCTTTTAACATAATGAAAACATTTGCACTTTCTTACATGCATGTAACTACGTATTTGCACACATATGCCTGTTGAAAATATCATTAAACATTTTAAGGCATATGTGGGAGAACATATTGTTAAAAATCTATGTTCCAAACGTGGAAAAAGAAGAATTAGCAAGGAGGTCAGTCAACTGCAGTTACAGGGAGTGCCTCTGAGAAATTCTTTCCACTTCATAGACTGTTTTAAAAACATTAGTAGTTTGCCCAGTAGAATGCACATTCTCAAAAGCTTTACTTCTGTAAATCCCATTATCTGCCTTCCTTTCAATTACATTTTTGCGGAAACAGCTGAAGTATAGCAGACACTGAGGGGTAGGGAACCTAGGCAGGTAGCCAGACTTTAGAATAAACTTGTCTTTTTGCTCTATAGCAAGGATCTTAATCCAGCATCTATATGCATATAAGAATTTCTAACAGTATGGTGAGTAATAGCTACCGTTCTTTAAAATCAGCTGCAAAGCAGAGGATTATTTTGTTCCATTACACATACTATCTTTAAAAGGAGCCTTTGCTCTTATTAAGAGGAAGCATGTACAAACTAAAATTTCATTATCATCTTTCTCCACCACTTCGAAACACATCAACAGATGATATATATGGAATATATATATTCCATAATTGCATACTTGCAACGTACATCTAGTATTATAAACACTACTACTCTAAGTTACTGGTTGTAAAATAGTTGCAAGGTCTATTTTATAATATAAACACCAACACTCCAAATACTCGGATCTGTTATTGCAGAAAGTTTAATTAAGTTTGCCAGAATCAAGTGTATGGCCAAAGGCACATCATACCAACCTCATACTCATCCTAGGTCAACTGTACTTAAGGAGGAAAGAAAAGGGAGTGATTATGTACCATCAATATTACCTTGATTTTTTGTATAATTTTTTTACTTAACTTGGCCTCACCTCAACAGCTGGGCATTTTCTCGTACAGCATTTGGCCTATTTCTTCAGCCCAAAGAAGTATGTTTAGGAACATGTTTCTGTTATATTGTCATTCATTCCTGTTCAGACCTTCAATTTTAACTGAAGGATATTAAGATTTCTATAGTGGCTAAGACAAAAAGGGCTGAAACATAAGCACTGCCCACTGCGGATGAACAGCAGAAGAAACCAAAAAAGCCACCACAATTATTTGTAATGCAGTAGTGTATTGCCAAGACCTGTAAAACCATAGTAAGATGATACTGCTGCCTGCTGCCTTGCTACACAAGAGCTGAGGCCAAAAAGACATTAGGTAGGGTAAATTTGCAGATGAAGAAATGCAGCAGAAAGAACTTAAGGTCTAGTTACTGGTTTTTTAGGTTGAAGATAATCAGCAAGCAGCCCAAAAATATTTTTATACCATAAAATCAAAATAAAGATATTCTAATAGAAGATGATGGAACATTAGGAATATTCCTAATGTACTAAAATCATGTGAGATAATCCCCACAAACCCTAAGTCAGACTGTATGCCTGGCTGTTAGTTCCCTTCTATGCTGAATATTCTAAGGGCACAGTGAATGGATTAAAGTAAGCTCTGCTAAGTGCTTAGAGGCTGCTTCATCACCGAGCCCTAGGGGATCAATTTTTCTAACGTGGAAATGCAATTCAGATTCCACCTCTCAAGAATAGCACTCTTTTGTCAAACTAAAATTCATGTTTAATAGAAAATTACATTATTCTTTAATATTCCTACGTCTTCGGCTTCAGCTCTTTAACAGAAAGATTTTAGGAAGAAGATCTGTGCTAAAATTTGAGAAGTCTGAAGTACACTAGAGATGCTGAACTGGTTGTCCAGTGAGTCAATCAGGGATTATGATTTTATAAAGCTACAACATTTTTAAGCACAAACTCTCTCTCTGTGGCTTTGTTGCATAGATAGAAGAAATTAAGTAACTGCTGACTGGTTAGATTGCAGATGGTTTAATTTTTACTAAAATCTGAGCAACACATTGTATCCAATAATAAATGACTTTGCCAAACCTGCAAAACCAAAACAGCTGAAGAAAATAATCCTGGAGTTGAACACGCTTCAGACAAATCAACCAGGCAGCTTGTAAATCCAGAGCAAGAATGTAAATTTCCAAACAGTAGTAGTCAAACTTCAGCTTGAAAACAAAAGCATACTATTATCTGCTAAGCACCCAAATTTCTCCTGTTATAGACAAAATTCAGAAATACATTAACAATTCACAGCCGTTTTATCATAACTACTAACTGGATCAATTTTTATATTACTGCATGTACCAATAAATTATAATCTCTTACGCTGACAATAAAGTTGGTCAAAAACTGGAATCCAATTCTTCAAGACCCTGACAAAGCAGTTTTATTCCAAAATGGAATCAAACATGACTTTTTCATTCCCCCCAACATTACGAACTTTGAAAAAAATTGATAAACTCAAGATAAATTTTACTTTAAAAAAAAAAAAAGGCATTCTCTTCCCTTCAACAGCCCTGTATGCCACACTACATCATGGCCAGACCTATGGAAACCATGCAGTTAATGAGCCTAATTATTGAAGCTGCTGAAGAAGAACCTGAGATTTTTAATGGATCCTTATCAACTGCCAACCATACCACACTGACCATATGCATTTTGAGAATCTCTGCTTTTTCAACAGAAAAGCATTTAATCCAAAATAGTCTAAATTAACTAAATAGTCTAAACTACTGTCTGTATTGCCAGAAGAATGTTGAAGTTAGCAGACATACCTGAGAATAGAGAACTGGCAGGAATATTCTGATGCTATTTTCAGCTACTATAAGCATGCAAGGAGGACAAACAAAATATGTATGAAACGAAACAGTATTTACATCGCTAAGAAGTGAAAAACACCACATGTATTATATACATATATCCACACACACATACCGCAACATACAGATGCTGGTTCAGTGGCTTATTTGGTGCCTTATCATAACCAGACTCTATTTTTACATGCCTTGGGGGCTTGTGAGAGTAGAACAAATATCTTCCCCAGTGACAAGAGTTCTGCACGTAAATTCTGCATGTAGAAATTTGTTCAAGAAAATGTATATCAATCAGAGATCCCTGTGGAGACTGAAACCTAAACAAAGTAAACAGAGCATATACATATGTTTATTTCCTCAAGAAACTTGTGAAGACAGCACATAGGAAAAGAACTGCATTAAAGACAAACCCCCGGCTGACAGCTCCTGTCTTTGAGAACATACTAGCTGGTTCCTTAATAATGCAGCTACTCTTCTGACTGACACATGTTCATCTACATACTCGAAGCTTTATAAACACCAAAATAAAACTAGCAAGCATAGTTGTTTACTTGAGATTCAGCTATTACAACATTTTAACTCTCTGCATCAAAGTGGAGAATTCAGCTACTTATTTATACTCTGCTCATTTGATTCTTGGCTAGACCTTGAAAGCAGCTACTTTGCTTTTCATTCTACACACTGGGACACTACTAAACTTGAGAACTTCCCCAACCATCATGTAAGAGACACAGAATGCTTTAGGTAAGTACTAATAGCTGATTGCTACATAGTAGCTTTTCCAAATTATAAACAAGTAAATCAATTTCACCCATAAACCACCTCTGACATTGCATAACAATTTCTGTGGAGTAGTTCGAAACATTTCCGCGCTGTTTTTCTTTGGTTCTTGCTTGCTTGCTGCCCAAAGGCTTACTGCCAATATCGGGCCAGATGGAAGCTTCCTGTGAACTGAATTTGACCCACAAGTTGCCCATTAGGTAATAGTTATACATTAATATATGATACACAGCTAAAACTCTCTTGTCAATTTTTTCCCTTATTCTCCTCAAACACCTGCAAATATTTACATATATTGACAGTTGTCAAGTATTTATGTATATCGTCAAATACTTACATATATAGTCTGTATATTCCCTTTCTGGGTGCCTTATGGCCCAAGGACAGTGAAATGTACACAGCCAACTTCATATAAAGGTCCCTAGAAACCTCATTCAGCAGTTTACCCTATGAATTAAGGTGCATTATAGGGAGCCTCAGAGGACTGAAATGTTTGCTCTTTATCCACAGAGCTGATGACAAAGTGGATGATGTGAACACACATTTCGCTATACTCAGTTATGAGCGTCCAGCTAACTTGACACTAGAGATCCAGCTAGTAACATTACCGCATTCCTATTGACAGAAATACACCTTCTCATGGACAGATGTAACTTCAGAGTGAGAAGAGCCACCAGTGAGCCTTTCATCACAGTTGTGTCTTTTCATGCTGTCTTTATTCTTACCTAATTTAATTAAAAAAAAAAATACAGTTTTGTATATTCTCTAAATTGTGTAGCATTTAAAACCATGAATTTTTACCACCTTGCCTGAATGCAGTACTTGCTGACAGGCTACAGAAACTTTGTGACAGAGAGAATCCTTCCTACGATTTGCTCTCAACTGCTAAAGGCATACTCGATGGGGTTAGCCATCACAGACTGCCACTCAGCAAAGAAGCATGAGTCAAATAGAAACCGTTTTAAGCATGTCAGCATTGATAATTTTCTATTCAGTTGTTATATTTTCCAGTTCAATGAACAGAAACAACACGCCTTCTGCTTAGAGACTCATCTTAACACAGAAGGTGGATGTCTCTATAGCTGTAAATTGAATTACTTTTCTTCCTGTTTCTCAATTAACAGAAAATGAACATGGTGTCTTTTGAGCTCCCATGTCGGCTGAGTTGCCCAGTCAGACCTCCCTGAAATATCAGAGCACCATTTGGGAGTTTCATTTAACTGAAGTAAAAAATTGGAGTATCAGCATGGTCTGGATGATTAGGCAAGTAGGTGGGTGAATATAGCAAGGCGTTCTAAACACAGCCATGTGCCTTTGCAACCATCTCTTTCAAGAAAGAGCAGTGTGTGTGAAGGTCCAAGTGATCAGACAAGCATCAGATGAACTGGCAGAATCCCAGTGTAGGTGCATATTAATTCATTCATATTAATAATCTATTCACTAGACAAACCAGAAGCCCAATTTTCTAGTAACTGCGTGGGGGGCATACTTTCTGTAACGCTGTTACATTCCGAGTTTTTAAACAACTGTGCATAATTTTTAAACCGAAATACTTCTCCAGACAGTTTCAGAACTCCCAGGCAAGTGAAAACAGGCATCTTATTCACTAGAATTATGACTTGTACTACACTATAATGCATGTAACATTTCATTAAATTTTCTACTGTGTTCTGAATGTGCTTGGATATTTTTGAGATACACTTGTTGATCTATTTCAATTTGATTCTTTTCTTTCACTGTTCTGGTAGGTGATAGAGCAGTGTTTGAATACGCAGACCTCTTCACTTTTCTGACGCAAACATTATTTTGTTTTTCACACTTCTCGTAAGGGGCGAATCCTAAAACATTTACTGGTTTTTTTTCTCTCCTGCTACCTTCTCCCATTCCAAAATGTTTTCATTCCCATAGGTAATTTTCACTTCCAAATTTGTTGTGTCAAATCTGGTTGCATCAGCTAAAAATTTTCATTTCTATGTTTTTCCTACTGATGATTTTGCAACATTGTTATTCAGCCTCAGTGAACATTGTCTATGGTGGGTATGATTGCATTTCAAAGCTCAGTATGATCAAAATGGATTATAATTTCCTAGCTCAGTTTTAGAGCGCCTAGTCAATATTTATCCTTACGGTTTTGGATACACAGAACATGTAACCATGTTCAGATTCTGGGATATAAATTCTGCTCTGTCATTTGAGCCTGTCATATTTACAACAAGCTAATAATTATTCAGAATTACTAATGTCAGCTATCCAATTCAGAAATTGTTTAGTAGTCTCTCTATTCGACTACTAATTTTGTTGCTGGGTTTGTGGAAGAAAGATGTGGGCTATGCAAGGACTATGCGAGTTTAGCAAATATGTTCTGCAGTCCACAACAAAGTTGCAAACAAATTTACTGTGTTATTTCAGATATTCATTCATGAGTTCCAGACTGTCTCAGACATTCTCTGGCACACCCACACTATGACTTTCAGGAGCTGGACTGAAAGTCCAAAGGTTTAATATTCTCTGGTGCTTCATTTTAAGATATTGTTAGCTGCCATGATTTCCTGATACGCTAAGTTTAAATATTCCAATAAATTTGCTAGAAAATCACCCGCATTAGGTAGCGTGCTTGGTTTTCATCTTTGCAATTAGTATTTTTTCTTAAAAATGGACAGATAAAATTGCTGCTACGTGCACAAAAGAAAATGCTTGTATTCAGTACAAATAAAAAAGGAAAAATATGTAGAGAAAATCAGATACATTAAGTAAGGTGGGGAAGATGGGAAGTAAAGGCAAGACTCCAAGAAAATGAAACTATGAATGCTCCTTACCCAGGGGTACTGCTGATTCATAGCCTCTGCAGCTCAGACACAGAAGCAGCTTGCAAAGACCACTTGCCGTAGTTTCAAGCAACATTTTTGGATGTCATTCGATTTCTCTGAAAAGAAGAACATTTTTAAAGAACTTTTCCACTAAGAGTCCACATTAGTAACTTCTTTTCCAACAGATCACTATTTTCTGCTGAATACTGCCAGGATTGTCTGTTCTAGTTCTGTTCTCCATTCCTCATTAATCTATTGCCTCACAGATACAATATGCTCCTTCATCCATGAAGAATGAAATAATGTCTATCTTGGTGGTTTATTAACAGAACAGACAGCCTAGAAATGAGTTGTCCATATTTTGAGTCAGAAAAAAAGCCAAAGGTTGTACCACTCTCGGGTCCAGATGCCTAGGTAGAAAAAGTCTTAGTCGATGATCAAATGATAAAGAGCTCTTTGGAAAGTCAAGTGTGAGCTTGCAATTAGCGTCTAGTCTAGTCTATACTGCATTATGTGATTGAAATAATGCTGAAAAAGGTAAAAATATAAAAACTTTCGGTTGTTACTTGGAACTGGATTTATAATTACATGAATAGTATTCTCAGTAATAGATAAAATGGAATAGCATTAGTCTGTAAGCATAAATTTCAAAGCTAAAGTGATGCAACCCTTTAAGACATACTCCACTGTGGTATCAATTCGCCATTACAAATCCATGTTCACATCCTCTGGGAATTCAGAGGACCAAGTATTAGGGAAATACTCCAGTCTCAGTTTTGAGGCTGAAATAGTGGCATGTACATTTCTGCATGGACAGTCACATCTGTAAGTATTTCTTTCTCTGTCTTATTGCATATTTAATGAAAGTTAAACTACAAATATATGTATATATATTTATGAACGTATTTATGTTAAAAAAATCACGTTTTCCTAATACATATGAATGTGCTAAATATTAAGAACCTGATAAACTGGCTCTTTTAAAGCAGTGATCACTATTTGCATTAAATTAAATACTCTATAAATACTAGAAGAAAACCTACTGCTTTTTTTCCCCAGTAGTAACATGATCTGTTTCCTAGTATGTTAAACATTCTGAGCAATGACGGTGTAAGAATTTTTTTGCTTCTTTGGGAAGCAGTGGAGGCAATATGAACTTAAAAGTTGTTTTTACATGACATGGTACTCACAAATATCTTTGAACATAAAATCATTTCCCAGTTCATTACTTTTTCAAACTTCTCAAAATTGCCAGTGTCAAACAAATGTTCCCTTTGAATGTGACCAATTTTTAGTATTTCAATATGGTGCATAATAAAACAACATTTTCAAATGAAAAGTTGCTTTGAAATGTGAAAGCTAAGCAATTCATAATTAAAAATTTGAAGGGTTTGGTGGAGGCTTCTTAAATTTTTATAAGGACAGTTTGTCAAAATCTACAAAGATCTAGATCAGTAAACCTGCCTACTTCACCAGAAATATTTGCCTATTTGCATATATTTCACTGAGTGCAATTCATGAGAAACTCAGAGGAGTCATCCTAAAAATGACTAGCAAAGTTTCATAAATCCATTTTATCCTGCTTTATTACTAGGCATCATCCTTTTGTTTCATCTATTTATGGCAAACTGGTGCAAACTGAAATATTTCTTTATATAAATGGGCATAAAGATACATTGCAGCTAGCAAGTCATGGTATAATTCTGCAGGGTTCATGCAAGTCTTTAAAAGATTATTTTAAGTGCACATGGAAAAATGTTTATAAAACATACTAGTTTGTGGCCTCAAATAAAAGTATAAAGAAAGTCAAAGCAGAGTGGCATATTTTTAATGGTTTTTTGGCCTGTCACAACGTTTCCCCAGAATGACAGGATGATGGACCTACTACTCCTCTCTTGATCTAACATCCAGCACGCAGCTGAAAATGTCCCAGGCCATAAGTGACAAGTGTCGTAAGTACCACCACTGCTGAACTAGACTATTTTAATTTCTGCCTTTGTCAGTCTGCTGTAATAAGCCTGTCTGCTCCATCACCAAAGGAAAACACACTGATCTTTCTGAAGACATCTGTTTAAAGTTCCAGGCTTTATGCATAGGACTCACAAATACGAGTAGCTACCCTACTCATGGCCTTTTTGAGATATTATTAAAGCTCAGATGCCAAAAATTTAGAACCATACTGTACTACATGACCTACAAATGTTAAACAAACTCCAAAGAAAACTCTCTTATACTCAAATAGAAATGAATTTATATCATCTTACTAGAGTGAAAATAAACCAAGCAGGGTGACAACTGAGTGCGCAGTATGGCAAGGAATGAAACCGTGTATAGCCACTAAATTACTAAAATTCATCACAGCTACGGTAACTGAAGTCACGAATATGAAACTCCAATGTTATCTAAATTCCATAGTACCTTAACAGAAATATTGGAACTTCACGTAATCACCTAAGGTGTTTATTTTTGTACTTAATTTTTTTGTACTGAGCACTGAGGGTTTTTTTCTGAATCATCAGACTTCACCTCAGCAACATCAGTGATGCCTAACATTTTGGAGTTTTTTAATGAATGGGGTTGAGCTTTATCCGACTGTTCACTGCCTTGCTCGTGCTTACTTGTACTAACCCATTAAAGTGAACAGAACTATTCATGACAGTCAGCACCAAACCTGCACCATCAACACTGACCCTGACTGGATTCATACTTTACAAAAAAATTTTTGAATTCTTCTGAATGGAAGTGCAATAACATATTCATTTATAAAGGATATAGATACCAAGAACTATTCATCCTGAAGTGAATCTAAAAAGCTCTGTTTATGTGTGAAATACCGAAGAACCATTAAATTTGGCATTCAAATTTTCTTGTTTTGTGCTGTAGTTATGTACTAAAATATTCAACCTGTTCAGGTAGCTATGACTACAAGTGAAATATCATCTGTATTTCATGATCATTCAGTAAATAACTCCTGGCAGTGCAGTAAAAAGACTCATAAACTGTGTGATTTATTTGATAATGGAATAATGTTCTTCTTTGCAAACCCAGACTTTAAATTTGATTTACCTGCACAGAACTTTTATAAGCATATATACATGAGATTGATCATACTTCAGACATATTCTGAAGGAAAACTGGGGTGGTGCACTTAAGAAACTTAAATCAGAAGCTCAAATTTTGAAGAAAAAAATTTAGTCAAATGTATAGTAAATTAAACAGCAGAAACAGCATTTTAACTCTCCACAGAAAAGAAATTATTCCACTTTTCATATTAGGAATGACTTATTGATTGATAGAGCCTCTTCCTTCTTTGGAAGTGATTTAAGTTGGTGAAATTTTGCACATATTTTTAGACACGGTTGATCTTACAATTGTATGAGAAAGACTTGCGGAAAGGCTGGATTAAAGTTGGATGTTTGGGTTTTTTCCACAGAACACCTCATTGTTCTGGTCCTTCTAGTGTTGTTTTCATACATATTCATTGAGTGAAACACTTTAAATTTGATAGTATTCCATGTCCAGCTTTCACTCAGCAGAAGGTAAGAGATTTCAGAAGATGCATTGCAAAGAAACGTTGTTCTTAAGGAGCTCCAAGGATAGGCCAACATAGTAAAGCACTTGCATTCACGGGCATCACTACTGAGGAGAATACAGACACCAAATTTGTCTTTTTCAACTCCAAAGCATATTAGGGGTCATAAATATACTCTATCATATCTCTTGCAGGAATATTTACAAGTATTGATGGTTAACCACTGATTAAAATAACTAAGTCTCCCTCTTTTCAAGTAATCATGCCAGTCTGTTGAGATCTATGACATTTTCAATCCAATAAAACTGACTTTGTTGGAAGTACTTAGAAGAACTTTTTACTGCATTATCTGATGCAGTGATATGGCCTTGCAAATAACCAGCTCTCTCCCCTTCCCTTGGTCCATATTTCAACATAATAACTTACACTGACTTTAGTAGGCTATCATGCAGATAAAGATATTATTAAGTAAAAGAATGTATTAATGAGTCCGTACAAGGCTGTTGGTATCTACTTACCGCTAATTCAGTAGAGGTTTCAGTTTCATCACTTTATAGGAACACTACGCCTAACAGAAAAGCTGGTCTTGTTACTGTTTTTCATCACATGCTAATGGATCACATGGAGAGAAATAAGTTCAATTACAAACATTTGTGAATTTAGTGGTGGAGCTAAGCACAACTGTGAGGACAGATACATGATAAACAATTTTACAGTCAAGTCAAACAGTTAAGCAATTTGACAGTTAAGTATTCTTACATGTCCTAGCTCAGTGCAACTCTGCTCGGTGTCTGAAGTGTTAAAGAAAAACAAAAGAGATATATTCAAATAAGTCCAATGCTATCTCACCTCACTGCATAAAAAAAATTAAGCTTAGTCGCAAAATACTACATCTCCTCCATTTCCAGTTAAGGGGTCTAACTGATGGCTGATGAGACCCTAAAGTTCCATGACTAGCCCCCCTAGAAATAGTAGGCCATGTATACAAATATATTCACACACAACACACAGGCATATTATATAACTATTCTATTAACTATAAAATGGAAAACAAAGATGTCAAGTTTTTCCTGACAGAGGACATGCCTAGAAGAAGGCAGGAAACTACGTGTAGTAGAGCACAAGGCAGACTTTCTTTTATATTTGAGTCTGCTTGGAAAGTTTGCTTAAGATTGTATCACAGATGCAAAGTGTGTGCTGTGTGGAGAGAATAAATAATTGTGATTTAGGAAAAAAAACATTTAGTCCAAAGATTGCTCTCAGAACAATCCAGAATTTGTATCATGTCCAGAATGAGCATTAATGCAACTTAGATCATTTGCTGAATAACAAGCCTGAATACAAACCCTTGTTTCACTTTATTGTTTTATTTTCACACTACCTGGCTTTCTCTTGTAAACATAAAACCTGCTTTTATGTGCTAAACACAGCAATTGGTTACACTATTGCATCTCTCACATAAAAACTGAATTAGAAAATTAAAGATTCATTCTTATTCTCATTCTAATTTTTCTGGACCATTCCACCTAAACAAAAGACCATCACCTCGTGATTGCTGTCATTTTTAACATCATTCTGAATACTATTTACCAAGAATGAGAGATGAAACATTTGGTCTTCAAGTTATTTGAATTCCACTAGGATTTTCCTATTTGTCTAGCTAGTAAAGAATCTCTACACAATTAATCTTGTAGTCATTCTAATAGCGTTAAAAAACTAACTGCATGTGGGAAATTACAGAATGTGAAATTGAAACCACAGAGCTTGGCCTTACAGGCTGATGGTTTTGGGCTAGATTCTTGCATTCAACAACCAAGTCAGAAGTTTCTGAACAAGAAAAGGAAGTCATAAAACAACCCAACACAACAGTTCTGCAAATTCAGGTTTGCTCACGAGACCAGTATCCACATAATAGCTCATATAAGTTATACAGAAACAGATCACCTTTTTGTCAGACAAACATCATATACTATTAAAGAATGTAACCACCTGATCAGCAGCTTATTGCAAATTATTGTATTATTACTATATCTGTGTGAAGCTGACATATCTTAAATTTATCAGGCTAGTATTTAGCCATCCTATGAGATAATTTATTTACTTTCACTATGCTCCTTACTTCTCTTCAGTGCAATCCTTGTATACTGGAAAAAACAGGTCCTCCACAGACCTAACGCTTCAGCTCAAGGGAGCTCTGACAAATCCTGATATTTTTCTTGTTTTGAAGTATACTGGCTTTATAGCTCAAAGAGGCCCCGTGAATGAAGAGACAGTATTTGCCCTTCCCTGTTACTCCCAAACAAGGCTCACAGGATTTTTAGGGACACATGTTGACATATAATAGTGTTTTCACTGTCAATCCTAGACAAATTTAACCTACACTAAACCTGTCAAGTTGGTCTAATCTACTATCCTCACTCTTTGAACTGAATAATAAGCAACTGAATTTTTCGCATGTGCTTTTGTTGTTCTTTTAATCTTGATCACATTAAAAAAAAAGTCAATGGCCACCAGAATCTAAAGCAACTGTTAGTAAAAATGTACAAGCAACTTACAAATCACGTGTAAGTATTTGTTCACTTAGGTTACTCATTTCAAGCACAACTGTGGTAAACAGTCAGGCATAACTGCACTTACATAATCTTAAATTTATCTCAAGCATATGAATGAGAAATTTGAGAGGTTATATATGGGCAAGTGGAACGAAAATTCTATATTATAGTGCTTGAAAGTTGTCATAATTGTGAAATTCTAGAAAGCACGTCTTAATGCATCACCGTATCCCATTTTCAGCATAATTTATAATACAAAGGGATATTCTGTATACAATATTCTGCTCTCATTATATAGTTTGTCAGGCTAATGAATTATTAGAATTTTAACCTGCACAGTATTCAATAAAGTATGGTCACATGCCTTTGCGAGACACTGTTCAGTCTTTGTTTAGCAGATCACTATGCACCTTCCCATGATGAGAAGAATAGGATAGAAATCACCAGATTATTGAGCATTGAAATGGTTCTATATGCTGAGAAGCATCTTTCGTAACTCACACAATATTACAGATAATTAATCTGATAACTCATTTTGTGGCAGAGATATTAGTGAGCATAGAAAATGGTATGAATGAATCAATCCCATGGTACAGAACAGAATATGGAATGCAATAGCTCTTATTGCTACATGAAGATAACTGTGCCAGCCTTATTTAAATATATATATATTCACACATATATACATATACTGCAATTTACAAGCAATTTATGAAAAAGGAAGTTCCTCACAAATTAGTACATGAGTACTAAATATCTAAAACTAAAGATACCTTAATATGTAAACTATCTAAATAATTTAGGATATGTGGGATGAAACAGGACATTTAATTGGTATGAAAGTGCAGAAAGTTCCCCACTTCCAAAGCGTACTTCTCAATGTTATTTTCACACAGAAAAAATTATTCTGACAGTATAGAATTTCTTGGCAATAAAAAGAATTAGAGTATTTGCTAATTAAGGATAACTGGAGACCAGTAAGCATACTGTTTGAAGGAGATTCAGAGGTGTGGTCTACTTTTGATCTCAGCTTATGAGGAAAAGTCAATGTAATTGAATTTGTATTACTTAATTGTTTCTCTCTCTCTCGTTCCCTCTCCCCCCAACCCGATTGGTTTCCATTTCAGAACTGTACAGGTCTCTGAGACCTTAACAGACTAGTTAGGGTGATGTACTATGGCATGATTTCATTTCACGTGATTTCATAGTGTTAGATTCTCAAAAGCATGCAGCATGCGGACTCCCATTTGTCCTTTAACTACCCAACTAGGCACCAGAGCAAAAAGGTTGATTCCACCATAGCAAAACTCACCAAACCTTTTCTTAATCTGTTAGCTACATTTTAACAGACTCCCAGAAATGCTTCCTGCATTTGCCACCTTACTCTCAGTTCATATTAAAATTCCCAAACCAAACTGAAACTCTGTGAGGATAAATACCCTACCATAGCCTGGGAACAACTGTGCTAATATAACTATTTCCAGGAGAAAGTTGCTATCCTAATCATGACACTAAGTTTCTGAGTACGTGTCCTGCGAGTTTCAAATCAAGAAAGAGATTCAAACTAAACTAAATATTCATGTAGTTATTTAAAAAACCACCACATGGGCCACCTTCTTTCCAACTCACATCTTGCAGGCTTACTTACCACCATTCAGTGGTCTATTACCTTGAAATTCATGCCAGGTTTGTACCTCTCTGGGGTACAGCTAGGCACTCTGTGTGAACATAAAGCTAAATCATGCAGTTAGCATTTCCCTATCATTCAACATGAAAACAATTTCAACTGATCATTCATCTTATATTAGATTCAGCTCAAATTTCTGCTTATGCTATGAACTTTTATTAAATTCTTTATAATATCTGATCCGTCCAGAAAAGATACACTTGCTGTTTTGTGTCTTTATTGAGGTAGATGGACACTTTCAATATCAGTTTTATCATTGTGCTAGACCTTCTCTGCCTTCATCCCTCTCCAATTATTTTGGCTACAGATAACCTGGAGTGCTGCTGTTTTTTCAGAATGTTTCTACTTTAAATATCATTTGGAGCAATATCCCCCTGTCAGAACATGAATGGACGGTTCTAAAAACCTTTTCTTTCCAAAAGTAAATTATAACCACGTATCATGGTTGCACTATTAGTCTGAGAAGCAGGAACATTTCCTAGAAGAAAACACCCTGATGTATTTCACTATGATTTGAACATACGCCATCTATATACATTATTAAAAAATCTGTACAAAAATAATGCTGGTGTGATATATCAACTGAAGTATCCTAGTTGCAAACATCTACAAATTTTGTTGATGTACACCCATGGTTTTGACACAGAAATGAATTCAGACATAAAAATTACTGGATTTATAAATAAATGAAGCAAATATATTTTAGATGGAGCTGCTGCACTTCTGTATAAAACAGCTGCATTGACCCCGACTGAGAAACCGTTGCACGTTTAGGAGTCAGTGATTCACCTAACAGTTCAGCTGAGCAGGCGCCGGACTGTGCCATGCTGCCCATCCAGCGTGGCCCTCAGCCCTGCGCTGGGCCACGCACATAGCTCGGCTGCAGGGTCACCTCAGCTGGCTCACGGTAACGGAGGAGCCTGCAGGCAGCGCCATTTGGTACCGCGACTACGCTACCTCCCTGGCCTTGCCTTTACCTAGGAACGCAGTAAGACAGCCTCATGCAACTGCAGGAAAATTCACCCGGCCTCCACCCAATGCTGCATGAACGCAGGGTGCCCAACATCTAAAGGGATGTTAAGATTTACTCGCTAACCGTTTTCCCCTTTTTATTCAGTCTTATTAAAGCAGCTGTCTTATTAAGCCATTTGTTGTCGGGTCTCTCTTTCCGACATCCAGACAGAACCCTGCACCGTGTCTCTCCCTCTCCTCACCCCATGCCCCTTCAGCCAGTGCAGAACAACTGCTGCGTTTGATGTACTTCCCCAGCTGCTTCAAATTTGCATTGGACAACCCCACGCCACATTAGCGCTCAGCAGGACACAGACGGCAGCAACTCTGGACAGGCTTGGCTTCTTATCCAGTGTCCTGTATTCCACCCTAGGGCCAGACACAGCCACGTCAGGTGGATTAAGTTAACAAAACCCCACCACAGTCGAGTGCCACTGACAACATCTGTGGATCTTGCTCATAGCCCGATGGATTTTTTTCACAGAAAAAACACCTCACGCAGAACCCTGGACTGCCATTAATCCAGTCTATTTGCTTTCGTTTATCTTCACCTTTAATACAGAGCAAGTTTCTGTCAGTCAATTTAAAAATAGCTACAAAGTCTAATAGCAATTTGCCAACAAGGCTTTTATTTCTAAAACTCGTTATGCAGATAAGGAATACTTGAAAGCTTAATGACTTCTTACTAGATCAATGACAGCATACAAAGGTGTTTGTCTTTTTAAGGGGAAAAACAAAGGTTCTTTGGCTCCAGTCTCATTTCCTTTGAATATTCTTTCAGAAATTTCAAAAAAGTTAGAAAGACTTTATTTAGTTTTAACAAGGTCAACAGACCAAAGAAAAAACGAAAATTAAAAGAAACAGCTGGTACCAGAATGGAGGAAGCAAACCGAAAAGCAATATACACTTGAGAATCATCGTATTTCGCTATTTGAAACCTCAACATTATCAAACAGTTTCTCTAAAAATCACCCCCGTTTTAAAATTCCACGTTTCCTTCTCCTCAATGAATTCTGAATTCAGCCTGCCCAGAGCTCTTTGACCAAGCTGGGACACTACTTATATTGACCACCCCAACACACTCTCCAGTCACTACCAATACTACTATCTGCAGTTTAAAATATTGCCAAAAGGCTGGCTGAGCAGGACTCTTGGACTTCCAGTGTTGCCACCGCTTCAGCACAAGAGGATTAACAATATGACACTTCTTAAACGAGTGACAAATTCTGAAACAAAACGGTCAGATGATCTCAGAACCACATAGGTATCAAAATAAAAATTTGTTTCCATGCAGATTTTTACAATAGCTGTTTTTATTTCTTAAGGGAATTGTCACAGCTTGACTGAAATGACACTCTTTGAGATACACAGCAAAAAGTGAATGTGACCAGTTCTTGTCCTTACAGGTCACCCCTGTCAGACTGTGTTCATAAATAGAAAAGTCGGTCAGCAGCGAGTAGAGAAGATTTCTTTCAAATTAAGCAACCCTAGAGAATACTTTCTGTCTGGGACATACTGAAGTATAAGATATCTTCTTCATTAACAATACTGAAAAGTTTCATGGGCATTTCAGGAGAAAAAAAATTAAGAGCGTTACATTTTATGTGGTTATACAGTCTGGTACATACCTCAGGATTATACCAAAGTATCATATAAATATGTGAACTGTGCTTTCAGTTGTAGCCATTATTTTAACCCCTTGGTTAAGCACAAGAAAATGTTTTTTATAAGGGTTTGTTGCATTTTCTGAAGTAGTTTGTAGCTTACTGTAGATGGGCAACATTCAATTTTTCAATAATTGCAGGTAATTTCTTTTTTTAAAGGACTGAAAATACAGCTTAGTGAAACAAATATTAGTCTGTACATTTTTTTTTCCAAAAGATTACAATACTCAATATGAAAATTATATTAAATCCAACACATACAACGTTATGGAATTTTAAAAGTCTAAATTCAGAGTTAGCACTGACCCCCTCTTTTAGTTCACTTACCCCTATATTTTAGTTCAGAAATGGAGAGAGGAGGTAAGAATACACCCTAATCGACGATCCATTGA
This sequence comes from Aptenodytes patagonicus, assembly GCF_965638725.1. NCBI lineage: Eukaryota > Metazoa > Chordata > Aves > Sphenisciformes > Spheniscidae > Aptenodytes > Aptenodytes patagonicus. The sequence goes on from NC_134959.1 coordinate 14,640,378, forward strand.
AAGAGGTAAAATTCTATTGAAGCTCAACGGGCTTTTTTTGTATTCCTAAAAGAAAACACTATCTTCTTGTGGCAATCTTTCTCCCCAGGTTCAGACTTCGAAATGCCAGCATTTTTTCCAGTATAGTTATAGGAATGAAAAACAGAATGAGAACTGGGAAGGTATTCCAAATTTTTGATTCTTAGAGGTCACCAATGGTCGGAAGGTCAGACGGAGATGAGACTGGGCCCTAGAACGGAAAACAGGTTCTTTCAGTCTTTACCACTACTTTATGTCTTTGAGTAAAGATCACTTTATTATAACATCCCACAATAACAGATTACTGCAGTAGTATCAACAGGGCTTTAGGAGCATACTCTTACTTTAATACAGGTGTTAGCAAACCAGGAGGAGAAACCAATGAAGATGACTTTTCCCTCTGGGCCTGAATGCCAGACTGCCAATTCAAAACTTGGATTATAAAACCATCTCTTAGGCCCAGTGGGAAAATTATGTATTAGCTACTTAGGGCTTTTAAAAAGACACAGTCAGTCATGCGCCAAGGGCAGAACTTGTCTTTGGGGTTTATTTCACACACTTCTTGGTGCCTTATCAGATCACAGATTTGTGACTCCATAGATTACATCAGGTTACTGTGTCCAACTGTCAGGATTTCCCATGGAAAGAACACTAATGAGATGCAATAATCAAACCCACAGACAACGTGGCAGAATGCTTCAAAGAAAACACATTATTGTGGTAAACACTCTTCCTTCAGACACCACTAGAGTAACTATGCAATTCATAAGGCTTGACTTTAACAATTGGCAATTGTTCTGTATTACTGCTGGTTTATCACTTGCAGAAATTGTTTTAGTAACAGTCTTTATAAATTTATTATAGAAGTCATCTAGCAAGGTTTTAATTTTCACTAGATATGTTAGCTCTAAAACCATTAGCATATCAGACTTCTTTTTGTTCAGAAAGCCTGCACACAAACAACATTACAAATATCAAGATAATTGACTTTACTCAGGGTAGTGTAACAATAAAGTTTTCTGGTTTATGTAAATTCCTATAAAAACCAGACAGACCAAGTAATCACTGATGATATTGTCAAACGCTTGCACAGAAGCAGTGCCATATTAATAAAGCATTTCTGAGTTGCTTCATCCTGTAAAGAACATAATTGGAGGGTGGATGAAACACATAATCAGCATTCACCAAACTGGAATACCTAATCCCATTTAAAAAAAAAAAAATCACACTGGTAATTCACCTTTACATCTAAATAAGCAGCAAAGCTATATATAAAGTAAGATTCACTGTACATAAAACATGCATGTTATACCCCTAATTCATATAAATCCATTTCAGCCCAGGACAAGGGGTTTTGAGAATCTATATGATTTTATCTAAGAGCAGACCTGCTGATTCAGTGGCACTTGTTTTCAGGATTATCTCTGATTATTATGGATCCAACAAGAAGCACGTGGACCAGAACTCAGAGAAATGAACTAATCCGAGTGAAACTGAAGCAGCAGTTACAGAATGAAATTCTGACACAGTATCCTCCCAGAGAATGACTTTATAAAGTATTAATGGAGTATGCCCACTGTGGCAATACAATATGAATTTATCCCAGAAGAATATAAAAAGCAGCATCTTCCTATAATAGGGCAGAGACAGCCTTTTTCCTGTCTTTTTAGCTACAGTGAAATTGCATCCAGTGGTGAGATACCAGTCATCAGACTGTTACTGCGGGAATATTGGTGGCAGCCATTGTTGCAAGAAGTCTTTAAATATAATGAAGTAATAATATAAAGGGGCGGGAGGGGGGGCAGTTTCAGAGCAGCTTTGTGTGTGTACTTGTTATTCTTACCACTTGCTGTGAATATCACTGGGAAAGGTCACTTGAATCCAGCAGTTCACAGCATCATGAACTGCTGGCTCAGATAAAGGCATTAGACTGTGGAAGATGATAATATGTTCTTCCTTCTCTAAGATATTAATCTAAGCTACACCTCTTGATCCCTACACAAGAACTTTAATTTGCCCAGCAAGGATAACATTGAACACCATCAAAATATTTTCTTTTGATAGTGGTACAAAATCACAGAAAGCCTTTTAATGAACCATTTAAATCTTACTGTTTACAGCAGATTAGTGTGCCCATGCAGCGTAACCAGGGTCTAAAGATATTCACTACACCATAATATGCCATAAAAGCGGATGCTACCAAAAATCACCTCCACACAACTATGTCTGACACTGATACCTGAAAGCTGCTTATTAGCATCACCATACTTTTCGTGACTCACATCACTTGACCAAATTGATGTGATAAATAAATTGCTGGGTTTCAGCTTGTTTTCCCTTTTTCCTGTACTGTTGTTCTTGAAATAACTTATTTTAACACCCTCTGCAAGGAAATGATGACAAACACCCCCAATACAATGGAGGAAACACACAGTATTGGCCTATTTGAAGCATGACTTTGGGAAGGATGTTTCACTTTCACTTCTTCCACAGCTCCTCTGTACAGACATGATAATTCATGATTTAGCAATACACAGGCTCTCTTGATTTCCACAATAATTTCTGGAAATGAGGCTCAGGTCACCCCTACATCTTTTAGGAATGTAATTAAATTGAACCATATATTGAAAATACTATCTGTTTTCTGTATATTTAGCTGCAAAGTGAAATATTTTAATGCAAGATATTTTACATATGCATCAACATTCAAAATCCCATGAAAGAAACTTCAGGGTTTGACTCATCCTTGACAAGATTAAGCCAAGCTTTACACAGTTCTCCTTTGCATTAACCACGCAGGTTAGCACTTTTTGTATCAGTTGCAATATTGCCCAAGCACTCAAAAAAACATAGATCAGGAAAAACAAAACATGGGTTTAAGTGGAAGCATGACCCTTAAACTTTAAAAAAAAAACAACAGAAAGAAAATAATAAAAAATAAAATGTAGTATAATTTTTCTGGCCTTACTGTTTTTAGATTTTGATGATTACTCCATCAATATTTCTCAACTGGAGATCCAAGAAAGAAATGCAACTTAACACCTATACTAGAGCTACCTTCTTCTGTTCTCCATATGTGAAATTTTCAGCCTTTTAAGAAGAACTATTGAAATTATATATTTTTGAACTATTCTGCAAAATTTCTTTCCCAAAACAAGATTAAACCATGAGAAACGTTTTGAATTTTTCCCTTTAAACACTGCAAAATCAGTCAAAAGCTGCAACGCTATTTGATATCTGGCTGTAACAGTGATTAGTATCTCAAGCAATACCAAATGCAATAAAAATGTGCTTATAAACATTCACATCATGTAAAGTCATTTCTTTTGCGTCTTTATGCTAGAGTAGGAAAGAAGAAAAATACTTCTGTGACAAAAAGTACCAGAGTAAAAGCAAATAATTACAAAGCTGTATAAATCAGAAACTTTGAAATATGCAAGATTAATCCCTTTTTCCTTGCCTTTTATCATTTCAAGATTAACTTTTTTGAGCAAGGTCTAGTTACCAATAGCTAGCCCAAATTGTTTTTTGTTTAGCAACGTACTATATGTTAGATATGTATCACTTACATGCAATGCAAAGCTAGCTAGAACTAGTTTAAAGAATCACTATCAGCATTTCAAAGTACCTTACAGTAACCACTCCCTGCTCTTTTTTAATATCAGAGATGGCTGAAATGGAAGTATTGCATGGCCTTGTTTGAACAGATATGTGCATCAAGACCCCTAATTACAATTAATATAAAAGCATTTGCTGGCGTTAAAAGCCATTTAATAAGAAAGGAAAAAGAAATACTACTAGCTTTCCAGGATTACGAGTCGCACAACAGCAGCAATATTCAGAGCGATAGCTGTGGTGGAACTGCATAAATAAGTCACAGACTGAATTATGTTTACTTGAGATTTATCTGTTTACACTGGATAAATTTGAGCAATGGATTGTTAAAAGTAAAAATATTTAGAATTTACCCAGAGTAAGAAGCCAAATTTGTCAACAGCATCCCTACTCCTACCAATATTTATTTACAGACATTTGGGAAATCTCTTTCAAACAGAGTTATTTCTCACTGCCTTTCCAGGGTGAGGGCTTACGTTCACATCCCAGCCAAACTTTTATCATATATCACCTTGAAGAAAATAAAAGAAGGAACTATATAAATTTGATTACACTATTAAAAATTTTAGGACCATATTTTTAGAAATACTACAGTGCCCTTAAAATTTGGTTCTTTGGGGGAAAAAAGCCATCCCAAAAAGCAGCTGACAGGCCAATAAAAAAAAGGATTTAGAGGTGATAAGGATCCAAATCAGAGAACTAAACTTCTTCATCAGATCTGTCAATAGGTCTGATTTCTATATGACTTAAGAATCACTCTGTCTTCTATGTTTCCCCAGTGGGCAGCCAAAAATATCAAGTTTCTGCCCTCTGGATGGGAACATCAGATAAAGCTCAAAGTAGCAAATGTCAGTCATCAGTATGTGGTCACACAAAGACAGTGAACTTGGTCAGAGAAATCATGTATGATATGAAATTGTGCTAGGCAGATCACTAGAAAATAGACTTACCTCCACATGCATTTTCTCACCTGTATCAGGGATTGATTTGAATCAGCACCTTAGAAGTAACAGACTGTTCTGTTAACGTTTTCCCATATTGCCCAGTACCAAAGCTTTGACGCATAATACCCCATTATATTTTGGTAGGTACCTATTAGAGAGAAAATCACAGAGGCACAAGCCTTTAGTTAACTAAAATTCAGCATTTCATCTGAATGTGTCTCCAGAACAGTATTTAAATTCATTCCATATGACTGCACAGTGGGATACCTCACTCATTTTTCTCTATTATGGAAGAAGGAAAAATGTTCTATTTGTTTTTTAGAGTGCAAAACCCCCATGTTATACAGGGCTTTCAAATGACTGAACAATTCCATGATAAAAAAGAGATGCAGCTGCTGACAGTTGCAGTGCAAACTATTCCCGTTCTTTGAAGTTATTTGATGGAAACAATTGAAGCACTACTTCTCTATTCATAATATTTTGTGCTTAGAAATGACCTTTTATTTCTCATCCAAGGTAATGAAATACTTGAAATATCCATACACGCACACACAAAAATTTATCGTAGTGCATCTTTTAAGACTGCTGTGGCATTCAAGGTAAGTTTTCTACTGAATTACAATAAATTACTTAGACTTTTCTAATTCCAGCATTCTTAAAAGAAAACTTCTTTCTAGTGCTCTGTGCATCTTATTATTTTGAATAAGAACAGGTAAAATCTATTTGAGTCTGCTAAAGATGTATTTCTCAAAAGAGAAAATGAACTACTTTATTCCACTCATTTCTGTCCGCATAAGCACTGGGATGACTTTTTGATTGTGTGTATTGTTTTAGGGCCCTAATGCACAGCAGTGTTTTTATTACATCCTTAAAAATGTTTGCATCATACATTATAATCAAAACATACATAGCGGTTATAGACATTCACGTGGGTACCTCATTTACTATATGCCACAAGGTAATAATAACATTTTTATATTATACCATAGAATCCCAAAGTATTTAAAAGCATTAGCAAGTTAAATTATATGACGACTTTGTGAACTAGGTAAAGATCACTTCAAGATAACTTTCTACACTAATGAAATGAAATCATTTTTATATGAATAATGTTCTGCTTACTGAAGAACAAACACTGGAATTAAAAAATATACTAAAATTGTCCAGCAGGAACAATGTTATATTTCAGTCCAAAACCTCACTGTAGAATATTCACGAGACCACTACTCTCAGAAAATGCTGTAAAATTACTAATGTTATTGATCATGATAAACATCATTTTACATTACTCTGATGAAAACCAGTCCGAACGCAGTAAATGGCAAATGCAGTTTGCTTTTGGTGTAATACAATTTGTTCAGCTCTTATGCCTAGAAAATAAACTAGACAACTGCAAAACTTTCTAAAAAAGTTGTTCTTAAAAAGTTATTGAGATGGAAGATCTTATAGCTCAGCTTTTCTTAAGGTGTGATCTTTTTCCTACTAGGATTAGAGAGAAGCTTCACATTAACTCCACTGGAAGCAGGATACTATTTTGCACATTGGTAACTCTTTTTGGTCACAATTTATAAAAAAATTCCCATCAAGATTTATGTCATTGTTAGAATACAAGACACACAGAATATAACAACAATTTTACCAATGCAAACAAGACAAGATCATTTAGTGTTGTTCTAGCATCACTGTCAAAAAAACCCCAAACAAGCAGGTCTTGCACTGTACTACGAAAGTCACAAAACCCCCAAACTTTGCAAGTTTTAAAAGCACATTTCAGAAACATACTTTCATTTTTGAAGTCTCAGCATCCAGATACAAATACAGGGGCTTGCTAGGGAAACCCACCAACCATTCTTACTCTTCCAGTTATCATAAGGGTACATGGGGAAGAAGTTCCTTGTGAGGTACTATGGTCAGAGATCAAATCATTTATGTGCTCATAGTACACCTGGAAGCAAACTGGAAACCACTGCCGAATGGGGAAGGCAAATAGTATCATTTTGTACCTGTTGGATTCTAAACAATGCCCTCTTATTTGAACTGTTACCTGAATGTCATGCAGCTGTGAATAGCAGAAGTAGCTTTCCAGAGTGCTTGTGTGACTCCTTGACTTGGAGGAGGACAGTGTGTGATTTCATAGAACTGATGAGACTTAAGATAAAAACTTATTGCATCTTCCACAATATTTAATAAAAGTTGTTTAGAGGCAGATTTTCAAACCAGTAGTGAATTTGACATTTACCATATGTTCACACACAGCTTTCTTCACTGTATGAACAGTATAAAAACTTCCCATAAAGCTCCACTAATTAAATTAAAATAGAAAATGACACACAGGATGAAGAGCTGACAGTTTTCATAAGCGCAAACCAGACTAAGCATTCATCTTAAATCCTAATAGCACCATCTGATGGAGGATCATCACAATACTACGGAAAAGATTCAAAGTGTGCTAGAAATTCATTAATTTGAAAATGTTTTAATACATTTCCTTAATTTGTGTAATAAACTGCAAATGTAAGTATACAGAATAGTGGTGATCTGCTAAAAAAACTTAATGTAGGTTTTGACATTTTAAGTCAATAAAAGTTTTGATTTAGTAGGAAGCAAATCCATTGTGAGGCTAAGCCAAAAGGAAGAAAAACGGTTTCTGGTCAGTACGCTTTCCAGACACCTCTTTATATAAGACTGGATAATAGATTTAGGCACATCTGGTATCGAAGTCAAGTCTTTATTGCTCGTAGGCACTCAGGTTCCAGGTATGGACTAAAATATGTGAAGAATTAAATGTTTCTGCTCCCTTAAAGGATACCAAGTAAAATATTTTTTTAACACAGGAGTCACTGAATATCGGAATGGTGTAAGAGAAGAACACAGGCATCAGAAAGGTGGAGAAAACTATGGGGATCAGAGAGCTGCATGCAAAACATACCAAGTATATAATCACAAGGATGGTATGCCACAACTAAATTACATGAATATAAGTAGTTACACAACATGTATGATGCATGCTTGAAAAACACTTTGTTGACTAACCAACTCCACAGGTTGATTCCTCTCAATGTAAAGTTCAAAACATAGAAAAAACTAAGCATTCTGATTCTTGAGAGCCAAGTGGCCACACTCTCTCAAATCGAATCCTGCTAGATACACCTTAAGTAGCTTACAATATAAATCAATCAACAGCAATCACTTCCAATAAAGAATAGTAATGGGCCTACACTTTATGGTTTACACTACGAAGTTTAGCGGTTGTTGCAACATTAATTTCCATAAAGACAGGCACAGACTGTAAAAGAGATTTGCGCTTTGTGGAAACCATCACCTTGATATATTTTGTACGTTATATATATACCCACTCACTCAGTAGATGAATCTTCTCCATATATAGAATAGATGACAAATATTAGAACTTAATAATTGTTTTAAAATATAACAAAACCTTTGATTTTTCTACTTTCCTAGCCTCCCAAGTAAAAGATGCTTGAGACAGTGGTTTTGCTTGTGTCTTCATTGTGTGAAGAACTTACAAAATCTGGCTAGAATCAAAAGCAATAGCTATGATACCACTGTTTTCATTAGTGTTACTGCTACTGTATATGGAGTAGATAAAAGATTCCCTCCCACTGCAGCTCGGGTCTCGGACAATGTGAGACCTGTTTGTGTAGTTTTATGCTAATAAAATGAAAAATCTATGACACCAAAGACACAGTCACAAGAGTATCTTTGCTTCACCCCTCACCTCATGATTCATAAACAGAATTTACTATGCTTTGCTGTATCGGCTGGCCCTTAAACTCAAGGGCTCCTCATCTAAACTCATCCAGGAAAAATAAATTCACAAAGAATAGGCCTTCCTTTTGGCAACCTCGAGTGCATGCAGTTTAGATTGTTTCTTTATTGCCAGATTAATTACCTAATCCTTAAATACCTTCCTACATACTGAGAAGTAAGCCAAATCCCTCATTTTTTCTACTTTCTGCCATGTGTGGGCAGCCTCCTTCACCAGAAGCCATTTGCTTCTACCAGATCTGAACACATCCCAGATATGACCCTTCTCTTTTTATTTTAGCTCAATAGGTTTTTTTCCCCTCTCTCATTCTCTAAAAGGTGAATAATCTAAAAGGCAAAGGTTAATAATCTAAAACGTTACTTCAACTTTGAAGATGCATAACTTCAATACACATTTCCCCTTTACTGTACTGCAAGCCCAAGAGTAAAACTGTTAGTCCAAACCATCTGCTCCACTATCAAAAGTGAAAACAAATGATCTAATGCAGGACCTCATTAGCATACATATTGTTAATCTTCACAGCAGTATTAAATAACAGCAAAAGTGGGAAAACTAAAAAACAGAATGACAGGTGCTTTAGACAGAAACAGACAGTGGAAAATACAGAGGAATCTAGAAGAAAAAAGTTAATTAATTGGTCCTACAGAGACAGACAAATCCACATGGATCCCTTTACAAGAGTTCTATTACTGTTTTGCATAAATGGGTTGGATTTTGTCTGCCCTTGTAATAAGAATAATATGAACTGGCGAGCATTTTGATCTGTTGATTTCTGAGATTAGGAGCACCTTTAGTTCCTGGCAGATACTCTGAAGTCAAGAAATCTACATCCTCCAAGGAAATTCTGTTTATTGTTATTTATCTGCTTAAAAAAAAAAACACAAGAAGTGTCCACAGAGATATGGTGGGGCAGCTCACACGACTGGAGCGTTGTGATGGATGGATACAGCTTATTTAGGAAGGACAGTCCAGGAAGGTGAGGAGAGGAATTGTCCTATATGTGGGAGAGCAGCTGGAGTGCATGGAGCCCTGTCTGAGGAAGGTGATGAGCCAGCTGAGAGCTTATGGGTCAGGGTTATGGGGCAGACCAATATCGGTGACATTGTCGTGGTTGTCTGCTATGCACTGCCTCGTCAGGAAGACGTAATAGATGAAGCCCTCTTCAGACAACTGGAAAAAGCCTCACATTTGCAGCCTCTGGTCCTCACGAGGTACTTAATCCATCCTTGTATCTGCTGGAAGGGCAACACAGCAGGGCACCAGCGAGCCAGGAGGTGCCCTGGTTTGTGGGATGCATTGATGATAACTTCCTAACACAGACGACTGAGGAGCCAGCAAGCGCAGGTGCTCTGCTGGACCTGATATTTACAAAGAAAGAAGGTCTGGTTGGGGATCTGAAGGTAGTTAAACATTGAAACAGGGACCCAGCGATGCTGTGGAATATCTGTCCTTGAAGAAACTCAAACCTGACTGGACAAGGCCCTGAGCAACTTGACCTAGTTAACCCATCTTTGAAAAGGGGTTTGGATTAGAAGACCTCAAGAGGTTCATTTCAACCTAAGTTGTTCTAGGACTCTAAGACTATTTTCAGATAAATCTGGTTTATTTTTAAAAATTTTTTTCCAAACCATTTCATTTTTCAATAAAGTAGAAACCTCCTAAGATAATGCTAAAAAAATTAATAAATAAAAAGGATTACCAGCAGTTTTTTGCTAGAATTTTTTCTCTGAATCTCCAGACAGACAATAAAGCAAACGAGCAAGTTTCTTCACAGTTGTACCATTTTGCAACCAAAGACACAAAATGGTAAGAAACAGAGGTAGCTGATTACGCTCTGTTGGCTTCAGAGTATTTTGTACAATGTGTCTAAAGCAGGAAATAAATAACAGATATGAGAGTGAATTCTGAAGGAAAAGACAATCATAAGTAAAAATACCGGAGACTAAGATAAGGAAAAACAGCACACAAAATTATTGTATTGAAGTCATTCTAGTTATGTCTCTTTTGAAAAGTAGAATCCTACAGTAGAATACAAAAACAGCCAACATCAACAGACCTACTCAAAACAGATGACCTTGGAGCCAATGGCAAGTGTTTGGAACTAAGCATACCTGCTATTCAGTCAGCTCTTACACATGTTCTTACACAACTTTACTTAAATAAATGCTTACTACAGTACAAGGGAAAATGGGACATATTTTTGCAATAAAAATTTAAAAGGCCTATTACAGCTTTTTTACTGACTTTTGTATGCATTGATGTTTATGCTTCATTACTTTAATTTTTGTTTTTTACTACAGGTAGTGCCCTAAAGTTAAGGTGGTAAACTGCAAGCTTTTAAAACAAGCATATGTTTCCTTACTGTGGAAGAAGACTGTAGCTATGTTTTATGCCAAGAATAAATTTTAACTTTTAATAGCTTTCACCAGTAGATTGAAGCAGGTAGAAAAGACATTAATTATTTAATATCTGCAATCCATTTAGGAGAACTGAAATCTTTTCCAGACTTGCCATTAGCATAGTCACTAATGCATCAATAGAAGCACAAGCAGGCCAAAATCATCCTTGTCATAAGTCTATTGACTGTACTGAAGTTCTGTAAGAAAAAGTATTACCTATCCAAACAGTGCTGAGCTTAACATTTTCAGTTTGTTTTCAAACTTTACACAGAATACAATAAATTGCTGAATACATGAAAACATTATTTTCACCTATAACTATCATTTTCTTCACAATTACTTTCTAGTTCTTAAATTTTAAAGCACAGTATCTCACACTCTCTGACGCCGAACAATTTCCATGCGCAAAACAACCCAGGAACTACCTTTCTTCATCTTCATTAGAAGAGATTTTACTCCCTATAAAGACAAAGAATTGTCTGAGCAAACTAAAACAAAGGAAAATTAAAAATAAAAACTACATCTTTCCCTGATTTAAAAAACTATTTTCACTTTTTTACAGTGGGAGGAAAATGACATTTCCTCAAGTTTTTTTTTCAATTTCTACCTTTCCCAACAACTTCTTCCAGCCAAAAGACAGAAGAAAAGATGAAAGAAATGGGGAAAAATGAAGAAAAAGGTAAGAAAGAAATTAATTCTTTTAGAATTACATATTAAAAGGGGTTTTTTTTTAAATTAAAAAGATGAATAATGAATCTGAATTTTTCAGTGAGAAAAACTTAGTTGAAAGCATTTTGTTGAACACACAAGCAGGGAATATGCAAAGGGCCTGATTCTATTTTGTTACATTGCAAGTACGCTCTGAGAATTTCCTTGTTATATTTCATTTTAAAAGGCTTGGATGTAAACCCAGATTGGATCAGCAGTGTTGGTTACTTCACGAGTCCCAGCTCCAATCCTATCAGATTTTGTTAAGTCACCACAGAAAAAAGCCCTACCATTGACACTCTCTGTGCCTGGACTGTAAAATAAATTGCAAGTGAGAACTGTGTTTTATGCAGAAGGTACATTTGACAAACGAGATCCGTAACTAATTTAGCTCAGTGCATTTGCTATTATTTTTTATCTAACTATGCCTTTTATACCACCTTATGATCTGATCACTAACATCATACCTAAATTCATTTCTTCTGAATGTAAACATTCACATCCAGGAGCAACAAATCCCCAGGGGTTGTGTTTATCAAAGAAAAAGCTGTACCCATAGGTAAGGGGCATTCAAAAGTCTACAAAGGACCTTAGGATAAAAGTATACTCTTAAGGACTGTCAAGTAGGCCTAGGAAATTATTGGTATGGAAGGCCAGTAACTCAGCAAAAGCAGTATCACAATGAATCAATTTTCTTATTTCATATTGACCCTAAAATAACTTCTAAGCTGCTGAACTCTACGTCAAGCAAGTGCCAGAAAAGGAAGGGATTTCAGGTATTTAGGGACTTCAATTTTGATCTACTATATCACTGAAGTGGAAACGGAACATCAGACAAAGTGGTATGAGCAGCAGAGTGTGTGAGAGACAGGAGAATGAACAATAGTGTAAGGGACATTTTAAAATTCTTTAAAGCAATATATAGTGTAGACAAATTTTAATACAAACAAGATTCTAAACATTGTAGATATATTTATCACTCCAATAATTGAAAAAAAAATCAGTAATTTTTATCTAGCTATCCCCATTAGAATGGCAATATTCACCTTTTGGTTGCTTCATGAATGTGTATACAATACCATTATTTGTATCTGCGTACAGTTGTTTGTTTCTGAGGTATAAACACTGTGTAGTCATTGTGGGACAACCACAAAATATTAGCTACCCCTCCATATAGGCCTATTGTCAATCATCAGAAGAGCTGGAAAAATAGAATCTTTATAATTAATTTCTTCAACACAATGAAATAGTCCAAATAATAAAAAATGAAAATCATGATCATTTTAGCCAGCATCACTAGCAGCAATTTCTTATTTTCCTGTTACTACATAGAAACCCTTTCACAAGTAGAGAGTTGCAAGACTAGCAAAGACATACCTGACTGTAACTACATCTGATGGAACAACAGGAGAATCGTGACTGCACATTGCAACCACCTGAAATGAATTACAAGCCCAGACCTGGTTTGGTTTTTAGTTTCATGTCATGGCAACCATCCAGTCATGGGAGGGATTTAACTGCCCAGCTCATCACAAACACTGGCTATTTCTATTGTCAGATTCTGTTACTTTTAGCAATGCTGCAAATATTAATAGTATCTTTTCTTAAACTAGCCTTAGCTTGTTTTTTTACTTAGATGTTGTGCTCTGGTGAGAAGGTTGTTTTTAACAAATCTTATTAAAAATGGACTACTACAGAATATTAAACAATTAGAAAATTATAAAACTGTACACTCTATCATAATTTTTTAAATTATTATTTATCTACTTCCAAAATCCAATTGACACGGGACAAACAAGATTTACTGAAAATGAATATATAAAATGTAAAATAACTCAGTTTTGGACAACTTTGTAGTTTGTTTATTTTCTAATTCATAATATGTAAAAGATCAAGTCTTGAAGTTAATACTATCAGGGAAAAAAGCCCTCAACTGGCACTTTTTTTAATTTGGAGAAATTAGGATAAATAAAACCAATGATTTTAAGTAAATTAGAAACTCTACTTTAATAACACAAATAATCTTATTAAGCAAAATCAATAAAATCAGCACACAATCATATAGGAAGCCGCAGAGGTGAATTTTTCCCAGCATTACCTACTTCAGTTAAAAGTTTTGTAACTCAGGCCACAAAGACTACCTTGACTAGTTTTCAAAGAAAACACCTTACTGACCTTTTTTTTTCCCCTATCATTCAACTGACTTAGAGTCCACAATTTTTCTTTCCATACAGCCCAGAATAACTTTACAAAAGATTTACAATAATGCTAAAGAAGCATTTTCCTCAGAACAGAAAGCTGAAGGAATCCAAATGATACACAGAAGTGAGCATCCATCCATAGTCTTCTTATCCTTTAAGGCAACATGGACATCTACCGAAACACATAGGATTGTAATAACAGGGTCTAACTTTAACCATTTGGGACACTAAGCGCATATCCTTCAGTGCTCATTTATAAGCTAGTTTGAAGAAAAAATCACTTTTTCCCTATACAACACTATTGTAATAAAGCAAGCTGCTATAGAGTATGTAAATAATACAAAGATACACATTCTTTATTTTTTTCGAAGATTTTCTGTTTGCTAAGGACAGGAGAATACAGTGTAGTAAGATATGAAGTTACAGTTAAAAGGTGATAATCACTAATGCAACTGATCCTTATGACAGAGTAATCCGTTTCCTTAATTTTCTTTGTACGTTCCATATATTCTAGTTTTTAATATGGGACTAAGATACACAACTGTGAAACGCATATGGATATATTTTCTAAATACACATATATGTTACCCACTTTGTGCAAAATTTTCAAAAAAATAATGTGGACATGCAGAATTTTATCACTAAAGACTGAAGTCACTTGTATAAGCAGCGCATAGCCTTTTAAAATTACCTAAATACTTTTTAACTTCCCATTAGTTTGTACATTAGCAATGTCTGATTATTAAGTTCAATATTTAAAAACAAAACATCCCATGATTGAAAACCAGTATTTATGTAGTTAAACGTTTTCATTATTTTCTATAGATGTCATTTTATTTTCATAAATTTCTTCCCCATGCCCCCCCCCTCCAAACCATAGGCCTTATATTACTTATTTAATGCACAGTGGCTGATTTTTGATACGCTATTTATCTGCACTGCCGAGACACGCAAGATAACTCATCCCCGAGCAGGTATGAGCTTGTACTCAAACAGATTGAGTACACTGAACTTCCAATACATCTTAAGATACTGAGGTCTTTAATTTGGTGCGTTCCATAGTACAGTGACAAACAATAAAAACAGTATCCTAAAAACCAGACTATTTTCAATCTCCTCAGGGTTGTAAATTTCATTTAATTTTATAGAACAGATCCATTTTCAAATTGCAGCTCTGATGAAGATAAGGAAGCCTTGGGAATATATAATACTCTTACAGAAAAGCAATTACTGTTTATTCTTAAAATCCTTCTGCATTTTGATAGTGACTATAAAAAAAACTTCATCTTTTTAGAATTCCTCCAAAATTTCACCTGCATTTATCAATAGAGGCTGTCCTGTCTTGAAGCAGGATCTCAATTTTGAGTCAAATAATTATAAAAAACATTGAAGACAAGACTATGTAAATAAGACTGTATCACTGAAAGTGGGATGCATGCCTCTGTCAGAGACAGGGCATCGCAGTGTGCTGAAAATATCTGTCATCTGCCATTCTTAGTTGTAAATCCAGATAGGAGGATTTCAAAGGCAAAGACAGAAAGTAGGAAAAGAAGGATATAGGAAGGAAGGAACAGATCATAATTTGAACCTTACTATTCATGCTTTCAGCAGTTCACAAAATAAAAATGGAATCTGGATGGTTTGGTGACATGGTTCTATTTTAATGGAAAAAATGCTGCTGAATCTCTGTGATTAATTTACATGTCAGACTACACAAACAGAAAAATGAGGTTTTAAGAGGAGGAGCAAGATACTCTTAACAAGCTTATACATCAACATATTTTACATTTATTACATGAAGGATCCTTTTTAAAACTTTATTTTGATTAATTAGTACTGACAGCTGCAGAGATGAACAAGGAGATGAACAAGAAGGCACCCCTTTGCACTTCTTTTAAACCATGACAAGGTCAGAAACAGTATAGATTTAGGTGATACATAATAAAACAGGCTCCAATCTCATTCATGCAATTTACCTAGACAAATTTTTCCCATTTCCAATATGCAACTCAATTTCATTTGTTATAATTTCTGCATAGCATCAAGAAAATAAAGAATATTGGTTATAAATTCAATCTATTATGGCATTTACTTAAAGACTAAATGAAATGCAGAGGAACACTGTTAATCTACTAAAAAAGTCAGGAAACTTTCAGTCGGACTATATAAACTCTTAGGCATCCATTAAATCTGCAAAAATGGAAAACACCTTTTCATTTGTGGCCAATTCAATCTCAGTTGCTGTATTAAAGCTGAAAATAAGTCTTAATCCTACATGAATTAATTCTCTTTGTTCAGAAGAAGATTACAATGTTTCACCTGACTTCTGAATCAAAATTTCAGTTCAAATTTTAGGATTTTTTTGCTTGAAAGGGGTAAAAAAGTTTCTTGGTCACTTCTGTATAAGGTAATAAAGTTGAATTTGCTGGTATTCCATTACCATTATTAGGAGCCTAACTACAATGCTGCATACCAAAGTGGAATTTTTGTTGCTAGAGAACTGGATATTTCGTACTCCCTGCATGCCATCGTATGAATTATTCTCTGCATCAGATGAACTGCCACTCCCACCAACTGCCAGGAATAACAGTAACAAGGATTAGTATTGTGGTTAGCTTAAAATAAAAAGTAATAGCATAACAAACAAAAGCGAAGCCTTATTCTATAAATATCTTTAGTATCGTTAGTCTGACATTGAGATTATGGCTTTTTTCCTTAATAACAGCAGTAGGTATATGAAGTGTCCACACTGTTAGCAATTATTGCTAATTGCTAAAATATCTGATTTAGACATTTTTTTCTAAGCAAGGAACACGAATAACCAGATACTTAATCAGTGGTGGCAGTGCAACTATTGGTGCTGCTGATTGTTTTTTACAAGGAAACAAACTTTACACAGGTATTTGGAAAAGCTACACAGCAAAATACACTATTTTAATGGCAATATTTTCTTTCTTTCTTGAACGTTCCTCCTTTCCAAAGGACAGGAAACAGGAGAACTACATGCTCCCAAAGTCTGTCCTTGTAATCACAGACAATAATTAAGACTTCCCTATTCTCAGCTCTTTAGGTTTTGTCTAATCACTTCTAATATGAAAGAATATGACTACTCTAATTGTTCAAAGAGCTTCCCGTCAGAAATAAACAGATGCAATCAAATCAGTTCTGACAGTTTAGCTTTATTTTTGATAACAAATTCTTAAATGGAGTATATTTCCATACTAATAAATTTGAAACAGGAAGAGTTATCAACTGAAGGGAATATTGCTCTGACATTATGACATCCAGGTGTTGTCTTCACCATGGCAGCAGGTGACACACTGAAGTAGCATTACCTGTATGCTGACCTACCTAGGGAGACTTAGAGAAATAGCCTCACGATATGGCTTTTGGACTGCAAATAAGTTGCCAGTTACAAAAGTATTTTGGTGAAGTTATAGCTAGACATAGGACAACAGAGCAAAACAGAAAAAAAAAGCTAATGCTGTTCATTACTGGATTGTTGTACTTGTCTTTTGGCCTGAAAAGTTACCTGATGCTTAGAGCCATGCTGCATAATTTCCCTGGGGAGAGAGGAGGATTTGTCAATGAGTCTGACATTTCTTTTGTCCAGTTTTACTCATTCCAGAAAAGAGATGAAAAGACATCCTATTTCCCTGAGGGAAAAGTAGCAGAATCTATTTCCCTTACTGGCATTTTTCAAATTTGCCTGTCTCCTTCTGTCTCACAGGTGGAATTACCAGTTGAAGTTTTTCAAAAACTGGTTAGTAATTTTTTATGATGGCCAAACTGAAGTATAAAAGTAGCTAACGATAATAAAAAGTGTCACTTCTCCCACAAACAAAAAACTTGAGAATTAAATTTTTGATCAAACTGATTAATTCATTTGACCCAAAATAATTATTTTGAAGAGATAAGGGTTGGAATTCATCAGCTCACTCAGGATAAAGGCTAAGTACCATCTTTTTCGACATGATTTTTAACACCCCAGATTCTCCCATTCTTTAGGACTATTTCCTCTCAACATCTTCCTTTCCAGTTCCTATCTGGAAGTCAGGAAGCCTTTATTCCTACTTTCTGAGTCAAAAGTATTTATTACATTTGGCCTTCCTTCAGACATACTTTTTTGGTTACTATAATTTTATTTTCTTTTTGGCTGAATCAACTACACACCTCATTTGCTCTGTTGACAGCTATATTTCTCCCTGCTCTCCCTGGCTTCCAGCTCATCATCTGCCTTTGACCTGTGTTACCATAATCAGCAAATGCTCCAACCCTTGCCTTTGGAGTCTCCTCTCAGGGAAGTCTCTCACTCCACCTGCCTTAATTTATGCTCAGTCTTTGCTTCCTGTTTGGTGATTCTTCCTGTTCCTCTTATTACAACAAAAATGGACACATAATTTTGTTAACTTAAACCCAGTATGTGAACATGAAGAAATAGATACAGCTGAGAACACCAATTCACACCTGAGAACATCAATTCACGGCTCACAGTCCCAAAATCTCCTGGCTCAGAAGAGGCCCCAGCATGACTTTAATATCTCATCATATAGAAACACACAGAGAAAGCTCTCTTCGTCTTTTCCCCACAAAAAAAGTTAGTGTTCAGCACTGAGAAATCTATCTGGATAGATAACCATCAGAAGACTGCTGCAGAAGAACGTTGACAAAATTCTGCATGATTTATTATTTGAGCACATCTTCTGATCTGAAAAACGTTCCACCACACTGGACTGATTTTTACAACACAGTAAGAATAATACTTTTTCTATTTTGCTAGCTTGCTTTGATGACCTATTGATTTACTCAACTGCTTTCCTGAAACATCTGGGGCACACAGATATGACACCGAACTGTCTCATGGGACAGGATTAAAGCTGAAAGTTTTGAATTGACATTTCATTCGGTAAGATCTGAAAATAACGTGTGCATTTCCTTTGACAAAGGTATCAGTGCAGCCCAGCGAAGAAGAGTTGCAATGATGAATCTCAACAGGACTTGGGAGTCCTTTATGTGATTTTGCCAGTTGCTATCTGTGCTGAATTAAAGAGTTGGTTCTAAAGGCAGAGTCTGTGTGTGATCTTGAACTACTTGTGTCACAGAGCAGAAGAAAATGAGTGGTAAAGAGCTTAAGACCATTATGCTCAGAGTATGCATAACTAATACAGAAAGTAAATATTCAGACTCACCAATGTTATCAAGTAGGTCAATGGAGGCTATCAGCATCCTTTCAAGAGGAATGTTCTTCAGGAAGGAGCAGTTACCATGCACACACTCAAGATCAGCGTACCTTCAACAGTAAATCAGGCAAAAGCTCATTAGTAAATGTTTCCTAGACATAACTGGGACTTGCTGTAGCAATACAACATACTATGTTTTAACACAATATACATATAGCCTTGTCTCATGTATCAGAACTAATCAATGCATTACAACTGCATCAAGTGCTATGCTCCCACTGCATTAAAAGTGAATAAGAAAATGTAAATCAAAGCTTCAGAAAAAAAACTGAAAAGACATAACAGTACTAAATACAGAGTGGGAAAATAGGCAATGTATGGAAAATAGCCCCTCCCTAGTGGATTACAAAACACAACACCACTGCATCAGTGCTCAAAAACAATGTGTTTGGCAGAAAAAAACCAACTTAAAGATATGTCTTCATTTAACTGAAATAAATCAGGCACATGGCAAAAGAATTACTATGAACCAGATAATGGTTTGTCTTGAACAGTTATCAGGCTTTTGAATCAGCACAAAGAGGTGGAGATGCTAACAAAATAGAATGGTGGTAAGTAACAGCTACATTGAATTTGGCTTGTATGAAAAATCAGTTTGGGTTGCCAAGTAAAATCAGGAAAATATTTAGATAAGTTTGAAATGAAAAAAAAAAAAGTTTAAAAATCTAAACACAATAGGTTTTTGTTCAGGCAGA
Source organism: Aptenodytes patagonicus (assembly GCF_965638725.1). Classification (NCBI taxonomy): domain Eukaryota; kingdom Metazoa; phylum Chordata; class Aves; order Sphenisciformes; family Spheniscidae; genus Aptenodytes; species Aptenodytes patagonicus. The sequence goes on from NC_134959.1 coordinate 14,659,988, forward strand.
AAAGACGTTTCAACCAAAACCTAAATGTTTCTTTCAATCATTTTCAATAAAAAGTAGCCAAACTTAATCTGAAAGTATAATTTCCATTAACCCTCTGTTGCTGAAGAACAACTTCTTTCCTTGGAAAAAAACCCAAGTGTAATTCAACCCAAATCCAAAATAATTCCAGTTATGCAGTTTTCCAATGACTTTGTCCCTTCCAAAACAAGACTGACAAAAAAATTAAAAAATCACCATAACCATACATTAAATTGATGTAAAAAGTTTCTTGTTAATCTGACTATAGGTTTGTGAATATTAAAATAATACTATAGAGAATATAATTACAAAATTAGTGAACACGAAAAAAACCCTGATCTTTTTAAAAAAAAAAATATTCTCAAAAAATGCTGTACTCCAAAATCAAGAGAGATTGGTAGGTGTATGACTTCTCAGAATGATTCTAGATCTGGAAGTTGAGTTGAAGATTTTCAGGATTGGATATTAGGAAAAATTTCTTCACCGAAAGGGTTGTCAAGCACTGGAACAGGCTGCCCAGGGAAGTGGTGGAGTCCCCATCCCTGGAGGTATTTAAAAGACAGGTAGATGTGGCACTTAGGGACATGGTTGAATGGTGGACTTGGCAGTGCTAGGTTAACGGTTGGACTCGATGACCTTAAAGGTCTTTTCCAACCTAAACGATTCTATGATTTTCAAGAATTTCAAGAAGGAATTATGCATTTTACTTTTAACATAGGATTTTGCCTATCTCTTCCACCACTTTTAACTTGGGGGAAAAAAGACTTAGAAAATGTATTTGTTACCCATGCATTAAGATACCAGTTAGTTCTACAAAAAGGTACGATGGTAATTTAATCAAGAACCAAGACACAATGAAAAATTAAAACCAGATTGGTTTTGATTAGGGAAAGCAAACAACATCAATAACATTTTGTGAGACTCCTCATAGCTATTTAACAGGTAAAAAAATAAATACTTTAGGAACACTGTTTTCTAAAAACATGGCAAACTTTAAAACATGGAATGGAAAAAGAATTATCATAAGAGCAGTAGTTTAGATAACAGTTCATGTAATTGTGATATGAACAGTATCAATTAAAAAAAAAAAACCACCAACAAAATCAACATAACATTAAAATACTGCAGGTGATAACATCTCTTTAGTGCTGAAATAGGCATGGCCTAAACCCACCTACCCTTGAAGGAACTGGTATATTTAACGTTGTGATGAATTCTAACTGCAAGGTACTCTGAAGTTGCAGTGTTCCATATCTTTTGAACTCACTGCTATATGTATTCAGCAGCTTATTAATCAGGTGAAGCCGAATTCATCAACACATAAGCTACTCCCCTGAACCCAAAAAAGATAGCCTTTCAACACCTACCAGGGACACTGTGTAGAAGAGACACTGCAAATCAAACCTCTATTATCTTTCAGACAATGCTTGACAGGCATTCTCCCTGCCTTACCAGTTCTCTCCTCTCCTCTTGAGTCTGACTGACACCGCCAGTCCTGTGCTTCACCACTTTTCCTGGCAAGGAGTAAAGCATTCACTCATCCTGCATGGAAGACAGCGTGCAAGGTCCCAGCTGTGTTTTGTGCCATGTTTGGCATTCCCAGTAATCAGACCACACCATCACACAGAAGAATAGAAGCCCATATACAGCCTTACAGGGAGAAGAGTGAGTTCTGTTGCCTCTGACAGAACTGTGTGTTACAAACAGGTATCTTTCTCTCCAATTCTGTTTGAAATGAAAAATAGGAGCAGAGGCACTTTGATAACATCTCCACTGTGGCAATTTAACAGCTGCGCACAATGACAAATCTGAAACAAATGTTTTGACATTTGCTAATTGAAGCCATTTTCAAGTTCCTGTAAAAAAAACCTCAGCATTTCCATTTTACATCCCTACTCCTACTGAAAAAAAATACCAAAGTTTTCCATAAAACAGACACTCTGATTTTTGCCCAGTTCAACAGATTATATGATATTTGGATCTAAGTATTAAACGATGAGTAGACACTACTACCAAATGTGTTATTACAGAAAACAGTTTGCTATAATTGTTCATAAGATTTTCGTAAGAGCAGGGCCTCCAGCACTGTACATCAATATCTCAGAGAACCACTCCCGAAAATCACACTTGTAATCAGTTGTGATTGCTAGTCTTCCTGCTAAAGACACCGCTGTGCTGCTGTCTTTGAAGCAGTATCATTTGCTCAAGGCAAAACAGAATATAAACAGAGAAAGTGATATATTATCCACACCAGCCTAACAATTCAGTGAGACAAATGTAGGGAATATTTGGGGGACAAATATTTCCGCCTCCATCCTGACCTACCCTACAGCCATAATCAGCATAGTTATACACATTAAAAGATCTTGCTAAAGAAATAGTGGAACTAGAGGGTTTAAAAATTTTAGAATTAAAAATAAGGAAATTCATAAAATTTCATAACCATGCAAAGTGCCATAGCAACAAAGATTTTACACGGTCAGTTAAAGAGAACTTTCTGAAAGAATTTCACTAGAAAGAAAATATGATAAGGGCAGTCCTGTCTGAACATACTGAATCTTTTATTTTGAAAGCAGTTTCTTCTGGGGCTGAGGACCTTCCATTCTATTTTGATCCTTGTCACTCTTCCCCATACTTTTGGTCTCCCTGCTCTCCCATGGAAAAAGCTAAGTGGAGTTCAATAATTTTTTTCTAACCATGGAACCTGTAATTCACCTGTAGACATGCTCTTCATTTGAGAGCTTGTTAAGCTACACTAACAGACTTTTTATATGCTTTCTTTTCAAATTTAATTTGATGACTTAAGAACTTGCTTCTACTTTGAATAGTAACATTCTTGATAGTTGTTCTCTTAAAGAACATCAGTTTTCCCCTCCCCTTCATTCCTGTTTTCTTGCTGACAACAAACACCATTATTTGTCAAGTATTAAACCACTGTAACTTGTGTGGTGAATGCGCATTCTCATTTTTGTGCAGATGATAAATGAAGTAGATTTACCCAGAAGAAGCAGATAATTTGCTGACACTCATAGTCAGTCACAATGTGAAAGCAGATCAGTCTTGCCACAGTCTTTAATTTTTATCCATCCCTTACTGAAATTAGTGTTTGCATTAGCATTTGCTCTAGCTTGGTTTGCCAAGTCATGCATTAAAAATGGCTCCTGGAAGTTGAATTATATTTCACTAACTTTCCAACACTATTAAAAAATTGTTGCTTGAACAAAAATCTCCTTTCTATATTTTCTGAGAAGATAAACATGAATAGAAGAAAGAAAATAAGCTCCCATAATATTTATATAGAGAAATATGTGTTTGGGGTTTGGGGCATTTTTTTAGATTAAATTGATTATTAAGACATGCAGTGATGGTATGAGGTTATATTTAAAAGAAACAAAAAAGAAGTACAGAGTGTGATGGTAAACCCATTACACTCTGCAATTTTTCTGTTTGTTTTAATGTGTTATATTTCCCCTGCCCTTGACTGTAGTACTGCTACGTCTTTAGACCTTCCTAATAATAGAAAAACCTTCCACTGGTGAATTAAGCTGACTTTATAGTTGCTTTGTACTGCCGTAGTGAGGTCAGGATTTCAGGAACCTCTCACTGACAAAAGCACTTCGCGTATCTGTAAGAAAAAATCAACTTCTATGACTGAAGAATATGATCTTGCATCACTTCCTTTGGCATAATTAAGAATCAATGTGTTCAAAGAAGAGACAAAATTTAATTCCTTATAAAAGTTAACAGAGAGCACTTGAGTATTCAGTAAAGTAATTACTAAGGATGGCTGTGACGCACCTCATTAAAATACTTACATCATAGTGCGGAAGACTAATGTATCTTCAGAGAAAAGCTGTGAACTGTAGTTAAGGGAATGATGCTCAAATGAGTCTGGTAATACCAGAATGCTACTCCTGTCTGAAATTTTTTATAAAAAAATGAGATGTGGCAACAAGTTACAAAGAAATGGAGCGACAGTCTGGAAAGGCTTGAGTGACCCCTGCTCATTATGTCTGGACACAGACATAATGCACATTATGCCTTAGTCCACTGAGAAGAGGTGGACCCGACGTGGACAACAGGAGGCTTTGTTCTGTTTGCCTGTGGTTGGATGCAAAGGACGTGCTGCTGGTGGCAGCAGTTAGAACATTTTAGTTGATATATTTAATTTCAAGCTAGGCACATGTATTTCAACAGGTGAACCACACCTTGAAGTAAAATCGCATAAGATGACGGCATGAAATTTGCTTCCCTTCTAGGTCAGTTTAAACAGCTCTTAAGTCTGTAGGTTTTAAAGCAGTGCCTCAGCCTATGAACTTCAAACCTTGTAAAATATCTCTGCCACTGAGAAATGGCCACAGTCATCTCTCTTTGTTTACCAGAAGGAGTTGCTCACAGTTTTAGAACCTGTGGGGGAAGCTTCAGCCTCTAGCATTTTTTAGCCACTGAGTTTTTTGGTCAGGAGCATATTATGAAATCTTGGAGTAATTCTTAAACAAAAAAGACAAACCCCTACTATCAGTTAGGATTTTTCTGAATAAAATCGTTAAGTCTGATCCTTGGTCAAGACTACTAGTAATTTCAATTCTTGCATTCTGATCCTGCGAAGAAGTCTATCCACCATCTCATCTTCCTACCATGGAATCACCGAGAAGACCGTTGATCTGCATCTGTTCTGCACAAGGAAAAATGATAAATAATTGCAGTACTAGGACAGGTTACTTGATCACTACTTCCCCTCAAGGTATATTTGTCTACCTGAACCACCAATATCCTTCCCTCTAATTTCACTGTGCTACAATAGGTCCCTCCATTCTAATGGGATGAATGATTGCTTTATAATCTTTGAAATCACCAAGCTCCATAGTGAGGACCTTATAGCAGCACTATTACAAACAGGTCAGGCAGTAATTTCTTCCCTGTGATTAATTTAATATAAATTGATTCATTTGACTTTCATTCAGAAACTGTAATCACAGGGAAAAGTCAATATTTTCTCTACTCCCCCATCATCATTATCACCACCTATCAGAGCTTGAATCTTAAACATGTCTCAAATTAACCCCCCATTCAGCCATATTAATAGATTCAAAAGTAGGTGCTCAAAACCATGATAGAATAAGAACTACACTGGAAAAATAACTAGAAAATACACGACTATTTGGGAACAATCTTGCATTTGCAGACGTGGAGAATTGGCAGGAGATAAAAAGGCCTCTTTAAAGTTATTAACTTGGCTTTTAAAAAATGTATCACAAGTACCACAGTTTTAATAATGAAGGATGTTACTATAATCTCTGAATCACCAAAATAGAGAATATAAAGTTCTGGAAAGCTCTGTGCGAAGGTACCTTAAAACTCTATGCTTACTCCCCAGTCTGGTATGATCAGCGTCAGATAGAGACCCAGTGCCCTGCAGTTGTTATGTTGGCCCCTCACAGCCACAGGACTTACGGTTTTAATAAAGTGTTTTTTCCTAACACCTCCAATTTGAACAACATATCCTCTCCCAAATAGTAAATATCAAATACATCTGCACTTCCATTAAGTTTTGAGATCAGTGGGGTAAAGTGCACTGAAATACTAAAACCAAATTATGTTACTATCACCCAACAACCACAATCTGGACCACAATCACAAACATGTAATTTAGCCCATACAGTTTATCATTGTAAATATTTGGCAGTGAGCTGCATTATACCTCTAACAGAATGTACCTAACCCCTGCCTTCAGCTGCAGTTCTAAAACCTGAATCACAGATACGGTACTTGGTCCTGCAGTTTTATTCCAGATAAAAAATCCTCCTGAAATCAATGGAGTTTTGCCTGATAAAAAGACCAAATAAATACATTTGGCAGAATCTGGGAATGCAACTGCTACTGTCAACTGAAAATTGCGGTGAGAGAGAAATAAATATTATTTCTTTTCCTACAATAGGTATCAGGTTTGTTTTCAGAATGATAAAAAACTCCTTGCCCCTTTCCAAGAGATTATGAGAAACATACACAGCTTGCCTTTTCCACGTAGCTAGCTATTGCATTACATACATGTTTCAACCATTCAATGGAAAAAGTATAAGTTGTCAGATTTTTACTATTTACATACAAATAGATATTTTATGTCCAGCTAGTGAAGAAAAGTACAGGAAACCACTGACAGGATCTAACCATCTCTGAAATGCCTATGATCAAGCTCCATTTCAGAATCCAGCAACCTGGTTCAGATTTTCTTTTTACTGCTAGCTGCTCCATCAAAAGTCTCTCTTTCATACTTCCACACTTTTCAGTTTGCCTATGCTCCCATATTGCTCAGGCAGATCTATTTTGGTCCAGAATGTATAAAATAACATGGCTTTGCTAAAGCAATCTGGGTCTTGATCAAAGAACAAGTTACAGGATGCATTATTACTTACTAACAGGTATAGTTTCAAGAGTGCAGTTTCAAAACTAATTCCACTCTTCTGAATTTAAAGCTTGCGATCATGTACAGAAATCAACAGTGCATTGTTACATCCATTGTTTGTTGTTTCAAATTGTTACCCTGCTCCAGGACAAGGAAGTAATGTATTCAAACAACTCAGATAATAATAAATATATGCTTGGCCTCTGCCAGAATCAGTCGCAAAGTATACAAACAGCAGGGGACGGAAATGACTGTGCCGTCTTTAAATGCCTTATCAATGCTAAAGAAGTGCTTAGTGTGGCACCACTGAGGCTGGGTTGCATTGTGTATGCCATGCTCTTTCCTAACTTCACTAAGATACTGGAATTAATGTCCTTACGTACTAATAAAAAAAAGCAGTAAACTATGTAATCTACCTACCTAATGGGATAAAGATGAAAACCAAAGTCCACGTCCTTTAACTTTTGACACTATTCAAACTTTACTATTTGTGAATTATACACAAAAACCCAAACTATCATCAGGGTTAAAATTACTCTGTTCAAACTCTGAAACCATTGATAGTTTAACACAGTTTGCACTTGCTGCTTTCTCTGACACTACAGAGGACCGTGATTAGTGCAGGTATTGTTATTACTTACTTTTTATATGAATGTAACCAATTGCAATAGAGGTCCAGCTTGGCATGGTACTAAACCAGAAACTCAGTAACTCATACTATATCTTTATTAACAAAACAGTCCCTTCTTTCACAAGCCAATAAAATGCGAAAAAAATATGACAAATACATACAAGTAATCTTATTTCCTAACATAAATTAGTGAGAAAACTATCTCATTTACAGCTTGTCAGAAGGAAACTTTGTAACAAGTGGATGTGATGTCAAATCCACATATAAGCTAATCTTTTCTGTCACTCAAAAAATGTTCTTTACTATTGGATGTGATGCCACATCCAAGAATATAACCAGTTTGATAGCGTCATAATTCTTGCATATTGATGCAAAAAGGAGAAAATCCCAACAATTCTGTAACAATACTAGAATATAAAGTCCTGGTGAAAAACAATTCCAGATTTGCTTTCTTAGTTCATAAACCCAGAAGACCCACTGAGATGGCTGCCTTTATTCCACCAAATGTATTTCCTGAATTTACACAAAGCGAGGACTATCACTGCAAAAAATACTTTCAATCTCTCTTGGGCAATTGGCATTTTAAGACAGATCTAAAAATATGGCTCTAAGATAGTGTTTAAGCTTAAAGCAGAAACCTTATTGGTGGTCACTATCATGGATTTCACATGACTGGTTTTTAGTCATATCTGACCCTGTTGTGGGAGATTGTATTTTACTTAAACATGAGTTTCCAATGAGGTATAGTGATCATGTAATACAAAAATCAATTCTTCCACCCTTAGCTAGCATGAATTGACGTGGCTTCACTGAAGCAAATCAACATAAGTAAATGGAAACCAGGAGACGGTCTGTTTCAAAATATAGGATTCTGCTTTTCTTGCTCAAGCTAAAATTCCTATCGGGGAGAGGAAGCAGATCTACACCTTTAGCAAAAAGTTAAGATGAAGGGAACAAGATGATGCATGAATGCAGTGATGCCCCTATGTTTACAGCCAGTACGCAGCTCTCACATGTACACGTTCATCCATATGTACTAAAACTGCATGCCTGTTCACACAGTATGCACTTTGGCTCTTATTCACAATTAAGTGAATATTCTTTGCCACTAGAATCCAAATTGCTTTCTGATAGTGCAGTTCATCTCTAAAATATTATATCAGTTTTCCAAGAGTCACTGCACTAGCACTTTTGGTGCATACAGTAACTACTGAAGGCATTACTGGATTTGAATGTATTGCCTGTACATTAGATTTGCTGTCCCAGGATCAGGAACACAATCTCCATTTCGGTGACTGCCTAACAGTAAACTGTCCAGTTGGGCTTGGTTCATGCTCTTACACAGAAGTATGTGAGCTTCCAGTTCAGTTCTGTATGAGTTGGATATATTCTATAATATAGTTCTAGGATTAGAAAATGTCAGGAGTGAGTGGTACAGATATATTTAAGATTGCACAATGAAGATTATACTAATAGTAATTCAATGGTTTTCAAATTTACTGCACACTCTTCAAAAAGGATTCTCTCACCTTTCATTGCTCTAGCCATCGCTTTTCCCTGACTTCTTGACAGACCAAAACTCTGAAATGTACACTATTTAAATTATTTTATTATGTCCATTTTAAATATGGCATAACCCAGACTGAAGATAATTAATACATTTTTGTTCCAAATCTTATTTACATTTAGATGCTAAATAAAATATTTTTATCGTAGAAAATGAACCATTTGACCTTGGAGATGGACCTAGCTATCCCAAACATACTCACTGTCCCCCAACACTCTTCTGCTTGGGTACAGCAACAGTGAGAGACAGAAGGAATGATAAGATGCCACAGCAAGTATTAGCTATCAGTGACATAAACAAAAAAAATCAGACCTGAAAGACTTGATTGTTATGAATATATATTAAAAGAGACAGCAGTGATATTTATTACTTGGACATTTTTCCCTGAAAAATAAACCTTGAAATTAATCTTCTATCATACTTGTTAACAAAGAGAAATTTGGAAATAACCTGAATATTTTGCATTTTTGCTTTAAGAATCTTTTTCACATGTAAAGTTTGTAATAAGAAAGACGCTAGCAAGTTCTTTTTTGCTTAATCATTCAGAACAGAAGGAGGCATTTGCATCAGAACTTATTCAATGTCTTTTGTGGTGAAGAACATCCATTTTAATTACTTTTTTTCTCTGAATTTTTTATGCATATACTGTTACAAAACGTACTTGCTTTTATTAAATTTCTGTTACGCAAAATCTTCTGGGAGAAAGCCAGTAAGACGGAGTGGAATTAAATACATATCCCACTGCATTTCTGCTTCTCTGGGCAGAATATAAAGCTGCAACCCAACCCCAAGGTAACCCTTGTGAAAGGATATATCAGGCATAGCTCCTTTTATAGGCAGGTAGGTAGATAGATAGATAGATAGATAGATAGATAGATAGATAGATAGATATACACACACAGAGCCACCCAGAAGTTTGTACCACAAAATCCAATTACTTCAGTTCTTGTTGCAACAGAAATTTTACTTGCACAAATATATTGGTGAGACCCCAGCACCAACTTCCTCTGTCTGAGGCAACACGACACAATCTTTGTCTTTCTTGTACTCTCAGTCACAAAGAAATAAAAGATTTGAAATACAGATGACGTGGCTTTTGACCTATTTCTGGAAAAGTATGTTCCCAAATATTCTCCCCGACCCCATGAAATCCTCAAAATCCACAGCTAGCAACAGATTTTAAAAGCATATAGCAACACGGTAACTTCTGTCCCGCTTTCAGAAATACAGTAGAGAAAGGTAAAATACAGACTTGTAACCAGAAGTTACTGAAAATTCCACAGTAACACTCCTCAGACACATGCAGCAGGTTAAACATTGAGAAGATCCATGAGCATGATTATAAAAATGCAAGACACCAGAAAATACCACAGCCTGGTCAGTCCGTTAGATTACAAATCTGTATAGCTCCATTGCCAAAATGTACAATTGTAAATCAACCACTAAGTAATGGATGACATAACTTCAACAAGATTAGAAAGATATTTAGCCTTTCACAATCAAAATTTTAGTACTACAAAATAAGGTAATGAGAATCTGGCCTCAGATTTTTCTAGGTGGCAGTTTCATATTACATATCTGATGCCTCCAGATCTTGCCTCGAGCGCAGCTGTTTTAGAGACAACCATCTGAGCTGTAATTAGATGAACACATCAGAATTTAATGTCTGCATATTTTACACTTTATTTGCCAATTTGTAAAGGCTTATTACCTAAGAATTTTCCCAGCTATGTAGCACATAGATTGCTCAATTTGCTGAATTATAATGTTATCCTGGTTGCTAAGGTTCCTCAAAGAGTTAAAAAACCAAACAAACAAGAAACCCCCCACAGGTAAGAGAAGAATTCAGTGGGCTAATGGCTTCATTATGTAGATACCTCCTGTTTGATATACAGTTTTATGGATACACACCCATCATACCCTTGTCATTACTTCATTTCCTAGCATAGCTTTTATGTAAAAAAGGAAAAGTCAAACAAAGCCCTAAGGATTCTGCCCTGGAAACTAACGTGCGATAAATGCTCCCGCAACTGCCCTGGGTTCCCTCGTTCCTCTGAAGGCAGTTCCAGGCAAACAGAAATTCAATTCTAACCTCTACCACATTTCTGTGTTAAAATGTAAAATCACAACTTTGTTAAATCAAACTTCAGAGTTTAACCTTGATGCATCCCCTGTAAGTCTGCCCTAAATAGCCATGACTTACCTACTAAACTAATATCGCATGCTTTTGATTCATGATCATAGTTTCAAAAGTTTTTGCTGTCCACTCCTAAAACTCTATCTAAACTACAGGTATCTCTAACCAGCCCTACTCTGAAAAGGTCACTATAAGAAACATCATTACTACACAAGTGCTTTAACACTATTTATCTGTAATACAGCTACTCTAAAATCTATTATTTGGGGAATAATGAGGACAAGAACTATCAGACAGAACTGAAGTAAAGAAGCTAGTGAGAGAAAGACCTGTAATACCTGTCTGCTATATTAATACTTCTTGAAACAGTATCATTTTCAAAAGTTTACCTGCTGTTTTCTTCTTTTTGATTCTCACAAGAACAACTCCTAGTTACCTCAGCCCAAAATTTCTGCTTATTTACTGTATCTGATGCATCAGTTACCATGACAGCCTAAAGCAACAAAACAATTTCAGCCAGATTTTCAGTGAAACTTTAATTTTCCATTATGTTTAGTTGCTTATCAAAAGAACTATCTTCATAGAAGGATGCTATTCTTTTTATGAAGTGACACAGGCCCTAGCCTAACAGCCATGGAGGCTCTAGATAAAAAAAAAAAAACCACAAAGAGGAGGGGAGGTACAGATAGATTCATATACAGATAGATCAATATATATTCATATCCAAGAACTCCATATTCTCCAAGTCAACAAATAAGGAAACTCTTCACAAACCATGACAAAGCAGTCTCCTGCTGCAATTTTGGGGGGCCAGATTTCCCTGCCATACCTTTTTGTGAAGAGTTAAAATGTTCCTTCAGAAGACAGCTTCAGATAAGACTGAAATTTAATTGCAGCTAAAAAAAAAAAATCTAAAAGGAATTGTTTGGAGATGAAACAAAGACAAGAGCTACTGAACACAAGAAAAGTAAAGAAAAGAGTTTGTGAGAAAGGAAATTATGGCTAAAGGCTAACTTGGTTTCGTGAAGCATGGGAAAATACAAAACCAAATTTACACAGGAGACACTAGCAGAAAGGACAAAAGCCAATGCTGTAGCATTCTCCCCTCCAGAAATTGCGTCCCCCATACAATCTGCCATCTACCTTTAGATGCAATCAACTTGCTCTGGCTCACCAGGGCATTGCCCCCTCAACTCTGCTGGGTGGGACAATGACTCTGCATCTCCTACCTCTGTTTCTTCCACCAAAGGAACCTTTTAAAGGAAAATTCACAGGCACTAACTCTACACAATGTCTTAAAAGAGATGTTTAAAACACTATGCAAAACATCGTAAGTATGTAAATTAGTAACTACCTAATTTGCCTTAAATGTCCCAGTGGTGCTACATGAAGCTTGGCAGACACAGATAAATTGATGTTTTTAATAGATGGTGCAATTTCCCTGTCCGCTATTTCAGCTGCTGCACTATCCTGTCCCACTTTACCAGAACAAGAAAATAGTAGAGAAACTTTTAGAATTGAAAAGGATGCCTGAATCATGACATCATCTGAGGCAATTCACTTGCCCAACTTACTCAGGACTAGGCCTAATGTTAAAAGTGAGTTGTATATGCCACTGACCCAGACCATAATTCTGCTCAAGCTGAAACATGAATGATAGAGTAGTCTGGCAGCCACTACCATTTTCTCAATTCAGACATAATTTGTGGCAGAATCTCAAACAGACAGTAACTTATAAATGGCAACTGACTTAAACTTAAGAAATTTTTCATTTAGAAAAGCTTTCCAAAAGCCATTACGAACCCTCATCCCTCACCAGACGAGGCCTAAACTTAAGGCTAACAATTTCTGCAATGTTTGTCAAAAAAGCAAAAAATTCTTTTTACCATTTGCCTTATTTTCCAGTGTAGATGCTATATGGTTTCTACAATATTGGACAGGATCGGCAGCGGTAAGAACAAACAAACAAAACAAAACAAAACAACATAGTCACTTAGTTCTAATCAATACTTATTGGGAAATGCTGGCAATAAAATTCAGCAATGGTTTAATGGCAACTCTTCGGAGCTTTTCCTTTCATCTTTTCAACTGCAAGGTATAAAACTGGTGCTTCAGATATTTCTGGTCATAATAAAACTTACACAGATGCCTTCCTGCTATGGAAATAGGCAAATAGCTAAGCAGCTGGAGATATTAATTAAAACCACAAACCTCAACACTTCATTACAAAGTTGTGTATGTTACAGCAAAAGAATGAAAAGTTAAATGTAAATAGTAACATGAGACTTTCAATTTTAGCAACTAAATTCTGTCTTGTATTGTGAGACTGTACTATGGGATACTAAAGACAGAAGAGGAGGGCAGACAATCCCCCCATGTACTCACTAGGAGGCTGAGAAAAAATAGTGCTGAAGACCTCCACTACATGTTAAATTATACCCTTGAGTAATTTGCTTTACAGTACTTCCCAGCTGCAAAAGAGAAAGGCGGATGCTTTGGTTCACTCAAGGAATAGTTATGCAACCCATTTGTCCTGTGCCATCCTGTCACTGCTTGGAAGTAGCTGGCTTGGCTTTGTAAAGCACGTTAAGAATGGCTGCTGACAATTCTCTCCCAAAGATTGCTCAAGGTATCCTACCTTGTGCAAGCTGTCAGAGAAATTAAGGAACCTTAACCAACCTACTGCAAAGAGGAACAAATGCCAGATACATAAATCCAAGTTCTTGTTCTGCCACACAGACCTTTGCCTCTGGCAAGTAACTGATCCACTGTCGCATCTGTATATTGGAGAGAACTGCTTTTCTTAATCACACAGGAAAGATGTGAGATGCTTAGTTTTTACAGTAATGGAGCCAGAGAAAAAGGGATAAAACTGTCTAATAAGTTTAACTTGGCGTGAAGAAAATGAACGAGGATTGAATTTCGTAATGTTTTGATGCTGGCAATAATGTTCTTCAAGCAGTTACCACTCTTTGCAATGGTAATACTTAAATTTATCTTCACTACATTTGAGGCTCTTGTAAAGATCAAAGGCCCCTTCTGGTTGGCAAAGCAGACATGTTAAGACAGCCTGACCAGAAGGGGTAAACAAGAAATGATAGAGAAAGAAAAGAGGAAGGGCCGAGTGATGTACTGGCTGATGCAACGTAAGCAATGCAAGTGTTCTGGCCACAGGTCTAAAAGCCTTCTGCTTTTATGGAACTTCTATACACTCACACCCAAATATGTGTTTCCTAAGGCACTGGTCTCTCTCAGTTGACCATATAACGTGATCACTAAAGCCCTGCCAAAGATGCAATCACGTAATCAACCTGCAGTCTACTATTCTATTTTAAAATGTCTTTTATCACTTTATTTTAGAAACTACACATTTAAGCTTTTTCCAGATTTTAAAAATTTGCTTTTTATTATCACACTGGTTTATAGCAATTTCATATTTCTACCATATCATATAGTTTCACTAAAACTTATATATGATAATACATGCATTGTAGGCACACATAGATTCGCAGCAGCATGTGAAGTAGTTTGTACATGTGCATGAGTGTGAGCTTGGGATTTTAGTAGCTTTTCCATTTGCAGTTATTATTCCCTTAAGTCTAACACTAAATAGAAGGAATCAGACAGACGAGCGTTCACCAAGTGAAGATCATGATTTGACATCTCTGTAAGTACTTTACCGAGTTTGCCAGCTTTTAGTGGCTTTGTTACAGAATATGAAGCTATATATGTATTGAGCGAGGATGCTGAAACTCAAACTGCAGTTTATTTCAATCAATATTTCTTTTTTGAAGCCAGGGTTTCTTATGTAGTGCTCATCTGACAGCCTTTGATGTGAACAGCGTTAATAAATGTTGACATTTGAGTTGATTACTCTCCCTCTACAAGCATGGACTAGTCAGACACTGACTAATCCCTTCATTCTTTCTATTTGAGTTGCTGCTGTTTCTGTCCCGCTTGCTACTGCTCAGTTTTATCTGTAACTTTCAGTGCACCAAAAATAGAGGATTAGAAAACCTGACACTAACAAGATGTGTGATGTTATTAAGCACCGGCAGAATCTGTAAAAACCATAACCAGAATTAATATCAGTGACACGTGTGTCTTTCTAATGTCTATACAGTAATTCTTAAACTAGCACCATCCTGCTTTTGTTTCAGTGTAGATAAGCCCCACACTTTTGGGCTAGATTGTTGCTTTCTCAAATGACCTGCACATGTAGTAACAAACAGTGCACCCTCCTGGAAGCAGTGTAAGGAAGGAAACGTACACAAAGAACACACTCTTAGTGTTTTGAAGGTCCACATACCGTTCAGATTGAACCAGATACGCTATCTGGCACACTGAAAGGTGTCATTACAAGGAAAGGTTATCCTGATCCCCTCCAATGATTCCCCCGGCACTGATTCACTAGCTTGCTCTTCCACTTGCAAAGCCAACGACAGTTTTTAAGGGAACACTACATAGCTTATTACACAAGATGCCTTTTTTTTTCCTTCAGGTTATTAAACACATCAAATGCTCTCCATCTCAAAACATTTCTAATTCATTTTCTATTACAATTAAAAATGCTCTATTACTAATCTAAAAACATATAAACAATTTACTCAGAAAAAAGGGTATATAAAAGCCAGCAAGGTCTTGGGAATCCTTTCAGAATAGGAACTCAGCAAAAATCCTCTCCATTAAAAGCTGTTAGCTTACTAGACACTATAATCTTCCTCCTGTTGAGTTGAAAGCCAGTCATTCTATTTCGAATCCTAACCCAAATTCATAGTGTGTTGCTATGCCAGAAATGGATCCTGGCACTTCATGGAGATTTTTTTATCTGAGGCTATAAAATAATAATAAATAGTGAGGAAATAATTTCAAAAAATTCAGTACTGAGGACAACCACTATGCAACAGAATAATCAGAATACAAAACTGAATGAGGTAGCAGATACTGTTCTGAAATGCAAACTAATTCATTTACAGGGCTTAAATACCTTTCTTTTTAAGATACATTATTGACTGCTGCCCTGGGAAAAATCATTTAATACATCTAAAACATATGTAAACAAACAAACAAACAAAAACTCCCATGTATTAAAACAACAGCAATTACCCATCTTTTCTTTCATTAATATCAGCAACTCTTAGATTTCACCCATTCTTCAGCAGTACAGCTACCTGCAAGATTATCCTCAAATAAGATTATCTAAGTAACCCTTAGGTTTCATCAGAAATGTTATTTCAGCTAAATACTTAAGAAGTTAATACACATAATGGCATTTTGGACAATGACATTAAAATGGACAGCACTTTTCTTATGAACAAATAATCTGATGTTTACATTAATGTACATAAATTAATTCCTTGCAAAGATTCTCCCCCAGAAGTCTGTTTGATTTTATATGAAAAAGCTAAAATTGAAATCACAATGGTTATGGTTTTTTGTTAAGATAGTGAAACATAGTCTTTACCTTGTCAGTTCAATTTTTTTCTATTTTTGTTACTTTTTATTTTTTTAAACACTGGGTGTTCTGCACTCTAATTTCCACACCTAAACTGAAGCAGACATCTTAGTAAAACCTTCCCCTAAGAAGTTTTTAACACCATTTGGGAAGAAATTAAACAATCACTGCATACACTCCATAATCATTTATAAGATGCAAAACTACATCATCTCAGCTGAGCCTTATAAATTGAAATATCAAAAGATCAGTCCAGCTATCTTTATCTACACTTGAAATAAAAATAGCATTTGCCATAGTGAAACTTTAGGATTTATCAAATTACATAATAAATTATTCAATACATCTCCAAACACAGATTTTTATGAATATCTGTGGAAATGTGTTCTAACACAGAAAGCATTATTTTTATTTAATTGTTGCCAGGAACACCATCATTTTATCATGGTGTTTTATCAGATGTTTGTTCAATAAAGATCGGCTTATTTACTGGAAGAACCAAACCACCATTTTTCCCAAAAAGGGGGGGTGTCAAACAAAGAGATGGTGCATTTCCCCAGAAATTCCAATTCTCTCAGGTCAGCACTTCTCACAAAAGTGTTTTCAACTTTTTCTTACAGCTACAAGCCCATTATTTTTTTCAGGTTGTGCTTGTTTTCTTCCCTCTTTCTTTTCTGCTTCTGTTTTACAGAGAGACATAAGCTACGCCTGTATAAGCAAGCAGCGAGGATCAGTAAGAGCAGATCTGTATAGTGGACCTAAATACACGCTGTCTGCATTTGTTTGTTTTATTTTGGACTATTTCTAGTCTGGTCCCGTTCGTCACTGGTTCCCCCCATTTATGAAACACTGATCCCATCCACGTGCTCTTGAAGCACATCTAATTTTGCCATTTTCAGTCCAAAAAGGAATCCAGTTCACGTGCTCCAAGACTGCTTGCTCCATGGTGTGAACCAAAGCATACAGTACCTGGAGATGACTGAGAGTTCCTGATCAGAACCCACACACTGACACAGACGCATGAACTGAGACACCCTTCGCAATGCAAGAGAATTAAACCCTCTGGCCACACATGCACTGCCTGTTGCTTTATCTTGTCTTAGGCCAAGATACATACTTGTATTTGGATTGAATGCTGATATTATTACAGGGAAATTTTCAAAAATTATTATTATTATTACTGCTTTTACAGCAAATTTTTGTATGTACAACGTAACAAATGCACTAAAGTCATTCTTGAAAATAACTAATAAAAGATTCCACGACAATGATACTTCCTCATCTTTTTTTTTTTTCCCAAAAAATTAAGGCAGAAACATAGAATGCACTGAAATGGGTAATTGTGAAACCACAGGAAAAGATATTCATGTTTTAAATTATAAGCAAATACTGTAAAATCAAGTAACACTCACAGCCAGTGCTTGCTACATTGGCACTTGTTAGGGAAAAACTATGTGGAATTATCTAGACATTCTAGTTACTGCAGCATATGCAAGATCCCAAAATATGCACTACTGCATTTGGGTGGGATAAACTACAATGGAAACCAACTGGATCTCACCCTTTCCCTGACCTGTTCTGGACTGACCACACCCTAAATAGCACATAAAGAGGCCATCAATTAGACGATACTTTCTTCTCCATTTTTCAGCACTTCCCACCATTTGGGAAAAGAAATTGTACAGAAGAAAATCAGCCAGAGATTCTGGTCAGTGAGTCTGGCTTAATATCAAAGAACATCCACAGTTGTGTTTACAGCTATTCTGCCACATCCTAATATATGATGACCCCATGATCTTCCTTCATCCCTTCTACTCTGTACCATCTGTCTTATACACACTCTTGCCATTCTCCAACAATTCATAGTTCAAAAGCTTCCAGGCTGAGCCAGAAAGTATATCTTTGTGTTTAACTGTCCTTCATGGAGCCATAATATCCTGTTGCAGTTAGTTCTAAAACTTAGTTACATGCTGTGTGAAGTACCCCTTTTATTTGTTGTGAATGCACTCCTGATAATTTCATTTTGGTGCCATCAGTTGTCATAAGAGATGGGGAACAACCATTCTCTTTCCACCTTCCCTATATTACTCATGATATCACTGACCTTTTTCATATCCCTCTCTGCCATTTCTTTTCCAAAATGAACAGTTCTAGTCTATTTAACTGTTTCTCATATGCAAGCCATTCTATTCCCTTGCGCATTCTTGTTGCTTTCCTCTATACGTTGCTAATTTTATTAAATATTTTTCAAACGAGGACAAGAAGCACACAATTAAAAAAGAAAGCTCAACATGGATTTATAACATCACAAAAACATTTTCTGTTTTGTTCTCTACTCCTTTCCTAATAGTTCCTAATGTTATATTTGAGTTCAGGCCACTACTTAGTACTGACCAGACATATTAAAAAAACCCCAAACTTGTATTATAAGCTCCAAGATCTCTTTTCTGAATGGTAACAGCTTGTCTAAAGCTTGTTATTGAGTTTGTAAATTTAGAATTATTTTTCCCCATGAATTATTTCATATTCTTCAACTCTGAATTTCATCTATGTCAATTAGCTGCCAGTTAACTTACTTCCACCAATGGCATGGATACATCAGTGGTGGACTAGGGCACTATTTTAGCCAGTAAAGCTCTTTGAGGTGAGCCATCTGAACAGAATCGTAATGAAAACCATCACTGAGCTGTTCCAGCTCTGAGCTACAACAGTGAAGAATGTGACTGAGAGCCATTTCAGAGCTTGCATGAATGCTGTTGTGTAAAGCCCGTGATACAGCCTTTGGGCCCAAATAGCCAACTATTTACCTGCTTGTATTGCCCCCATGGAAATTACTCTGGCACAGCTGAAAGGAAATTATGGAGGTACCTGGAGTACAAAGCACACTTCTTGGAGTACAATAATATCCCTTTCCAGTGCTTACCTAGTCTCTGTGTGAACACATTTTTCATTCTATCCAATCCGAACTTCCACTGTTGCATCGTGTGTCTGTTGCCCCACATCCTTTCGCTGTGCTCCTCTAAGAAGAGTCTGGTTCTACCGTCTTTAAAACCATCAATCCCTTTGGGCAACACTATTGACTAATACATGGATCAACATTTATACTATACTTGTAAAAACACATCCTTTAACATATCTTTTTCTCATGCCACACAAAGGACCAAGAATTTAATCATCACACATACTTCACCTGGAGGAACGAAGATATTCTATTAAAGCAATCTCAGTATGTTTGGAGGAATTATTTAAAATACAGACTGCTTAAGGGACACACAACAGATGTTCTGCATGAAAGTAAGTGCCGGTAATTAATTTCTAGGTAGCTGTCCACAAAGCTGAGCCCATCATACTACTCTAATAGTCCCAGATCTTTTTGACACTGTAATTTCTTATGCTTAGTGGAGAATATTCAATTTCCTTAATGAACACTGAGAAGGAAAGGAACAAGTCACTAATTCTAGTTCCCTATCACAGACAACCACATCATGTAACTTTTTTCCTGAACTGAACTCAGCCAGATACATTCTAAGACCACTTACCTTTTTTTCCCCTTCCCTCGTCCACACTACTTCAAGTAGCTGCTCATTGCAGAATCTTTCTCTTTTGACAGGAATGTTCTTTTGTTCAAGCCAAGACTCAGGCTTAAGGGAGTTAAGGGACATTGAAGAATAAGTACAGGCTCATGCATGGACAGCATTACACCCAAATCTAGCTCACTTGAGAAGACTGTAAGAGCTCATGCTGACTACATTTTGTGCTGCCATAGCTACACCTTTTAACAGGTCTTAGCCTAGCTGGACATCTTTGGTGCATCTAAATGAGATGCAGAGAAGCTGCTTTAGGTCAGGCAACTCTTTTCTACCACTTCTTCCAGTAAGTTCTTTGTGAATCTGATCTTTTTAGATGGAAACACCTACTTGGAAACATCTATCTTGCAAAAAAACCAGTAGTAATTCATAAAAACTGTGTTATGATACAGCTTTTTAATCAGTATAAGGTATTTAATGCCAGAAACAATAGCATTATCACCACATGCAATCAGTTTACTCTATTTACTGGAATAGAGGAGAAACATCACCTTCTCAGTTACATACTGAGCTGTAAATTGGGGTTGTCATCTGTCTGGAGGTAATCAAGACAGTCCTGATCTGATGAACGTGTACTGACCACAGAAAGGGAAAAAGCAATTGTCCTGACTCTGTACAGAATAAACAAATCTAAATTCTATAAGCAAATGGCCAACAATCTGAATAAAGACAGCAGGTAAATGCGGGAATATCTTGCTTCTATTGAGTATCTTGTCTTGGTGATAAGGTACAAGAGAATGTGAGGAGGAGAGCATCTCTTCTACCAAGAAAAGACTTCATACCATTATTGAATCCCCCAATGTGAGATGTTAACAGAGGACCTATAGTGACACTGCTTCCTTAAAGATGGTGTGATTTATGTTGTTCTTAGCTCACAAAATGACTTTTCTATTTTTTATTGCAAAACAAAGAACAACAGAGAATCTTTTACTACAAGTAAATGTCAAAAGGACTGTCACCACATTTGTATAAAGCCATGATTTACTATGGTTATTGCACAGTTGTTACAGAGATGAGTTCTGTTTTACTTTTCTGCTTATCTTTACTAAGAACTACGAGATATGTGATTCAGTAGAAACAGCCCTGAGAGAAATGCTTGCAAGAACAAAATGTGTCAGAAATATGAAATCACCCTTCCACCATGATGTCATAAAGAAGGCTGCAGATGCGTATTCACTGCCTATTCCCTGAAATCCCACTGGAAGTTTATGTGACTGTATTGCTTTGCACAAAAATTCAATTTAGACAAGCTTGATAGCATTTTCCATGATCATTTAATTCTAATTTAAATTCAGAGCAAATTTTTCAAGTGGTTTAAGAATGCTATAAAACCCAACCTCCTTCATTTTTCTGAAAAAATTTAAACAACTACAGCTAGGACTTGAAGTTATCTAAGGCCCTGAGAAGTTACCTATGGAGATTTTGTCCATTAGGATCAAATAGCATCAGCAAAGAGCACTGATAAGAATAAAGAATATAATTTCCAAATTCTCAATGAATAATGTATATCCCATCGCTTCTGTGGCAGATGTATTCCAAATTAAGTATGCAAAGCTGTAAGAACTTGCTTATTAACAAAATCTAGTTCCCACTGGATTAGTCCTGTGCCTACCACCATGGAAGTAACAAGCCAAAGCTCACAAAGTTATGCTAGTATTAACCAGCTTTAATGAAATCATAGAGGTACCTAACAATTTATTTTAATAGGTTTATACATATATTCCCATTGTATTACAATGTCATTATACTATTTTTCCTTCTGTGTTCCTCCCTTGGACTCCCTCCTTTGTAGCCTTTTCTCTTGGAAAAAAAAAAAAAAAAAAAAAAAAAAAGAAGAAGAAAAAAAATCTACTTGTTATGTTTCGAATCACATGTTGCTGTTTTTTGGTTTGGGTTTTTTTATGATTGACATTAAGTACATTAAAATTATAGCATGATTTTATCTACAGTCTTTGCTTCTGGTTTTTGGACAAAAGAATCTCTGTATCTTGAAAAGATCTGCAGGTAAAACATGAATTATAGCTCCTGGGACATAAAGTCCCCACCCGACATTCACAAAAGAAACTAATACACAAGATATCCAGAGATGATACACTTCAAAACTATCAGAACATGACAAAACCGTTAGTTTGCATCAAAGTCTTCACAGAGTTATAGTCAATGTAATCAGGTAGAAATAGCTTTTATTGTTGGCTTATCAATATCAATTTAGACCACCCACTGGTTCTTATTTATTTTTTATCATTGATTCTGCATCTTTCCTGCCCGTATCATACAGCTAAATTCCTTCTAATACGACAAGGCCTTAAGGTTTTATAGACATTTCTCAAACTGTAACAAATTGCTATTCTTGTTAGGGTTCCAGCTACAGTCCCCATTGGAAAAATGTTATGAGAGAGATACTATTAAAGTGATCCCTGGCTGCTGATGCAGAAACGAAGACAAGTCATTTTTAGTTAAAATCAAAAAGGGCAGAAATAGTAGTAGAGTGAGGGAATTTATTAAGTTACAGTCATTTATCAGAAAGAAAGAAAGAAAATTAATTACAAACACATAACAGCGTTTAAAGGTTTTGAAGGTCTGTAAATCCTTAGTTTAATACTGCGGTTAAGAATCACTACTTATTCATTAAAAATACACATCTGGGATCACCTCGTAAGCAATATTCAGCTTTTTTCTCCAGAAATCAGGTCACATGGAATCATAAGATAAACTTTATAAACTAAGATGATTTAGCATCCCAAGCTTGCTCTCTTTTTTGTTTTTAATATAACAGACTGTACTATTAAGTTCTTTATAAGCCAGAAGCATCGATGAACCTCCATATATCAGGAAGATACATGACCAGGACACAGCCATACAGTCCACATTTAGATGCTCTAACGAAGGACAACAGAAATTTCTGCCAGTTAGGAAATTAATAACTTACTTCTGTCTGTGAAATATTAAGAAAAAGAGAGGATTGTTTTCCCTTTGTCAAATTTTTTTTTTTTTAATGTTTTCACTGAAAAACAACCAAATTCTTTTTTCACTCTTACAAATCATATAAAAGTGACGTCTGGTTTTAACAATAGGAGATGCTGTTTGCTAAAATCAAGAGATCAGTAAAGTGTGAAAAGCCTGAAAATCTGCTCTGACATGGACATGCTCAGAATTTTCAAATTTTTGGCATCTGATGAATAATTGGTGTGAGTAACAGAGGTTTGGGGGTTTTCCCTTTGTGCAAGATACCAAAAGATCTGTTTAGTGAGACTCAGTTGAGTTAACTGAGACTCACTGGCCCCAATCAGAGCTTCTGATGATGAAATACAACAACAACAACAAGAAACCCCAACGCATTCTCTCTGTAGAGTTCACCAGTTTTTATGTCTTTGGAGTCGACAATAAGGCTCAACACTTAAGGTCAAAAAGAACAAAATATATCCATTGCTGGTGTGCCAGTTACAACAGACATATGCTGTGAAATCTGATACTTTCAGCCTAGTAAAGCTGGCCTCCAGAATCACGAGGAAATCATTTCCTTCCTCTAACTCCTTTCACAATTAACAAAGTGAAATTTAAGAGTTCAATAGCCTTATTCTCTTTTCTCATTTAAAACCGAGAGCAGCAGGGTTGTAGTCATCAGTCAGATGAATTTCTGAAGGATTTAAGAGAGGCACTACGCAAAACCAAGACTGCTGGACACTTACAAGGGGTTCCCTGCCTCTGACCTCATCATTTCTCCAATTACTTTTCTGTGTCTTTACCTCTACGTCTATCCAACTCTGCTATTCAATTGAACAGATTTTTCTTTTTTTCCCTGAATCAGTTTTTCTCCCCATGCTATTTTCTCAACATGAAAATGAACAATTTGTTAGCCAGACAAAATCCTTGAAAAAATATTTGTTTCCTCACCAGAAGATGCTCATCAGAGACTGTATTTGTTGCATATCAGCCCCCACACTGGTTTATACCATAACTTGTTTCCACAGCAAACAGAACCTGTCCTACTAATTACCCTACTGGAACTCAGCGAGAGACTCCACTATGGCATGAAGTCCAGCACAAGGATTTGTCTGTAGAATTAATCTATCATTTTTAAATCATCCTCACCTTCTAGAATTCTGTGAGGAAAAGCAAAAAGAAACTAGAGGGGAAAGAATCATTAGTAAGTTTACTGTTAAAAGAATTTATGTTATTTGCTTCTACATTTCTTACTGTAAGCATATCCAACCACAGTTCAGGCCTCCATCACGTACAGAATAAGATTGATCACTGCCACAGAAGTGTAATATTTCAATATGAGGATAGAACAGGCATATGAATCAAAAGCTCGCCAAGATAATGGGTGGCAGAGATCAGGTAATAAATAAGTATAGTTTTTAGCCCATCAGTAATAAAAATGTAGCTTGTCACATGCTTCATTGTAGCCAGAATGCATGGAAAGCACATGCTGGCTCTGTAGATGGCAGCCGCCTTTTCTTGGAAGGAATATTGTAGAGTGTGAAAGGACTAGTGACAGAATTAAGGAATTAAGCAATCTATCCTAATACCTTTAAAATGAAAATGGAAGAGAGAATCTTGCATTACAGATCAGATTAGAAAAAGAGCAGCAGCAATCATGAAAAGCAAGGGCAAGAAGTTTGTTTTTAATAAGGGACTTAAATGAGAATGTGACAATCAGAGCAGTGAGTCAGGAAGATACTGTTAACAGCAGTGTTTTATAAGGAACTGAAGACAGAAAAAGGACAGGAAAAAAAATGGTCTGAGAGGAGATTACTGTTGTTAAGTGTAGAAACAATCAGGTTATAGATGAGAGTTTGGAAAGCTTAAACACTACAGCTGGAGCCTGAAACAGAAGGCTGAACTGAGATGCAGAAAGGGTGGTTACAGCTACCTCAAAGCTCATGCAGAGGAGAAATGGGGTGAGAAAAGCCTGCAAGAAAAAAGAAAAGTCCAAGCAGAAAATACAAATGAAGAGACTGGTAAACCTTGGGCAGATTTTACTATATAGATCTGGTCCATTACACACACCCACATCACTTCACCCGCTCCCTTTTTCTGGTACCTCCTTTACCATAGCTTTCAAAATTTAAAACCTTCATTCAAAGACGCCATTTTAGACTGAACACAACATCACACATCTATCTGTATTTTTATCCTTCATTATACTGAACTTGCAAGGTAGAATTCTGGTAACAGATATTTGTCTCTGCGACCACTAAATATTTATGCTTCTCATCAAAAATTTCTGAACTGCAATCAACAGAACTGTTTGGTGCTATTTATATATGTAGCACTACTGTGCATTGCCTCTTACAGTGATATTTGAGCTTCCCTGCTTGACATTAGTATCAAGGGCAACCTACTGTATTAGTTTGCTCAGGAAACTGCAAAATTTATAGTCATTAACAGGGTGTAGTGAATGCTTCAGAGCAGCCTAGTAAAAAATTACTTTGAACTCATATAATTCTTAGAAGACTGCAAAACATTTTCCACAAAACACTCTGCTATGAAACAGGACAAACCCATATAACTTCAGTTTCAATTTTCCCACCAGCATTCAAAGTCTGAGCCAAGTCTTTTGAGGTAGGACAACATGAAACCAAATCTAGCCATTTAACAGAAATTAATGGGATAGGGATAAGACGAACCTGATCGATAACATTTAAGGCTGTACAAAAATGTACAACTAAATTGGGCATGAGGGGTAAATAAGGTCTACTGGAATTCTTTAAACAACTTAAAACAAAACTGCTTTAATTATTTCTCCTCTCCTACTAATTTTCTTTTCAGTTTGCCTTATTTTAATTTACTTTACTTGACTTTAAAACAAAGACAAGTGAAGGAGTCAGGATATGATCTCTGACCATATTTAGAAATAACTTGCCACATAAAAATGTAAAAATTATGTAGGGGTAGCCAGGAGATTTGGGGTTGGAATAATTTCTAGTTCAGATCATTTAATTTCCTACTCTTTTCTCTAAATGACCTAATAATGTCTCTATATAAAGCTCTTCTGAGCCGTTTAAAGAGGTAGCATGATACCAAATTTCAAGTTTTGAAGCTCTGTTCTATCAAGTGGATGTATGAGATGGGTATTTGTAAGAGGTGGAAAACAGTGCAGATGGAAAAAGTTAAATGCAATCAGAGATTTAAAGGTCAAGAAAATTAACTCCAACTGAGATGAACAGAACCATGATTTCAGGCTTATCCAATATTATCGCTTTTTCCCATAAAAGCAGTAGTTACTAATGCAAATAATTCCTGCTTCCATCTTAGAGTAAAACCCACAGAGCAGGTATATGGCTATGCGTACACTAGCATATAATATCTTTTAAATGAGTGGGCTGTAGAGTGAAGCAACTGATATTTCCACACTATAGGTGTAGCACACAACCACTTAAGTGTAGGATCTTCCTTCAAACCAGCTATTGTCTGATGCTTTGGATTGAAATTCCCTTAGTGGAGAGAGTATATTAGGTATGCTCTCAGAACAAATATTCTGGCTTAGATTTATCTAAAAAGAAAAAGAGTTCAGTTTGTGTTCCCTAAGACCACTTCATGGTGCAATCTAAAATTCAGTAAAGGGGGACTATCAAGAGAGACCTGATAAAAGCAGAAACATTAATGTACACGTATGGCAAGCGTAGTTGCATCATTGCCTAATCCCACTGTAACAGTTATCTCATTAAACTTTATGAAAGGTTTGAAAGCTAAAATGAAGAAACAACTGTAAAATACTAATTCAAAGGCAAGAGACTAGAAAAATACCTTTAACATAAAAAGCAATCTGTAGTCATAAACAAAAGGGAAAAAAACAAACAAGCTAGAAACAAGACTTTTCAGTCTCAAATCTCAGGAGTCCTTCAGTGAGAACAAACAACACTGTGAATGCAATGCTCAGTACTGATCTTCTAATACAAGAATCTTAGACCCTTTTGAACTGTGAGAGTTTAAACAACTGAACTATACTCTGCTTTCTAGCACCTTGCAGCTATCACTCTTTCTAATGCAGATGACACTCCCTGTTTATTTGTGACTGCAAAATACCGATGTCAATCACGCAATCATTCCAACCCACCAGGGTCATGAGGTCACAGGGGATCACTTCCCATGGATCAGTTTTCTAATTCTATTTTAGTGTGGATATCTTTTTTAATTAATTTTGTAAGGTTGGTTAGCTTCTTGATTTGAAGCATGTACACAAGTCAGTTTAAGCCCAGGCCTTAATTTTGGCCAAAAATCTCTCAAACCATCAAATGACCATCATTATTCACTGCTGTATCACCCAATTACATTTTGTCTAACCTCAATATTCAGACAGCAAATGGGAGACCTTTAAGATTCTATCATCTGGAATGTAAAAAAATAAAAGGGGATGATAATAAAGAAAACAGATGCTCCGTGTTTTTCCTTGAAGCTGCCATGTGAATAATACATCAGGGCAGGTCAAGAAAACCTAAACTTCTGAATCTTTTTTAATACGCCAGTGATTTCAGTGGACATTTTCTTTGTCATTCTTCAGCTTTACTTCTCAGAGTAGCAATTTATAAGATCTGTTCTTTACATTCTTGGAGCTTTCATGCAGGAGATTCAGTATCACCTCTAAAAAAATGTGGAATGTCTAATTACGCTGCCATGCTGAATGGAAAAACTTTGGAGAAAAATTCTGAAATTACTTTTAGTACACATTGGAAATAAGAGCTGACAAAACATTTCCATTTTTAATGGACATTCCTTCTTACGGAATTTTTTATTAAAATACGACAACCATGTGAAAAGAGGTGTGTCTTAAGACACGCTCAGAAGTGACACAATAATAATCTTAACCTTTATTTTAATCCATAAAACCTTGGGCAGGGAGGAACTAGTAAACCTTCATAAAAATAACTTCAAAATGGCAACTTCAAAATCAGTTTTCTCTTTCTGCACAACTCTGAACCAGAGTAAAATCAGTACTAAAAACACATTTAGTTTACAATGGGCCATTTTGTAAACATTTTTCCTAATGTGTCCCCAAAGATGTCATTGTGTTAGAACAAATGAGTAAAAAATGTTTACTGTGCATACAGAATTCTTAGCCCAATGCAAGAAAACTGAAAGTAAAGTTCTGCATTTCAGGTAAATTTCTGTATGAATTATGATTACACTTTCATAAAGGAGAACAAGATACAGGTCTTATACAGCTTGTTAAAAAGTGTATCTTCCTCAAAATACATGTTTTATGAATGCAAAAATGAATAATAAAAGAACAGGAAAAATAGACTGAAACTAGAGTAGCAGTAGCAAGCTGAAGTAGACAAATACTTTGGGGTGGGGGGGTCTTTAGTATGACTTCAATAAAGTTATAAATGTCATCTTCCTTCGTGCAATGAGGAAGCCACTCCACTTATTCCAGTTTTGTAAATAAAAAAGAATAAAATTTATTCTCATCAGGGATGAGATAACATTTTTGGATACATAAAAGGGGAAAAAAAATTGATCTCCAGGTAACAGTCAGTCTTACAAATAAGATATTATCTACGGCATTTAGAGCCGTTTGATAATGTTTTAATGATCTTCCACTTAATAGCTCTTTAAAAGAGTTACCACATAAGTATTTCTTAGGCTGACCTACCACTAAGAAGGAAAAAAGCATTTATGTGCAGTAGCAGAAGCTATCAAAGGCTGAAGTAATTTTTACTTTGTAAAATGACACAGGTGCTATATAAAGAGCTTAGAATATAATAACAATATAGCAATAATCAGAGTACCCTCCTATGCTGAGAAGTTGTTACTCTAGTTAGGCTGGGCAATATAGTTTCTTTCCATATCACAATTTTAAAATTAAAGATGACTGTACTGCAGTGATTTATTCTGATCCTCATAGACATTGTAATTATTGTAATAAAGGTAACAGGGTATAGTTAGCTGAAAATAATGACTAAAATGTAAGTTATTAATAGATAAAAGAGCTAGTTAAACGGGACAAGAGAAATGTTAATTACTACTGTTTATATTGTAAATTCTGGTTATTGTGTCAATGGGACCAAATAAAGGCACTTTGCACGTGTAATGGAAGGAAATTACAAACTTGACTAAAATAAATCACATTTTTAACATAGCAGTTCTTTCAAGCTGAGGCTCTGGTTGATACATTTGACAGCCCTGTACGCCTTCACCCTGACATACTGTTATTTGGAACAGTTTGTAACATTCCCATTTTGTCTGTGAAAAGACATTTTAATTGAAAAATCATTTGCCCATAAAATTATCATCATCAATTTACATTCTACAAAGGGACTGCATTATGACCATAAAACAATTTGTAAGTGCATTCCGTTTACCCGCTAAATCACTTTACATTATTCTGTGAACAGAGTGATTAACGCAGGTTAGCATTTTGCTGGCAAAGTAATTATGTTGTTATGCATTTCAGCCACACAGATACTTATAACAGCTAGTCCATTTATCTTGGTGACAGAACATCTATACTAAATGGGCAGAATGCATTTTATTTACTTGATGCAATTCATTTAATTCACAAAATACTTTTAAACTTAGTTTTGTCATCAGGATAGCTTTATCTATTTATTTAGCATTCCTGTAGAACAAATATAATCTTGTGTATAAGTAATGATCAGAATTTGTGAGTTTTAAGAAAAAGTGAAAATAAAGTATGAGCTACACAGAACTTATATGTTTAGATCAGGGAAAATCTACACAGTATGACATGATGCAACAGTCTTCTCTTTGGGACTAAATCGTTCTTACTAATGAGTTAGAAAATGGAAATGACAACTCAAGACTGAGGGTAACAGCCATGGTGTTTCAGTATATCATAAAACACAATCTGAATGAAAGCTTGGTAGTTGGCTTGCTCACTGTGGTGACCAATATTGAACACGTATGTCGCTCCCTAACAAGCAGTAAGCCATGCATCAGTGCGTCGCAACCCACAAAAGTTTGGCTGAAAGCTATTTTTTCCCAGTGCAGAGAATACCAAAACAACCAGTGGACACTTACTCACATAAAATCCTGCTGTAGTTTCACCTATTACTTCAGCAACACTATACAGCTTGTTCCCACTCCCAAATTCTGGACTGTGATCAGTATCCAGCTCTTGGTATTTGATCATCGGTATATGCATGCCCACTTGACAATGTACAGACAAACATATAGATAACAGCTATAATAATTAATAAACAACACTGGTAATTTTACGTTTCTGTAACATCACCCCACTGTCCTGCAACTAAAATGATCTCTATGACTGTTGGATTCAGTTGAACCTGAATTGTTGAACCTACTGTAGGTAAACTAATTATGTTGTCTGCATTGGAAAATACATGCAAATATGTAAGCCTGGACACTTAAATCTGAGTTCCTCAGCTAGTGAGGATTTCAAGTCCATTTGCAGGAATTCTACTGGTGTAAAAATAACAGGAGCAAGAGACACTATGAAGCCTGAAACCATCCAAAAGATCCATCTCTCCCATCTTCTGTAGTTCCAAGGTAACAACAGTGAAATGGCTGGTTCAGATTTCTAAATACGCTAAGAATGCCAAACTTTTAAAGAAATAGTCAGAAAAAACTTATTTACTGGAAAGCCAACTAATTCTAAGATTCACAATTCTATTGAAGTTTTCAGCTCAAAAAAGAACACTACTAAATAAGTCTATAGATCTGACAATTACATTTTGCAAAGGAAATGTACCCCTGCTTTTTTATATTTGAAAATCCAAAATCAGCATGGACACATCATTGAATAAATATAACTACTTAAAAGGAGGTGAAAAAACATTCAAATCTCCTCAAAACTACACCCAGAGTTTGTATTATGGATGCAAATGAAGGCCACACCATGTATTTGTTGACAAATATATTTTAAAGTGTTACTGCCAAGAAGAATGAAATCACAACCAGGCAATGGCAAACAATCCCTATGAATATTTTTTCAAGACAAAGTTATTTATGCTGCCTCCTTACCAGATTTTATTTTACTGCTTGATCAGTCACAAATAACTTAGTAAACATATACATAGCTCTCAAGTAATTTTGCACGTCCTTCTTAATAATTAAAAGAAGCATGAAAAACTAAAGCTTATGGAGGTATTTAAACTGCTGTAACATTCTGATTGTTTCAATATTACAAGAAAACATTTCATTCTTTACAGATATTAACTATTAGTCTGCCACACATATTAATAGTAGTCTAAGATTTCATTTACAATTTGCCTAATTCTGTGTATGAAATACATTCTGTATAGTTGATCTAGTTCACAGGTTTGCAACTCATTCATTTGATTTCTAAAATAACAGATTCTTCAACTGTATAATTGTGAGGGCAAAGTAAATCAGAAGAATATCATTTCCTCAGGTATAGTTTCTTGGAAAAATGTAAGAAAAAAATACAATTCTTCAACACAAGTTATCATGGTTAAGTTTAATTCAGACATTTTAAGCAGCTTTACTACCATATACTGAAAGTGTTAAGTGAGCATTTCGTATCCACAAATATTTCACATTTTAGTCTTGCATGTTATTACCTGGGGCATTTTTCTTATTCAAAATTCTGCCTTTGCCTTTGAATTTTGGGTGCAAATAGAGCTACAAATGGAAAATGAAATTTAAGGGAAATAAAGAATACAAGATTGTATGATTCATAGCTCTCACAAAATAATGACCTGGTCCTGCAATCATTACACAAGCTCTTCCATGCATAAGTTGTCCCACTGAGTTCAACCTACCACAAGACTTAAATACACAATCCTCTGTGATCTGTATGTTTAACTTCTCTTTCACTTAACAAAGACTTTCTGACATGATTAGATTTCAGCAGGTGGTTAAGCTAATAGTGAATTTTCCCATTATTGCCAACATAATGTCCACACATTGATAACTTCAAAGACCTAGCTATTTAAGTGGTATCATTGGTCAGGGTCGTGAAGAGGCACAGGCCTTATTGTTATTTTTTCTCTTCTTCTTCTTCATAGAAAAGTTGCAAGTTTTAAACAGAATACCAACTCTCAGGGACCAGTTAAGTTCACAGCTGACACAAATACCAAAACTGAATAGACACAGAAGCTGAATCATTCTTTCCACTACAGAAATTTCCTCTCCAGAGGCAAACTAAAGTGCACCACTATTAGCGTGCAGAAAAGAAACATGCCTGAATTGTGTCTCGCTCCATTATAAAGCTATTGTAAATCCATTTCCTTCTCCAATATTTATCCTGTAGTATTTAAAATGCTTAAGTCCTCTGAAAATAGGAAAGTTCACTATTTTTTATTTTACATGAAAACTTCGTGGTCATATCGACAATTCTAAACCCACTCCCTTTATTGTAAAATTGCACCTGTTTGGTAGTTACATTGCAGATAACATATGGAAAAAGCATACATATTGCTTCCCAATGGAGAAATACAAGTGCAAAAGAATCCATCTCTAAATACTTCATTTCAGTGAAGGAGAGCCATACCGGTGACAATGGAGATTCCACAAAAAAAAGGTCGCTCTTATGTGGGAACCTTTCCATTATTCAGCCAAACTTTCCACACCTGTAACAAAGGATGTTGCTAAATTATCTTCGTATGTTTTCTGTCTTTCTGACTTCCCTTGACTATGCATGTCTGCCTTGGCTAATGAAATGCCATGGCTGAGCAGATTCTATGATCGACTGGCAACCACCATTCTATCTGCCCCTTCTGATGGGGGAGTAAAGCATTCAGACCAACAGCTGAGCCACATGTAGGCCACGAATCCGGTTTTATACATAACGTGTCCAAGTAGCTGTCATTATGATCTTAAATCCTCACATAAATAATGCCACTAGTTACAGACAGAAAACTTAAAACAGCAATTATTTCTCCAG
The DNA here is from genome assembly GCF_965638725.1 of Aptenodytes patagonicus. Classification (NCBI taxonomy): domain Eukaryota; kingdom Metazoa; phylum Chordata; class Aves; order Sphenisciformes; family Spheniscidae; genus Aptenodytes; species Aptenodytes patagonicus. Next base: position 14,692,621 of record NC_134959.1, read on the forward strand.
AAAACGAAGTGTCAAAACCTGATTATTTAAATATCTATGTGTGCTAATTTAGACAGCCACAGCATTCATACAACTTTCCTTCTACCATGATTAAATATAACTTACATTTAACAAAAAGAAACAAACAAAAAAGCATGGAAAAGATCTCCACACATACACCCTTTCATGACAGTCTTAGACCATAAGTCAGCTCTTGACTCGAGGAAAAAAGAAACAAAAGTACTTTCGCTTCACCACAGGTTTGTTACATCAGCCTGGTAACTTCCTCACAAGCACCAGTCAAATTTTTTCAAGTTATCTAGGGGTTCTTTAAGGGTTTTGTTGTTTGGCTGGGTTTTTTTTTTTTTAAAGCAACTAATACGTTTAGATGAAGAACCATGCACCAATAGCTAGGTGGGCATAATAGCATATTTTTATTTGATGTTCAACTCTCCTTTTTTTTTTTAATCTGAAGAAATTGTGCTTGTAGCAATACAATTCCTGTTAAAAGAACTCACAAACCGGTTTCATTCTACAACTGCACAGCCTTTATAAACTGACAGCAGCATTACAGCTCTCCAAACACACTCCATTCTCATTAAATGACTAATCTAAAACCAATCAACCAAAACACATAGAATAACTGCACAGAATACAAATGTTTTACTCCCAAAGTGAAACTCAAATTAAAGTAAATCACAGTTATATCTCAGATATGAGGGACCACCCTTCAACAATAATTTACTACAAATAATAATAGCTGGAAAAATCAAGTATTTTCCTTAGTAGCATCAGATTATTACAATCAATTACCCAGGTAAATGATTAATATACTTAGGAATTTCAACAACAATATTATGTAAGCAACAATCTATAGGCATTTAACAAATTTCTAACAATACTAGAATAAATAGACAGTTAAAAATAAATGTCAATATTGAATAATGAAAACTATTTCTACTTTGGGGGATATTGTCTGAAGACAAATTTTATGTTTACCTAATTCCTAGTATAGTACATATCTGCAAATAAATGGTATAGTAATCCTTAGAAACTGGTTGAACACAAAACACGTACATTATCTTACACACCAAATTTGACCAGACAATCATTATTTTAAGTATTATATCTACTTGCTCTATTCCTTGGTACCTATTTGAACTGTTCCTTCCTTAGATCCAATATAATACATCTACCTAGCATGTGCACTAAAATGTGCATAAATCATACCCACTCATAAGTTCCAGCAAACCTCCGGCTTAAAACAAGTAGCTCATACGCAAGAATTCCCTTTGCTTGGCTGATATTTGCAGGCTACACGGCAAATTCAGAGACAGCACAAGCAGTGACAAGAGTGATGTTGTATAGCTTTGACACAAAAGGTCCTGGTCCCTGGAAGAAAAGACAACGTCCATCCTTCCCTTACTGTCTCCTTAGCATGCAGGATCATTTATCAGAAGGGATAAATTAAAGCAATCTTAACTGCCACCCTCCCTAATACTCCCCATTGACTGTTTCTTTCCATTATAAAGTGTGTCCTTCTGCCCCCTGACATTTTTCCAGTAAGTTAAACTGGTAAACCAGCTGAAAGTTAGTATAGTTGTGCATTCCTTTGTACACAAGTACAAAGCCACATAACTTGAGAAAATTAATTGTCTTACAGTCTACTGGGGATCTAAATATGAACCACAATTTGGGGGTGGGGGAGAAGTGGTGGGGGGTTTTGTTGTTGTTTTGCTTTTAAATAAGCAGAACACATTTGGCTTGTCTGCAGCATGTACAAAGATTCTTCTAGTTCCCTTGTTCTCAGTTCCTAGTCTGAACCCTAGCAGTGCACTACTTAGCAAACCCTCTAGCTGTCCAAGGAGACTAAAATTATGACAACATTCAGAAATTGAAAGTTAGGACATCAGAAAAACAGTACCAGACTGTCTAAGAACTAGGGAAAGGAAAAGGAAAGGAAAGAAATTAACACAGGTGCCTAAGGGTCACAAAGGCATGTAGATTTTTAAAACCACTTATTTATATCATTCCACCAAAGTGCCTAGACACTATTGTAAAAGTTTTTATTAGCACCTTCAGTCATCTCTAAATACCTTGGAAAAATTTTCTGTGTTGCACTGGCTTTTAATAAGATACCTACTCCTAGGTGGCCATTTGAAGAGCAAACAATTTAGAAAGTGTACTCCATGAAAGGTTTCTATCTTTGTTTTTCCCATACGAGAACTATCCAAAATTCTAATAAAACCACCATATCTAGGCATTGCAAACAGAAGCTTCTTATAAAGTTTCTTTAAAGCACTCTAAGCTGTTTAAAACACATCACTCACTGTGATGAGAGCCAATTCAGTATCTAAGCAGACCATTTTGGTTTTTTATTTCTTTTCAATGCACAGTACCTGGAAGCTCAAAATCCAGCCACAGAAAGGGTAACAAAAGGAACTATTTAGCCACAAGTAATTCTAGTGTCTGAAAAAAGAAAAAAAATATGGCATTGTCTCCCAAATTCTGGATAGTCAACCCTGGAGACTAATTAAGTACCATAGTTCACTGGGAGTATCAGACCTTGACCCTCTGCTTCACAGCATTTAATGGTTACCTGTCCAGTCAAAAGGGGGAATGACTTTAAACTAAAGGGGGGTAGATGTAGACTAGCTATAAGGAAGAAATTTTTTACGCTGAGGATGGTGAAGCACTGGCACAGGTTGCCCAGAGAGGTGGTGGATGCCCCATCCCTGGAAACATTCAAGGTCAGGTTGGACGGGGCTCTGAGCAACCTGATCTAGTTGAAGATGTCCCTGCCCACGGCAGGGGGGTTGGACTAGATGGCCTTTAGAGGTCCCTTCCAACCCAAACTATTCTATGATTCTATGATAAGAATAAACTACGTAATGTATCAAGACTCTCCATTCTGTCACCTGAATCATCTTCTCTTAGTAAATCATCCATGAAAGCCTATGAGATTGCTGGGCTGGGAAAACTTCTGTCTCTTGTACATAAGGTTGTTCAGTCAACAGGTAATAAAAGTTTTGTTTTGAAAAATACTGTATTATGAGCATGGAAAAACTGATCCTTTCACTAGTCTGGGCACCCAGACAGTGTATCACAAGTCCTGAAAGAATATGGAATCCAGTGATTTGAGGGGTGCAGAATCCAGGCAGGGATATAGAGATTTATACATAATTAAAACTTTCACAAATCCCAACTGTTATTTTCCAAACATGCATGTTTAGGCTTTTTTCTCCCCCTATGTTAAAGTTAAATTTAAGGTTTTAAACCGCCCAGAATTATACTTGTAATCAGGATTACATAATACAGCCTAAGAGGCTAATAGATAAAGCTCTACGATTTGAAGTAAAACTTAATAAAATGTGCACCTGTATTTGGATTTGGGACAGATTTTTGAAGATCCTGTTTTTTCATCTGAGCATTTCTTTCTCTTAACAAAAAGAAATCACATGACAATTTTGGGGCATAAAATTAAGTTTGCCTTTAGATAACTTTTAATATCTGATCCCACAACTGGCCTGCTGTTTTGATGTCCTTATTGATGATTCCATTTTTTTCAGAATTGTATGTTCATAGCTGGCTCATTTGAACAAGGCTACCTAAAGTTTTTATACAGAGTTTGATAGTCTGGCTTTATTTGGGGGGAAAAATAACAAATAAAAATAAAAAACCTTTGAAAACTTAAAGGAAGAATACTTCAATTCTCCCTTTATTTTAAATAGTGGAATCTGAAGTTCTCTCATTCTGCTATCAGCCTGCTGTAGAAACTTCCTTGGACAATTCATTTCAGAACTCTGTTTCTCCATGTATTTAGTGGGGGGCATAAATGACGTTTGTCTTCACTACTAAATCATTTTGAAATCCACGAAGTATACACTGAATGACCAAACAGGATTTATAAATAATAGCCAGCCACAAACTACATAAATGAATGCCTAAGGTTTTTCTTGTGATCATTTTTTTCTTAGAAATCTACAGTTATATGGATCTAATTTGTGGAAATATTTCAAGATACTCCATGGACACAATTTGCAGTTTTATATTTGTCTTGCAGATGAACAGCTTACCATACATTCCTTTGTTATACTTCTAATTGGTTATTTTAAATTGTCCTGTGACTGCAACAAGCAGTTCCAAACATTTGTGATTGCCTCTTTGTAAATGTTACAGAAACATTGCAAAGAAAGACAAAATTGACAAGCAGCATTTTTAGATGAATTATTTCTCCCCATCCCATCTGTTATGTTTTAACAATTCAACTCAATAGACCCTCCTATGCCTTACTAGTATGTTCTTAAAATAATACTACTAGCACTTCCTTTATGAAAGCTTTAAGTTAATATAGAGATACTCAGCTGATGTAAAATATCTAATCTCCCATGAAATCAACGGAGCAAGATTAATTCACATCACTGAAAAGATATAGCCTACGTTGTTTCAAAACAGTCTCCTGCTCCTGGTACTCTGTAATCCAAGTGTCCTCCGATAAAATATACTGGTGGAATATATGCATCTCTATATGATTTTATAGATCAAGGAGGCCAGTATCAAGGAAGCTAGTAATAATAGGTAGGTACATATTATTACATCACTGGTACCATTTTTGCCTTGGAAGAAATGTGTTTTATTTAAATAATGAGGGAAGGGGGATATCAAGCCATGCCCTTGAACACCAAGTAAAGAAATATAAAGAAGTAAAGCATGGGATACTTTCATGTAGATGCTCAAAAACTATGCTAAATCACATTCTTTACAAAAATTATTTGGAGCTTTTTCATTTAATCAGTTATTTAATTACAAATAAAACAAACAGTGTTAGAGCTATGAAAAGCACAAATACCCTTGGAGGCCTTAACGGATAAATACAATTATATAGTGTATAGTGTAATAAAACCTAGCACAGATCTTTTCAGCCTGTGGTTCAGAGCACTCAGATACGCTTTTGGAGAAGCATAAACAATGCAAAAACCTATAATTGCAATGTCAGTCATGGTGTCCATACAGAATACCAAGTACAAAATCATATCTTACTTGATTTATTTCCATGGGTCTTTGGCAAAATAAAAAACTACAAAGCCAACTGCAGAAGCACAGTGTCCTCTGCTGGGGAAACTGACTTAGATTTCTTACCTGAATGTAAGGGGGGGAAAAAACATGACTCTCATAACCAAAATTGAGCTAGTTCAATCAATCATTGTTGCAAAAATCCCATTTTTCACAACACAGAAAAATAGTAGGAGACAGAAGACCATCCTGGAGATGCTGCTTCAGTGACTTCTAACAATTCCAACTTGATTAATAGCTCAATAGCCATTACTTATATAATTCACCATAATTGATCTTAAAATACTTTACTTTTTCATGCATACTGTCATTGAAAATGACCAATTGAACCATTTGTCAAAGCTAACTGAAAGGGCTCTGAGCACAAGTGTTCTTAATCTTTTTTTTTTTTTAATAAGATCAGAATTCAGCTAGAAAATGTGCCATCTGTTATTTAGACTGGAACAAGGACTGCAGCGTAAGTCAATAGCTCTCTTCGATTACTGGATGTGATCAATTTGACTATATACCTGAAGAAGCTGCAGATTTCTCTTCTAGGAAAATAAATAAGATATCTCATTCTAAACTGAGGCACAAAGAAAAAACTCACACCTACCCTGTGTGAATTCTCTCTCATAGCAACAGTCAACAGTCCAAGGGTGTAAACTTGTAAACTTAACTGAACAAAATAGGATGCAACCATCAGAAGCGTCTCTCCAATTTGAACGGCATTTACATTTGAATGTTAAATATAGCATTTGAGGGAAAAAAGAAACAAATGCAAAGAAAAATAATAAAGCAAATAACAGAAGCATCAACTACTAACCACAACCAATAACAAACAATAGCTTTTGTATATGAATGAATTCACAGGTCACATCCCTTACACATTGCTTCTATATTTTAAGACAAGATCAATAAGAACGAACTCTTTTTCAGACAGCAAATGTCTTATTTGCACAGTAATATACCTTTATATTTAAGCCAGCTGAAACTTAATTTTTTTGCTTAGTTAACCAACATAACACTGAAGTAACCTCACAGCAGTGATATAATGAAGTGAAATTAGCTGTCTTCATGGACATAATGTATTGCTGTGTACCAAATGTTCACTACTGATGCAGGGCAAACATCTTAGTTTTAGTTTGCACTATTAAAAGCCCCAACATGCACTGATAATAAAAAATGAGTACATACCCAGAGTGGAAACAAATCTCTTAGTAAAAAGGAATATGGACAGGACAGAACATAGTTTGTACTGATCTGAAACACCGCAAAAGAAAGCATGGCTACCAACAAGGTAAAAACAGGCAAAACAAATTGTCTTATTGTGTATTAGTTACACCCCTAAAAATGCCATCTGCTGTTCAGTTAAAATGGGCAAGAGCCACCTCTCTTCAAGGCAGGCTGGCAATGCTTAAAATCTTCAACTATAGTGAAAAATCATATGAACCTTTCACTCTAATATTGAATGACCAATGGATGATGGAAAAAGACTCAAAATGTGTTACTTTGGCAAATTCATCTCCCTGGCAAAATTCATTCTACTCCAGCTCTTCCATTTTGTAAAATCTTGCAAATATCTTCTTTTTTGGAGTTCTTTAATGGGCTTGTGGAAATTATAACCTGGGTTGTTGCATTTAGTTAAATCAGTAAGCCAGCATCTTTTAAACCATCCTAGTTTTCATGGCTGTATGTGAACAGCAACTGAAAGACTAAAAATTGTCGGTAGTAGTATGACTCGGAATTGCTGACCATTAAACCAGTGTGGTCTTATCCATTTGTTTAATTCATATGGACATAATTTATAATGCCTCTTGAAAAAGATTGTGATTTAGTCCCAGGTTTGTGGCACAACAAGAGCTTACTGATCTGGATTTTTTCACATTAGAAATTATTAGCTGTCTTGAATCTGTTCTTTTAATGCATGTATGATTTTCATGCACAGGTTCCTTTCATGCATCATTTCAAATTAATTCTGTTGTGCATTATGCATAGTTCAGTAGCAAATGAAGGGAAGGCTGTGTTGGCATATCAAGGAGAAGATTCTAAGGCAGGTACTCTTATACACATCAGAAGTCCAGCCTGCTCCTAACAAATCAAAATTGCTAATGACACCACTGGAAAAAAAAATGGCCCCATTGTACCTTTCTGCCTCCAACAGTATGGAGATGTAAATGTTTTAAATATTCCGTAGTTCTTCAGAATGTTTAATTTCTTGTACCTTACATCTAATGATGACAAAAGTAAATCTTCTTTATTCCAAGAGTACATTAACTTTTCTAACCCTCAAAACGTGTCCTGTGTCTGCCTTCAATCATGCCCATGTCTACATCACACAAAATTATACAAAAACATAAAGCACACTTGATCAGAGAAGGTACTTGAGGGTCACAGGAGGAAGTAGATGTAGAAAGTTTGGGAAGACATAGAGCTTTTCTTAGCTTCTGCCTACAAGAGGGAACTGTAGCGAAGCAAAAGGGGGGCTCAGTCTATAATACTCAGAATGTAATTACAAGAGCGATATCAGTTCTTACATGCTTACAGAACCAAAGCTCCCTGACACTACCACATACAATTTCAGTAAACGGCACCAGGAATTACCAGTGCCAAAGAAAATTCTTTCTTCAAAGAATGCAAATGATGGATGAGTCTGGCGAAGTCCAGAAAGACTGCACAGTTTCAAAATGTCAACAATAAAATTGTGTCATAAAGATCAGAAAGCAAATTTACAGCAACAGAAGGCTCACAGTATGAGATGCAGTACAGCAAAAAGAGTTTACTTTATATTTGTGTAGGAACTGGCATAATGAATGAATGCACTTATATACCATCCAAGACAAAGGATCTACCCAAGACCAAGACATTCTCTTAGCCGCAATGCGATTTTCAACAGGAATTTTAATTTTTGAAGTTTCAGAGTTTCATTTATGTAAAAGGGGGGATTCTACCATTTTTTTAAAACCTCTTCACCTTCCCTTTTAGTATCTTTAAAATCCACAGATAAAAATTATATACTGTACCTACATATTATATTATTATGTGTTCAATTGAGTGTCTGATTTACAATTATGATGACCACAGCTCCATGTGCGCACTGGCCAGTTGCGCATATGTTAATTTCATTTGTGCACATAACCCAATTTGTTTGCACAACTGTAATCTTTATTTGCCTAAAGTTTCCAAACTCTGTTTCCAGACTAGTTTCATTCATTCAAAATATACCTCTCATGAAAAGGACCTAACAACTCATCTTAATTGTGACAGCATTCATACAACTGAAAGTCAGCTGGGTACACAGCCAATAATCAAGGACATGTACTTGTATATGTATACAGGGGGAAATACTCTCAGGTAAGGATAAAGAAGATTTTTTCCCTAAACTAGAACCAGACATTATTTCTCTGAATTAAATGGTAAATTTAAAGAGGATAGGAGGGAAAGATAATTCTGTTTTGTCATTAATAGGCATTCCAAGTAAGATAACCATGTAGCATACAAATTAGATAGCCCAGCAAGATACAGCGCTAAGCAGTTATAAAGCATTTATCAGAATTGTACTTAAGCCCAAGACCAACTTGACTATAGACAGTAGCTACTATACAGTATATATGATACAACAGATTCATTTCTTGTCTTTAAATATTCAAATAAACACTTTATCTACAGGTTTGCATGGAAACACAGAAAGACCAGGCAGCAAAAAAACCCAGTTATTCACACAGCAATTACAAAAAAAGAATTAATCTTTTTTATAACAAGATATCCCATCTAGATAGAAACCATTGTTGTATCTGTTCTGCTGCATGTAGACCTTTTTAAGGCACTCCTCTGTAAAATGTTACTGAAAAATACACCCATGTCAACTCACAGTGATCATATTTTTAGATATATATATAATGCACACAGCGAAGCACATATTAACATGCAGTAATAATTGGATTCTAATAGCATTTCACTTGTCTCCTGATCTTTTTAAAAAGCCAACTGCCTTGCACATTTTTCCTCTTCTCTCGCACAGGACCGTTATACCCATCTCTGCTATCACTCATCAGACACACTCCCAGGAACATAAAGCAGCAGAATAATTTAATGCCTTTGATCTATATGGTGTTCCTGTAGCAGTGCTCAGCTCACTAAAAATCTCATTCAAATATATCATTGCATCTCTAATGTCAGATTAGACTTAGGCCATCAAAGTCTAGAACTATCTATAATTATTCAGTTGGTCCATCAATATATTCATTTTCTGGAATGAGAAGTAGAAAGGGGGGAGAACGAGACTTTGTGTTGCAAAGATGATAAAGAGGATTGCTGTTTCAGCTTGAATGGATTCCAAAGAAGTTTCCAAGTCATGGAAATGGAGTAAGAGTGTCATCACTCCCGTCTGCTGGTAAAAATACGGAAAAGCTACCACAATCATTTAGTTGAATTCAAAGCACTGCCAATGTGATCCCCTAAGACTGCTTTCTGAAGCTGGAAATAAATGATTTTTCCTCTTTGTTTGCTGTGCCAAGAAAAGATAATGCAGCACATTCAGTTAACGTTTGTCCCTGAAGCACATTATCCCTCCAGGAGTAATACATGGGAGTAGCACAGACATAGTGTTTCAAATTAATCAGGAATAGGATTAATCATGCAAGAAATAGAAGTTAAAATGTAATATTTAAAAATAAAGTTAGAGCAGTACGAAAGTATAATTAAAATATTCTTCCTAGCTACAATTTCTGTTGCTATCTTGTTTGATTTTATCAGTTACCTTCCTCTGTTTTCTAATTTCTCAGCCATAGTATGTTACAGTATAAACCTGCCATTTATTAAAGCCTAGTTAGAAATGCCTCAGCTTTTTCCCTATTCCCTCATTTTTTAGCAAAATGCAACAATTTTAAAGGGATTTTGATCTGCACGTAAGACCTGAATGACTTCAGAGCCGCACATGGGGACAGCGGACTATGGAATGCCAGGGACCAGCACTAAAAGAAGGGAAGGTAAGAACTGAACAGGTGGATAAAGGGATTGTTGTTCCTGGTGAGAACTGCCAATGAAAATTAAAGCAGAATTTTAGAGCACACTGAAAATAGTGCCATATTAGTGCCAGCAATAAGCGCAAGAAATCTGAACATGATACCTAACACAAAAGGATAGCAGTGGATGGGCAAGTGGCAAGGTTCACCGAGAGCTATGTGTCATCTGAATGTGGAAGAATATTCACACTGCAGAATTCATATATCAATCACTTGGTCAGGGTTGCTATAATTAGAAAAATGGACTAGCATGCTTATTCCTTCCTCCTCCTCACATGTGGTATCTTAATTTCAACCAAAAACATTTAATTTACTAATCTCAGGTTTCTCAGTGAATTATGCCAGGACCTCTCTAATTCCTTCAGCTGCAATTTCCACTAACTGTAATACAGTAACAGGAAGCAGGACATTATTTGACAAAGATATGCGCAATGAACTGCTGGCAGAAGAGCAGCGAAGGAAATATTTATTTCATGTGCGTATCACGAATCTTCTCGTACTTATTTGCACAATAAGTATTAACAATGATTGCTCAAAACTTTTCATTTTTACCTGACTGGAAGCTGTTTTCTTACTGCAATCATAGTTTTATTATTTCCTATAAATACCCTGAAAAACTAAGAGTATATGTAAGAGTGAGTCTATGCTGATTGGCTATACTAAATTAAATTGACTATATTAAATTCAAGGACGGTAATCATCTGTCCTTATTTTAACATGCTCCAACCTCACTTCTATGGAAACAAGGAAGACTAATACTTTATTTCTGCATGATCATACTGAAGCAGTATGGAATTGCTTCCCTGGAATCATATTTTCTCTTTCCACCCATTTGTTCTTCAGAACATGCTGTCTTCCTATTTTATTCACCCAGCATCTTATACCATCTAATGTTCACGTCAAATACAAAAAGCCTTTACCCTTTTGGTCTGACATGGGATTTTTACTTTTTTTTTGTACAATGATGTTGATATTGAATATGCCAGATCAACATTCGTTTGCTTTCCTACCAAGAGGCCAAATGAAATATCGTAAAAGTCAAAGTGCTAAGTGTTTTATCTAGTTCATATTTTTAATCAGTGTACTCCTAGTGTAAAATGTGTAATACAAATCAATACAGATCATAGGATTTTAAAATATTAAACCTGTTGCTCAATTAAATTGCTATCACACTAAAAAAGGAAGAACTGCAGTTTGCATGAATAAGGCATTGACAAGCTTCACGTTAACAAGCAGTGGATTAATCTGTAGAGGTGTGAAAATATTTAAGAGCTCAGAGGTTTACAGTTAGCAGCTTATTTAAGCGCTCAGTCAAGCACAGGTTTTATATGAACGGGAAGTGCTCCAACAATGCAGTCCTTCCCTACTTGGAGCACCTTCAAACACAACAGAAACAAAGTAGAAACTAACTTCACACTCACATGAGCGCAGCCAGCAGGTTGCGACACTAATTATTCCCCCATATTCAGCACCTCTAAGACCATATCTTGAGTAGTGGGTCTATTTTGGGGTTCCCCATTGGAGGAAAGACACTGACAAACTGGGGTGAATCTAGCAGAGGGCCACCAAGACTGTTCGGGGCCTGGAGCGATTGAGGTACTGGAGAGGCTGAAGGACCCAGGTTTGTACAGACTGAAGAAGGGAAGGCTAAGGGTATCTAAATACAGTCTTCAATTACCTAAAGGCATGAGGGTTTATAAAGAAGTCACAGTCAGTCTCAGTGGTACACAGCAAGAGGCAACAGTCACAATTTTCAAACAAACAAAATTCTGATTAGATAGGCGGAAAAAATTCTTCACCGTAAGAGCAATCAAACCCTGCAACAGAGGCCCAGAGGGGTTGTGGAATCTCCATTCCTGGAGACACTCAAAATTCAGTTTAAAAAGTTCCTGAGCAACTTGATGCAACAAAGCTGTCCCTGCTCTGAGCAGGGGGTTGGACCAGATGACATCCTTCCAAACAGATGACAGTCCCTTCCAAACTGTATTTTCTATTACAACTCCAAAAAGACTAATAGAAAAGTGAAATTTATACCTCCTTGGCTAACAGGATAAGACAAAAGTTGACATTTTGAGCAATAGCTCAAACATTTTTACTGGTTCCTCAAAAAAGCTTTCTTAATTCATGACAGACACACATATCCAGACTATAATGCTGCATCTTGTATTATCAGAGTTTAAGCTGTTCTGAAACAGCTTTCACTAAGCCAGTGGTCTCCAAAGTGGGGTGCACACACCCCAGAGGCTGTGCAAGAGGATCCACTGAGGTGGGAGAAGAAAATATTAGAAGTTCTATTTATATTTTACCTCAAAAAATGAGAATGAAATTAAGTTTTACTAATACTTAATATACGGCTTAACACTGGCACCCTCACTCAATCCGTATGTCAGACAGTCACATGTCACTTACAGTACGCGAGGTGTCCTGAGGGAAGAGTGGGTATTCCACAACATGGAGGGCTTGACAGTGGTATCCACACTTGTTCACTCGCTTTCAGCGTATTGCAATGTATTGCAGTTTATGTATGGATTTAGAGTTTATATTATCTAGTTTTAACTAAACGAATCCTCACAAGATGGACAAGTGGCTTAAAAAGATTCCTGCGAAGAAACCGTGGATAGAAGATAATGCTAATGTGCAAGTACAAGCCAAGAACAAGAAAATGGCAGAGCTAACAGTTCTCTTACTCCTGTATGAGCTCTTCATCAGCCATGTTATGAGGTAAAAACCAATGATGAGCTAATCAGATCTGACAAGAAGTTGGCCGAAAAAATTCAAAATTGTCAAGACGACTGTTTGAAATACAGATTTACTTCCACTGTCATTAACAATGAACCTTGCTCTAAATTTATATCATGACTTGAGATATTAGCCAATGATAGTATGAAGCCATCACAATTAGCAAGACATTTAGGCATCCAGAACATGAAGACAAGCCTCTATAATTTTTTGTGATGTTTAAAGTCATGCGATACTTCACCCAGTACTTTCAGAATTTCACTAAACTTAACGATAAATGTTTAGAAGCCTCTTTCGAGGTTCGTTACCCAATAGCAAAAAAAACCAGAAAGCCACATACCACTGGTGAAACAACCTGTTTTTCCTGCCACAGTAAAAATGACTGAAGTAATACACACAAACAATATGGTGACAAACTAAAATGCAATCTTTTGCCAGGAAATACTGTTGTAAGACACAGAGAAAACATTGCTGAAGATTTGAAGAAAAAAGAATTAGAACAAGTTACACAATGTGGGACATTTGTTATACAACTGGATGAAAGTACAGATGATATAAACATGTCTCAGCTTACGGTATCTGCTAGATTCTGTTTCAATAATGAAATACATGAAGAACTACCTTTTTTTGAGCCACTAAAGGAAAAATGTACCAGAGAAGATATATTCTCAACAAGAAATGACTTCAATAAAAACAATGTTTTATGGAAATATTGTGCACGTGTAACCACTGATGGAGCGGCTGCTTTGACTGGAATAAAAAATGGATTTTGTGGTAAGGTTACAGAGATAGCATCACACGTGAAATTTATTCACTGCATTCTTCATAGGAAAGATACTGCAGTAAAGAAATTGGGGCCAGAAGTGCAGAAAGTGCTACAGTATGTCATGGTTAATTGTATAAAAACAAGACCTTTAAATAGTACAATCTTAACAATACAATTACACAGTGTAATGTGATGGAGAGTGGCCATGAAAATCTTTTGTACCACACGGATGTTTGCTGGTTATCTTGTGGCAAAGTGCTTAAGAGAGTTGTCAAACTCAAAGGAGTTACACATTTTTCTTTTACAGAAAGACAAGTGTTCCAAATTTGCTGACCTTTTCTGTGACGAGAAGTGGCTGTCAGTGGTATGCTACCTAGAAGATATTTTTGAAAAAATAAACACAATCTGTCCTTTCAAGGTAAAGGTGACATTTTAAGAATTAGTGAGAAAGTAACTGTTTTTCAAAAGAAACTCGTGCTACGGAGAGAGCACTTTGAAAATGGATGTTTGGAAGTGTTTCAATCATTACATCATTTTCGACAACAAAATCACATAAAGTGTGTCACCTATAAAAACTCTCTTATCTGTACACTTAAAACTTGGAAACAGAATTTTCTAGCCCGCTCAAAATCTTCCAAGTGAAAAGTTTCAGTGGGTTTTTAACCCATTGGTTAAAAATATAAAAATGCAACACCTTCCAATTGGTTTGTGAGAACAACTGAGTCACATCAGGGAAGCTGGAAATTTACTAGCCAAACTTCAACAAAAACCTTTGCATAATCAGTGGATGGGATTCAAAAAATTAGTATTATGATTTAGTAAGCGTGGCCGAAGATGCACTTCTTCCATTTAGCTCTATGCATCTTTGTGAGGTATCTTTCTCAGCTACCACAGCCATTAAAACCAAGTATCAAAATAAACTGAACTTAGAACCAGACCTTTGAATAACTGCATCACAAAGTGTTAAATCAAGATTTTCAAAAATAATGAAGCATATTCAATCACATTGCTTTTGCTAAAAATGTTATTTATAACAATTTTACTTTGTTCATAATAATTTTTATTAATGGCATTTACTTTTTTCACTCCCATTAAAAATATTACTTAATAAAAATAATTGTATTAAAATATAATAAAACAATAAAGTTATTTTAAAATATTGTTTATTTCATCTTTATCTCATCCTTTTTTAATTTCTATTTTTGTGTATGTTTTATAATGTGCGTAATAGTCCAGTGACACAAATATATAATTTATAAATAAAACTATATATATTGGGGGTGCATGCTCACAAACGTTTTTGCTGATGGTGTGCACGATCAAAAGGTTTGGAGACCACTGCACTAGGCAATCACACAATCAATGTGATTCACCCCATCTGAGTGCGCCTTAAAGCAAGGTCATCATTCCTTTAAAGTAAAGTAAAGGAGTAACATTCGGTTTCACAGAATATTCAGCACTGTATACTGGACTGCAAGTATATTAAGATTCAAGAGAGAAACTAGAAATTCTAAATGAAGCTTGAGTTATGTGAAGGCATCCAAAAGATTTTTGTGGATTTAGTAAATTATTCTTGATGTATATTGCAAAATTTAGGACACCAAAAATCCTACTAAAAATCTGGACAGCTTAGTTATTCAAATAAATCCTCACACCAGCAGGTGGTAAAAGAATCCAAAGCACGCTTCATTTTCAAGGAGGCACAGCTTAATGTCAAGAATTTTTAAGTATGGGCTAACTGTGCCCTTTTGTATAAACATTCCAATTAGTTAGGCCTGTTAAAATGAAAGGCACGGCAGGTTGCTCCAAAAAGTTTCTAAGGCACTATTTAATGCCAAACTTGAAAACATGTAGCAAGACAAACTCCAGGAGCAAATTCAGCTGAAGCTATAAAAGAGGGGCCACAAGAGACAGCAAAATCCCATGAGTTACTCTGCTGTATTATTTGAATTGAAATCATAAGTTAATTATGAAAGCAATTACACCACGGATCTACTTGCTTGAATCAAACTACAGTTTACAGTAGGTCACATTAGAGTTATATCCCCACCTTTACAAATAGCTTCCATTAAAAACTGAACAAAGTCCAAAACTATATGTATCTTCTAATAAAGAGAAATAGCTAGGCATATAAACCTTTCTAGACTGAGGAAGAAGAGAGACATGATTCTTTTAAAATTAATTACTTGGTTATTGAAGTCAGTGGAAATTGTTTTCATGTTCAATGAATATTTTGAGGATTAAAAAACATTTTAAAAACCTATAATCTTTACCTTCTCTGTGAAATTTCCATTCTGGTCAATCAAAATGTTTTAATTATGTTAAATTAAAGTCATTTAATACTATTACAATTAATGTTATTTTTTAGTTTGATTTCTTCTCTCCCACATACCAAAAAAACTATGAGATGCAGAGGAGTTTAAAAAAAAAAAAAAAATAGAAAGGGTGGTTTTAAGTGCCTCTCATTGCCCATTTTCACCTCTGATCCTTTTTTTTTCTTTTTTTAAAAAAAAATTAAAAAGCACTTTTTCCTTGCAAAAAACACGTAATACCCAGCTTCTAAACTTAATTACTACAATTATTAGGAAATACAGTCATCTTGCAATGTCCCTACAGCATGTTTTATACTAGACAGAATGAAATAGTGTAAGGGTCTAACAACATATTTTAAGTGAATTGTTGTTCCAGAATTTCCTTGCATCCCTGACTGAACAGTACCTCATCTATTATAAATATAAATATAAATTATATTGGATATCATCTTATTTTGCATAATTGCCTTTTTTATTCAGCTGTCTTTAGATTTGATTTCAGTAATCACCACCACCACCACCCTTTCCATTTCCAGCTCCAGTAATCTGGTAGAAATCTCACATGCAACAACCTAGAATCATTATTTAGCATAGACGGTCAAATCTCAATAGCAATTTGAAAGTATTAATAATAGTAAAAGTATAAAAACCCAGCTCTTGAATACCAGGCTATTCAACGATTTGGAGATTTCCATATTGAAAAATTTTACTGTGTAGATTTTTGGGGGCACCTACTGGTATTTTGTACTCTAAGAGCTATGGTGAGTCTGTGACTTCTGCCTCTCTAAAAGTTTATCTACCCTGTACAGGAATCAATCGCATCATCTTCCCAAAAGAAAATATACATCTCTCTCCAGACTACAATTCATGAAAGTAACAGAAGATCATAAAGTATGGAACTAATTTAAGGTCTATCAACATCAAGCACTTCTGGCATCAAACTACACACACAGATCCCTTAACTATAAACACAGGTCCCTTAATAACTCAAGAAGCTCCTTAGATGAGCCTTTGATTGCTTGATGTTTGAGGAGAATAAAATTATCCTAGATTTTTTTGCTTATTTCTAATGGTTCTAAAGCCAAATCTAGGAAATCTTAACACACATTAATCCCATTGCAAATAGAGAGGATAGTTTCTTGACTAAAAACGATTCTTGAATGAAATTTGATGAAATAGCACACAGGGATTAGAAATGTGTTGAAGCAAATTCCTGTTTACCAGAATATATATTTACACATACTTGTTTGCAATATGTGCCAAAATCTAATTTGAAGCACCTGCAAACACTTCACTTTCCCCAACAGCTGGAAAAAAGTTTGATATGGACAGGCAGTCTTTTTTTTCTTCAGTTGAAGTTTTATGGTGAAATCTGAGGACCATTAGAAAAATTGTTAGCACAAGTTCTAACAGCCAGTTCTGTTAATATATTACGTACCAAATCTCTCACTCCAAATGCTAAAGCTTGCATTAGGTTCTAGGTTCATGGATATTTAAGTTAATACCTTAAAAACGGAATAGGGTGGGGAGTGGGAGGGTTACGATTATGTTTAAGACTACCCAGCTTTACACACCTTACTGAGACATGGAGTTTAGCAGAAACAGGTGCAAGAACTGTACAAATCATTTATTTTTCAGCTTAAAGTAAAAAATGAAACAAAGACTATGAAAAATTCATTTCAAGCTAACTGACCTGAAAAAAAGTCTATTTTCAGTGAGGTGAAAAGCTTTCATTCAGGTCACCTTACTTTTCATATTTGAGCCACCTATTATCTGTAACTGAATTCAGCTCAATTTCTAATTAAAATAGTGTCTTCCAATAAGCAGCCAAACATTTTATTTTATTTTGAGAAGTTTGAATCAAAAGGTGCAGCCCTAACAGAAAGTTATTCTTTGAGGAGGATAGGGGAGTGGACTATTTCTGGTTTTACTTTTCCTAACAGTAAATCTTCACCTAGTTCCAACTGAATTCATGAATACTTCTCATTGACATAACACTGCATCTTTGCGCAGTCGCTCAGCCCAGCCAAGTGCTTCTCTCGCAGAAATCAGATCTCTATATTGTGTTTCCAATTTGTGTAACCAAAAACCTACCACAACCATATCTGAAAAATCACACTCAAAAAAGCTACCTTGTAGCTATCTACAAAACGGGACTGACAATAATTGAGTAATTTCTATTAGTTGAAAATAAATATGCTCTATTTTAAAAAAGCTTTCAGAATAAGAAAAAGTGATCTGAATTTCGTAATAGCTGTCATCAGCTAAGACTTCAGTACCAACTGGTCACTTCAGTGTGCTCTTACTAGCATGTAGCATGTAGAAATATAATAATAAGCAATAAAGATATTTGAGAGAAATTCTCATGAGTCCAGCTGGATCAAAATAATAAGCAGACAGCAACTTAAAATAAGCTATAAACTTTTCCAATAATAGAAATAACTGCATAGAAAAAAAAAAAGAATATACACTCTTGAAGAACTAACACAATAGAGAGTCCTATTTGCATTACATCTTAATTAGTATTAGTTATTACAAATTTCATTTAGAGAATTCCTCTTTAAAAGAGATGAAGAATCTTTAGATTTAAGTTCCTTGATTTTTCTCAACACTTGGCCATGGAATTCATCAGAATCTTCTCAGAGTCTGTTGGGGAAGAAGAAATCCAGAGTAAACCAAATTCCAAACTGTAAAACAAAATCTTCCTTCCCTTGTCCCCCATAGAAAGGAATGACTCTGTAAAACGTTTAATATATTTTGTTTATAATATCTGCATTTCTAGAACGAATTACTGTTCACAGATGCATCATAATTGGCTTGTTCAAACTTATTAATGATGTCATGACTAATTACAATGCTTAATCTCCAGTAGAATTCCAAGAATACATCCACAAAATTATGTGTAACGTGTGAAGAGGGAAATGTTAATGGAGAGATGAAGACAAACCATGTGTCAAAAATCAAGAATGAAGACAGGTGATTCAAAAAAAGAAATAAGTATCTGAAGAGAGAACAGATGTTGCCAACTGACCCCTGACTCATATGGCAAAGCTGCCCTTTCATTAGTAATTACAGCCCTTTCCTTTATCATATGCTTATTCAGATGAAGAACTGGATTTGTGGGGTTTTTTTTTTTTTTTTTTTTAAATAACCCAGTCATCATTCAGATGGTCAAAAGTGCCTGCCTAGTCCAAATGGATCCATGTGGATCCATTTTTAAAGACTATGGAGAACATTTTTTTCATCACAAACCCAAGTTATTGAAACTGAAGCTTTTGCAGGAAGTTCTGTGGAAAGTTTCTCAGAGTAGTAGACATACGCGCTGACCCCAGAAGAGCCCTCTTTCAGGAACTTATGGGAGAAGCCCACTTTAAAACTTGTGTATTGCCTCATTTAGAATATGAATTTCAGTATTTCATACGTCAGACAACTGCCCAGTGAGATTATTGCTTGTTGCCTTGTGTCTGTCTCTGTTTTTAGCCTGAGATTAACTAGGCAAATCAGCATATTCTGAGAGCATGTGCATTTCTGCATGTATGCACATATGTTCACCTGTGCTCCTGACATCTCTGAACGTACCTGCCAATTTCAATCAAAGATAACTGGATCAGCATCTCAAAGGTAGTTACATTCTTAGAAGTTTTATTAAAGGCTGCAATATGAACCCCACTCATATTATACACCAGAGAAAGGATTATGAACATCCCAACTATAGGAAAAACTTTAATCAGCATCTGCTGATTTGCCTTTTTAGATAATAGAATCCAACCGTGAATTGGAAAACAAGTTTTATTAATCCCGCTGCTTTCATAACTAATTGCTTGTGAAAAAGTTAATAAGGTTTACTTTTTTAATGTAGCACAGAAATGTCAGAACACTAACATAGTCTAAGAAATGGAAATTGCCTTTTACAAACAATTCTGCTGATGATTTAGCCATAGTGTTTATTGTTAGCACATTTAAGTGTCCTTTACTAGAAATGGTAAATTAGAAACTATTCATGTCCAAGGTGGCTTTTAATCATTAAAAAAACCAACATAGTTTAAAATTAATCACTAAACCTTTGGATAAGTAATAGAAATAAGCAAAACTCAGATAATCCAGAGGCCCTTAATGAGAAAATTGAGAGCATCAAGGAAAAAATAAACAGTCAAAACAGCCAAGAAAGATAGTCAACTTTCCCTCTAATTTTCTGAATTTCTAATTGGAAGCCACTTTTCAATATTGAATGTTCTGTATTCAAACATTACTTTCAAAAGTATGTGTAATTTCAATGAGGAAAGCTACAGTCCAGTCAAAACCATTTAAGATATCCAAGGGGCAGAAAGTGACTTACGAATGCAACAAAAATTTTTAAAATAAATTTTTTTGAAATCTCAGCCTTCTCCCATTTCCAACTTGTGCACCATAGATTGAAAATGACCATCAGTATGCAGTTTGATATAAGCAGTCTCATTAATTTACCATTAATTTTGTTTTTCAGCAATCATGAATTAAAAGAATCTTTCAGATTAAGAGAAACTCTTTGTACACCATCTACAGTTTTTTATACTGTACAGTTACAGTGGCAAGACTGCACAGTGCTGTCCAATGATGTAGGACCCAGAACTACCAAACCATTCTTGCGTGACATCTCTCAATATACCACTCAAATTACATGTTTTCAATGAATCATGTTTATGCTATGTGCAGTTTTAGAGTCAGACATCTCACCACATAGGGGCTTTAAAGAGTTACCTCCTTCTGAAATGCTACTGTGTTTTGTGAGGTCTCTCATGTCATCCTATAGTTTGATCAACTTCCCACTAGCTTTAGCGGGAATTGAATAAGGCTTTACATCTATTTGTACACGTTTTCTGAGTATGTGATAGAAGTTTATCTTTAGTTTTAGAATGCTTAAAACAAAAATTATTCGATAGCTTCAGTCTTCAAGTTTAGTCAAACCACACTTAAATGCAAACAAAACTCTCTGGGGTTTAGATTTTATTGGAACTAGCTCTCATCAGAAAAGCTAAAACTAAGGGAGTGCTGCTGTTCAACTACAATTCCAGTTCACATATAAATAGTCTTGGCAGCTCCTAGCAGAGGTGACATTGCCACAAGAACTGTGTCATGCTCTTCACATTGTACCTGCACAATCTTCTTGACGTGTGATCACTTCACAGCAACAGTGTGAGAAATCTGAGAACACTTTGGTTTAAATCTGCTGTTTCTGCCTTTGGCTTCTACGTCAGGATGGTTCATTTCTTCCTGTGCACACTAACACAGCTGTATTTTATATGCAATGTAAGCAACAATTATGATGAATATAAGAAAAAAGAAGCTTTTACCATTATTTATTTGAATTTTGAAAGAAACTAACTCAAATAGAAAGCAATTTTAATTGCAACAGAACCTGTCCTGTTTCATCATTAAGTCTTAATTTTATATTATTTTTATTTTCTATGTTTGCAGAGTACATTTATTCATTAAAGTGAAAAACGTGCAAACTGAAGATAATATTCTTGTCCCTCCATCTCATTTGATTTCTTTTTAGAACAGGAGGCAAATGCTATCACAAAAACAGTCCTTATCATACCCAGTTAGTGTTAAAATGAGTTTAAAGATGAGTCAATGTGTCTAAAGAGTAGAAATAAAAGCAGACTTGATCTTCAACATTTTAACCTGCTTAATTCTGCAAATAGTCATGAATAAATTACTTGATAGCACTATTTACACAAAGCACAGAACTTCACCAAATCTACCCCTCCCCACAGTCACAGCTCCATTCAAGGATATATATATATTTATTATTAATTTTTCTATATCCAAAGCATGTTTTAAATATGGATTGACTAATCTGATAGACATCAAGCAGCTGATTGAAAATGAAGACATTAAGTGCAGCACAAGACAGTAGCACAGGCTGTTACAAGTTGTAATAAACCAGAGAAGGTAAAATACGAGTTTTCAAAAACAGGCATTGTATCAACCCCTTAAGACAATATTTTGTTTAAAGTATACCCTAAAATACATCTGGAATATTCTGTCAACAATACTTTGGTTTTACTCCTGTATATGCCACGATGTAGGAATGCTCTCTTCCTTTGGGTCTTGGAAAGTACTCTTCGCTGTACAAACGGGTCTTCTCTATACACGGAGAGTTTCATGCAAATTTTAAAAACCGTAACAGGCTACCTCATCCTCAGTAGCCCCTGCTGGGGCCTGAGCTGAGCCTGCTCATGTAGCATGAACTTCCCAACACTCACCAGCATTCTACCAGTCTCACAGGACCCCTTCCAGCACCCTAATCAACTCCTCTCTCAGCTTCCAAAGAGAAGCTATCCTAAAAAGAAACTAACATGCTTCTCCCTCAAAAATCCAGATAAAAACTCCCATTCAACTTTAAAATTGTCTCCAGGGTACATTTAGTTTTCCTACCTTCTGAAACATAACACATTCTTTAATGGACAATTATCAGAACTCACATATTCACCCCTATCCATAAGCATGATCACAATGCCCAGATATCTTCTAAGTTTTCCTTTAAAAAGGAAAAAATCCTTGTAGTAAATCACACCTCAGTTAGCTGAAAACAGTTAAAATAATACTTTTATATTTATATTGAAGGGTAAGTGTCCATAGGAACAGCTACAACATAAATCAGGGGCTGTGAATAGGTACATTGTACTTTCAGAAGACTTTGTAAGTATCTCTTGACTTTTTCACTGTTTGAATAAATGACTACAAGACAAGGGCTTTTGAGAGGTTGCTGATTAAAGTGCCCTTTATTGTTAAAAGCGTAATTAAGTAATACTTGAATTTATAACTCTCTTCAGGGAGTCCACACTCCTAAAGAAATTAGAAAATGGCACAGCCAGAAAGCCATCTAGTTAATAATACTTTTTAATTATCACAGCTAGCCTGTGTGGCATTCCCATTTGCAAGGTTTCATTTTATTTAAAGAAATTAAAGTGCAGATCAAGTCACGAAACTCTCCTCTTATGCATTGTCCAAAGCCTATTAAACAAAATATAATTTAAAAACAGCATGGAGTTATAAATAGCCTGCTGTTCGGAATAGCCTGTCAGTCTGTTCCCAATTATACATGTTTAGCTAACAGCTCTCTAATTAGCACTTGCTTCTGACTACACAGCTCCTAAAATGTTTACATTGGAAGTCACAAATTACTGTCTAATTATGTTGGCTACATTATTTTGCATAAAACATAAATAAAATATCTGCCCATGCTATAAAAACAAAATGTGCTGTCATCACTGCATGACTATGAGATATACCATTGATATTCCAAGCCTTAGAAAAACAAGCGTTTAATTAAAACACTTAAAAGCACAATAGCAACCTTACTCCGTATTTATTAAGAGAGTGCATCACTTCTGAAATGTATTTTACTTGGAAAAACAAAGTAGAATGAACAACTCCCTTAAATCTGCTGAACTTCTCCCTTCAAATGTGCATGTTGTCGTATTTCCATCTACAGGAATTTTGCGTGAAGGATTGCTGATCAGCAGTGAGAGGTGAGATGGAGATGCAAAACGAGGTGAAGGCTGGCGAAGAAGCAGGACAGAGGTAGAGTGGGACACATCAGGGGTTGTTCTATGATGTAGAACCCATAAAAATCAACATTCTTGTAAAGAGCCCTTTCAAGTCACTGAAACTTTAAACAAAACTGAAGACAGCCTGACTTGTATCAGATGCTGAAACTTCTCCATTCCCGCAGCTAAACCAGAGCCAGCAATTTTCTTTTTCCCTCAAACTCTAGGTTATACCGCTAAATCAGAACGGTAGATTGAAAACAAAATTAAATTATCACTGTAAGCCTCCTCTCTCTCAGAAAAGAAGTGGCCAACATCTAAATTAGAGAGATATTTGAAAGAAACCAGCAGTTTTCTCCTTCATACCTGAGCTGATGTAATCTATGCATGAATTTTTTTTATTCCTGAATTATCATGAAGTAGCCTCCAAATTGTCAAATGAAAAGTACCAGCCTTTCTGTGTAATTGTTACATTTAACTAGGATTTCTTTGTCAAATATGTTGAAATATTTACGAAAGATGTCATGCTCATTTACATGCAATACAGCAAACATCTCAATGACCATGTAACACAATCACTCCTTCAGGCAGGCATTGACAAGACACATCCTTAAACGTATAGAACAGTCAGTAATTTTTTTCTTCCCAGTGATGTACTTTGGGGATTTCAGCAAATACAATTTTTTCCACATCACTCACCTTCCTTCACTAGTATTCCAGAACAAGTTCTTTAAAGTGGTATTTGTAATTTGATTTGGCGCAAACCTATTTTAATGTGTTCTTACATCTTTCTAAGGGCTTCTCTAAGATATACAAAGTGGTTGCTTCCATTTTTCATGCTGAGGCTTTTCTTCCCTAATAAAAATACTACTCATTTTTGCAGTTAACATGCATTACTTTAAAATACTGAATTTGGATTTACTTGGTCATTTTCTAATTTATTCCACACTGTAATACATGGATACTGACGGATATTAACATCCAGTGAGTGCCCTCCAGCTGGACTTTGTGACACTGATCACAATCATTTGAGCCCTGTTCAGCCAGTTTTCAATACACCTCACTGTCTTCTTAACTAATCTATAAGTCATAAGTTCATCTATAAGGATGATACGGGAGACAGTGTCAAAAGCCTTGTAAAGATAAAAACCACAAACGCTCTCCCTTCATCCACCAAGCTAGACATCTCATCATAGAAGGCAGTCAGGTTGGCTAAGCATGATTTCCCCTTCAGAAATCCAGGCTGACTGCTCCTGATCAAACCTTTTGTCCTCCACATGTTAGGAAGTGGTTTCTGGAAAATTTGCTCCACCACCTTCTGAGGGACTGAGGTAAGGCTGACTGGCCTGTAGTTCCCTCGATCTTCCTTCTTGTTGTTCTTGAAGGTATGAGGGACACTTCCTTTCTTCCAGTTCTCGGAAACTTCTCCTAACTGACTTGCAATGACCTTGGCCAGCTCCCTCAGCATTCACGGATACAACCCATCAGGTCCCATGTCCAGTTTATTATTTAAAAGTCTCCTAACGTGATCCCCTTACACTAAGGGTATGACTTCCTTGCTCTGGATTTTTCCAATCGTCTAAAGGACTTGGGTTTCCTGAAGGCCAGTCTTACCGGTACAGACTAAGACAAAGAAGGCATTCAGCATCTCTGCCTTCTCCATGTCCTTTGTCATCAGATCCCCTGCCCCTTTCAGCAGCAGACTCACATTTTCCCTAGTCTTCCTTTCTGCTGATATGCCTGTAGAAGCCTTTCTGGTTTCCCTTAACATCTCCAGACTCCAAGTAGGCTTTGACTTTTCTATGCCTGTCACCACATAGCTCAAATCATGTCTCTGTATTCCTCCTGGATCACCTGGTCCTGCTTCCACCTCTGGTACGCATCCTTTATATGTTTTAGTTTTGTCAGGAGCTCCCTGTTCATCCAATATGAACAGGGCATCCTAACACCTTTGCTTGACATCCTGCTCATCATGATGGACTATTCTTTCACTTGGAGGAGGTGATCCTTGAAAATCAACCAGTTTTCCTGGACCCCTCTTCAGGGCCATACCCCATGGAATTCTCCCAAGCAGGCATTCACGTAGCATACAAGCAGCAAACATGCACACCCAACTATCTGACTCAGGATAAAAAGCCCCGAATTTTGTCTGTAGTTATGCTGTTAATATCCCAAACACATAGGTGAAAAGCTGAACTTCACACTAAGGTACCCGAGACTCAAGGATTCACAACCTGATTTTATACAAAAAATAGCTTCTGATTTATCATTCATCATCTTGAATGCCAGAATGTTAATCCAGTTTCCAATTCTTTAAAATTTGGTCCAATTCTCATCACAGACTTTTTTATTATTTCATCCACATTTTACACATTCAATATTATTTTGGCTTACTTTATAATTCCCATTTACTGGAATTGGACCTCATGACACTTTTAGACTTCATATGACCCTTCCTACCATAGCAGTAGGTATGTCAACAAGGTATCACATGCACACAAAGAAGCAGCAACTTAATGTCCAATGAGCACCTCTTATGACCTCCCAACAGTATGGCAACAACTGAATACTCAATAACTTTATAAAGGATTCCAGAATACATCAGAGAACAAGTCATGTCACCTGCACAACACAACAAATTCCATACACTCCTAATAAATACTCTTGTAAACAGAAATTAATATTAGAGTTCTCTCCTAATTTTTGGCATCACACATAAAGTTGTCCATGGAAAAAGATAAAATATTATTATTTGATATTCAATCTTATTTGCATACTATTTGTATAAAGAAAAATAAAAAAGAAAAAAGTGTTTTTTCTATTTAATAAACATTAACCAAAGGTGGTTAACAGTGATTATGAATCAACATTTAAAGAATACTCTTTCAGGATGGTGTTGTGTCCTTTGGTCTTCAGTGATACAGTATCTGTTTGTTCCATAAATTCCAACTTGGCAATTTTTGGTCATATGGGTAGGTAGTGAGAAATCCAGCATATTTTATGGGGTTTTTTTGAGCCAACAATGAGGTCACCTTCACTAAACACTGTAAAATCCTAAATGGGAAATTGTTGATTAATACTACAAATATGAACTGATTTCTGATGAATAAACATATAGCAATCATGCCTTCCCTTGCAAAAGTTTATGGGAGATGAACAAAAAACCATGAGACCTCCTATCCTCTTATCGGGAGCTACAACAAATGTGAGAATTAGAAAATATTTTCTTTTTCCCATGAGGATTAAAAACACAAGAATATATTGCCAACTTATGGCACCATCACTGAAGCTATTTAAGATAAGGCATGGTGTGATTACTGCCATGTTGTATTCCATTTGATGGAGGGATTTGGATTATAGCAGCTGAAAGGTCAAATCAGCAGTTAAAATTCATATGCCAAGCAGAAATTCTTAAGAAAGCCATACAACATGAAAAGAAGTGACTATAAATAGTTGAACAATAATTATTTCAAAACTAATATATCTGGATGAATTACCAGCCTTTGGAAAAGAACTGTATTTAAGTTTTCAATTTTGTTACTTGAGATGCATAAACATTCTTTACAGTCAGATCTGACACCACTGCTTGTTAACATGTCCTAGAATAAGATGCTTTTTCAGACACTTTCAGTGATATAACTCCAATAATTTCAGTAAGAGATGCATTAAAGAAACACTAAAATCCCATCCCATGTCCTTAGGGGCTGACACTGAAAAGTTAAAAAGCTAACCAGGTTTGTTGTGCATTTTCTCTAATAGTAGTTGACCTCTGCTTGTAAATTATTCTCTCTTTAGAAAAACAAGACAAACCCAAAATAGAAGTTCTTACTTCCTCCAGGGCCCTAAACTAATTTTTTTATATATCCTCACATCTCAATACCTTAATTATTAATTTGTTCCCTCAGCTGATCTGTTCGGTGAGCTCTCCTCACCAGTACAAATTTATCTACCAGGCTGCAATTTTCAACTTATAGATGATCCTTCACAATATTAAAAATCTACTCCCTAAACACTTCCCTATCACTCAGAAAATTAGCTGTCACACATAATTACATTAATTTAGCTTAACATTCAGGAAAAATGTGCACGTTATTAACAATGAAAGCAAACATATGGAGCAGGTGACCTTGCTTCTGTCAAAGAACGTACTTAGTACATTCAGCATTTGGTAGGAATGACCTTTATACACAGTTAATTGGCTGACTCAACTACAGTGAAAGAGAGAACATTTCCACTGATGGTAAATTTATTACGGAAAAAAAAGTTCCCACACTTTGTTTTCCTGTCTTCCAAGGGAGAGAGAAGTTAGGCAGGAACACAGGAAATAGCATATTCCTGCCATCTCCATCTTTTGCACAAAAAGCTACATTACATTTGGGAGTTGGAGATGCCCATGTGCCCATGTGCCATGTTCAACTCCTAAAACATCCTATGACCAACTTGTCAGACCAAGGTTCCCCGACTACATGGAGTTTTCAGCTCTTTAGAGTTCAACTAGAGTGTGAAGTCCCATGACTTACCTTATACAGGATGACCACAGCAGTTCCCTTTCATTGTTTTTATTTCTGAATTATTCTGTTTGCTTTATTGATCACTTTCTCTGATTCTTTTCTTACTTCTTGGGTAGGATAATGCAAGTCCTTGATCAGAAATCCCTTCTGCTCTGAGATATTTCCTACCAGAAAATCTGCCAATTCCAACTTCAGAATAAAGAGATTATTTTTACCTGCTCTCCTTTTGCCCCTCATCAGTCCAAGGGGGGGGGGGGGGGGGGGGAACCCCCACCTACCCCCCAAAAAAACACCCACATGTTTACAAAGCAACAGAATTTATATTATATATTAAAAACCTAAAAAATAAAGATTACATTGTAATTAGTACAGCACTAAATTTCAAGGACATTAATCCTCTTTAAAAAGAATATTGCTGTTGCTATTTTACAGAACCTCAAATGCCATGAACAAATCAGAGTGGTACAAAAATAGAACACTGATTTTTCACACTCAGACCTGTTGATCTGGGGCACCATCCAATCACCAAAAGAAAAAGATAAAATGCACTTCCACTTCTTGTTCAACCATTTCTTAATTACTTTGTGCATATCACAGAAATCCCATTAGTTGTATCATGCCTCACCTGAAACTCAAAATGCCCAATTCCTCAGTTCAAAGACCGCTCAAGATGCTCTGTGAGTTTAGCAGCAAAGGATTTCCTTCAATAATCTATGAGGAGTTTAAAGTAAAAGACTGTCTCTCCCTCAGCTACGTAACTCAATTCTGTCTACAGAAGCTCAACATTTATTTGCTACACATTCATAAAGACTACTTAGTATCTGTTCAACAGATATTCAACTACAAAACTAGTACTTCCCAGAAACACAGACTTTTAGTTTGTCTCTATGAAGATAATAAGCCCACCTCTTCGTAACATAAATACATTATTAGCATTGTGTTTCCCGAATTTGTACTGGAGCTGACAACACAATGGAAGTTTCAACCCATGATCTGGTTCACTAATTTTATTTCCTTCCTGCTTTGCACTTGTGACTGTAAATTCTCCCTGCTCTTGTGACAGGTCTTGGTAACATATAGATGTGCCACATCAAGAAGACAGTCTTAGAACAGCATAGTCATAAAATGAAATGTAAGCAGTTTCTCTGATGCTCCTTCATACAGGGTTCATACCTTTTCATTGAGGTGCATATTTGGAGGGAAGAGGAAAAAGGAATGACCCTTCTCACAGGCTTTGCACAAAACCTCCGAAGTGTCACAAGCAAAGCTTTCAAAGCTGCAGATGTCCTTACAGAAAGAGACATTCCCAGTGACGCCCCAAAGGATGGTATGGCTAGTGCTGTTACTGTTAAAAGCCTTTTTACCCACCATTATTGTTTCTATGATGAAAAGTTTTGTTTCAATACCTGTTTTCCATAGTCAATAAGTGCAAGTGAAATTTGTAGGCTTGTATGCATTTTCATTTTAATGGTCACTCCAATTTGCATTCAAATTGATTTTTAACGGTAAATATTTTATTTTAGATTAACTGTGAATAATTTTTAATCTCATTACTATCAATAGAATTCAATGCTTGAGAGAGGAAAATTATGCACTTCATCTGGTTAAAAATAAAACTTCCTTTGGTTTATGGGTTATTAAATTTTACTTGAATCCAGAGCAATCACAGCTGAGTTCAATGAATTGTTAATTCCCGGTGTTAGAGGCCTGCAAGTTGATGGAAGAAGGAGAAATACATTAATATTTAGGAAAGCTTTATAGTTTTCTTGCCACCTAAAAGGTTGCCTTTCTCTAGCTACCTTGTCTGAGTGCCTTTTATCTTCTGATTGACATCTGTTTCTTTGAATAAGGCAACACACTTCACTGTTGCAACTAATGTGTGTAAGGCAAAGACAACTAGGGAGAACAGCCAGCTCCACACTATGGAGAGACCTCAGGGCCAATCTGAGTTGACTTCCTGACTGAGTTAAAGAAGGTTTCTGTTTGTTTTTCTTGGTTCACTTTAACTTTATAATGCAACTCCAATTCACATGTGGCTTCTTATGCCACCAAAAGATAACCTGTTGAAGATCAACAGGCTGCAAGGATTCTCAGCACTCTTCTGTCATCTTTACCAGCATATAAAGGAAAATGGCATACTGCTAACTTTGATACTTCAACTAAAATGTTGCCTGCAAGGGTCAGACATACTGGACTTCTGATCATTGCACTGGTTTTATGCTTTGTCTTGTTAGAATACTATAATGCGATATTGTTTCAATGGCTCACTTGGACCAAAAAAAAAGAAAAGGAAAGGGAAAATGAAGGAAGATCATGGCAATTAAGGAGCTGCATTTGCACTGTCTAATGAGAACATCAGACCTGCAGTAGTTTGACACCACTAAGTCAGAATATTTTAGCTATCTACCATTAATTCATTTCAGTTATTATGTTCATTATTCAGTTACTTACCTTTTTATTTCCTGCTTTAACTGGAAAATCTAAGTTATTTCCTTGCTTTTCTTTTGCAACTTGAAGCAGCTGAAAACTCGTTTCTAGATTAATCAACATCTCAGTGTGAAACAGTGAAAAGTCAGAGAAGCAAGCATGGGTCACTGTGCTGTGAAACCAATGTTTAACTCATGATCACATAAAATGGACCCTGAGCATTTTCTTTTGTTACAGGCAGCACAGAATTTTTTCCTCAGCTCTTACTTTTAAGAGATTTGTATTTCATAAAAAACATTATTTTTTAAATAAAGAACAAACTGCTGAAGGTTTTCATCAGAGCCTGCTGAGAAATATTCACATGGGTTACAGGTCAAACCATTCGCCCCCGGTCTCATACACTGACAAAAAAAATTAGATGAAAATGAAGACTTCTGCAGTAATTTTGCCACATGAATGGATTCTCTATAGATTCTCTATAACCCTGACTGCAACTGTTACTAAAGAAAACCTAAATAGTGACTTTTTTGTGTCCATTAGCACATGGGCTTGCACTGTAACCGCTTAAGAAGCTAAGAATAAACAAGCTTTACCTCCTCTCTTTGCTGAACAAAAAGAGCAGCTTAACATGAAACAGATTTAAATGTGGATGAAATTTCAGGTGATATATACAGCCATATTTTGTTATACAAAGTAAATGAAGATACCTGTTTTGAAGTAAAAATATCAGTCGGGACATACAAGTGAAGGAAAGACAGCACAGGAAGATTTAAACAGCAGGCCACAACTTTAACTCAATATATCAAGGATTTGAACACACTCAAAGCAGGGCTTGCTTACAGGGTTACAACCATAAGTTAAGACAGACTTTCCTCTGAATAAGAATATAGGAAGGGTTACCAGGTCAGAAAAAAGGCACATCTACAGTCCAGGATCCCTTCTCAGTAGCAAGAACAGGGTTGGCATATAATGATGCTTCCCCCATGCTTCCCCCAAATATTCTTCTAACTAACTGCAGCTCAGAGGATTCCTGAGCAAGAGTTGATGTCCTTATACTTAATTTTGAGAACAAACTTTCCCGTCAGTTTATCCAATCATTTTCTGAAGCCATTTATCCACAGCTTCTAGGCACTTCTAGTTCTTCAGCTGCTACCAGGTTTTCTGAAAAAATCTCTTTTTCTTTTGAACATAATTCTGTCTGATGTCCTCCAGCCCTTATGTTGAAAGGGACTGTGAAGGTGGCATTACTACTTTCTCTGGCTGCAAAGTCCTAGTCTTAGTAGTTATTCTTTTCATATCCTTCTACTCAGCTTCATTTCAGACTCTTTCCTAGCCTATGAAACATAGCGTTGGGCAGATTTGCTAAATTCAGGGAAAAAAAAACATTCATCTTTCAAATTGCAACAACGCAGGTGCTCAAAATGCATAAGGTAGTGAACAGAGCAAAAGACTGAGAGTTCTGAACGAAGGTGTAAATCAGAGTGAGAGTGCAGGGGGCCAGTCATCTCTCTTCTCTCACTGGTTCGCTACGGGTGAAAGGGCTGTGGAAAAGGAAGGGTTGGCATTAGCCACCCTCCCTCAGTCCCTAGAAGTTAGCTGTCTCCCACACAACAAACTTGAGTGGCTGCATTACAGCAAAGACTAAGTCTTCAGGTTTGGACAGAGCCTAATCAATCACTGACAACCTGATACTCACCGGGGCTACAGCAATGCAAACATTAAATACTGTCTGCAGTTATCTCCACTAAAACTTTCTGCATTTTCTCTGACACCTCACCGTGCTTCATCTATTACTTCAGAAACAGAGTACTTCCCTCACAGCATGTGAAAGAGGAAAAAGAAATAAATTTCTGATTAAGTCTTCTGGAACTACAGTAATGGAACCGAGAATTCTCTAATAAAAATAATCACAGAAGCTGTTGAAATATTTAAGACCACGGTAGGTTTCTATTTAACTTTTAGTCTGAAATCAAGTATTTTCTGGGATGTTTCAAGTGTCACTATGGTTCTTCTGTTGTGGTATAGCTAACATTTAGCTAAAGATAGCTTTCATTTTTTCAAAGAAAATAATTTCCTCTTTCTCCTAAGGGTTTGTTTCTTCAGTATTTCAGAAACTATTATCATCATTTGTCATTAGCTACACAGATAAATATAGGTATCTGCTTTGTCATGTTACAATTTGTGGATTCCCTTAAATCATTGCATGGAAGTGTTTCATTTCACTGCTGTCATGTATTCCTAACAGCTCATCACCTTCACTACATGTCAAGGTTTTAATCTTTCTATGACTCATCTTGGATAATTCTTTTTAAGGTAACTGACTTCTGCATACCAAGCTCTGTGAGCTGCACGCATTCCTGTACAGAAAGCAGTTAAGCAAATATCTCTCAGCCTCAGCTAAATGCTTATGATGTACTGTGCAGGGAAGGTTGGCACAAAACACGCCCCTCCAGGCACTTCATTCTGTTCTCTTTATGGGATTTTTCCCCACTTACTTGGTTAGTACTAGACTCTTGATGCAACAGTGACTATTGTTCTGGCACGTGTTCTGCAGAGACTATAATTTGATAACAAAACCGGTTTCTTTAAGGATTAACATCTATAAATCTAAGCAAACAGCATGCGGTCTACTGAAAGGTCTGGATGCTAGAAATCTTGTAATACACACCTCAGGTGAAAAATGTGGGCAAACCAAGGTTTCTAGAGAGAAAGTATCTTTTACTAAATCCCCATGATATAGCTCTTCAGAAATCACAATTCAAATATTTTTCTTTTTCATTACCTCAGCCTTCGCTCCCTAGAAGATAACAGCATACCAAAAAATTCCAAATCAGACACAGTGATAAACCAGTTTATTTCCTGGAAATTTAACCAGATTCAGATCACGTTGCCCTATTCTATTGTAATCACTAAAATCCAAAGATTCCCAGTAGCAAATCAATTTTTATGATGACTACATTTAGACTAGTAAGCCTACCTGTTGCAGTTTTCTGATCCCTAGCTAGCTATGCTTAAAAGCATAGGCTTAAAAGGTAAAACCGTATTTCCAGATTGTCTTTTATGAAATGTTGTATATACTGTAAGCTCACAAAAATCTACCATATCCATCTCCTTTCCTTATTCTCATTCTTATGATAGAAAGTATCTACCTGTTTCACACATGAAAAGAATCCTTTGAATCTGAATTTAACTAAATAGCACATCTTCCAAAACCACTATAGGAACTCATAATATTAGCAGCAAAAGCAGAAGCATTTTTTTCCCCATTTCAGAAGTATGGGATAACAATGCCACAGTTGTAAATCCTAAAGCATTAAATTCATATTTATATTTGAATCTTCATGTATTTGAAGATTCTGGACATCATGAAGGTTTTGTACCATTAGGCCTCTGATAATATAACTACATGGTCTATATGGAGCTTAACAGCGTTATAGGATTTTCTTTCAACACAGTGGTGCATAAGGATATAAATATGCAGAAAGTGGGAAGTACATCACACACAAACATGAATCAACTTTTTTATTTTTACAGATTCAAACTATTTCCAGTCAGTTAATGACTTACAGAAGTTAAAAGAGTTAAAAGACTGCCTATGTGCCCTGAACAGGCTTCTGTTGTGCTGTAAGACAGATGACCACAAACCCCTATCCTGAAAGCACTCCTTAAATACAGTCAGGAGATAACTGCTTTTTCTAATAGGATTCACTCATACTGCTAGGTGCTTTCAGGAGAGGGGTCCCTAGTCCCCTCCTCTAACAGTTCCCATTTCAGGAAAGGGACCATGGAGCTCATCCTCTCACGTGAGAGTGGGGAATGTAACTCCCCCTTAGGCTTCTGATGAACTGAAGCCCAAAACCATATAGCACCACCTATTTCAGACTTACAAAATATTTGTTGCATATTGTATTTAAATTATTCAGTGATTATTGTCCTCCGCAGCTGAGGGACAACAAAACTTCACGAACAGGTGTAGAGCTCAATTGCACTCCTTTCATACATGCATCAGACAAAACCTACAGTTTTTCTGAGGAGCACATGGAGTTTCCTTACCTGCTTCTCCAGTCAAACAGTACTTCCAAGTGAGAGAGGCTATAAGCCCCATAAGGGACAGGAAGAGGAAGAAGTATAGCCAAGTCGTGCTGGAGAAAAAGTAGCATGCACTCCACATTTTTTGCTGATTTTGAGTCAACAGTCTGCTCCACCTCAAAGACAACTGCCATCTCTTACATAATCCAGAGCGGATGGTCTTCTCCCTCCTAAATAGAGAAACCCAAAAGTTTTGGCTTACTACTTAGGTATAAAAGGTTAGATACAGCCATGCACTGCTTTGTTACAAAGGATGACATGAGTTGGGTCCCAAAGCATTAATCCTGAAGCACTATAAACACGTTAGTTAAACAGATCCCCATCACCACATTTGTAAGCAAGATGAATAGTGCAAATGCAATGACACGGGAAGTGATCGTGCCCCTGTACTCGGCACTGGTGAGGCCGCACCTCGAATACTGTGTTCAGTTTTGGGCCCCTCACTCCAAGAAGGACGTTGAGGTGCTGGAGCGTGTCCAGAGAAGGGCAACGAGGCCGGTGAGGGGTCTGGAGAACAAGTCTTATGAGGAGCGGCTGAGGGAACTGGGGCTGTTTAGCCTGCAGAAAAGGAGGCTGAGGGGAGACCTCATCGCTCTCTACAACTCCCTGAAAGGAGGTTGTAGCGAGGTGGGGGTCGGTCTCTTCTCCCAAGTAACAAGCGATAGGACGAGAGGAAACAGCCTCAAGTTGTGCCAGGGGAGGTTTAGATTGGATGTAAGGAAAAATGTCTTTACTGAAAGAGTGGTTAAACACTGGAACAGGCTGCCCAGGGAAGTGGTTGAGTCACCATCCCTGGAGGTATTTAAAAGACGTGTAGATGAGGCACTTAGGGACATGGTTTAGTGGGCATGGTGGTGTTGGGTCGACGGTTGGACTCAATGATCTTAGAGGTCTTTTCTAACCTTAATGATTCTATGATTCTATGACAAAGCTAAATTGTGCTAAAGCAAGGATAGGTAGACCAACATTTGATGAAAAAAAAAAATCAACTAAGTATGGTATTCGTTGTCTGTCTTCTCTCCTTTCAAGTGCTAGATTCCATAGTCCTTTCCACTGCAAATAGTTCTACTTGTTTCAACAGGCTAAATTCTTTTCCATGTGTCCACTCGTGGCAGACACATTCAGCATTAAAGCTTCCTTCAAGCCTTTCCCACTCAATCTACACACAATTTTAGTGTATAAAGGTTTAATGCTGTTGAATCACAGAAGTGAATTTCACAGAGACTAAATTTCACTCACAGACCTAAGGACAATTGTTCAGTCATTTCCAGGTAATCCCACAGAGACTTGCCCCATGGAATATGCTCAGTACGCTGTGTTAGCTACCAAGATATCGGTCCTTCTCAGGATCCCCCACAAGTTTACAGCTAGCAACTCCAAAAAGGGACACATACTGAAATTATGATTAGTGCAAGGCTTATATACCGAACTACATGAGTACACATTACATGCTTTCGTCAGAAAATAACATTCTAAAAAGTACTTTCATTAGAGCTGTCAACCGAAGCTAAATCTACATATAACTTTCAAAGTGAGGCAGTATCAGTTTCAAGTCCCATATTCATCTATTTCATCTGAATTCACAGAAAAGCAGACATGCTAATCTTTTAACTTACAGGACACAGACTATTTCCACATGCTAGTCAGAAAGGCCCAACACCCACAAACAATGACTGAACCAGGGAGCATCAACTAAGTAATTTTCAAGACAAGCACATTCATCATTTGTGAAACCTCTAGCATAAAGTCTCTTGGGTATGACCCAGGTTCCTGCTAATCCTGCCCTGTTCACACAGACTGGATTGCGAATTCTATTCCAGTATCTCGTTTCAAATTAGGGGACAGTGAAATGCTCCACAGGAAGTCTCACAAACCATCAGTGAAAGAAAGTTTTCTCCTGCAAGCCAACTATTTTTAGTTAGGCTATTACCCAACACAGCCTTCAGTCTCGATACTCTTCTCAAGATATTAAAATCAGAATAAAACTGACAGCCTTTTCTCAGTACACCTACATTGGCTCTCAGTACGCCTACCTGGGAAAGCTACATCTGATTACAGCACATTCCAGTGTCAGTTTAACCTGTGAACAAAGAAGCAGTGGCATGGGCTTTAACGTCTGCTAGCAACCAGTCTTCCCCTCTTGAGATGTTAGGTGCATGCTCTGGTTACTCACTCAAGCCATAGGAACACCGTATCTATAGACTCCTGCTTTATCCTGGCCCATGTTTTTATTGTAAGTAGAATGAAGGCAGCAATAGGACATTTCTTTACAAATAATCAGGCAGCAAGAGTTAGGAGGCCACCACTTTTCAGCCAGACATGTAGCATGCAAATTCTGCCAAAAATACTGTCAAAGTACACGTAAATAAGTAAGTAAATAAAAGGCAGAGAGACACGTAAAAAGAATTGACTCGTCAGAATGTCACAAATTCATTGTTCATTCTGCTCTCCAGAGAGCGCAGAATTAAACTATTTTAATTACCAAACAAAGCAGCAAAATGAAAAACTAGGCAGTTGCAAACATACTAATTATGGCTGCTCAAAAGTGTCACAAACAAAGAGTTTTTCCATCACACCTGTCTTTTAAATAGTTTTGCCCCTCGCTTTCACAGTGCCCCTCTAGGAGCACTCATATTTTTAGCTGTTTATTTCTAGTATATACTGGATCATCTCATCCACCCCCTACACACACACACTTCTCTCGATTTTTCTTATTGTAAATATTCAAATGGTTTCTGAAATTTCTCACTCAGTGAAAGATACACCACTTTTATTTAAAAGGAGTGAACTTTTTTTGGTAAGGTTTTTAATAAAAGCATTACAGAAACTGCAACAAAATATTTACGACATTGGTATTTCATCCAAAAAGCAGCCATTAACAGTCTGAAACAAAAAAAAAATCAAAATTCTACTTTTTTTATAGAAACCACATTTCTGTTTTCTAACTCACTCCAATAATGATCAGTATTTGCCGACTACATACAAAATATGTATGTAGTTATCTATAAACTGTTATCTATAATCCTTCTATCACTTTTTGATCATTCTTTCTTGTTTTACAATGTTTATTATAAAACCTAATTCTGCCCATTGTTGCAGGCAGCCTAAGCCTGAGCAGCATTCCTCTGCCTTCATATAAGACACAAAAATCTCATTATACAATTAGAAGCATATTTGTATCAAAAGGAATTGTTGGGAGGAGGTAGGGAGGGGAAGGTATACTTTGCTTAGGAAGAGAAGCAGTTCAAATAGCTTATATGTTATTTTCCCTTTGTGAGCCAAAGGCTCATTAGACTTACAGGACTTCTGTTTCTTAAGAGATTATATTAGTTCCTAATGCCTATTCCCTACCTGGAGTCATCCTAATCCTTTATTTTTGACCCCTAAATGACTTCTACCACAACCAATTACATTATTTCTTCATGAAGAGAAGATAATAACTTCAGGGAAAAAAACAGCAGGAGTGGACTAACTCTTACAATATAAAAAGCCAGTGTTGCATGCTGCAGGTGTACTTAGTAAAAAATGAAGTGAAAAAACAATTATACAGCACGGGGCTTTTCTTACCAAGAAGCTTTCTAATATTATCTCTATGGGATTGGGGCAATTTAAAATTTTAAGTCATTTTTAGATTGCCCATTTAACAATTTTGAGAGAAAGGTCTACTCTACCATCCTTCATGTTGGAATAATTATACTCATACTCACATCCAAAAAGCCTACTAATAAATCTAGTGGAAAACAAAAATGAAAACTATTTCTTGATTTTGCTATATCTATTTCCTTTTGTCCTTTAAAGTAATGTAAGTAATTTAAGTAAATTAAGTAATTAAATTTTGAGAACACACTATTTAACAGCACCTCTTTGGAGAGCAAAAGATGATGAACAAGGTTTTATTTCAGAAATCTGATTGAAAATTCCAGCATTTAGTTCCCATGGAAAATTCCATTTGAAGAATTTACTCTAGATTAAGGTAGGAAATATATTAGTTTCCCAATTCTCACAGAACTTATCTCACAAAAGGAACCATAACAGAAAGTCACATTCATTTGTTTGGCAGACTGGCCATCAATAGCAGTAATCTAAGTAATTTGACATCCTGTGAGGCTTAATTTTCATTAATTTAAAGGAGACCATAAAAGGTTAAAATTTTGTCATTGATGATTAATGCCATAATTTAAGGATATGTTAGAGGGGGTATTACGTACAATGGCATTAGCTTGTAATGAACTTTGTTTGCTAATATAATCTTGGGTCTAGTTGTGAATACAAACTCTTGAAGGTTAATGGAGTAATATTGAGTATTATTATGTTGTCTTTTGCATTTATACATTGTTAGGTCAAACAAAACTGGTCATTAAAATTTAACCTTGGCTTTTTAATAAGAAAAGCTATGGGGAGGAAAGAAAAATTATGACTAATCAATTCAGGAATGATAACAAATAATTTCTCTTCAAATGAATCCTACAAACTTATATCTCAGCTGACCTTCATGTTTTGTAATAATGCCTGTAAATGTATCATCTTAAAAATAACATTAATCTTATAATAAATTTTTACCTGATAATTGTCAAATACAGCCGTAAGGAAAATCTTAGAATTCAGCTCACATTAATTAAATGCTGGTATCAAACCTATTGCTCATAACAAATTACGCTCATAACAGATCCTTAGCTGTTAACATTTTTAAAAGCATCACTTGACCTATTTCAACATAAAGCCAAATTCTTCAATGTTGTTTGGATTATCCGAATCATCCTATAAATGCCCACTAACTTCTACTGGGTATGGACAGACTGAAAGAGAGTATATGATATTAGCAAATAAGCAGAATTTCTAAACTGAAATATTAGAAATACTTGTCTTCAACATACAGTCATTTTCCTATTTTACAAGTATTTCTTTTAAATCAGCCATAATTCTACATGGGGGGAAAAACAGACATTTCTCTAAGGATTTTCTTCTGTATTTTTTAACATAAGATTTTTTTAATTTGAACTTTAGCTCTGTCAACTATTTATAGTAAAACGTGCATTTTACATTACGCACACAGATGTAATAATGCCTTTTTCTTCAGATTTGTGTTTCTGAATATTTTTCCAGATCTCACTTATTTTCTATGTATTTTTATGTCTAGTATTAACTTCATTTCATGTCTCCCCTCCTTTCAGAAGGCACCATTTTCTCCTAAGCAACAGATAAAGCTTTTTATCTTTTTTTCTTGTCATATCACCCACTCTTTACCAGAAAAGCTTTCTGATTTAACATCACTTATCAGTTCTTGGGAAGTTCTTTTCCTTTTGTGTCACTCACTGCAGTGCAAATGAATCCATGCTGTTCAGCAGATAATGTTATGTGCAGAGCTTATTTATAACTATTGTACTACGGTCAGAGCAGGCCCTGCAGCTTTCTGAACCCACCCATCCTCTATTGTGTGACAATAACCTGGCCTCTACAAGCCTTCAGTAATATAAGACAGGTCCAGCATGAGAGTCAGATTTTAAGCCTATTTGTACAGCATATAGTGTATTCTCATTCAGCTCACCAGTCTTATATAATTGTTTATTCTCAAAGACTCCAAAGCAACAGGTAACTAGTTTCTTCCAGTCTAGTTCTAATGTCTACCGGGGACCCAGTCATATTGGCAAAACAATGCTGTTTAAAGACATACAGCTGCTTAGAAATCCTTTTTTTTTTTTTTAATTGCTTTTATTTTATGGTTTTGAAGAGACAATGAAAGATAGGACTAGACTATATACTTTCAGCTTGAAGGACTTATTCTTCTACACAGAAAAAGGGAAATGTGTATATCACTGAAGAGTCCACAGAGAAAAAAGAAAAATAATCATAGAATGCTTTCCAGGAAAGAAGGAGAAGGGGGAATTAAGGAGTTTAGCATTACTGAAAATCTTGGTACAGCATCAGAAAGCTTCTAAATTTCCTTCATGAGCTTTACTGATACTGAATCAATCTTAGGTTTGAAAATTCTCCAAAATATAAAATAAGCAAATAGTAAGTTTGAACAGCAATTTAAAAATAAACAAATAAATAGTCTCTCATCTTGCTCAGCTAAAATGGAGGTGCCATACAAGGACAACATTCAGTTGCTGTGTAAACCTGCAGAAGTACAGCTCTGCATATGGCTAATACAATGTGAAAAGGATTATCTGAAAAGTATGTTTGTTTCTAACATTCCACTGACTGATACCAGCAAAGCGCAAGTCACTTACAGTATCTTTGTATTGAAAAAGATCTATAAAAACAGAAAGAAAAGTCTTTGTACTCAGACTTCATAAATTATCACTGTTTTGCCCCAGTTTAGGGTTTTTTTATTCATTTATTTTGGGGTTTTTTTTAAATATTCAATGTCATTAAGTTGTTGAAGACAGTCTAGACCCAGCAGAGAAGGAGATTTTCTTCCAGAGAACAGTAGTGAGACAAATGTTCCCATCTAAACTATTCCCTCTAGCTATCATAACCCCTTAGGAATCAGCACCTCCCTTAAACATCACGCTGTTTCATTAAGCCTCTTTCCCGGCCTTGTCTCATCTTGACTTTTGACCAACGAGCAGACTCAATATAGAAATCAGAACAGACAGCTAGTGAAAAGGCTGCCACCAAGGAGACGGTCTTTTGTGGAAAACATCCTGGTTCCTTCATTTTAAAGGGAGGACAGACTACATTAGTGCACTCACCTTCACGTGCATATGGTAGCCTTCTGTGACCTCAGAGGTTAATTTCTTCCAAGTTTTCTGCCAGTAAGTAACTCTGAAATTCTGTTAAAACTATTTCATTTATTTTTGAGGAGTGTAATATACAGTACCTAGTAAGGTGCAAAAACCTAATGAACCTTTCTCAGCACTAGATTGCTGTGTAAAAGAAGCAACTTAATATTGGGTAGGTTTCAACAAATGTTTGTATTTTGCCTCTGCAGAGATTTGTTAATGCTTTTCTTCAAAAAAAAATAAAACCAAACCCAAGACATATATGTACACTTTAAAATATGCTCACACTGCTTACCTTTAACGCACTTGCAAAAATATTCCAAATTCCCTGTTAGTAAACCCAGAAGAAAACAGCTTATTGGAGTTAACAACTCTGCACTCCAGTTCAAAATACGCAGAACAGATCTGTTCCAGGCTCTGCCCCAATCTATGACCACAACTATTTCATTCCATTTCAGTTTTAAAATAAGAAAAACAATACTGGTGTTTAACTAGCAAACAACCCAATACCTGCACAAATAACCTTATCAACATTTCAAGGAAGCAAGGTAATTTCTTGTCTTGTGTCAACAGAAATAAAAATATTAGTAACATTTACTGTATTCATCACTAACGTAAATAAACCTAAATAAACATGCTTCCAAACTGAGCAGAAGATAACACCATTTGCCATGCCTGTTTGAGACTACACTAGGAAAAAGAATATACTCAATTTATACAGAGTTTACTCCAAATCTGTAATCCAGCAGTGAAACATGCCATCATATAATCTTTCTTAGTTAAAAATTATTAAATAATAATTAAGTGTAAGTTGTTGTGAGTGTAATTGGACCATTAGTATGTAGTTTTTGCTCCTGTGGTTATTCAGCTTCAGCTTTAGTGGAGGTCTCTGAACAATTTGCTATTACCTTATAATGACTTTCAGTAAATGCTTATCTGCATCCAACAGATTGCTCTGCTTCAATATACTGTGCTGCAAGAGAAGGAACTAACTGAAGTATCATCACCACAAACTAATTATTTCTGGCTGAAAATGTCAGAGACCCTCATAACTTGCTGAAGCATAAAATTTGCCCTGCCTTTAACTCGTTATAGTCTAATGAGATTTCAAGTTATAACAGCACATCCCAATGCTTTCTCTGATACTGTTTTAATCAGATTTCTTTCTTTTTGTTTGATACGCTTCTGAGAAAATATTTTATATTGCACGCATCACTTCAAAAATAGTCTCTAATGCTAATGAACCACAAAAATGG
The DNA here is from genome assembly GCF_965638725.1 of Aptenodytes patagonicus. Classification (NCBI taxonomy): domain Eukaryota; kingdom Metazoa; phylum Chordata; class Aves; order Sphenisciformes; family Spheniscidae; genus Aptenodytes; species Aptenodytes patagonicus. Next base: position 14,735,036 of record NC_134959.1, read on the forward strand.
CTTATGATTATTGTGTACCTTCCACAAGCAGCAACTATTGTACGGATGCCATTTGCTAAGCTCTGCTATGTGCTCAATAGACCTAGAAGGGTCCTTTTCCAGCAAGCCCAATGTTTCCTTCTGATACGGTGCTTTGTTTTTATGTCTTACAAGATAATAATGAAAGCTAATTTTACTAGATTTATAACAATATGTCCAAGACTAAACACACATCATAGGACAATGTCATAAGAAAAAAAAAAAACACACAAACAACCAAAAAGATGGTGGCATGTAAAAAAAACCCACACATATCAGAAAATTATTGTCCTACATAAATTTTTTCCAGTTTTGACCCACTAACCTGTGGGAAAAACCTTGGGGCAGATCAGCTGCTTGCTAAATTCCTCAAAGTTGCATATATGAGTAAAGGATATAGTGTGCCACAGATGCTGTGCCAGAAGGGTTTCTTCACATTCAGCTGTAATCTCCTTTTCAGCTATGCCACAAGTTCACATTGTCCAGAGTAACTGCAGCAAAACAGGGAGAAATGTGTATGCGGGAAACCAGTTCTTTCAAACATACAGTTGGTTAAAACAATGTTCCTAGATGAATCTTTTCAGTATGCTTTTGATATCTGTGCAATATTGTAGAATGCTGAGAAGACTAGTAAAATCAGTGGCTGCGTCAATTACTGTATTTTTGAAGAAAGCTTGTTAAAAAGGAAAAATCCCCAAGTAGTGGCTTTGCTGATGTTACCTGTATGCTGACGTTTTTTAAATGTAATACAAAAAAAGAAAAGATGGCATTTTTTCCTTCTATCACTTTTATTGCGTAAAAAAAAGAAAAGATGCAATATGTTCCAGTTCAGGTCTTGATCCCAAACTGTTATTGACTGAAATCAGTTCCAGAGCTCCTGGTAAATTGTCATTTATGTACATGAGATGCACAGAAAGTACATTAAAACAGTTACTGTAAACTGTACTATCTTTATACAGACTACAGCAGTACAGAGAACAGCCTTTACAGATCTTCAAAAGCTATTTTACATAGTATTGTTTTTTCCTTCCTGAGATGATCTTGCTCATTTCAGCTGGTGGTACCTTTTGACAGACATTCAGGAAATTAAAAAGTTAACCCAGAAGTACATGATCACAACATCTGGAGATCTCTTTGGTGTGTTCTTCAGACTGTGAATACCTTTTGGACCCAAAGGTTCCCAGTTTAATTGTTGAATAAGCTAACTTTTATATAAAGGGATTTCTAACACACCATGTTATAATTGCTGGTGAATATCTGATCTTCTTTATGAAAGATTAACAAGTGCCATCAAAAGGAATAAAGCTATCTTAACTATCAGCTGCCTACTGAACAATATAGAACTACACGTGTTCTACTCGTCAAGACTCCAGCACTTCATAAGAATCCGTTTTCTACTTCTCTCTATTGCTTTTGCAGTAACAATAGAAGATGAATGCACTCCTATGAACATTCAGAACTATAGGAGACTACCAGCCTTTTTCAGGGTCCATCCCCACTGTCAATATGTGACAAGTTAATGGGTCTTAATTATAAAAGCAACACTAAGCAATTAAGCAAACTGAGGGATTATTAAGAGTCCCAGCTGTGGCAGCATGTTTCTTACTTTAAGATAACAGATATATTTTCTATATATGAAAGTGAGATTAATCTTCTAAAGCATATCAAAAATCTTTGGGAAATTTCTCCCCTCTTATTAAAATGAATTCTGGTTTTGGTAATGATTGTAGAAACAAAGTGCCACTTTAGGCTCTACATTTTCCAATTGCAGCCAGCCACTTAAACTATGACCCAATGAGACCAAATAATAGAAAAAACAAGAGGCACAGAACTAAAATTATCTTTGACCTAGTGTTGTGCCCAGTATTGCAATATGCAGTATTTGTGAATCTCCTCGGTTTTATATGACAGTGACACAAGAAAATTCAGTTGTTATTCTCTAGAATTGTTCTTATACACCTTTTTTTTTTCTTCTCTTTCATCAGCTCATCACTTGCATAGAAAGAGCCCGATTTTCACTCGCACATGTCCAGGACTGCACACACAATTCTGGATACATATAGTCAGATGTACTAATAACCACTATGAAGGGCTGATGAATGTTAACTGTATGTGCAGGTGATGACAGCTTTACATGCCGGACCTAACAGTTTCACCTGTATGTATGCAGATATTAGTGTATTACAATGTACACTAAGGTGTTAGTGCAAAGCATACACCTTTGTTAATGCATCAGCATACACATACAGATTAAAAGCATGCAAAATCATATATGCTACCGAAAGCCCACTGAAGACCCACCCATATCTAAACATTTGTATCATCGTTAAGAATAAGATTTGTCTTCTACTTGTAGAAATCGAAAACATTAAGAGAAGGAGTATGGGGATATGTGATACATACCCTGCCATGCTAGGGGAGAATTTTCACTTCCAGTTATATAGGCGTTTCAAAATAGCCTGAAATCCATCACGTTAAAATTTAAGCAACTAAAAAGTATCTCTCTACTTTATACAAAACAATTTTGTAATATTACTTTTGCTGACTAATAAATTCAGTAAGCCTTTGCATAATGTAAGCTTCTCTTAGCTGCAAAGCTGGACTACCTTGAGCATTCCCACAGCAGGTGTTTGCCATAATTGTTTGTAGTACCTCCTGCTATGGTTCAGTTGAAAGCAGAGCTAGTAAATGGCCTCTAACAGCAAAATATGAGTCTACAGAACAAACCACTGCATCCCTGTCTCATGAAAATACACTGCGTTGGGACTACTGAAACTGCCAGCCAGGCTTTCAAAAAAATAGAGAAGATATCATTCAAAGAATGTTAGCATTAAAATGTCAAGTCTTGCCTTCTTCTAGGGAAAACTCCACATAAAATGAAGTTGAATTCCCCTCTAAACAAAGGATTCAGACTGCAGCTGTCACCTTTACAATATATTATACATTTATATTAAAAAGAACTTACACCCATTTTAAGCTTCTTTACACAGGAAATTTTAAGAACTGAAACAGGCCACCAAATTCTACTCACAGTCTTCCTGCCCCCTTAGTTAATTTTCCTTGAATTAATAATTAAAGGATGCATCTGGTTTGTTTAAGAATAATATTTAACTTTAATATTAAAATAGCAGCCATAATACAGTAGAGGAAAAAAAAATTCTTAAAGATACCATTACATTAAATTACCATAGGTATTTATTTTGCTTCCACCTGCTCCATTTCACTATGTTAATACTCCAGTAGTCACAATTAACACAGGACATGAGATATTTTCATACTTTTTCTATCATTAGCAGATACAGCCTGAAAAGGCACATCACTGTACCATGAGAGCCCAAGTCATAAGCACAAACCTGAATGCCCATACACTTCTTTCCTCAAAGTCTGTCACTAGCACTTGAGGCTATCTAAACTGCAATTTCTCAGTTTTTTTATTTCCCACATTTCCCTATTTAATTTGAGTGCTACCACTAAGGACCCAAGACACTGACACCCAGCAGTAAAGAGCTTTCTATCAAATTGCTGGTAGATCAGCATTCAGAATGTACTACTTTTGGAAGTTCAAGCTTGCAAACAAGCCTGATTTATTGAGCTGGAATTGATTTACCATACCTTATATGCAAGGTTTTAAAAAGCTCTTCTGGGCTAATTACATACTCAGCTGATCCCCAAGTGATTAATAAAGTTCCTGACTAATTTTCTGTCTCTTCTGAGCTGCCAGATGGAGTACAGAAAACTCATCTACATCCCATAATGCAGATTTTCACATTAATGAATAACGCTTACAGCTGCTAGCTAGAGAAGATTTTACATCTGCTTTACTTTCACATTCCTAAAAAATATAAATAAGACTTATCCTTTCCTCTAGTTTTCAGATTAGGTCAGAAATCTGTTTGTATTGGCCTTTGTTTACACAACAGTACTATTACGTCAATATTTTAAGGTGACTAAAAAAATATCTTTCATTATACAATCCAGAAGTTATCACATTGTCTTTATATATACATATGCCATCTAGAGCTGACACAAGTCCCCCCAGTTTTTGCAGTCTCTGTTCTTTCCTAAGAACCGGTAAGTGGAGTTAGTGTCACTTTGCTTTTCTCACAAACAAAAAACACACTGAAGGTGACCTTGCTGTTCTTTATTTTTTTTTTAATTTCGTAATGAATGCAAAAAGTAATCAGAAAAAGATGGCCAGTGATTCAGTTCTTTAGAGAGTGATTCAAATTCATTTGTCCCTTATAAGAACCAAAGGAAAAAAAAAAGCCATTATTAATTTAGGCAATTAAGAATACTTTGAAAGTAATATCCAGTACATTAAAGAACCTGTCCCTGAAGTGCTGCTTACAGTCTATGAAAAGCTAATTTTAGAGCATTTCAAGTGAGGAAAGGTCACTTCCTAGATATGCTCTACAGAATATTGTAATTTTTAAATGGTAACCTAAATGAGAAGTGGTTTTTTGTAAATATGGAATGAATGGTTAAGTGAATTAGAAACAAAATTAAAGACGTATTACATTTATCGTGTAATTTTAAATTAAACTATGTATGATAATATTTATAGTCTCTTCCTCTTATTTATCAAAGAATCTATGGTTTTCTTCCTTAACATTACACAGTGTACAGTCTAAAAACAAAATTTCTATACAAGACAAAATAGTTAACCTTTACTAGTTAATCTTTATAGTTTCTAGGATCAACTGGTAGGAATGAAAACTGAATAAAGCCCACATAGAGTGCAACTGCAGTTCTTTAGGACAGGCAGGGGGAGAGGTGTGTCTTACAGTGCGACATTTATTGACTTACAACTCTTGCCAGTCACAATGTTTAGGAACAGAAGACAGCCCCACAAGGTATATATGATCTCAAACACCTAATCAGATTGTCTGGACTCATCTACAATTACCTGTCTCACTTTTGTAAAGTGCAGAAACAGATTATCTAAGTGAAAACTTAGTATTTACTGATGGCATAAATTCTACGATAGCACACATTACATAAGTGCAAAGGGAAGCACATTAAATTATGCACAACTCTAAAATTATATCAAGAAATAGAGTCCAAGACAGACATACTAGAAGCAGTTAAGTAAACTTCCCCCGCCAGCAAAGTCAGAGAAAGGATAATACAGCCACCAAGGCACAGGGCTGTGATTAACGTTTCAAATTCCATCTGCAGTAGACTTTCTATATGACTATAAACAGTGCACAGCACCACATCCACATTCCTCAGTTTCTCATTTATAAAAAAAGATTAATCTTTTCCACACAAAAGTGGAAGTGTACGTTACTGCTAGAAAGAAGATTCAGAAGCACAACAAATTCATCACAAATTACAAAGCTGGTCCTCACAGTATTTAACAGGTTTATGTGTGATATTATTCTTTGGCAAACGCAATGTTAAATGCACTAGCATAACCCTTGTGGAAGATAAGGTAATGCTGTAAGGTAATATTCTCTGATAAGGTAATATTCTCCGATTACTACCACAGAATCCTTTCCAAATTCACTCATTTGAATAATGCAGCTAGATTAGATAAAAAGCATGAGTGTTGAATTTGTTATTATTCTGTATGTCTTCAAAAATGCCTTAGGTCCCTCATTTGAACCGCCCTCTCAAACAATCATGGTAACCGTCAAGGATAATTATCACAAAACAGTCTTCAATGCAATAGGAAAACAATACAGACTAGCTATAAGGAAGAAATTTTTTACGCTGAGGGTGGTGAAGCCCTGGCACAGGTTGCCCCGAGAGGTGGTGGATGCCCCATCCCTGGAAACATTCCAGGTCAGGTTGGACGGGGCTCTGAGCAACCTGCTCTAGTTGAAGATGTCCCTGCCCATGGCAGGGGGGTTGGACTAGATGGCCTTTAGAGGTCCCTTCCAATCCAAACCATTCTATGACGATATGATTCTATGAATAGACAGAAATGCCAACAGCTCAAAACACTAACGTACTCTAACCAAATCATCTTCACACAACAGTAAAAAAAATTGTAAATTTGGAATAAAGGTTTATTTCAATAAAAGGATTACAGGTACATATAATAAAACAGATTATCACATTCTGTCAAACTAGAAGACAGCGATAAACTTCAATTTGATAAAACAAGAATATTTCATGTGCCTAAATCTTACATTTCATAATACAAAACATATCATCTTTGTACAAATATACTAAGAGGTAATGGTCCCAGTAAACTATATTTCCTATCTTTTCTGCCTATACTGGGGTAATAATAGTCAACTGACATTGTGAAAAAGTTGTATGTGCAAGTTAGAAATTTCCCCCCCTCACACTCACAGGAAGATATCAAGCATGGCTTTGAGAATGGCTAGATATTTAATGAAAACATCATAGACTATTCCCTACAATTATTCCAACTTCTAGAAATTATAATTTAAAATATACTTTTTTTTTTAATGGAACAGTAACACTACACTAGCAACACAGGCATAGATTACCACACAAAGATATCTGCACAGCTAATAGTGGGGTTTCACTGGATAATATTTGTAAAAGTGTGCCTTTCTGCATAAGAGAAGTCCAGTAAGGCAGACAAAGAAGTTGCAAAGAAGAAAAAGGAGCAACTTGAACAAGCACTGTTATCACCCAAGAAAAAGGCACATTTTTTCCCCGAGTGAGGACTTGGTGTTATAATGAACATCATGTTTGATTCCTCCTGTGCTCCAAGAAACCTGCTCTTGTACAGTCTTTGTAAATAAACTGAACTGTATTAGAAATACTCTTTCTTCCTTTAACAGAAACAGTAACAACAATCCATCGGGCAACCCAGTTGAAAGAAAGGGTCAGAATGTTTTTACTGGCAGTAACTAAATTGAAGTTATGATAAGGATAAACAAGGTAAATTATGAAATGGAGCAGAAAAGCAGATCAGTAAGGGAAGAATGCCATTAAAAACATAGGCTGAGAGGGCAGAACAAGAAAATGTGGCTCAAGGCAGCAGAAAAGCACAGATTTGCAAATGAAATATGCCATAATAAAAGATAGATTGAAACTAAGGAATCTTAAGAATAAAACCTTGTTCAGCCATCCAAATTATTATCTCCCTCGACCTGCTGACAACCATCTTCCAAATGCAGCCCAGGATACTGTTGGCCTTTTTTTGCTGCAAGGGTGCATTGCTGGCTCACGTTCAACATTTTGTCCACCAGGACTTCCAGGGTTTTTGTGGCAGAGCTGCTTTCCAGCTAGTCAGCCCCCAGGCTATACCAATAAATGGCATTATTCCTCCCCATACGCAGGACTTTGCACTTCCCTTTGTTGAACTTCATGAGGTTACTGTCAGTCCTTTCCCGCAATCTTTTGAGGTCAGTTACAACACTGTAGTAACACTGTGAATACATTTACTGTGAGTGACCACACCAAAGACTATGGTAAAGCCCAGTGTAAATCCACTGCAAAGTAGATTGGATAAACTTTTACCAGCAAGACCTCAGCAGAGAGCCACAACAAGAGAATGAGGTTTTTGTTGGCTACTTAAGAGTAGGAGGAAAATACCTTTGCATTCCTGAAGTAACTTACTTTGTTCCTGGAATTAATTGGTTATTCACCTCTTACTTCTTCTGTCTTTTGATTGTATCTGAGACTTGATCTCAAGACTTTATCCAGAGGGGAATGTACCCTTCCAGTAAACACAGCTTGGGCAACAGCTGAAAGCCATTGTTTATGTCCTTGAAGTTTTTCTCCTTTCTTTTGTGATATAGCTTGCAAGATTATGCACTGAGTGCCTCACAACATGTCTTTGTTTTAGAAGTAAACCATTTTGCTAGCCTTTGTCAGGAGTGATTAGAAGTATTCTTTATCTTGAACAACAAAGGTTGAGTCAAATAATTCTTTTGTTTCATTTGGGCATTGCTAAATGAATGGCTTTAGTTCTTAGGCCACTGACTACGAAGCATGTCATGTTTGTCTATCCGTTATCACTGTTGTAAGTCATTTCATAGACTGTGCTTCATTTAAAACTAAACAAACACCTTCTGTCTTTATCCTGGCTCTACTTCAGCTTTTTAAGTACTATAACATATGTCATCTGTTTCCCTAAACAACCTACATGAGCACAGCACTATGGGATTAGTAATTTAAGAAAATGAAAAACAAGCAGCAATTGGCACACATATGCAGTCATGTTTGATTTGCTTTAAGTAGACATTTTAGTACAATCTTTTCCACCCAATAAACATGTCTATAAATAACATTAAAAAATAACATTAAAAAAAAAAACTTGCTCCTGTAGGCACCATCTTTTCAAATACTGCAGTACATGAAGCATAAAAAAACCCAAATGAACAAAAGCCTCAAAGCTGTCCTACACAGTTGGTAGAAGCTGCCTCCTCTTTGGAGCATCTGCTGGAATTGTTGCTTAATAAAGATAAACCCATTTTGTTAAAGTGCTTACCAGAGACAAAAATGAGTTTGTTAACTTAAAGATTATTATTCCAAGTGTTGTTCTAACCTTCCTTCTTTAACCTGGAGCAGACAAGGTCACCAACATTACAACTTAGATAATTGGCTTCAAATGTGTTTGTTTATCAAGAGAAGACTCAGACATTTTCACAAAATAGTCTTGATTCTTTCTGCCTCAGCATAAAAATACAGAAAAGTATAGGAGGTAGCCTACTTAATGCAGGAGCAAAAATATTTCCATTTTTGCAGTGAAGAAAATGAACTACAGCATATGTGGGGGTTTAAAACTCACTTGTGTGCCTGCACATGAAAATACAGAATCCCAAAATGCTTAATATCATTCAGTTGCAGATGAGTTTTATGTGTATGTTCAGGATATAATACTCTTCATCCAATTCAATTTCACTGAAGTCAATGGCATAACCGTTGAATTATACCACATTGGAACTGGAATTGCATTCAAACTGGACATAGCTGTTTGCTTGTTTTTCCAGTAAAACCCATATTCAACACACATTCTGTACATCACAGGAAGTATCTGTGAAACTTGAATACACCAAATCCTTTTGGTTCAGGCAAAGATGAAATAAACCCAGAAACCTGGTAGAGATTCCCACTCCTCTACTGCTCAGTTTGACATACAGGGATGTCAGTGGAGGCGTTCCTGAAGATCACACCCCAGCTGTTAATCTGCATGGGAGGGTCCCCTGCTGCCCCATTAAGTTGTGCTAACAATTATCTGTGGGGCTCTGCTGTGACCTAGATCAGGGAATGGGCTCAGCTTAAATAAAATCCTGCTCAAAAAGTTGGTTTCAGCAGGGTTTTTCCCCTGTTGTGGTTCACAGTACAGCCTAAATGGTAAGGCAGCCACAGAGCTTCTTCGATGATGCTGACACACCCCCAATAATACTGCCCCATATCTTCACTAAACAGAATGGAAAACTCATTGGCACAGTCCACAAAAGGGAAAGAAAATGACTGTAACACGTTGCTTAGAGCACTTGCCATGGGTGGTGGCAGGGGAACAGGGAAGTAGAGTTCTAGCCCCATTCCTATTAACTGAAATATGCTAAAATAGAACAGTAGCACGTGAATTAGAAAGAAGAAATTTAAAGAAATCAACCCCGCATAGACAAGAAGTAAATGGCTAAAGGAGAACTTGCAGGAGACAGGACGCTCCACGTGATGTTTGCTTTGATTTAGAGCAGAAATGGGATCTGAACCAGGATTATCATAACTAATTAGAGCACCACAAGCACTGGGATAGAAAGCTGCACCATTTTCTGCTACCTTATTCCCTAAGCAACACTGAAACCTTTGAAAGTCTAAGTGAAAATTTCCAATGCTGTCCTTAAAAAAAAATACTAAAACTAACAAATCCAAAATATTTTTAAGGGAAAAATGAATTTCATGTAAATTGAAGTTATTAAAAACCTGACCATAACCACCTGCAAAAGAAAATGCAAAATGAACAAAATTAATTTATCTTGAGTTTACATTAAACCAATTTTTTGGGGTGGTTTATTTTTTTGCCTCAGTTACCAAACTGAAAACTAGAGCTGTGCTTGTTTGCAAAACTCTTTTTAGAACCCATTAGGAAAAATGGCCCTACATAAACACACATCAATAATAATTCATCTGGATACTTACTGCTTAAACATTTCTAGATATTTTTAAACATTCAAAACTATGTTTTGAATAATCTATATTAATTATGTTGATCCTGTAAATTCCTGTAATCTTCCTAAATGGAAAGGAAGACCATTAGGAGATTTTAATTTTTTTAACCAAATCAAACAGATCATTGAGAAAGCATCAGTGCTGTAGTGCTGCTGCTTTCCCAGGAAAAGCCAGCCAGCAGAAGATACAGGGCAAAGTTTTTCCAAAAGCGTTTTGGAGCTGAAGATCTAAATACTTCTGGGCATGTTAAAAAATAGCAGTGGAATTATTTATAATCAAGAGGTACACTGCTTTTTGAGAGTCTTTATGAATACACGTATGGGACTCCCTATTTAAGCACCTGCATGTTTTTAAGAGTTGAATTCAGTTGGTCTGATCACCAGCTAAGCTCTGGTTGCCTAAGCTAACTGTTATCTGGCACACCCACTTACCAGGGCAACATTTCTAATTATGGTACTCAGGAAGAAAACATTGCACTAGCCACTGAAAAGATTAAAAAATCACGTCAAGAGTCATTCACTTTTTTCTCTGGTATGAAATATTTTCAGACACACAGCCAGTTACAAAAATATCTATTTGCAAAAGGGATGTGTTTGACACATTTGCTTTTTTACTCTCTCATGTGCTCCATTTCTTATAATCATTAAGACACAACACTCCACATTCAACATGTTTGATCACAGTTTTGTAGGCCTGGACAGATGTTATACAAGAGGAGAATACTAACTCCTTGAATAGCTTTAAACTAAAATATAAATTTAGATTTATGGACACACTATGTATTTCTGAAAGGTAAATTATATATTTTTTCTTACTAACTTACCCCTTGCAGATTAACCAATTTTACACTATGACATCTTATTTCACGACAGCTACATTGCTTATATTTTGAGAGTATATATCCTAATAGTAAAGTAATTTACATTCTCTTTATATCTTTTTGGATCCAATGAATAAGTAAATGGCACTATACATCATCTTTATCAACTTTTCAATTTTGATTTACACTAGCACTTTGAGACAGAGTACCTCTGCTTCTCCTCTTTACCTCAGTATTAGGTAAATACAACATTAAAGAGATTAAAAGTAACATGACAACAGCAAATCAGTTCAGTAAGTCAACTTTTGTAAGATTTTATATCTTGTATGCATTTATATGGAAGTCCCATAGCTCTGAAAACATTTCTACTGAAAATACTTCAAATGTATGTATTTTAGGCCAGTTACTTTGCTCAGAAAAGGGCCCTAAGTAATCATGAAAAGTAGAGCACCTGTTCCAACATTTATATATTATGTAGACTTCATTGATGACATTTCTTAAATTGCAGTACATCATCTACTTTATCTGAAGCAGTTTAAACCACTGATTAGCCAGGCTTCTAAAAATGGGTTAAAATAGGCACTGACTTGTGCAAACCGCTGCATTGAACCTCTCTCCTCACCCTGGTTGCAGCAGTGTGAAAGATAAGAAATCTTAAACTACCTTACCAAAAGTTACAAATCTCCACATACACACAAGGATTTTTTTAACATGGGGAATTTTTATCAAAGAGTTTTTATCACTTACCAAACTTGATTCAAAACTGATTTGTGAAGAAAAATGTAAACACTGAAAAACTCACAAAAAATAGAACAAGTATCTTCTTAAAAATCTCCTAATATAGGAACTAAAATATGAGTTATCAGCATTAAAAAACTTTTTTTGCCTAACAAGTAAATAAAACAAGAAAAGGTGGGACTAAGGATAGTTTAAAATCAAAGTGATTTAATACAAGTGAAAAGGAAAACAGGAACAGTTCTTTATAGTGTATCTCTGAAGCCAGTGAAGCACAGGACTCAATGACAACAGGGATACATTTTTCTGCAAAGTAAACAAGCAACTCTTTCCCTTCCCTGATACATTAAATAAAATGAAAAACAATCTGGACTCGGGCACTTGGATAACTGAAAATCCAGAACACAATTCTCCCAGGATGACAAAAAAAACATACACCACTGCCTCCTATTTTTCCTTTGGTTTTTCTCAAAATCTAACTGTATTGAATGACAGAGAGGTATCTAGAATATTTAATTTTCATGAGGTAACAACTTAGATTTTTAAGTCTTCTCTCATAGACAGTACATGAAGCGTACTGTCTCCTAGCAACTTACATTTAGACAAAAACAGGCTTTTCTCAAGTCTGTTTACTCCTTTCCTGAGTAAATAAGCACATCACAGGTTTTTCTACAGCCACTCATTAATCTAAAGACTCAAATCACAGTATTTTCAGAATTTTTTCTGCATATCAGCTCTCAGATTTTTGGTATTGTCTTTTCTAAATATTGTACTGTAAAGGTATGCATAGGCCTAGGGACAAGCCCAATAGTTTCTTCTTCAATCATTTTCATCAGCTGCCAGTTACCAGAAACATTTATAAAGGAGACTGCCGGCCTGCACAGAAGGTGTTAGTTTCTGAAGTGAAAACTACACATGCAAAGGAGTACAAGCAATCACAAAAGATCACAATAGCTAATTAGCCACCTGCAATTTCTGATATGTTGCCTCAAACCCCACTTAGATTTTACAATATTTTAAACACAGGCTTGAACTTCTGACTTTCAGTATAAGCTTGCTTAAAACAAAACAAAAAAATGAACAGAGTACACTTCCCTGAAGGAAGTAACTTGTGATCTTCATTAACCCCATTATGTGCAGTATCATTTCATCACCCCAACACACCCTGCAGCTGCAGCAGTCTGGCAAGCACAAGTCACAAGAAAAGCTCATTTACATACGGCTTCTGGCCTTGTTCACTAGAAAAATTTGCTAAGACAAATTACAGTGTCAAAAGAAAGCTCATTAAATTTTTATATCAGATTGCTATGTTACCCTTAGCTCCCTGGGTATTCATCCCTCTCTGTTGTTAGTTTTCAGTCCTTAAGGCTCAAATATTTTCAAGGGCAGAAGCGGACCAATTATAAAAAAGGAAGTTATTTGCTCACTAGTATAAAATGAAGCATACAGCCATCACTAATTCACATTTACCAAAAATATAGCTCAATTACCATGTCACATCAGACTGCTGAATAGCATAATATTCCCGCATGCATTTAATTTAGTGCCAGTATTTGTGCTGAGGCAACAATACCAATTAAACATACTGAAATGAGGATTAAGCACATTTTCCACCATTTGTCTGTCCATTATAGTGCTGTTCTTTTTACTTAACAAAAAAGGAACACCTAGCCCATTTATCCAGTGGCGATGTTAATGTTTCAGAAGATTTAAAAATCCTTTGACATCTGGAAAGGTTAAAAGATTTATAAGCTTCACCTTAAGCTACAGTTACGTTGGGCATTTTCAAGTAACAGTCATTTAAAGAATTGAAGGACATGAAAGTTACATTCCCATATACCCATCAACTAAGTGTTCAAAAGGTAGATGAACAATTAAGAAAGCTTTGTCTGTTTAAGAACGGTAAACTGAATAATGTTTATTTGCCACCAAAAATCCAGTTTGATGCTTTTTTTTTAATATCTGTTCTCATTTGGTTTTTGGGTTTGAAATATTTATTTCCATTTTTTTAAAATATTTGTAAGTACTTCTAAACTGTGCACATAACCAATATTTCATTATGTATTTCAAACAGTACTTTAGATCGTACTTGTTCACAAGGCCAAATACATTAAGATTGTGATTTTATTCATCACCACTTCAACACTTTTTAATTTGCTTTCAGGCCCGACACATCTAAGTATAATTTGATGGAATACAGTCATTCCTTCCCAGCCCAAGCCTGCATTGATACAGTCAGGTAGGATCCAAATCAAAGCAATTGCTTCTGAAACTTCACAGCAAGTAGAATTTCTCTCTCACAAGTGTCACAGGCAGCATATGCTAAACCTTGCAATGCCTTTTTTTTTTTTTAAAGCTTTCCACATTTCTTAGAGTTCTGCTGAATCGGGATTATATACTTACATTAAATCTGGTATCTACTGCTGATCTGCACTTTATCAACTACCAATAGTTAAATAGTTAACAGGTAACTAACACAAAGGAATATCACAAAAGTCCTCTGTTTTTCAGATGCCTGGCCCATGTTTAAACTACTGATCATCATCACCCAGTGAGTAGAGTCAACTTAGTGAGCCCTGGTACAAAAATAATTCATTAAAATTAAAATTAAAAAGGGGGGGAGGGAGGAGAATCAGGTTATGAAGTCAGCCCCTCTCCCTCTCATCCAATGAATATTATACTTGTTTATTCAAGTCAAAACAGTTCCCACAACACCATTTTGAGGGATACGGAGAAGCCACCTGTATTCTAATGGTTCAGAGATCCACAGGACATGAAAGAATGAAAGACCAAGGTTAACACCTCTGCATTAAAAAGCAAAACATAAACCAGTTTGGTCCTCTTATACTAGGTCAGCACTTTTAATTCCAAAAGAAGTCTGTATGTCATGATTTGTTAGGAACATTTTGGAAGTTTTAATTTTGAAATTAAAGCATTTCCTAACATTCCAGTGAGGCAACTTCTTTCACAAATCTTTCTACCTTCAAAGTAAAATGTTTATTTCATGAATTTGTCATCATAACAGATAATTCTGCTAAAGATTTCGATTTTGGCACTTTTTATACTACTGTATTTGATCAGAATCGACCAATCTTTTCCTGTGAACAGAATAATGCTATATCTAGATTGCAGCAAAACTGGAAAATTATTTGAAAATATATTTTCATTTTGCAGGTTCTTCCTTTTGAAGTACTTATAAAATTTCAAACAAGGAAGTGGAATTGTATTTTAACATTCAGCTTTCCAGCAAGCATTGTTTTCCAAACAGAATGGTTTTTCCCTTCGGAGGGAGCACAGAACTCATCAGAACAACTAGCATCTTCACTGACATTATCTTTTCCTGAGCAGAAACCAATTTCTGCAAGAACAGTTTGAAACTCCAAGTTGTAACACACAATCAGGGAATCATTTTTCTTACAGAATTTACAGGTTTGTGATTTAAGAGGTTTAATCCTGCTATGAGGTTCCTGTTTCTCACTTTTTTTCACTGCAGCTGCCATCTTTGGACACCACCAGGAGAACTCTCACTATTTGCTTTATGTAACAACACTGGAAATGCATAATTTTCATTTTGCAGAATGCCGCTTGGGACTCATCATAATTTAGAGGACTGGTGGTAAGAGGGAAGGAGAATGGATGCAAACTACTGGATACAATGCTCCTCCTACAGGCGGAGGTAGAAATGGAAGGAACTGAATTTTTTTTTTATGACACAGAAAACACAAACCCCTGGAACTTCAGGTCAGCTGGCTGCATAAAAAAAGAAGCAATTGCCTGAAGGGAACGACTATTCCTAACTTCCAAAACTTAAAAATGGAAGATGATGCTGAGTATACGAAGCATCAGACTTCTGATCACACTTAAAAATCAATGTGAGGTTTGCCATTTTGTAGAAACAGGATATAGTTATTAAAGTTTTTCTAAATCTTATACATGACTTTTGGCTCAAGCATACTAGATTTCAATAAATCCTGAGGGAACTTGCAGTCTACTGATGTCAACAAACCAGTATTACTCATGCAAATTTCCAGAAACACTCGAAAAGTCCTGACTATCCTTATGGCAAGATGCTGAGTGGCTAGGCATGCCACAGGCCCAGATCACATGGACCCACTCCACAGTCCTATTTTCTGCATATGCACTAATTTATAGACAGCAAAGTACATTTGGGCTATTCTTTCACTTGACTTACAGCAAAGTATTTAATCTGATATTGGCCTTCCTGCTTGGAACTAAGTCAAGGGTAGAGTAACCCATTTCACATCTTCCTAGCTATAATTGCACAGCCTTTAATGCCGGAAATAGTTTGAAATTGAAAACGATTTGAAATTTGTGCAGACCAAAGACAATGTAGATGAACAAAAATAACAACAGGTATTCCTTAAACACCTAAAACTGTCTTCTAAATTTCCAAACATCAGCTACAGAATTGCATTTTACTTTCTGCTGCTAGCTGAGTGAGGCAGAACCTGTCAGTCTCCTAAATTAATTAAGAGTCAGTTCAGTGATCCATAACCAGGGTACTTTCTACAATCATTGACAATTGATTTCCACATAATTCACAATGGGCCAAGCTCTGGCCTTGTGTACGACCCAAGATTCTTTCATCACCCATGTGTTACATGAGGGCTGAATTCACGTAAGGATTTCTAATCAGAAATCTGTGTCATTGATGTCTCAGCTTTCAACAAGCTAATTATGGTATCCGTGAACAAATAACACTTTGAGGGGATTTTCTGATGCACTGTTTTGGGGAGGTTATTTTGGTTTTTGTGAAGGCTCCCTTACAAATTTATAACATTAATGAGGTGAAATTATCTGACATATGATATGTCACTTAAATAATGAATATTTACTCCATATGCACAAGTCCCATTGGCTTTAGTGAAAGTTCTACATATTGGATATGCCACAGAAAACTAAAGATCAGAAGAAATAAAATGATGGCATCTATTGCTAAAATTTGACACAAACAAATAATTCTTCATCCATCATTATCCTTTTTGAGACTGGGATTACACTGGTGCCAACAGGCTATTGAATTGAGCTTTTGTTCAACTCCTGAGTCTCGCAGGCCTGCTGATGCCTTTGTAAACATGCTCTTTTCAAACAATCATGCTGATTTAGTGAATTGTGTGCTCTATCATCCTGAGATGAACTGAGGTAGGAGGGGAGAAAAAAGAAAAAAAAAAAAAAAGAAAAGCCAAAAAACCCACAGTAGCTATGCAGAGCATACGTCCCAACACTGACAGAAGCAATATATTTTGATGACCTGAAAAAAAGCAGTACTCACTACTTAGACAAACACAGGACAGAACAAGGTTCAGTTAAATAATAGGGTGTTTTCCTTGTATTTATAGCAGTTATAACAAGCATCTTCATAGGTACATCTTAAGTTTGAGTTTAATTTATGAAAGTGACGTGCACAGAATAAGGTTAAAAGGGCTAAGATTTTGACCTGATTGAAATACTAAACTTGATCTAATTCCCCCAAAATATTTTAAGTTCTGAGGTACCACGTTGAAATAAAACAAGTCTCAAAGTAGCAGCCATCTTACGTTACTGTGCTCAAATCAAAACCTGTTGTCATTCTTTCTGATAAACCATGTATCACATTTATTTCAAACAGCTAACTGACATGTTTCCAAAAACCTTTTAGCCCATACCAGTGATTCTCCATAACCATTTAATCCTCAAAATGTTTAACCTGCTACAGAATCAGATGTAATTATAGAATGTAAGAGAGGCAACTGAGTCACATTTATCACTTGTAGCTTTGAAAGTTTGAGTTTTATAATCAAGACATTATGAATATTCCTTGGAACGTTAGCATATCAATATCAGCACTGCCCAAATAGCAGCTATTCTCATTAGATTATCAAGCACTTTTAAAGAACACTTTAATACTACATTGTTATAAAGGCTGTACTACAATTAAGATTAAAATGAGCTATTTTGTAACTGAAAACTCATAAAACACTGCATCTGAAAACCTTTACTGTTTGTAATATAGCAAACCTTTCAAGCTGAAGAATAGTATATTTGTGCACTACCTCTTAAATTGATTGGATGCTGCAAGCCTGAGCCTGTGTGGGAGTGTGCCCACTTTAGAATTTCAACAATTTTTGTCAGAGCTGCATGTTAGGATTCACAGCACATCTACAGTTTGTCATAGGCAGTACCCTTGATATCATTTGATTTCAAAGCTGCTTGCTACAAATCCTCTGCAATCAGGTTGTGCTTGTTATTAATACCTTTAATCTGACCTCAGACAGGAAATCTAGTGCAGTGTGATTTTGCCAGACTGAACAGTAATCAGCAACCATATCTGATGGATTATGTTCTTCGTACAATATTTATGGTGAGCAAGGAACACAAAAACATGCATATGCTCATGCCTGTGTGTTACTGTGCATGCAGGCACTGGAGTTGAGTCCATTTGTATTCTCACCATTATGTTCTTTGCATCAAGATCGGTTGAAAAGAAATAGCATTTTGGGGAAAAGGGACATACTGCCCCTCTAATGAAATGAAATACAGCTTTCATCAGTTAAACATAAAACATGCTACAATTTGCATATACTATGCAGTAAATAGTAATTCTGAGCACTGTTATATATATTGTTTTCTTTTGTGTATTTAACTGAAAGTCCAGGGGCTTCCTAGATCTTATGAAAAACGAGTAACAATTTCTATTCTCCTTCTGGAAAATGTCACTCATCACTTCACTGCTGTTCATCCCTTCAAGTTAAGATCCCTTCAATTTAAGCTGCCATTACAGTTGTAATTCTGAGACCTGTGTAACTAGAAGCCAGTACTGTACTACTGATTTAAGTGAATTTTCCTTCCATGGAATTCATTGACAGCTGTTCCTCCCTTTTCTGTCTTTTAATGTATAGGCAAAGGCAATCTTCTATGTATACACTCTAGTCTAGTCTCTTGGGCCCACAGCGTCTACAAAATGCCTTTCCTTTGTGCGCAAAGAAGCACATCACTGAGGTTCTGGTAGTTCAAAGAACTCATCTGCTCTGGTAAACAGCACAAATTTAGCACATACACCCCACACACACACACACACAGGAAAAAAAACCTCAAAACCAACAAACTTTGTCAGTAGAAGTTAAATGAAATTTCACAGCATGGACTTTTCAAACAATGTCAATCTGCTGAAAATAATACAGCACATTGAACTGAAATGTTGACAAGAGTAACAAAAAACCACCTGAGATTCACTTTGAACAAACACACCTTAGATTACTTAGACTACTTCCTCAAAATCCAGGAAATATTGGTGATGAGTGAAAACTAGGAGTCAACTGAACAGCCACAGATGTTTACAAAGCAGTAACTTCATGCGATTAGACCTTACCAGTTTTGGCTTACTCTGAATCACTATTACTTGTTATTTTTGCCAAATTATTTTTCAGCTTCTACTTGGAGAAACTCTTGCTAGAGACTAAGAAATTTAATTTATAGCTACATAATATGTGAATAAAGGTTGCTGACTTAGGAGACTAGCCGTGCCCACCCTCTAATCAGAACTCTTAGTTGAAAGAACCGGATAGGGAAAGAAAAATGAATCAATGAAGTAGCACAAAGAAAACAAATAAACCATCAGTTATTAAACAAAGCATGAGATTACACAGTGCAGGACTAGCTTGAGTACCAAAGATCAACATCAGGCTGAGGAATTTCACTGCACAGATCTGGCAGTATTGTGTATTACCCTGACTGCATTTGGTGAGTGAGTAACTAGATTTAATCAGTCGCAGAACAGACTGGAATGGGTCAATCACGTTGGTAGGGTGCAGGAAATTATTATTGATAATGAACATATCCACACCCTGAGATTAATGCAAGTAAACGTCTCACTCTTGCAAAATGTCTTTGAAAGCCCCTTTTCTGAAGCAGTTTTACCTGCCAGATAATAACTGTCATCACTGACACTCTGAAACGTCTATTAGTTATTTTTTTGGAAACAAACACAATAATTTTCATCTGCTGTCTATTGATTTTGTTCTACCACTTAAGCATGGGTCTGTGTGTTTAGCTGCATCTGAAATGTTCACTTATACTGATCTCTAGAGGCCACCAAGTCAGGATGGAAAAAGAATTGCTCTTTTACTCTTGCCATTTCCATTTATTTAACAACAGGCTTTTATGTGGTTCTTCTTGCTGTTTTATCTAACTCTAGTGGCTATTACAGCATTTTGCAAGGAGAAAAAGGCATTAAAAGCTAGCACTAGAAAGAACAGAACATGTTGGGAGAGAGGAAGAAAACTAATAATCTAATATGCATGTAAATAAGTCTTAAAAATACATACAGCTGTGAATACTGTGTACACCATGCTAATGGAACCAATAATTACACACTGCACAGCAGAAAAGTAATAGATTTCCAGATCTGATTCATGATAATTTAATTCAACTGCATGCATGCTTCAGACCATAGATCCTGCAGTTAATTCCTGCATCTACCCTACTACTTTTACTTGATCTGTACAGAACAAAGGTGCTCATTATGAAAAATCAGGAACCTTTTTTTTTTTAATGTTGCATATAAGACTGAATTTCTTTCATCAGTTTCTGAACTACCAGGCTTATGATCACTTCTACAGCATGAACCCATACGAATCAAATTTATCATGTATTTCAGGACAAATTGTATTTCATAAAGATGAAAAATAGACAACAATTCATGAAACATGCTGGAAGGATTACTTGACAAAAATTCAGTCAGCAAATCTGTAAATTTCTATTAAAGTAAAAGCAAACCAGTGAAAAATGTCCATACGACTCATTTTTACTGAATATTGTTTCAATTAAAACTTTCCTTGCAAACTTAGCACATTGGTGTTTAACTTCTTGTCAGCTAACAGCAGGTTTTCACTTATGAAAGAGCATCCTCACCTTCAGAATTTTTCGTATTATGGAACTTGTATCATTTTCTGGTGTATTTTTAAGTCAGTTCAAATGTACAGAATTGCTGAAATGGAGCTGTATGCACTTATGGAAAATTTTTTGATCACCAAAGCTAATATTTAGCAAAAGACTAGTGACTATCAAAGCATGAACATATTCTATGTTTAGGCCCTCTGAGGTTACTTGGTTTTCCCCAAGTTCACTGTGATCTGTAATATAGAAATACCTTCTGAGAAATACTGAATGTATGCCAGTAAACTAACTGGACCACAGCAATGACTATTCAAATTCTTTTAGCTCAAAAAAAAAAAAAGTCACTCAATTTAAACCAAAAGAAAAAAATAATTTCCTTTTAAGTGGTAGGAGAGACAGATACAGGGCAGCTCAGATCTCAAAAAACCTGTACTTAAGGTACAGTATGCCCATGAAGCATATGTTAACACCACACGAAGAGCGTAAGTAATATAGCCTGATAGCAAACTGCACCTCACTTTGGAGCCTGTAGCTCTCCTTGCTTTTTAGATAAAGGGGTCTGGTCATGACTAATACCACTTCCTAAGCATCATGTTTTCAAATCAGTGAGAGACTTGGACAAAAGTCTGGGAAAGATATGGCCTGCCAGCTGACAAAACTCAGGAAAATGCCTTAGGACAGTAGAGGGGCTTTGAACCCCATGGCACACTGACAAACAGGCAAACAGTGCTAGGACAAAAGCAAATACATGGAATTACTTCCCCCGGCAAGGAAAAGAGTTTATTCAGAAGTGCTAAAGAGTTTTACAGGGAGGCCAAGAGTTAACCTGTTTTGGCAAATGTTTTTCAGAGTGAAGCAGCTGTGATACAGAAATTCTAAGTCTGAAGAGAATCTGATCAGCATTTTCAAGAACTCAGTTTTAGCATTTATTTAATGGAAGCCTTCTTCAGAGAAAAAGGTTAGATGGCAAGAAAAGACAAGGTTAGAGTACATAGACAGATTTCATATTTTTAAATTGGCTAGGCCCAATGGATTTCATCCTAAAATACTTCAGCTGCCAAGAAATCTAGTTGTTGTAAGCTCTGAGAACCCTTGAAGACAAAGGAAGTGCCAGAAAACTGAAAAAATGGGAAATGAGCTGATCTTCCAAAAGGGAACTTGGGGAAGTCATTAAACAGCTTAATTTCAGCTCTATAAAAACTCAAACCAAACCAAAAAATCACCACCAACAACAACAGCAAAACAAACAAAAAAACCCACCACAATCAACAAACTACTGAAGATAAAAAGCAATTATATAGCAGGCAACACTGATTTTTTCAAAAACAGACCAAGTCAAGCTAACTTAATTTTCCTTTATCACAGGGCACAAGAGCTTCTAGATATTGGGTAAATATCAGGTTTCCTGTAACTTGTCTATAGGAGGTTTTTTAATAGCATTTCATGTGACAGACCTAAGCAAGCTTGGAAATCAGATTAAGATAAAACTATTGCACAGTAAGAGAGAAAATGGTTAAACAATCCCACTCAGAGAACAGTTATTAATGATTACCTGCCAAGAACACATCAGGAAGGTTTCACCAAGGTCTGTTCAGTAATTTTGTGAATCACCTGGATGAGGGAATAAGGACTACTTTTACCAAAGTAAAAGCACCTGATACGAAGCTAGGGACTACAGTTGTGCTGTAAAACAGGTTTAGAATTCAGAATGAGAGTATGAAATGTTAAAAGCGGTCTCTATAGGATATAAATATTGCTAAGCTCAAGGAATGATGTAAAGACAGGAATAACCAACAGCCACTAATACAGAAAGAGGAGAAAGTGGTTAAGCAGCAAGTCTAAGCAGCAAGACTGTAAGTCTTGCTGTAAGACTTAGACTGTAAGTCTATCACAAGCTGAACATAGTTTACAGAGTAATGCTGTTGCATGAAAAGCAAGTATCATACCACAATGTGTGAAGAGAAGCCAGGAGAACCTTTCCATTCTATACAGACTAATGAAGTCTCAACTGGAGAACTCTAGCATGACATTTAGGTGCCACACTTAAAGAAACGTGGACTAACTGGAAAGATTCAAGAAACTGGTCTCCATTCTATTGAAAGAGGTTAAGGCAGTTTATCCCACATTGCAACAGTTAATAAGCAAAAGCATTACTCCAGGCTACGTTTCTCTCAGCTTCTGCCGGAGGTCAGTTCAAAACTATTTTTAAAATGAAGAAATAAAATATATACCTCTGTTAAGAGAAAAATGATCGAAAAGCACATCTTAGTGAAGAATTTCCTGCAATCATTTCTTACTTATAGTGGGCATTGCTATCGTTTTTACTAGCTAAAATGTATGTATGTATTAATAAAGTACAGAAGCCAGGGCAGAAAGCATTACTGTTCTTGCAGTGAGGAGCCAACTCAACATAGTGCCAGTTTACCAGACCAATTATTATGTTGTACAGTCTACCCCTGTGCCCACTATTAATACATTTCTTTAGCTCAGGATGAAACTCCCTCACTATGAAAGACAGAAATGCTGACTTTATTAGGTTAAATTATTTTTAAACCTGAAAAAAATAATGCATTCTTATTTTGAATAAATGTCACAGCAGAATGAAAAGGTGTTGCATATAAGCACTTCACTGCTTGCAAACCCTAATGACACCTTGATTAACACAGCATTGATGGTAAGGGAGCCAAGCAGCTTCAATGGGCTATACGCAGCAACACTGTGACTTATGGCTTTATATTTTTAAATTGGCCTCTCCAGCATGATCTGATAAATCAACACACAAGTCATTAAATGGTTCATTATCCCAATAATATGATTCATTCTCTCTGCCAGGAAACACGAGATGATGGGCATCTTCTACTTGCAACCATGACTGTCCATCAAAATAACAGATTAACTGTACGAGGGAGTTCAGTTTGGTGTAGAGGTCAATGGGATGCTTCACATGGCAATTTTTCTTCTGCAAGGCTTGACCTCTTAGCAGGAAAAAAAAGTGTGGACAAAGAAGAAGAGAATGTGGTTATCCTGCTGTTAAGGCAGCTTTTAAAAATAAAACAATCATTAAGTTAAAAAATAAGAGCCATGACAAGAAAAAGAAACAGGGCTCACATGTACCTAGCTAGCTATTTTCACACATGTAGTCAACAGACTTGAGTTAGACGGATTCTTTCTTTCTTAGGAAAGCAGAACTTAGATGTAGTTTAAATAGGCAAATAATTCTGATATTATCTGAACATGGTCACTTAGACATGCTTGCCCTTAGTCACCATGATTGTTTAGTCACCATGAAGTCTGGCACAATTGGTAGTCTGTGCTTAGAAAAGGCCAAAAACTAAAGACCATGGCAATATGCTACAATTCAAGAGTGAGCTATACTGGCAGCTTTACATGTGCAAGCTGACATTTAATGTGTCTGTTCTCTGTAGTCTAACACATGCTACAGTTCCTAAGTACTCATTATAGTTACCACTTAGTCAAGGAAAAGTCTTTGTGATTACCAGTATGCTAATAGTTTTAAATGTCTCCCTAAGCAATTCTAATATGTTTACTGTAGTATGAGTACATTAAATATATTTCTAAATAAAAACATGTACATAAAGATTAACTGATTCAAGAGAAAGAGCAATGCAACCCTGCATACTAACTACTAACGATCATTTGAAGTATACAGAGAACGGTGCCCAAGTGGGTATAGAATAGCTGCTCTACTGTGACAGAACCAACTATCACTTTTTTACTATGCATTCATATTTCAGATTGTCCGAAAGGTCCAGACAGCTATAGCAATACCACCATACAGTATATTTCTTAGTGAAGAAAGAGGACAAATTACTTCTAGTAAATTGTCTCATAAAAGCTTTTACTACATTATTGCCAAGCCTTGAAACAAAAGGCAATTTCATATATTCACACTCAGTTACTGTGACATCAGAGTATATGTGTGTGTGTTTATGCATATATTCAAATTTTCATTTACAATTTTATGCATGTATTATTACACACGCATATATATAAAATCCTTCCCCTTTTTGAGTGAAAAATTTGAATTCAGATACACTTGTCAAGAGCCAATAGTTATACTTCACTTTGTCAGTAGGTCTGAATAAGAATTACTAGATATATAAAAAATAAGTCCCTGTTATCACTGTGTTATGCTGAAGATCATGAAACACCCCTGTAAAGACAAAAGGTTTTGAAAAAAAATCTCTGGCCTAAACGAATGAAAAGTAGAAAAAACTGTATGATCATTAATTCACAGAAACAATGAATAGAAGCAAGTGTGCATTCCTACCTCCAGTGACTCACAATACATCAACATCTATTACACAATTTAAAAAAACCACGCTGATTTATACATAGATTGTGTCTTTAAGCTTAATCATATTAGCTCAAGGTTTGTCTTCAAAATTGAAGGATTCTTATACTCCTTCCCAAGATTATAATTCCAACAAAAATTTGATTTTGTAAGTTTTTTTCCTGGGGTCTGAAAAACAGTTACAAACAACAGCAAATACACAAATACCTGTTGTATAGTACTTACAGGAGATGGGAAAGATGAGGTTTTCCTAAAGATATCAGAGAATTGTGCAAAACCATAGTAAAAGCCAGGATTTGGGTTAATTTTGTACTCAGGATAAGCCCAAGTGTTGTACCAGAACCTTTAGCTGGAACTTTCCACACAAAATTAGATACAGGAAGATGCAAAGGATACTTAGGCAAATTATTACATGACAATGATGGTCCTTTATAAATTATTTCATATAGTTACAGCAGGGAGCAGACCTTGTTCCTTAAAGTCAAAACATTACTAAATTTACAGACTATGAACATTCCATAAAAACCATCACTTAAATCCAGTCTTCAGCATCCCTGTAACTACAGGCCAGAGAGGTGAAGGAATTCAGGCACAATTTTAAAAAATATTCATATATATATAAAAAGGATCCAGTTTTCTGAAAGTTGAAAGCCCAGGCATTTTCACTAATGCCAGCTGCACTTACAGTACAGATTCTGAGAAATCTGTTACATGGATTTTGAGGTATCAGCCATTATGCATCTCTCAAGAGCTGGAGTATAAACTGGACAGAGCAGCAGAATGGCATGCTTGAATAATTGCACATGCAAGTAGATTGTATGGTTTGGCTTTGAGGCTTAACGGAACTGCAGCTCTTACTGCCCAGAAAGTCTTAACAAATAATCTGTTCCTAGGACAGTGCTTAAAGAGACCAGAGTCTGACTGGAACCTCTGAGAGTTTAAAAACACGTGGAGATTCACAAACTCGCCCACTGATTGAACTATGACATGGTCCAGTTTTGAGCACTTAGTTGAAAGCACCTTGACTTAAAATAAGTAGATTTTGGCTGGCATTACCTGCAGCAAACATGATAGAAGCTCTTTCCTGATACTGACAAACGCAAGAGTAACACACTCCCTGTGGCTCCCCGAGGAGGCGAATGGCATGGAACACTGTACGTTTACGAGGCAGCAGATAGACATCATTTGTATGCTGTTCATTCATCATGTTGATTAATAAGAACATAACCTGATGTTCAAGCTACCGCTTCATTTTCTAACCAGTTAATGAAGATTTCCATTCAACATTTAAGTTCTCTGGCTAGCAAGCAACATTCTAGATTTATCACAGTTTACATCAATAGAATTTATTTTTCTTAATTTGCTTTCTTAGTTGGTAGAGCACACAAATACAACACGTGGGAGGCAGTAGAAAGATTCTTTGCTGTTTCAAGTTATTGATCAGAAATAAGCATCGCTCAAAATGATTCAGTCTCAAAATCATGCATTATTTTGAATGGCTGACAAAGTTCTCTATAGAAAGAAGTAATTCAGGAATTAAAACAATTGGAAGAAAAGAATGTTTTGTTTGCTTAAATCTGGGGGAAAAAATACTAAACAAAAAAAGAATATCATGTTCCTAAGGTAACTTAGAACTTGCTGTCTATGTGGAATACATGAAAGAAAAAGGGGAGGGGGGGCAGAAATGAAAAAGAAAAAAAGAAAATGCAATGTATGGGCCTCAAACTGTTTCCCTTTAATCTGGGGATATCACCGTCATTTGCTACTGGTAGCAGAAGGTGACAATTCTTCTGCCTTTGTGTTTATTTGGGGGAGTGGGGGCATTTGTATACAGGAAATTCTCTTCTAAAGCCATTTACTGATGCAAGTTACATTAAAGAAATCACTATATGCTACTGAAAAGTTTTGATTCTCATCAGCCCACATTTCTGCTAGGTTTGCTGCGCTTATTTTCCACGGTCCCTGACCAGCTGTCATGTGATACAGAAACCCATTCTGTGTTTAGTCCACTGAGAGCAGGAGTCTGTTACAGTCCTACAAGTGCGCGTGCACACACACACACCAAACCCACGTTGGCCAAGAGGCCAACTGGCTTGCAAATCAAAATATGTCAATTTAGCTTAACAGCATTTAAAACTACAAAAGCTAAATAAAATTGTTCAACTTTTACTTCAGTAAGTTCAGTCTTCCAGAGGCTGTACATGAAAGTGAACAATGATCAGTAGTTGCATGACATTCTGCCTTAATTCTGATTTTTTTTTCCCATTTGACTTCATCCATGTAGCATTCAAGACTGTAACAGCACCCCTTCTGATATTTATTCATTGCTATAGCAATATGCCAGAGCACTCTGTATCATTTAAAAACCTAATGAAGCTCTATCATTATTGCTAGTTAGACTCTTCACAAAATTTTACTATGATTATTCGTTTGCATTACAGTATTTCTCTTCCACATTAATCTTGCTCCTCATACTAACAGTAGTGCTTTCCTGTAAACTAATGTCTCTGTCACTTGCATCCTTAAAGGTTGACTATTCTCTGTTTAGGAGTCACTACTTCTCCCTGTGTATTTTCTTTGATGCCCTTTAAAAGCTGTCAGAGCATGAAAATAGAGCAGTTATGGCAACAGGTAAACTTTCTCTCCCACAGCCCCCAGCCAACAGCTCTCTTACAAAAACTGGTCAGTTGACCTCCTCCTCTCTTCTTCACCACAAGGCAGTACTGTCACCCTTATGATTAATAAACAATACCTTACTATTGGACAGAAAGGAAATTCCTTCATACAAGATAAAGCCTGGTCTATACATAGATTTTACTCCACTGTAACTCATATATAAATGAGAATAAGAAAAACCTCAAGCCTTGATACAAAGTTATCTTCACAATCTAGCACCAGTGGAAATAGAGAAGAATGCCGAGAGCCGGTATACAAATATATTTATAGCTGTCATTACATCCATAGGGTGATAGTGCTACCTAAGGAAGGATGAGATGTACCTCAACCACATTTGTTCAGTAAAAGTAATAACACACCATGGAGCTATACAGACCCTTATGTTCCTTTTAGTTATAAACACAGCTACTACTTGAACACATTTGCAAAAGCAATTTCTGCATTCATCCTGCATTCTCACTTCTGCTTTTCCGATTCTCTCCCCCATCCCACCGGGGCAGGGGTGGGGGGAGGAGTGAGCGAGCGGCTGTGTGGTGCTCGGTTGCTGACTGGGGTTAAACCACAACACACAGTAATCTTCAACCAACACAGAAATATGGTAACTTTCTACTGTGCTAGATTAGGGCTGGTTTCAGAGAGGTTTGCACAGTATTACCTCAATAGAATTCCTTGCTCCTTCAACATTGACTTCTGTCAAGCAAGTTTCGTTCTTATATTGATGTGCATTGTAGAGAAAAGGGAGATAATTTTGCAAGACATCAGTGGCAGTGCAAAACTGAATCTGGAAGCAAAGGAACATTTTATTATTTATTATTTTTTTATGTATTAATATTTAGAAAGCAAGAGAAGCAGCTCTTTTTATCTGTTATTTTAAAAATAAACTTGGTCTAAACTATTGAAGTGAAGAAATTGTCTTAAAACAATTTCAGAAGAAAATTTCTTAAGGTTCACAAAACAGTTTTGTGATTATATCTATGTACTATTTCATATGTACTATTTTAAAATAAGTGCGCACTACTTGAAAAGTCTTAGTTGCTAGTAGCCATTAAATGTAAACAAACACCACACATATTCAAAATAAGAATTCTTTTTTTTTTTTCCGGTTTAAAAATAATTTAACCTAATAAAGTCAGCATTTCTGTCTTTCATAGTGAGGGAGAGGCCCAGTCTTCTGTAGCCTGTATTTCACTGCTTTTTCTTGTCTGTGCCATACTCCAGTGCAAAAATATTAGAGCAGGAGTTAAGGCAAATCCAGCTGCAAATTTCACCTAAAAGGTTGTTCTCCATATGGGAAGAACTATTGGTAGTTCTTCTTCCATCCATCTATCCCATTGTCCTGGTTTCAGCAGGGATAGAGTTAATTTCCTTCCTAGTAGCTGGCACAGTGCTGTGTATTGGATTTAGTATGAGAACAACGTTGATAACACACCGATGTTTTAGTTTTTGGTAAGTAGTGCTTACACTAGTCAAGGACTTTTCAGCTTCCCATGCTCTACGGACTGAGAAGGCTGGAGGTGCACAAGGAGCTGGGAGGGGGCACAGCCAGGACAGCTGACCCCAACTGGCCAAAGGGACATTCCATACCATGGGACGTCATGCTCAGTACAGAAACTGGGGGAAAGCTGGCGGGGGGGCCACTGCTCCGGGGACTGGCTGGGCATCGGTCGGCAGGTGGTGAGCAATTGCACTGTGCATCACTTGCTTTGTGTAGTAGTAGTAGTAGTACATTATTATTATTATTATTGTTATTATTATTTTATTTCAATTATTAAACTGTTTTTATCTCAACCCATGAGTTTTTCTCACTTCTACTCTTCCAATTCTCTCCCCCATCACACTGGGGGCGGGGGGGAGGAGTGAGTGAGTGGCTGTGTGGTACTCGGTTGCCGACTGAGGTTAAACCACAATACCCATCAAAAAGAGCACTGAGCCATGCAATGCCTAACTCAGATTTTTTTCTTAAATCAAGCACATTTATACTCTCAATACATATACAATTTCCAACAAAGGCGTGGGCACACGTACACACATGAGCATATTCAGCTGGAGAAAATCTCTGCAGTTCAGAATTGAGAAGTTATGAGACTTTGTCTGGGTCCTACTATGCAAACATGTTCTCGCTTTACCTCCTGGGCTGCTGCACAACATTTTTTTCCTACAGAGTGCCCTGAATACAATGCCTAAGTGTTGCTAAACATACAGGTTTGAACAAACTTAATTAGAAACCTGAGTTATGAGTGAAATCTAACACTGGGTGGTCATGACTTTGAAAGTCACAACCCCTAGAGTTTTTATGGCTTCTTAGGCTTACAAACCTGGGTCCAGAATTACAGCATTTCAGGGGAAGGACTTGCATTCTTGTCATCTTTGGCAAATCCACAATAATTAGGGGTTTTATCATGACCAAATTAAGCCACATTTAACAGTTTTAATGATATAATATTTAGTAGTTTACCCAAAACAAAAGAATGAATGTCAAGGAAGCTTTGACAATTTTCAGCAATTGTTAGTTTTGCTGTATATAAAAAGTTTATATAAATAAGCATATACAAAAGTTTATATAAAACCTTTTCCAGAGGTTTGGGGCAAGCAAAACATCTTCACTTCTGCTTGGCTGAACACTCCTGAAGTACTGCTAGAATCCTGATCGTTTTGCAAAAACATGAACAGTCTTCAGCTGATGACGGTCTCAGCTGATGTGCAAATTCCTGGGAACCAATAGGCTTTTGTGATAAAAAAGCACTGTGTGTTATGGTAGCGTACATCCAGATAATGATTTAGTCACAAATGATCATGTTATCATGAAGATTTACAATGAAATTCTGACCTCTCTGCACTAAATAGCAGAACGATTATCCTCAGTGGGACCGCCTCACTTCATTCTGACAAATACACACCTGGTGAAAGAGGGAGCAGCTATCCAACAGAACAACCACTGGCCCTTAAGAAGTGCTCAGAAACAGCAGTTACAGTAACGGATGCTTTAATTCTTCTGGAGGAGAGTTAGCTCCTCAGTGAGTGTTATGAGACTTATCTTTTGGGAATAGTGATTACAGAGAAGTGGAAGGATTTTTTTGAGGGAAGCACAAGCATACAAGGACAGCTCTAACAATGCATGATAAAGTTGTCTGTTTTCCCTCTCTCCAGAAACTGTTTCACAGATCAGTAAAATAAGCAATATAGATATAACCTATTTTTATTCTAACACTAACTCTTGCAAGGGCCATTCCTGACCAAAGATATTTGGGGAACTTCATTGCTAAAAACTGAAAAGATGCCCACATGCTTCCCTACTTCTCTAAGACACACAACAATGTCTGTCTTGACTTTTTTATTCTCCTGATTGATTACAATTCCAGTGAGACTGGTTTTTTCCAGAAAACTAAAGCAAATACAGTCTCTCCCATGGACACACCACAGGACTTTTATAAGCTGCTTATGCGAATGACTACTTAGCTGGAGATGGTTTGACGCAGGACACTAACATCAATTATAAACTGGGATGCACGGAACTAAGACGCGATAGGAACCCTTCTGCTTCTGTTTTCATGACATGCAGTTTAAACTATACCACTACTTTCCACCGGCCTCTAATTCAGTAGAAACTCTTATAGCCAAACTGTCTCATCAAAACATACATTATTGGTACTGCTACTACTTAACCCACATTTTTTTCTGGGAGATTTACTTTATGCTTCAGGATTGGCTCAGCGAAGGAAATCAAATTCATCTCTGCTGCAGTTTCAAGCATATTCTTTCTGCATAAAAACTTTCATCTGTGAACAAAAAAAAAAAGGGGCGGGGGATTCTCACAAACTTTCTACTTGATGTAAACAGGCACAAGCATTTGTGTTACACAAACAGATGCCTCCCATGTGCCAGCCTTCACACACTCACTGGTCGGCAGGTGGATTGAACCTTCTTCTCTGCAATGCTCTGGATGGGGACGGATTGCCTCATTAACTTCTTACTTGTGTTCAAGCGTAAAGCTATGAGGAACCTTCCTTGTTGTGCAGCTATTCCATGGAAAAAACAGTTCTATTCTACAAAGTTAGGTTACCCTTGCTTTCTGCAGGTTTTTTTTTTTACCCACTTACATTGAACATTTCCTTTGGAAAAGGGAGGAAAGTTGTATGGGTTTATTTTGTCTTTACCCCTCCCAGGGAGAATTCACTTGTTCTTAAGATAACAACGTAACTGCTTTAACAAAGTTCAATCTTGCAAAGACAAGGCCCTCTATTTCAGCAAGCTGACGTGGCAAGATTAACTTGTGTATGTCTAACTGTTCTTATGCTTGAGAACAATCAGATGCCCAAGTGCCAGACTGCAACAAGAGTGATCAGTATCCTGCAGGATCAAGCCTTGAATCCTTGAATATAAATAAAAGCTAGTAAGGAGTTTTACAAGCATTTCATCACTTTGGTTCTTCAAGGTGGCATAAAAGCGGGTTTTTTTATTTCTTGTCATATAGTATACTATTTTATTCCTTGGATTTTGGATTCCTTGGTTTCCTTTGCACTTGAGATTTTTGCAAAAAAGCAGATTCTGTGAGATTTTAATTTTAAATGTCAGTACATTCTAAACAGTCCTGGACTTCCACAAAAGCATCGATTTCAACTTTATCCTATCTCACTAAGTATTCCCTAGGACTTAAATGGAAGTGACAGCATCAGAATTGGTTGTAGATAATGTATTTGGAACCAGATTACATAAACTAGTATTATGTGTAATTAATAGACATCCAGAGATATCTGCCTTTCTAGATTCAGTTACAGAAAGAGCGCCTTATGGCACATCTTTGCAAATCTGTTTTCCTACAACTGGGAAAAATTTATGCCTAAAAGCAATGAAATATGACATATTCCTCCAGAGCAGAGATATTAACTTTCTCTGAAACTAAACGGCATGAAGTAAAAAAAATGAGCATAGGATTAACATTTTTTAAGGACTCCTAATATGCAAAATTATTTTACTGAAATTGACAGCAGTCAGGTTTGTCTCTTGACATGGTACTAGTGATGGAGAACCTCAGAGGGACTGATGTTCCAGTCCCAACAACTAATCAGGATTCAGATGCTTATTAGAAGTTGTAAGAATAAGTAATATAAGAATAAGTAGTAAGTCTCTTGGAAGAGATTTTTCCCTCTGTCCTCCCAGACAGAGTTTGAGCCATTTCTTTCAGACTTCTATTATACAAGATATATCTTGTTTTAGTGAGTCTCAGGAAGGAAAACAAGGAAAAAGATAATCTTCATAAAACATCAAGTATGAGGAAAAAGAAGAAAGTCAGGATTAATGAAAGTCACAAATGGCTCACGTTCAAGATCTCCTGACTTTTTTGCTATAATCTAGTAAATTCTTTAAATTTTCCTAATTATGTATTTTCTTTGCCAAAATGCAAACTTTTTACTAAAACAAGAAGGGGGAACAAGTACATTCTTATTCAAAATCATATAATATTTAAGTAAGAAGAAAAACATTTCTGAAGTTTCAGATTTTGACATTCGACACTTGATTATCAAGTTTAATGCTGACATATACTGAATTTCACTAGTCAGGTGATTTCTTCCAATATGACTGCCTTTTCTGATCAGGATATATAGTCCTGCATATCTTTTCAGTAAATATTGGCAAGTACCAAATGCACTATAAATAATTTCACAGAACACCTTTCAAAAATGTTGAGACTCAAAGTGATCCTATATTGAATTCCAGAGGTCTGGGGTTTTTTAACCCAATATACAACACTGCTATGTATAGAAACAGAAAATTAGTCAACTACATATGAAGAAAAGAAAAAAGAACACGTTATATATTATATTAGTTATTTTTAGTAGTGTTTTAACTTGAAACCTATTGTTTTCCAAACTACTCACTAAACTGGAAACATCTCATAACCTCACAAAACAGAAGCAATTTCCAAGTGCAACCACTCAGCATACAAAACAATTTAGTGTTACTATAGCAACATAGTCACATTTCTAGACTTCTATGTTTATTCACACAAATACACAGCAGTGGAGTAACATCACTCTCACAGAAGCCAACAGAGTGATTCAGTACTGAAAGCAGAGTTTGGCGGGTGAAAAATTCCACCTGCTAGCACATCAGCAACGTATCTGGTATAGACATGTACAGACCACAGAACACGAGACAACTTAACCTCTTTCTGGTTTCTAAGTGCTACCTGATGAAACAGCAATAATAATCAGCACACTGATTACTATGCATACACATGCTTGGGTATGTGTGCATTTGAGCATACGTTCTGGTGTAGCTGGACAAACAGTAATTTGAAGGTTATCATCTCACATAAGAGTGAACATAGCTATCTTTAGAAGGAAATTGCTTAAAGCTAGTCATGTTTGTTTGTTTCTGTTTTGTCCTTACTTAGATGCAGGTTTTATAAGCTGTTAAAGAGGAAATTTTATACCAGAGTGCCTTCTAGTGGTTAAGGAACTACAATCCTCAGCTTGAAATAGAAATCCTAACATTTACCAAATAATTATTCAGTAAATGAATCAACACAAAAAAAATATATTTATAGATGTCTTATTGGAAATATTTGTTGCATGGCAGAACCACAGTTTTCTATGGTAATGCTGTTTTATAAAAATAGAAACATAATTTAGGAATGAAAAGATATTATTTACCAAACAAATAAGTGAGAAAACAACAGATAATAAATACACTGTTCAGCTTTGGGAATATACTTGACCTGGATTGCAGGTTTATGCCAGCTGGTAAAAATTAGCAATATCATGAGTTAATTTCATTGAATAATTCTATTGGCAGTATTATCAGAATGATTTTTTAACCGTACCAGTCACACGTCAAAAGTTTATGTAATATTGAACCATTAAAAAAAAAAAGACGACACAGAAGTTTATACTTGGATCTGCTTAACAGCTTTCAGCCAGCCACCTGTCACTACAGTAGCTCAACATCTAATAGACCAACACTGCATTGAGCCCAACCACACAATTTTCTTTTTTAGATCAGGAAATAAAATCTCAGTGGTGAGTTACACATATAATAATAGCCCGTTCATATTATCTAAATATCCATCTAAACTCCTGTTTGTTTAGGTCTTTCCTAGGAAAAGGAAGCATGAAGTAGTAAATGGATACTGTTGGCGCCTATTCAGAAACCCAGTGTAGGGGAGCTGATCACTGGAAAGGGAATAACCATAGACCAGCGTCTGATGCTGTGGTTTGTAACCAAGTCCAGGCTGTAATACTTTGATCAGACTACAGAACAAGATTGAGAGTCAGACCAGAACAGGAAAAAAGGCCCAAAAAGTACTTTTGTAACAACTTCCTCAGGCTTATCAAGCACTATTAACCTCATAATCAGTCCTTAGGAGTTTACAAAAGTAAGTATTACAAACAAACAACCCAGTCACAACTGCAAATTCCCTGAAATATAAAACTGTCTGAACAGGTGGAAAAGAAATGGTCAGATTGTTCAGGGATCATTGCATTTTTCTCAGCCTATCAACCTTATCTGTAAAGTGTTTTGCAGAGACTTTGCATTAAGTTTGTATAAACTGCAGGTGTAGATCCCTGCCTGCTGTGTTTAATATGCTTTCACTAATAGCAGCAGGCTTTAGAACAACCCTCCACCTTGAAATGTTACAGGAAGAAATGCAAGCTACTGGTGAGGGAAAGGATGAGGGAGGGAAGGGAACGGTCTGTTCAAAGAGATTTGTGCATCTTCACCTAGCCTCTGGGCTAGCTCACCAGCACTATACTGCATTGAAGTCACTTCTCCAAATACCTTTTTCTTTTCTGGAAGCGTAACAGACCAGTGTACAGAAGCTACTGGGAAACTGTGCCATATCCAAGGAAAATCAAAAGAGGTTATACACCAAACTGATGCTAAATTTATTTGAAAGCTTCATATGCACTTCAGAAGAGATACTTAATGGTTACAGAAAATGTAGGGATGGGGCTTCATTCAAATTCAGGTTACATTATTTAAAGTTAAGAAAGACTCAAAGCCAACTGCAAATTAATTTCTATAGCCAACAGATTAACAATCCATACTTTCCAAAATCACTTCTGTGACTAGCAACCAAGTTATCATACACACATTACTGATAATTAGCTTATTTAAGTCCAAAAGTAAATGCTGCTGCTCCCATAATCCCCAGTGAAAACTTCTCAATTAGGACAGCTTTATACCAGAGAATTTATTTCTCTCACATTAATTCTGATTAACTTATTTACATTTGTTGAAAGCCATGACAAAAACCTCTGGTAATTTAGAGAATTGTGCATGTAGATAAAAACTGATAATTATAAACATCAACTGAAGTATTAGTCCTACTAGAGTGCTCTCGGATGATCTGTAAGCAAACCACCTAGTAGACAGAAAATTAGTTTTTTCTTTTTCTCCTGGGGCCTCCGCTACGGACTGCGCCTCAGCACTTCCCCTCACGAGGACGCCTGACGAGGGCCGATCACCCCTCAGAACAGAAAGGTGCCTTCAGACGGTTATCTCACGGCATCCCACGGCCGCAGCACGCAGCCCCAAGCTGGAGGACGAGTTCCCAGCCACGGAGCCCGCTCCAGCCGGCGGCCGGGAACCCTCTGGAAGCGGTGGGCTCCGCGCGGCTGCCCTCACGGTTCCCAGGGCGGGAGCCGGGGAGCCGTTGGTCGGCGGTTGGCCCCGGCACGCGCCCGCGCCCCCGCCGCCGCTTCGAATGCCTCGCTGCTCGCGACTAACGGGCCGCCACACGACTGCCTGCCGGCTCCCCGGCGTGGCGCTCGGTGAGCCTCCCTCAGCCCGAGCCGGGGCTCGTACCGGCACTGCTCCTGGCATTGCAGCTCTTCCCCGGGCACCCGCCGCTGAGCCCGGCGTGAGGCGGCAGTCGCCGCCGCCGCCGCCGCGGCGACCGCCGCCCCCCAGCCCGGGCCTCTTAAAGGCTCGGGGGCAGCTGGCAGCGTTTGTGGTACGCAGCTCCACTGCCCTGGATTGCTGTTGAAACCGCACTGGGTGTGCCCTGACGTTTGGGATACGGGAGCTCTGCTAACTCTGTTTATTCTCTGTGGGGTTGCTGACGCTGTTCAAATCTCTGTTGTCAGCAGGACTCGGTAGCTGATGAACCACAGACAGCGAGGGTGGCTGTGGGATTTACCTCCAGCTCCCCATGTATACGAAACTGTGCTTGTAGCCTGACAGTGGAGAGGCCACATCACCCCACCGCAGCCCGTAAAGCTGTAATAAATCACTTGCGTGCTTTGTTGCACAACATTCAAACAGCACAATGCAGCCTTTGTACAGGCTCCCTCTGTAAGGAGTCGCTGCCTTCAGTCACCTGCATAGTCACAGAAGAATAATTCAATTTACACCAATGAGGCTAATTCATACATAGAAAATTAAACACTATGGAAAGTGGAATCTTATGTAAACAATATGCTTAGCATCTTACTAATTTCACTGAGAATGAAGACTTTCAACCAAAGAAGTCACATAAACTAGTTAACTGCATACATAGCTTCATAATAGCTGTCAGGCAACTTAAAGTGCCAAAGATAAATGCTCTCCCATCAGCTCAGCATCAGTAATGGAACAGGTAGCCTACCCCACGGCAAAATAAGCCTTGTGGGACCTGCCTATAGTCTACTTTTCAGGACTACAAAGATGACAGAATGCAATATCCCAAATGAAGCATCAGAAACCAAGTGCAGTCTTCTTCTTTAAAGAAATTATCACAGTTGCAGACTAGCTCGGCCAGGTCAGGTCTTCTACCGTCTTCTACTTCGGCAATAGCTGTGTGGATAGGCCTGGACCTCAGCAACATCTTCTTACAGGAGCTGGACTGTTTTTATCACTTCGTTCCTTCTCCACAACTAGTCCTCTCTCCTCAAAAAGCACTTTCTAGTGAATTCATAAATGCAAGAGGTCTTCAGTGCACAAACGTTCCTGCATCCCTTCCTGACATATGTAGTTCTGTGTATATGAAAATACTTAATAATTTCAGGTTAGCTTTGATTAGTATACAAAGCCAGGGGAAATTTCTAATATATGATGACACCTGCAATTCCATTCTCTCCAGTCCACTCTGTTCATCAGGAGAATTACCTTTTAAGTCCCCCACAGTGATCTATGTACTGGTGGTTATATATTCCTTCTAGGTAGAGGAATCATACCAAGATGAGTTTTCCATACCAACACTTGAGCCAACACTTGAGTAACAGAACAATTCTCTAATCCTGTTTCAGTTTCTCCTCTTTCTCTCAATATATTTGTAATATATATTGTAACATGTATGTCTTATGTCAAGGAACAGTAGTCAAGCTTAGTCACAGATGTAAAAGCAGTTCTTAATCAGTGAGCTTGAATGGTTGTATAGAACACAATTTCTAAGACAGATTTCTTAAAGCTTCCTGGTGAAAGAGGGATGGGCAGGAGGTGCCCTTCATAAAACTGGCAGTTAGGAACTCCTGTATTCCCACCTCTTTGCTGGTGCCATATAGTTCAACGAGACACATGAGCTGTTTGTACCGAGTTCCCATTTGTAAGACAGAATTTACCACATTTAGCAGATTAGTGAGGAGAACAGATTATTGATGTTTTCAAAATATTTTAAAGTTAAAACAGGGTTATTAAATTTTTTTTCTCCTTTCCCTGCCTTCAGCTTTACTAGAAATTTCTCCTTCTATGTGCTGGTTATGACTTTTAGCTTTTCCGGGAGGTTCTTTGCTAGATTCAGAAGTTTGTCTTCTATAACCTTTCTAATCCTCTTGTGAGCTCCTACTCTTTAATCTAGAAACAATTGTAGTGTATCCACTCCATTCTACAAACTGCATGTGGATCAGCTATTTTGTAGAAATGCTAATTCCTTGATAATATATGCTGTACATGGATCATCAAGAGACATTTTTGCCCCCTTTCATAAATTCAGTCTTTTTCATTGATGCATTTCATATCAATAAAGACACCTTTTTACTGATATCAAGTCCTGAGGGTGGGAGTTGTTAATTTTAATAGATATGCCGACAGCATATTCTTGAGATTCACTTCTATTTGTCACCTTGTTTTTATATTTCATACTTACAGCAGGTAAGTGTAATGGTAAAACGTGCAAGAACAAGGCAGTATTGTGACAGATGGCACTCTAGCAGCAATTAGAGAGCTTGAAGAGTGTAGTAGTATTTTGGGAACATTTCATTTCAAATCCAAACATGTTTGATGAACATGTTTGTTTTCTGATTTGTTTCAAACCCATACAGAACTTTTGCTGCATCATCATTATACTCTGTACTGCTGCTGGAGGGTTCAAATGCCAAAAGGGCAGAAAACAACTAGTAAAAGCAGCTGTTCAGAGCTAATCGGTATCTGTTAGTACAGAGACAATGCAGCCACAGGCAACTGAAATCTTAAGCACTTGGAAATCAAGAGATTGACTTTCAGACATCAATGCTTTTTAAAATGGTGCATTATGGTTCTTTTGGTTTCTTGGTTCTGATACTTTAGAGATGTGAACGACAGCATCCTTTCCTGTTGCTTGCTCACAGTCAATGCAAATTATGTTATATTCTAAAAAAGAGGTCATGCAGATTGATAGTTTGCCTTGCTGTCCTGGGAGTGATGAGAAATTGCCAGGAAGGAGAAGGAAGGAACACACCCTCCCTAAGAACAACAAGTACAGTTGGCTGGAAGAGTCTTCAACAGTCCACACGTAGGTGAGCAGGAAACAGCAGGGCAGCAAGGAGGGAGCCTGCAGCACAAGGGTAGGCTGGGAGAATCCTGGTAAACGCAGGGCATGGGTACACAGGCAGAGCATTGAAGTGGCAGGGGAAAAAAAGCCCTTTCTTAGCCACCCAAAATATGCATCAATTTTTTTTTTTTTTTAAATGAGAAAAAAGGTGTTAACTAAGGATGGAAAGGGTCCATACTACAAGAACACAGCAAGCAAGGGGAAATCATTGCCAAAATGCTATTTTCATTCCATTTTACCCAAGTGTTTTAATTTTCTTCTAATTTCCAGATAGCTTGTATTCATAAGTGTTTTTTGAGATTAGTACATTCATGCAAAATGTTTCTAATTTAACAGAATTTCCTGACAGTGGTTCTGTAAAAAAATTACTGACAAATTCTAACAAAGTTTTTCGTATGCCCCGCATGTTTGGATAGTACTTCTAGCTGCATGTTGTGATTAATGAGACAACTCCCGTCAAAGACAAGAAGAGACTGAGTTTGTTTTTACTGAAGGAAGTAATCAAACAGTATACCACACTAAAAAAAAAAAACTCATAAAAAATGCAGAACTATCTATAATTATGGAAATATAAACAGTATTTAACCAGGTGGGAAAGTTTCAACTAGACAGTGCATGGATTTGACAAACACTTTGCTAGCACAAATAAATTCTGTCTTTTCAGAGCTTCAGTGAAGAGGAACAGCACTGCTACAGCTGAATGAACTCTCCAAAGATTCTGGACTGGGCGGTATGTCCATTTCTTACATCAATACAGAAGGAAATGTTTTAGGTCAGTTAAAATGGAAAGAATGTGATGTTGGCCTGCTTTACTAAAGTAACTGATGAAATCCTAGCTTTATGGTTTTGCTCTTTATCAACATCTTTTATTGAATTGCTTCATAAATAGTCTTACTGCCTCTGAAATGAGCAAAAGCTCATACTACTGCAGCTAGTGAATTGATGAAATGAATATCCATTTCTGATTGCTATCAGGTAGACAGCAGTTTAGTAGAACACTTAAGCTTTAAAGAGCAAGCTTAAATCTTACTGGAGACAATTACATCCTTTGTTAAATTTAAACTGAAGAAAATTATTGTAGTACCTTTAACATGTTCATGGTTATGTTCAGCAGTAAGATAAATAGTATTAGTAAAAGATAATAACAGAGTAGCCTGGACACAAAAATAAATAAGACAAATACAAATTACCTACTGAATGGGAGTGTGTTATATTAAAAAAAAAAAAAAAAAATTGTTCCTCTAGCTCAAACTTGAAACAGTGGGTCAGACTGAATGTTTCAGGAAGGAGTAACATCTTAAAAGTACCCTTTGCTACATAGTAGCCATAATAATGTTGGTTTCTGTATTCTCACTTTAATTTTCATCATTCTTTTTATAACAGAGAGGATTTCCAACAAACACTAGGTCCAGGGCAAAATTAGTGTTATTTAGAATTAAATTTCAGTTCATTTTTCAAACTGAAAGAGGGTTAAGCCAATCTAAGCTTTTATGACATATCAGCCCATAGAGAAACATGACATTAGTAAAGGCCAGATTCTCAACAGGCATCAAGGCTATAACATACAATGCTACATAATAGGATCCCAGTCTCACAGGATGTTTCATCTTGTACTTTGTGATACTGTTATGCCTCTGTGCTTCTTTAACCAGATCAGATGGGATTTGTAGGCATCTTTCTAATTTGATTCATGTGCTGTCTGCATGTTAAGTGACAGTTTTGCCACTCGAGTGTCAGTAAGATTTTTTAGGACTCAAAATATCCCAATGAAAACTTTTGTTGGGAAGTTCCCAACAAAATCTATTAAGAGGGCTCAGAAAACTGTTTACTTTTTTTTCCCCTGAGTTTCTACCACCTGTAATATCCACCTCTGAAATCTCTGAAAATTTAAACAGAAAGCAATTTAAATGTCTTCAATTCTTGCGTTTTACAAAGGTCTTGGACCTTACTGTTGAAATGAGTTGGTTTTAGTCATATTCTGGATTAGAAAGGCTTTAAAGAAGCCACAAATGTCTGACCAATTATACCTGCAATTGTGGAGTAAGGGTAGGGTTTTAGTTTCAAAAAATATACAGTATTTCACTGTCAAATTATTAAGAATATTGGTTGAAAAATCACACAAACTGAGATGCTATCAGCAAATAAGGAAACAATTAAATGCCGTACAGATTTATGTATGTAGTATGGAACTATAGAGAAAAGAAGTTCATGTTTTTCAAAGTAGTGATGCTAGTTTCACACTAATTGCATACACCAAGAGGTTTCATTTTACTGGGACATATTCATATTAATGTCTTGATCTCTGTTAATATCCAATTACTCTAAGTGTATGTTTATTTTAAAAAGGTACTTCACAAACCACTAAGTATAATTCATGACAAGGCACCTTCAAAAACATTTTGTGATAGTAGGCCAAATTTGCTACCATGAATTTCTGGCACTTGATGGATTTAAACTAGAATTTAATTTAGCCTGATGTGTTTTCTTGTCTTTGGATATTCATTGATTATTTGGCTCCATAATGTCCTTTTGCCAGTGTAGTAGCTTTCTGTAACACAACCTCTTCCAAAAGCCTTTCAGAATGGCTTCCCGTACCCCTTCAAAATGCATGCCCCAGTTAAGTTTGGATAGAGGCCACTGATAACGGAACAAGACAGGGATCCAAATATAGTCACCTAATCTTTTACTGCCAATTTTTTCCCTGGTTCTATGAGAAAAGCCCAGGGGCATGTGAATCAAATGAGCACCCGATCTAAAACAAGCCTGAATTAGTGCTGCGGTATATATGTTGGCTAACATGCTCACAGAGGTCTAGGTTAAGAAGTTTACAGTGGAGTTTCTGCAGCTGTGATTTCCACCACTGAAAACTGGAAATTGCCCTCCAATACAACGGATTTTTTTTATCTGTTTGTTTTTCCAGTACAGGTGGAGAGAAGACTCTGAAACTTCTTTTCGAAAACAAAAGGATAAATAACCTCTGCATAGTTTTCCCTCAAATGTCTATTTTCTTCTCTTTTTTAAAAAATTACATGTACTCGAAAGGGAGATGTAAAGGCAATGGAATTCTTTCTGTAGTGTCAGATACCCTTCATGATTCTCTTATCCCTTCAAAATTCTGTTATTTATGGTGAAATCTGAAAGCAACCAGCTACAAGAAAGTCTCATTCTACTTTAAAAGCCAAACACAATTGGAAAGTAAAACAAAACCCAAAGCATTTCACTCCTGCAGAATTTTTCCTAATGCATTCACACAAGCTTTTGCACCATTATTTTGTGAACAGTATTTGACAATGCCAGAATATGCAATCATATATAATTGTCAGGAATAGAAGTTTTCAGCCTTAGCAAAGATTTTACGGAGTAACATAGTCAACATTACGAAAACTTTTAAGATACTCTCCTTTCCTTCAGATATTAAAATAGAAGTTCATATAAGTCTATCATCTGCAAATTACTACTCACGTAAGTAGGAGATTTTGTAGGAACAGACTCACAGTCTTGCTTCAGCAGGGTTTTGGCATATGTAAGATTAGAATTTGGCCTATGGGAAGTGATACACTAATTTATATTACAGAGCACTAGTGACACAGAAAATGAAAGCAGATACAATATCCATAAAAAAACTCTCTCGTGAATATTCAAGTTTTTATTTTAAGTAATAGTATACATTATCCTACTCAAAAAAACCAAAATCAACATTATCAGCAGATAAGTAGCCGTGAGGCAGAGTGCAAAATTGTGATGTGAGGCAAGGCAGGAGGAAATTCTACTTACAAAGAGAAATATATATATCCTTGGTTTGGGAACATACATTATGTAACAGTTTTATAATTCTGCCTACATATTAATGGCCTAAATGTTTAGATTTGCATCTGGAGCAGATGTTGGGCAGGACTTGCAAAGCCTCATTTTCCAAAGGTTTAAAAATCAGAAAATATCTTTCTTTCTACAGATACTTATCACACATCCAAACCACAAGAACATACGCACTTAAACATTGAAGGAAATTAGCTGGGAAGCAAATTCCTATTTTGTTAATGTTCCTTATTGTTTGCTCATATTTGCTTTTGACCTTGGAGAGAGATGCCCTCACGGGCAAGAATGAATGTTGTCAGTACTGGCTTTTAACAAAAATATCCAAATGGAGTCAGAGATCCATGAATGTCTGTCCTATACTGGAGAAAGTGGGAAAGGGGGGAAAAATAGCTTTACACATAAGTGGCCAAGTACCACAACTGCTGTAACCTGGATGGCTTTAGAGTGCATCTGTGTTGTGCAAGTAGTGGCTCAACCCTACACTCCCCAAACTCACCTAATATTCAAACAGGGGCAAACTGTGGGGTATTGTAGGACAAAGTCCCATGCAACCCCTTTCAGCAGTGTGAACAAGCCAGGGAAAGCCCTGGATAAGTCCAAATTCTCGTCTCCCATAATTCTTTGTTAAGACTTCACACAATTAAAATACAGGTGGCTTCTGAGTGTCATTTAGGTGTGTGGATTAGAGATCGGGGAGTATGTTATGCTTGAGCCCATTACTTGGTCCATCCTCTTATGAATAATCTATAGTTGATGATATGGGCCCAGAGAATGTTCTAACACCCTCACATCATCTTGGAAACCCTGTTACTCCGCAGAGCTCATTCTATGTCCATTTTCCATGACTGAATCATGCAAACAGTCCTTTCCCACAATAGGTCTAAACCATTTATCTGTGGGAGCACAAGAGGCCACATTTCTGCTAGACCTATTTGGCATCCATTATTCTACAGTATGGTTTCCTCTTCTTTCCATAACAAACATAGCTCAAAGTTTCCTTATTCAAGGCTGTGTGGAGTGGGTCCCTAGAGAATGCTGGACACTGTGTGACAGATTGACATAGAGGAACGCAGGATAATCAGCAACAGAGCTGAAGTACGGTATCTTTAATTATGAATTCCTGATTGCAGTTTATCTCCACTGACCCATACGTCAGAGAGCTTACCACAGCCCTAGCTCACGTGGGAAAATTTTGTAGTGACAGGAAACAAATACAATTAGATACAGTCAGCTGTTCATGCCCCTTGAAAAGAGAAAGTGAAAACCAGCAACAAGCTGTATAGAATTCCACATCATCGGGCACTCCTGCAGCTAGACTGTTCCAGAAAAGCCTCTTTGAATTTTATCACTGCAGCTATTTATCAAACATAACAGAAGTAAAAAACAAGGCAAACAAACTCCAAAACAAACAACTGGCACAGAAAGATTTTTCTAATCCCTTCAAGTTTTCAGTTATTGCTGTTTTCAGAAGGAACACAGAACTCCTAAGGACACTATGGCTTGGCACATTTCATGTAAAGCAAATAATTGCCCTTCAAATAGATTTTCAGGTTATGAGATCTCTATGCATAGAGCTTTTCTGTTTTTCTTTGGGAAGTGGGGGGATTTTTTTTTTCTTGATGAGATTTCACAATCTTTAACCTTTCAGCAACCCCTAAAAGTAATAAAATGTTCAGCTCCCAAAGCCCAGGAATGAAGAAAGAAAAGACACTGTCAGAATCGCTTTGCTCTTTGT
Source organism: Aptenodytes patagonicus (assembly GCF_965638725.1). Lineage (NCBI taxonomy): Eukaryota > Metazoa > Chordata > Aves > Sphenisciformes > Spheniscidae > Aptenodytes > Aptenodytes patagonicus. The sequence continues at coordinate 14,779,881 of NC_134959.1, forward strand.
TCACTATTTGAGGGAAGCAGGAAGACATTCCTGGATAAGAAAATAGTATAAAACACATCTGACCCTTTTACTGCAGAAGTCATCACAACTGGCAGAGAATTCATCTGTTCAGTGTAACACCAACGTATTTGCCATTCTGTCAGTTGGTCACTAGAGATGTTATTTATTCATGCTTTCACAGTCCTCTGCACATACAAAGCATTCATCTATGTCTTCAGTAATTAACGTCACATTACCAAAGGGGAAAGCAGTTTCTCAGCAGAGTGCAACTGACTCCCACCTTACACATTACACATTATTCCACAAACTTAGTCACATAACAAAGACCCAGCCGTGATGATGATGCATAAAAACAGGGAGCCTTGCCAAACAAGATGTCCGGCAGCCTTCTCTACTTGGGTTGTCCCTGAGGTAAGCAATGCAGAGTACATCAGAGATATTCCTATTTCCACAGAGGAAATATGGTTCACTGATTTATTTTTGCTCTCTCAAATGGTAGACACACAGTTCCAGATTTTAAGCTGGCAAGGTTATTTAGTTAGGAATACGTTATATTTATCTCCATCTCCAGGTTCAATAAAAAACACCCACTGTTCTAATATGGGAATAATGGGTATTTCTCTCTTAAACAGACCGTGCTGCAAATATGCTGTGATTGTGCACATTTTACTACGTATGTTGAAAACCTATACTGAGAATGAACAGACTATTGTGAAAGATGGTCAACTGCGTGGGGTTTTCTTTCTAAAAGAAAGCACCAGTGCTTCCCCAAGAAAACCCTTCCAAAGCAGAAAGGGTCTTTAAAAGGGACTTCCCTCAACTAATGCACAAGAATATTGAGTGGAAATCAACCTTCCTGTGTCCTTACACACCCTGGACAGAACCACAGTGGATAAACTCCATGCATGCAGAACACAAACGCTGTTACAATCTGGTATAACTAAGTGTTCAATAGCTCTTGCTCTGCAGGGCACTGTCTCAGCATTTATAAATTAATATTGGCCAAATACAGCTGATAACTAGGAACAAGGCATGGGTTCTCTAAGGCAGAGGAATACATAGGATTCCTTAACCCTACTGTTCACTTACAAATGAGACAAACCTCAGGGGAGTCATAGAGCTTTTGAGGTCTTAGAATCTGTTCAAAGTGAATACTACTAAATAGGGCTCTCTCCATCAGTGACTTCACAATACACTCCAACACCGGCTGGTTCCGAAAATGTGTTGATTTCTAGGTCTGCCTTGTTGAGCCTCATCTCTTTTTCTCTGGCACATGAGCACTCAAAAGGCATACAGTATACAAGCTAAAATTTTAAGTCCTAGTGCTCTGCATCAAAACTTTGCAGTTGCATTGATACTAACTTGCCTTTTATTAAGTGTTCAAGCTGTGAGATCAGGCATGCATGACAGAGTTACGTTTTTAACTTGCAGGGCATCTAGAACTTGAGGTAAAAATCTTGTTCTGTTTGTTTTTAAAATCAAGATGAAATAAGTATTGATACCATATAAAGTGAACAGGATATTTTACAAGACTTCACACGTTTCTTCCAGAGCAGGAAGACTCTGAGGATCAATAATCACTGTATCAAAAAGGCCATAAAACAATTGGCAGACACCAGATGTTACCCTTAGATGTTTCGTCCAGTGATCTTAAGACATTATTCCCTCTACAACCCAAAATGTTAAATATAAAACAAAGGTAATGAAATCCAAGCAATTGAAATCTTCACTTGAGGCATGCTTATGTGCACCTTCCAGAAGCCAAGTAACAAGGTCATCCCATATAGTTTCACTTAGGAGTTTTTCTGGAATTAAATCTACCTGGCTTGCTTATTGCTTCCTCTTTAGTACATCTCCAGGAACAATTCACTGAAAGTATGCGGTAGAGCTACATTGGACAGCCACTACACAACTGTAAGCACTTTAAGACTCAGATGGTATCACCTTTGTGATGGCCACAAAACCTTAAACTGATATTTTAAGTTGCCTTAAATGTATAGATGTTTTAAAATAGAACTAGAGACTCAGCATCAAAATTCTCTGCATGAAATCTGAACAACTCTTACTGTCCCTAGCTACTTAGCAACCTAAGGACCACCAATTTCCTGCAAGAGAAACCTGAGTATGATTTTGATAAGTATAATGAACCATATTTTAAAAGATCTCAGAAGTATTCCTGATGTAATTCCACAGATTTCAGGAAGTTTATCTTAGCAATTATTTTACTACTTCAAGTTTATTTGAACCTGAAACTGAGCAAAAGGCAAAATCCCACAACCAGAGAACAGGCAGTCTGCATTTGCAAGCTTCAGGATTCCTTATCCTTTTCCTAAACTGGGCAGGGAGCCTGTCATGGTTTAACCCCAGCTGGCGACTAAGCCCCACACAGCCACTCACTTCCCCCACAGCGGGATGGGGGAGAGAATTGGAAGGTGAAAGTGAGAAAACTCGTGGGTTGAGATCAAGACAGTTTAACAGGGAAAGCAAAAGCCGCACACACAAGCAAAGCAAAACAAGGAATCCATTCACTCCTTCCCATGGGCAGGCGGGTGTTCAGCCATCTCCAGGAAAGCAGGGCTCCATCACACATAACGGTGACTTGGGAAGACAAACGCCATCACTCCGAACATCCCCCCCTTCCTCCTTCTTCCCCCAGCTTTATATGCTGAGCATGACGTCATATGGTGTGGGATATCCCTTTGGTCAGTTGGGGTCGGCTGTCCCGGCTGTGCGCCCTCCCACCTTCTTGTGCACCCTCAGCCTCCTCGCTGGTGGGGTGAGAGGCAGAAAAGGCCTCGACTCTGTGTAAGCACTGCTCAGCAGTAACTGAAACATCCCTCTATTACCAACACTGTTTCCAGCACAAATCCAAAACAGAGCCCCATGCTAGCTACTGTGGAGAAAATTAACTCTACCCCAGCCAAAACCAGCACAGAGCCTAAACATATTAACCATATAAAAATAAACAATCAGCATGGCTCAATGCCTGTGCAAATATTTTTCATAACTACTTACAATAGTGAATTGATTAAAAAGTATTCTAACTTCTTTAGAAGTCCTTCTATTGCACACAGAGGCCTGATCTACAGTTAAAAGTTTTTGTCAGCATAATCATGTAAGGCGTATTAATAACCTTACAGAACCTACCCCTTATAGCCATAGCCAGCAAGAGCACTTTCTACAGTGAAATCCGTCTCAACTGAAAAACTCACCTTGTTAGTTTGAGGTGAGTTTCCATTAGACAAGTTTTCCAGTATTCCTTTAATCTAGATCCAACCTTAGCTTAAAATAAACAAATCCAGGATTACCAACTATACTAAGCCTAGACCTGAAGAATTTTCCACAGTATCTTCACTCCCTTAGAAATGTGCCTTAAATGTCCACGTTTGCCTTTGAAAATTAATCTTAAGCCACTGCAGTTTTTCACTGCTTGTGCCTATGAGAAATTTAAAACCCTTGTACATAGGAGTAGAAGTTATCCCTTAATTTCCTTAGCCTAGAACTAACCAGTTTAAGATCCGCATTAGATATTTTATGATTTTACTACTTTGGCATCTGCAAAATAATCTCTCAGCAACAATGCTGCCTTCCAAACCATGTAAAGCTTCAGCAGACTGTGAACACAGCTATTTAACATCCCAGATTTCTTCTACACCCAACAACACGTATGATGCAATTATACTTCACTTCTTTTTCATGGTCTCAGCGTAACTGAATATGTAGAATACGCTGGAAAAATAAGATGAGACTGCATTAATTCAACCAGATTAATATGTCCAGTTTGCCAGGATTGGAGTTGTTTTACAAAGAACAAAAAAGAATGTGTGCAGAGTCATTTCAGCCCAGACATTCCTGGCGCTGGTTTGCTAGCTTAGCCAACTTTCTTACAGCTCTCAGCTGGAAGTGGCAGCTACCAAAATGTTTGTAACTGTGAGAGTTGCTGATGCTGAGCCAGGAACTGGTGGTGCAATGGAACCTAGGAATCAGCACTTTGTCACAGAGGAGAGAGGAACTAATCTTTTCTTTCTTTCACACACCACGTCTTGAAGGAACACAGATCCACTTCTTGGCATAAATTAGGATGATAGTGATGCATACGTGTTTCTCTGTCAAGGAAAGGGAAAAGATCTTCCAAGAATCCAAGGCAGTAGGAGACTGAGAAGGAATTTGTACCATTACCACCGTAATGTACTCTCTTTGGTACGTTACGGTGGTAATGGTATAAATTCCTCCTGTACCATCTTTGGCACATTACGGTGCCAATTCAGAAAGGTATGCAGGTAGTCTCAATGACTGCAGCAACACTGCAAGAGTTCCAGGGTAAGAGGTGGGAATGTTTGCCACTGTCACTGTACCAAATGACCAAAATATGCAAAAGACACTGGGCAGTGTTAGTCCTCCAATAAATCTGTCGGTCATGCACTAAGCCTGGCTGGGTATCAGAGGTTTAACCCAAGATTGTTCTTTCTAAATCATGTTTACATTATATTCTTCTGCAGAAAAGGTCATTTCTCTCTGATTTTTTGGTGTTAGCTTGTCTTTCCTTTGTATGTGTGCAGCACAGATTATGGTGGAGCCCTGCCCCCATATGGTGCTCTAAGCTTTACTAAATTGATTACAATTAAAATAGACGGTTCTTTGACTGATCCTCTTTTCTTAAGTAGAACTAATGCAGATTAACTATCCATAGAAAGAGGCTTGAAGTATCCAGCGCAAGAGGAATCTCATCTTAAACGTTAGCAGTGGTATCACCATGTGTCACCATCATCGTTTAATGTGTTGTGCTGTTTGACAATATCATAAAAATGAGCAACTAAAAATATACTTCTGTGCAAAATGACCTAAGTTTTAACTCTCTCACTTGCATTTCATATGTGCTGTCTCATTGAATGGCAGTTCAAACTGCAACAAGAAGTAGTCCTTGGGTGTCCTTCTGTCTGAGAATGAACACAGTTGTATATACTGAAAAATTAGGCTGTCCACAGAGCCATAAATATGAAATTTAACTCCTTTTCAATCTTAATTTTTTTCTAAACATATCCAAATACATAAAATGAAAGAGATGCGGAATATTAGAATGACTATTGAGACATGACAAACTCTCATAGTAGAGCATGACATTTTTCACAACTACATTCCAAGACATTAAAAAACCCCAAAGCATGAGCATGCATAAATTAATTATTAAACCACAGGACTTTCAAAAATACATTTCTTAATTTTGAACAAGGTGTTTATTCTGCTTTGATGAAAAACTTATGGTCAAGGAAATCACTTCCAGCATAAGTAAGCAAATGAATAGAATTTGTACAACTTACTATATAAAAAACACCAACGTTTGTACAAGACAAACTGTTTACATAAGAAGCAGATGGATATAAAGGACTGATTCATAGGATACTTTGAGTGAAATAAACAGTAACTCCTGCTTCATTGTGATTAGTCCTTACAGAATAGATCGATGAGTATCTCACTAGCTGTTGAAGGCACAACAATAAATGCCTGTGGAATTTACACAATTTACAAATACACACCGCTACAAGTTTTTTTAAATATTCATTTACTCGCCCCCATTTCTCCTCCAGTGACTCACAGAGCTTAGACTACAGGTATTTAAGCCCTCCAAAGATATTCCTGGATACAAGCATGAAAGGCATGAATGAAGCCAATGGTAGGGGAAAACGAGCTTGTTTTGATTCTTAATGTTCCTAAGACATGAATACTCGAGAATTACTGAAACATCACAGAAGGGTTATTCAAGTGAAATTACGCGCGGAATGTTTGTCAATGCTTCCGTAAGAAATGCACTTGCTTAACTGTAATCCAACTTCTAGATGAAGATTTGGCCCAGTTTTGGGAAAGATGCTCACTCCCAAATAATTTCATTCTTTATATATTTCAGTATGTAAAGAAGTCTATTAGCTTTTAAAACTACACAAAATTATGTCTTAAAAAAAAATGTTTTGCAACCACTATTTTCTTAAGAAAAAGTATCTTTGATGAATAATTCTGCAGAAACATAGGTATTTAATTTGACTGATATATACTTGAAACTCCACTGCCTTTTAGGGACAGAGGGATGTTAAGAATGCATTGAAATAAATGCCATGGCTAAACTTAGTTGGACTCATAACAATATAAGAAAGCAACCATGACAGCCATTACATCAGCAATACAGTACATGCTCATGTTGAACTGGAAGGAAACACTTTTTCACACTGGTTGTACATGGAAGATTTAGGTCTGATGACGTTTTATCTCAGCTGGAATTTGGCCAGGAGTATTAGGTTAACTATCCTGTGCCAGTAGAAATTATATTACACCAGTTGTAAAGATTTTTGGGTGAAGACTTAGACATCCTCCTAAGTTATTTGTCAAAGCATTTTGACAGCAGCCTGCCTCCTACAAGAAAGTACTGTAGCACACTGAAATGCAACTGCAGTACCCAGTGACTTGTAAGGATGCCAGTCTTTCTAGCAGTCACTACACTGTATCTATTACTGTGCAGCACACATGCCACACACTGTACACTTGGTATTGTAATTTAGCTCCCACGCATTGCACGAGTATCATTTTCAAAAAGTGTTTGCATGTGGCAAAGAGTTCTGAGAAGCAAGAACAAGCAAGCCAGCAACTGTTCTTCAGAACATACAAATTTTATTATGGCAAACCACAACAGCAGTTGAGAAACCAAGAATACATCAGAGATTATTATACCATCTGGTATTTTTAGAAATATTTTTATTTAAATCTAAAATCATAACCCCCTCGCCCCCCCCAAAAAAAATCTTACATCATATTCCTTTTTCCTTAACATAATCTTCTGGTTGAGCAACAAAATGCCCAGCAATAATACTCTTCATGCTAACGGTTTAGACTTTATAACATTATAACTGGCAAAGAGTCCCTGCTGAGAGAAGGGATTGTGACAGATGGCATGAGATATTGCAGTATTTTTACTGACAAAGCAGTAAGCATGTGATAGAAGTTCAAAATCTATCCAATATATTCCAGTTGAAGCAAGTTTAACAGGCATTAAAGCAGAAGCTTGATAGTAATGTTATTTGGAAAAGAGAAGTTTTCAACACCACTGAAAATGCATGTATGACTTTTTTGTTTCTGTTTTCTGGATGAAGGCTTAAAACTTCCATTTGGGAAATAAACAAAGGGCCAGTTTACAAGTTATCTTCATATGCTAGAATGGGATTAAGAGGCCTGAAGCCAAAATTTAGAGCACTGAAAGAACAGGTTATTTAAGGTAGTGTAATTGGTAGACATTGTGGATTTGATACAGGCAAATGCTTCAGATAATTATAGAATCATAGAATAGTTTGGGTTGGAAGGGACCTTTAAAGGCCATCTAGTCCAACCCCCCTGCTGTGGGCAGGGACATCTTCAACTAGATCAGGTTGCTCAGAGCCCCGTCCAACCTGACCTCGAATGTTTCCAGGGATGGGGCATCCACCACCTCTCGAGGCAACCTGTGCCAGTGCTCCACCACCCTCAGCGTAAAAAATTTCTTCCTTATATCTAGTCTACATCTACCCCCCTTTAGTTTAAAGCCATTCCCCCTTGTCCTGTCGCAACAGGCCCTGCTAAAAAGTTTGCCCCCATCTTTCTTGTAAGCCCCCTTTAAGTACTGACAGGCTGCAATAAGGTCTCCCTGAAGCCTTCTCTTCTCCAGGCTGAACAACCCCAACTCTCTCAGCCTTTCTTCATAGGAGAGGTGTTCCATCCCCCTCATCATTTTTGTGGCCCTCCTCTGGACCCACTCCAACAGGTCCATGTCTTTCCTATGCTGAGGGCTCCAGAGCTGGACGCAATACTCTCCAGGTGGGGTCTCACCAGAGCGGAGCAGAGGGGCAGAATCACCTCCCTCGCCCTGCTGGCCACGCTTCTTTTGATGCAGCCCAGGATACGGTTGGCCTTCTGGGCTGCGAGCGCACATTGCTGGCCCATGTCCAGCTTCTCATCCACCAGTACCCCCAAGTCCTTCTCGGCAGGGCTGCTCTCAATCCCTTCATCCCCCAGCCTGTATTGATACTGGGGGTTGCCCCAACCCAGGTGCAGGACCTTGCACTTGGCCTTGTTGAACCTCATGAGGTTCACACAGGCCCACTTCTCGACCTTGTCCAGGTCCCTCTGGATGGCATCCTGTCCCTCTGGCGTGTCGACCGCACCACTCAGCTTGGTGTCATCTGCAAACTGGCTGAGGGTGCACTCGATCCCACTATGTCATTGATGAAGACATTAAACAGTATTGGTCCCAATACGGACCCCTGCGGGACGCCACTCATCACCAACCTCCATCTGGACATCGAGCCGTTGACCACTACCCTCTGGATGCGACCATCCAACCAATTCCTCACCCACCGGACAGTCCACCCATCAAATCCATAGCTCTCCAGTTTAGAGAGAAGGGTGTTGTGGGGGACCGTGTCAAAGGCCTTACAGAGGTCCAGACAGACCACATCTGTAGCTCTTCCCATGTCCACTGCTGTAGTCACTCCATCAATGAAGGCCACTAGGTTGGTCAGGCAGGACTTGCCCTTGGTGAAGCCATGCTGGCTGTCTCGAATCACCTCCCTGTCCTCCATGTGCCTTAGCATAGCTTCCAGGAGGATCTGTTCCATGATCTGCCCAGGCACAGACATGAGACTGACCGGCCTGTAGTTCCCGGGGTCTTCCTTTATTTCCCTTTTTAAAAATGGGGGTTATGTTTCCCCTTTTCCAGTCAGTGGGAACTTCACCGGACTGCCACAACTTCTCAAATACAATGGATAGCGGCTTAGCAACTTCATCCACCAGTTCCCTCAGGACCCGCAGATGGATCTCATCAGGTCCCATGGACTTGTGCACCTTCAGGTGCCTTAGATGGTCTTGATCCTGATGTTCTCCCACAGTGGGCGGCTCGTCATTCTCCCAGTCCCCGCCTTTGCCTTCTGCGGCTTGGGCGGTGAGGCTCGAGCACTTGCCAGTGAAGACCGAGGCAAAAAAGTCATTGAGTACCTCCACCTTCTCTGTGTCCTGAGTAACCAGGTCTCCCGTTTCGTTCCGGAGAGGGCCCACATTTTCCCTCATCTTCCTTTTATCCCCAATGTACCTATAGAATCTTTTCTTGTTGCCCTTGACGTCCCTGGCCAGATTTAATTCTATCAGGGCTTTAGCTTTCCTAACCTGATCCCTGGCTGCTCAGACAATTTCTCTGTATTCCTCCCAGGCTACCTGTCCTTGCTTCCACCCTCTGTAGGCTTCCTTTTTGTGTTTGAGTTTGTCCAGGAGCTCCTTGTCCATCCATGCAGGCCTCCTGGCGTTTTTGCCTGACTTCCTCTTTGTTGGGATGCATCGCTCCTGAGCTTGGAGGAGGTGATCCTTGAATATTACCCGGTTTTCTTGGGCCCCTCTTCCCTCCAGGGCTTTGTCCCATGGCACTCCACCAAGCAGAGGTAGGTACCCTGAAGAGGCCAAAGTCTGCTCTCCTGAAGTCCAGGGTAGTGAGCTTGCTGTGCGCCCTCCTCGGTGCCCTAAGGATCTTGAACTCCACCATTTCATGGTCACTGCAGCCCAGGCTGCTCTTGAGCTTCACATTCACATTAAATTCATCCATTTAAACCAGTACTGAGAAATCCATACACTTTTGCTGACAAATCTGTATTCAGCTTAAAGAGACAAGTAAATGTACCACTAAATTTACCAAAATTCTTTCATTAAGGTGTTAATTCTTTATGGATAATCAAATGTTCACAGAAAAAAACACTCATGTCATCTTACCAAAACGCTCTTGTCCAGCAAGTGGGAACTTAATCAAGGGTGATTGCATCTGCTCCCAATTCTTCTACAATCCTTTTGTGTGACCTTGGGAAAGGCATTTTACCTCTCTGTTTATGACTTGTCGTTTACCCTCTCTATTCCCCTTTGTCAATCTTGTCTATTTAAAATACACAAGTTAGGGATCAAGCTGTAATGGAAATAATCAAAACCTTAGAAGAAAGGTGTATGAATTATTGCAGAAAGAGAAAATAATACAGCAAATGATTGGCATGCTAACAGCTGCATTCAGTGGCATTTTACACAATACCAATGTTTGTTATCTTAAGCAAAAGCTCCCACTGTAGCACTTCAGGGGGAAAAATACATAAACTTTTAGAGACCACAAAGTAAGGAACTAGGCATCAGGACAACAGAAAGGATTTTATTCCAGAATTGCTTAATTCTATTTTAATTCTTAGGGGTTTTATTTAATAGATTTGGGGAGGAGGTTAAATCTCAAAGGTCTTTTTCTTGCACGTTCTTATAGAACTGAGATGCACATTCTGCTTACCAACCAGCTGTACTATACTTCTGTGCACTACCAGAGCTATACCAAAGTCTATTGTTTAAAAGAGAAACCCACTGAGACATGGTAAAAGACACCTAACAGCCTAGAAATAGTTTGATCATATGACCATCAATGATTATTCTTATAAACCTGTACACTGAGGTTAAGCAATAATGATTGTTCCTACATAAATTGGAAGAAATACCTAAGTTCCGCCCCACTGGATTTCCTGAGCAATTTTTACTCCCTCTCCATTTTTAAATGGCGCCCTTAATTGTTCCCACTATTTTTGTCGAAGACTAGAAGGACTGTAATCAGACTTCTTCACTGTCACTACCATTCCTTTACTGAAGTGTTCTGATTTTATGAGACATTTTGTTCCCTTCACAGAATCCTGTGGTGCTGTCATCCTTGGAAGCAACCACAGATCAAGACGATTGGGTGTCAGTTTTTCCCAGTTCTCAGCATACCTAATAAAAGATATCATGTCTTCTTGCAAACCTTATACCCATCAGGTTATAATACCTCTACTACTTTGGCAGCCATTAACAGCATATTAGTAAATAGTTCTATGGCAAGTTCTAAGCCAAGAAAAGACAAGGAAGGGAGCACTACATTGACTGGGTGCCTTTTTTTTTTGAGCTTGCTTAAAGGCACAGTCTGCTAACTGTGAAAAAATAACACCCCCTCGGGGTGGTTAGCATAGTTTAAATTGTCAGAGTTCACTTGGGGATTTCTCTCCTAGTTGCCAGAATTCCTATTCCAGCATATATGGGCTCTGTCACCGAGATACATCTCCAACATCTTCTTATTCCAGCTAAACCAACACAAAAATACAAACAGCTTTCTCTACTGTTTCAGCTTATTCTGCCTCCTGTTGCAAGCATTCAAGCATACACAATATATGGAAACAAGACTAGCTTTTTGCCCTTTGCCTATCTGGGAAACTGAAATTGCTCCAAACTGAAGTGTACTTTATTTCAAATGCCAGTTGTGTCCTACCAGCTCTCTCATTCCATTAAGCCCTTTGCTAAATCATTACCAGAAAAGGATGATCAGCAACAAGCCAGAATGTTCTGTCTCAAAAAAGTAAGCTATTATATTGAAACAAATGTTACTGAAACAAGAATTTCCTGTCTGGACTTCTGCAGGGTAGAGTTTTACAATTTTAACTCTCTGCAGCACTATAACTTTCATAGTAAATCAGGTGGGAAGATTGAAGTGAAAAGCCTTTTACATAGATGTAAAATGTTAGCAGTTTACTTCGACCAAACAAAAGTCAGATCTGCTCTTGGTAAGATTTCACGTCAAGAGATGAAAAGTAAAACTAATTTCCTTGTTCATTTGTCGCCCTCATTTTGAAGTTGTCTCATAAAAGGCATTCCCATCTCAAATACTATGGTGGTTATAAGCCTGTTACTCATTATGTTCAAGATCTACAACCCGTTCAGATGTAGTCCCCAGAAAGTCAGCTGCCCATGAGCACTGGGGGATACCTTTGGAACATGATGTTTTAGCTTTTCAACATCCAGCAAAGGAGGACATCAGCCTTAGCTGAAGCTGTAAATGAATAAAAAAACAAACAGGTTTTTTTTTCCATATTCAGATATCTACACGATTAAATCTATAAAAGAAACAAAAACCTAACAGCTTGTAATTCCACAGCAATGTGTATTATACTTACATGCAGGTAATCCAAAGGAACATTTACCCCAGTCCTCCATGTTCCCCACTGCTTCTTCACCGCTACCAACACCTACACTTCTTATACTGTACAGATTTTCTTGTGATGAGGATTATCTGAAGACAGGCTTTTAAGAAACAGTACTTTTAAAGGATGCAAAAGTCTTTGGTGATGCAGATCACATACCTGAGAATAACAGAAATACTACAAAATCAACTGAAAAAGAGAAAATTCAGTTGTTATAATAAAAGAATAATCTTTTCCTAGTTACAGCAGCACTGCTGATAGTTTGATTCCAGAAATCTGATTGTTTAAGAATTATTAAAAAGATAATAAAATCAGTTAATGCTAATGTTGATCACAGCTAGTTGGCTGTTCTAGAAGTGATAGGAATATTCATCAAAATGCAAATAAAAAGGATATTTTTCAAAATTAATAAAGATAGACATTAAAAAGAAGCAAGCAGCCGGAAAAAAAAAAAGTCAACAGGATCATTAAGGACTGTGAATGCACTAATAGTGACAGACAAGGCCAATGTTGCTGAAGGCCTGAATAAGTTATTTGCTTTAACATTCATGAAAGAATTTGGAGGACATCCCTGAACCAAAATACATTTTCATAGGGGAGGGTGACATGGTGAATGAAATCTGAGACAGTTTTATTATTCCCGAGCTCACAGAATAGTTCAATAATTAAGGCAATGAAAAGCTGACATTGCATCAGCTTACAGTGAGAGTAACAGAAAAACTGGGTGTTCCTAACTTGCTCTTTTCCAATAGGAAAGATGATACAACAGCAGAAACTAGAAGATGACAGTATTGCACTTAGACCTATCAGAAACAAAATGGCTGAGCTGCTGGCTAAAATAGTTCCTCACTTCCTAGCATGAAGGACAAAAAGATTGCTTGTGCTAATTCTACTCTTTTAAGAAATATCATAGACCTCACTTATCTAGCTTCCAATAAATTGGCTTAAAAACTAAAACCAAAATTATAATGACTCTTTGCTGACAGACACAAACAGCAGGAATGAGCCATGTTCCCTGCAGGCCACTGCCAGCCCCACGAACTTCATCGGAGTAACTACACCAGAACCAGCTGGCAGGATCTGTTCAGGCTCACAGAAGGCCTTCGACAGAGTTCTTCAACAAAAGTCTGTTAGAAAACCCAAATAACCACATGATGAAAAGCAAAATACCAACTCAAAACCAGAAAATGTCCAGGGGATATAAGTTAAAGAAGGAATAATTGGTTTACAGTCAGTATGGCTAAAGAATAACAGTAATGCCTCAAGATTCTGCACAGCACTGTTTTCTTTGGCAATCTGAGAGAAAACATGAAAATTTCATAGTATTTGGCCAGCTTATTCAAAAAAACCCAAAACCTAATGGATCATCCGGAATACAGTTGGTAAGCAACATCCAAGGACAGGGATTTGTGGTTTCATTAGGTAGATTTGACTATGTCCTACACAGGGAGAAGTTTTGGGGCCTTATCTTCAAAAGCGCAATGGACTGTGCTGTGGAGTTACGCCACTATTGCTGAAGAGATTCTGACAAGCTTTCTCTGACTGCCATGGCTAACGTGTCTAATTCGGTTTCCAAGCTGCAAGCTTGCCAACTCCGTCATAGATTTATACACCTTATCTCCTGAATAAAGGAAATGGTCAGGTAAGTATAGCTAATTTATCATAATCACAAGATGAATTTTAGGCAAACATTGGATTTTCTATTGAAGAAGAAAATTACTCCTGTTCTTTTTGTGAACGAGCAAGGTCATCCAGGAAGCATCTTTCACCTGCCAGTCTTCTGAATCACAGTGTTGAGCTGGATTTGTTTGAATCCCACAGGCCACCTTTTTTTTAAATAAAATGAAAAAGCTTTCCATGCACATTTCAGCATGAAATCCCTATAACACCCTATTCTTTGTACTGATTGCAGCACTTAGATAAGAGAAACATCTGCTAGAGCACAAATACTGCAGAATAATCTTCTTTGGGTTAACATTCTGTATTGCCATTATGAAATGTTTTTTTCTAACCAGCTAGCTAGAATAAAAATTTTAAATCAATCTAATGTACTATGATTAAATACTATGATTAAATGAAGGAGAAAATTAAGGTAATACCATACAGACCTCAAGGCTTCTGCAGCATCCGTTCCCAGTTGTAGGTGCAGAAGGAGGGACTTGTTATAGATGGGAAGAAATTGAAACTTTCCACAGACTCTTGGAATATCAGAAAGATCAGATATGACCTTATGTGCAGTAAATGTAGCTTTTCATTACATAACAGTAAACTACTTTGCATTGCATTGTATGCAGATGAGATAGCGAAATGAATTATCATTTTTGGCAGTATCAGGCTTTTTCTAAGATGCTCGCTTCTAGTGGCTGAACGGCAGAATCACGTAGAACAAAGAAGGTATGGCTGGTTCAGTTCTGCTGTAACTATTAAATCCTTTCCCAAAGAGAGACTTTAGGTCACTGGGCCACAGGTATGTGGGTCCTTATGCAAAGCTAACTTACACACAAGAAAAACATCTGCATTCATCATGCCCTCCCACATTTTGTAGGAACCGTGCAGACTACAAAGACTGTCCCATTTACCTGTCCAAAATTACCACTGTTTTGGTGGAAAGCCCATAGCAGCTTCGCAAAGTCAATTGTGAAGTTTTCTTTTGCTGTGAGCTGGTGTTTTTCAGTAGCTAAATATTTTCCAGGGAAGAAGGCTCAATACAAATCTGCAATGGATAGAGCTATCCTTCACTCATTTTCATTCTTTTCCTCCATTGGAACTTGCCCTACACTTTACTAATCTTTTTCAGTAAAAGTACTATTGCAGCTAATGACGTTGGCTCTGTGCAGCTTGCTGGTATGGCTTTCTCTTCTGTGCCATAATTTGAAAGACCTAATTGTGTCTTGATATACGAAACTGTCTAGCTTTACAGGTGACTGTACTTTTTATGTCCACCCACTTTTCCTGATGTTTTCACCTTGATTTAGTGCATTTTTTTAAAAAAATAATTTTAAGAGACGTGTTACAGGAGGGAAGGACGACAAATACAGTACTAGTGCTTATGACATTATCTCTACAGTCTTACACACAAAAATGACTGAGGTAACTTGGAGGAATCAGGAAGCGTTACAGCAGAGCCCTCACACAGGGAAGTGACTTACACAAGTGGAACATGCTGTACTTGCCAGCGGACTGCTTTACATGAGGTTTAAATTGTTCGTGTAGAGATGTTACACCAGCTTGTTTCCCATCCGAAGCAAAATGCAACAAAATAGAAAGCCTCTCCCACAGCAAACTACAAATTTAAACCAGCCTCCTTTGCCTGTTGCTACAGTAACCAGCTGCAGTAAGTGCTCTGCAGAAATTTCAGGCACAGGCTATATGAATTGTTTATGTAACCATACTTTATATGCAGACATTTTATATGCCTTAATAAAAAGAAGTCACTGTATCACAGGAGAGAGGTGTGCTTTACTGGCTGCATTAGCAGAACAGATGTAGTACATGACTCTAGTACAAATAAAGCAAAAGACTGAATTTTCACTATGAATTTAACAGTTATGGCACATCATTACTCTATGATGCGTCTGTTCTGGGACATGAAATAGAGCATTCTCTCTTTAGGGCTGTCGGTCAAGCACATCAGCCAGCATTAAATTCACTTGTAAAACATCTAGATTTTGTTTCTCTTATACAGTAAATATTTTCCAAAATTACAAATAATTTTATATAATCATAGAGTTTAAAGAAAAGCAAAGCCCTGTTAGAGGAACATCTACAATCTGGAGTGAAGCCTTAGGAATGTCCTCAGAACATATAATATTCGGTCAGATATGACCGTTGTGTCTGTGAAGAGAATTTGAAATCTGGAAGTCCCCTATGGATATTTTGTTTCCCCTTTAAAAAAGTTGGATTGCTTGTAAAAAAGGATATACTCAAAAGCTCTAGATCCTCCTGCTTAAATCTAAGAAGATGCAAAATAAGAAAGTTATAGCTATTTCCCTACACCTGAAATGCAGTTCTAACCTCTTTTCAGCATTGTAAGAGGAGATTTAAAACAACACACATTACAAAATAAAACATCTAATGAGAGCCTTAATTACAGAAAAGCATAGCATTTCACCACTTTACCCCCCAAGATGTGATTAATACAGTCCAAAATACTATTTTCTTATGGATTTGAAAACTTTTAAGCAAGAGAAGTTATGATTTTAGTCTATGTTAATTCTAAGCACCTTACGAACTCATCTAAAAATATAGTCTCACAAAAGAGGAATGCATGTATAGCACAAAGAGAAAAAACATGTATAGCATTTTGATAAGATATGTCAGAGTATTTGCGTGTTCATTTTTTCCTAGTTTTGGCTGAAGCATTTCAGAATAAAATTTAGAATAGAGAATTATGCATACATACCAGGCTAAGCTTTATTTTTAACTTTTGACATATTTTGGCGTTACAGTAATGGATTTAGTATAAATTTAGATCCAACTCTCTTCAAACACTTTGCTTTTGGGACAGTTTACCCTCCTATTTTAATTCTCTGCACATTTGGTGGCTTAACTTTGTTTCTATGGCTTTTCTTCCACTATTTGTTTTTTTCCCCACTTACTGACACTTCCCATGTTAGAAGCTTACTGACTGTTAATGATTTCATCATCTATCATTTAATTAGTTGTATTTCTTTAAAAAAAAATTAGACTGCTGCATAGGTCAAAAGGTTGTCTTGCTGCTTTGGTTAGCAAGAACATGAACTCTCCACAATCCACTAGCTGATTCTGAAAGCGTTCTCCATTTCATTAACCAAATCATACCCAACTTCCATTGACAAACACAATCGCATGCATTGATTAAGTATGTCTATATTTAAGGAGGCAAATCAGCCTCCTTTCAGCTGATCAAAATTTTTCCCCAGTTGTTTGTTATTCTGGTTTAACTCTTTTGTCTCTTTAGTGAGATGCTATGGAAATTCTGTTACAATCTATTTTTTTCTATTCCATTTGAAAGCACCAATTCTTTGCCCTATTCTGTGTCACTAAGAGGTGGAACATTGCCAGAAAAAAAAAAAAATCTGATTTCTACAATATCTCATTGCATTTGTACCTCCTAAAATACTCTTAGAAGCTTTTTGCCTGCATTTGTGTTAAATGACCTGGGGATGTTTTTTCTCCCTTAGTTATTTGATTAGTTTCCACTCTGAATAAGCATTTATATGTTTATCTGACTGTAAATATATTTATTAGAAATAAAATTATCAGAATATAACCCACTTAGGCTATATGAGCTTAAATTTGCACTGCTCTCCCTTTTTTAGGGAAAAAGCTGAAATATTTTAGGGGGAAAAATACAGAATTTTAAAATCATGTAAGTATACAGCAGTAAACAACTACCCAAATGTCATGGAGGGAAAATAAAGGAAACAGACATTAGTGACAAAAATCCATTCAGTGTGTTTCCAATGGATTTTTATTTACTGGAGCAGGATGAAAAATTCATTGCAAAATGTTTTTCATGAAACTTTTTTTTTTTCATTTCCTAAAACCATACTAACTAGAAACACTTAACACAAACATTATGATGTTTTCATAAAACAGAGCAATGTTTTGTGAAAATTTTGTTGCTTTTGCAGGCAGGGGTAGTTTGTGTTCGGTACTGCCACTCACGGTACATCTGTGACGGGCGCTGACTGCCTGGCAGTTGGGGGATTATTGGATTGCTGCTTCTCATAAGCAACTTCAGCGCTTCAAGTGCCCTCTCCACTGTTAGCACCAGCTGCTGCAGGAAACTGGTGTCTGCCAGGGCAGGAGACAAGTCTTCACTGCATGCTCCTGAGCATCGCAAATCCGAGCAACTGCCAGGCAGCGAATGGTCATTTGGATGAGCCACCCCATGTTGTAGCGTGCAACAGTCGATAGCACCTCTTATTTAAAAGTAGAGCTTCATCCCCATAACAAAACAAAAGCTTTTCAAGTGTATATTCTTTTGCCAGTTCCCTACCTGGCTCTCTTCCTCCTCCTCACCTTGTATGCGGCTGTTTCTAGTGCCCTGCTGTTATGGTACTTTGAAATGATGAGCTAGAAATGGATTTGACCTACTTGTGGAAGAAGAAATGGAAGCTGTGAAAACAATGACTACACAATTTAAAAAAAAAAAAAGAAGAATCAGCAGCATTTATCCTACTTGCAGGATTGTTAATACATAACAGGTAGGGAGGAAACACTGAAAAATGCTAGTAAATCTCATAGCTATGTTCCACAACAGTTTTCTAAGGAAAACAGCTTGGCACAATGTTTTCAAACCAAATCAATTCATGAAGTGTTGCAATTGATATCATGTTTCTGATCACATGGCACCACCCTCCACTCAACAAACTGGTGCATCCTTAGAACTGGCTATAAAGATTGAAGATCACAGATCACATTATTTTAACACATGCAAGAAATGCTAATTTTTACTTCTGATTTTTGCATAGGTTTTTCCTGTCCAAAGAAATGTTTTCCTTCTATTCCATTATTTTCCTTTGACATTTTGCAACTAATCTAGATAAAAATATCTTGTCGCTTGTTCCTAGTGTTTCTGCTGACTATTTATTGCAAGATCCTTCAACATACTGTGTTTAAAGTCCACCCTTTTGTTCCTCATTTTCCTTGTAAGGTAAGATTTGATCTTACTGTGTTCCGAGTGGAGGAATCTGACAAATCTTTACTATGGATTTCTTGTAATTTAAACTTCACCTTTAAAGCAAATTTTTTATTTCTAACCTTTAAAAATAGTCTCCTCCTTTTTCAGTTTTTAAAATTTGTTCCTTTCTGCTTCTTTGCTAATTCTAATTTAAAAACTGAGGGTTTTTTATCTTTTTCTTTATGTCACTGCGTGAGTTTTTTTCCCTGTTATTTGTAAAGTTGCTATAAAAATAATCATTCATTCTATACTTCAGATGTAACTTCTGAAACGCTTTACTGGCTTTATCTGAAACCTGTGCTTCTAAATAATTCAGGCACTTAACTCTAATGCAATCACGTTTAAAAAAGCAACATAATAAAGTAAGGCCAGACTGTTGTTTCTGATAATGACCAATAGCAAACACAGAGAAAAATAGAATTAGCAATTTTATACAAAGTTTTGTAGAAATAGCATTATTACAGTTGCAAAACTGAGAGAGTATGTTTCCTTGTTACGAGATACAGCTTAAATTAAGCTGGCTATCCAACCTATAATGAAATTATATTCTAAGAAGAATCCAAATATCACATGAAACATAATACAAGGTGGATTCTGAGAATGCTTTCCACATTAGCTATTTCTGGAATGAGGTTGGGAAGAGAAATTATGAATTTCACCATAACAAAGGGCCCTTATACTTATTATTGGTCTCATCAAAGTTCCTATCACAGCATTTTATGTACTATAATATACATTTATCAGAGTGAAAGATAATTTCCCCTATGCCTTTACTAGAATTTCCCCATAACATCAGAGTAGTCTTAGACAAGTTTTCCCACTAATATAGCAATACAGACAAAGAAAATTCTATACAGCGCTAACAAAATAATTACTGGTTTGTTCAAATTACTCTCAGTCAGTGAAGGAAGATAAACACAGATGATGTTTAAACTGAAAAGAGGAAAGTAACATCCTCAAACAGTAGGAATGATCAGTTACCATGCACTGAAATGTTGAAATTGATTTGTCATTAGAAGTAAAAATACAAGTACTTCATATACCTAATGGGAAAAAACAAAATCAATGTTCATCTGTGTGGGTTTTTATGGCAAATTCTTTATTGATTTGAAAGAAATTGCAATTTAAAAAGTCAAAGAGATTAATTTACTGTATCACTTAACTACTATACAGCAAACAGCAAGATTAAGACTGGTGCACATGGCCAAAGAGACAGAATAAAAATTGTCCTAATGGAATGCCCATATATAAATGGATACACTGAAATAACAACCTAGATCTGGTTAATTCAGCTGCTCTCTCTGAATTTAATTATTCTAATTAAAATCATCAAGCATCTACCTGCCACGAGACAATTACAGGCTTGCTTCTTCATATCCAAAAGAAAATGCAAAGCTTCACAGCTGAAAAGCAAGCTATTACTACAGGATACAATACCAAAAAGAAAAACATGGTTGTCTATGAACCCCCCCAAGAATGGAAATGGAATATGACAGACGTATTTGAACAGTACATACTTGAGGCAGTCGTGTGTTTACAGTATGTTTCCACTTAATCAGATAGCACAAAAGAAGGACTTTAAAGACCAAAAAAGCAGTGACATGCAAGTAAGACAAATGCTTTCACACCTCCTGTCATCCCATTTTATGGCCAAAAGGTTCTTGCTTTTTATCCCTATTTTTCAAACAAGTCTAAAAAGGAAGAGATCCTTATGTGCTTAAAAAAAAGACAAAAATAATCAGGAGTTCTGTCCGCCCCCAGAGCCGAATACCGACACCCAGAACCAGGGAAAGGATGGCACACTCTCCTAGGCTGCTTCGTAATTCGAGATCCAACCTTGCAATACCTTATTTTTTTTCCTGCATGTTCTATCTTGCTTTCTGTGTCTTGTATCACCCATGAGCATGAGGCAGACTTTTTGAATTCAAAAAAGAGTGTACAAAAGCTATAGCTGTGAGGTAGTCATGAAACCCAGCGATGCATGAACATGAGTTTGTAAACAAGTATCAAGACCTGTGAACAGCATTAAAAGCATAATCAAAAAGAATTACACAACCACTGGTATAGCCCCTCAGAGAACTCAAACAAGAAGCAAGTCATATGTCACCGTCATACCTTTAAGTAAATCATCCACATTTTCATGTTACCTTCCTCTGTCTATATACGAACATACACGAATTTAAGCGAAGCATGAAGATGTATTATGTCCCCCATATAGACTATTCACTCAGTACAAGCAGTAGCAAAGATTAATTGCAGATGGGCTCAAACTTAAAGAATGTGTTTGAGACATCCTGAAGAGAAAACAGAACCTGAATCTCATTTTAGGAAGTATTTCTAGAAGGACTTGTCTCAAAATAACCAAGTCCAAAAATCCAGAGGCTTTTAGATAGAGGAACATTAACTACAGGAAAAGTGAAGATGCTAGCGCTGCAACATCTTGCACCCCACACAGAAAAAAAAAAGTGTATCAAGCTTCCTTTTTATGTAAGTGCATTGCACTTTGAAATACTAATTTCTGCATTTATATAATCTGCTCCCAGGCCCTAGTGACAATAAGAATTATTGTCTGCTACTATTATAAAGTGTAGAAACTAGGATAAACTGAAAGACATCTTTGAACAGATGAGTAAGGCAACATCATTACAACATAGCATCATGGAGTAAAAAGGAGAAGTATTTGGAGGTTGCAAAGAGCGTCTGGAGACAACAGACAGCCTGACATGCGGTTATGCACAAATCTACGTTGACAGAGATGCAGATAGGAGTTAAATACTCAGGTGTTGGAAATACCTTCCTAGAGTCATGAAACATTATTTAGAATTCAAATACTATTATGTAACCAATATTCCAGTCATTATCCCCTTTCTGTTTCAGAATAACAAGAAAGGGGTTGGAAAGCTTTAGAAGCACTGAGCATTAGCCCACTTCATTTCAGAGAAAAGGTACGCTGCCAGCCAAACACGAACTTTAACCCACAGTATTTCTCTCCCTGCAGTAGGCACATCAGTGAATAGCATTTCCTTTAAAAATAGCTGCACAGGGTGACTTTGTGAGGACTAAGAACATGCTAATGTGATAAATACCTGTGACAAACATGTTTCACACTATTAAACAAGCACAGCAAACCTGGAGAAGAGTGTTTGAACAAAAGGGCATGTTTTAAAATAAGCTTTTGAAGGAAAGATCTGAAAGACTCTTTGAGGACTCTCAAGTAAAGTGGTGCTTCTGTTGTGCTACTGCTTTCAAGTTTTAATTTTCTGCTGAGCTTAAGGCCTTACTAGAGTGGGTTAAGACCTCCCAGTCAGTTACCAAAAATTAAAGTGCATCATACAGTGTGAGTGACTCAAAAACTGCAGTCTGCAGACCACAAAACATGCCGATGGACCTACACAGAGCAGTAGACAATCACAAGAGTCAATCAAGAGCAACTAGAAACAAGCATGATGAAGAAGCTGAAATTAGTCAGAACACTTCACCGATGTTTCTGTATGAGCCACAGGGATGAAAGCATTTGTAAAAAGGAGGAAAGGGTAACTATTCCTGCTAGAACTGGATGATCGATTCATTAAGTGAACTAAGAAATCTGCTTATCTGTGCATATAAGGAAGAACTCTGAGCTGAGGAGCTTTTCAGAAAGTTAATCTCTCACTGCTGAGCACCAAGAAGTCCAACACCTCCAGCCTATTTCCCTGCGCACATGATGTTGAGAAGTGCATTGTTGAGTTGCCTCAATATCTATCAAGATCTGGCCTGTTACGCATTTCAGTGATGTGAGCTTTGTCTTCCGAGGCATTTGAAATATTACAAGTATTTGGACAGAGATGTTAGGAGCTGCACTGAAATGATATCTACTGGACACACACATTAATTTCCATTTCCTCCATTTCCTTTTTTTCCCCCAATGGATCAACACAGTGGTTAATTTATATGCTACCCTCTAATCCACCAAAATTACTAGCCTTCTCCATCTTCCTTTCTTTCCGCCCTTTCTTTTTAATTAAAAAAAAATAAAACATGGAAACCAACAGGTGTCATCTAAACTGAGACTATTCAATCACAGGGGTTTGTTTTGGCTTGTTTTTTTCCATGAGTAAGGCCAGGGCAATCACATTTTGTAATTGTTTTAGATGCAGCTCTGACTGAAGCTTTGGCCTTTTATTACGAAATCCCAATTTGGAATAACTATCCTCTCTGGTAAGGTTTTTTTAAATAAAAATGGAAGGTTGAAGTTAAAGGGATGCTATTAAAAGAGCCATTTGGAGCCACATAGCACTAAAATGCCTAAGCAAAATATTTTTTGCAGATCCTGCCTTAGCAGGGGGCAGAGGTGCATCTAGAAGCAGCTCTAACATCTTCGGCCATGACATTCACTTTTAATGGCAACAATTACCTCTATTTACAGTCAATGTCATTTTGACATCTTCCCACAGAGCACATCTGCAGCTTTAGAATTGCTAGCTCAGACACCCATGACAACATAGCCATGCGGCATAGAGATCTCCGCAGCCTAACAAGATCAGTCTAGGGCACTGGGTATTGAAGCAGCATATAGCTAAACTGCTCCAGCTACCCTGGCTACAGGTGTATTCAGAAAGTGAAAATAAAGCTCCATCAGCCAATTCACCAGGAGCTATAATTGCACTTTGATTGCCCACAGCCATCAGCCAAGAAACCTTCTCGCCTCTGGGCTGTCACCAATTTCTACTTGCGGTGAGAGTCAAGCTCACGGGAATTGGGCAGACCATTTCCTAAGGCAGCTCCTCAGCCCTCAGCTCAGACTCCCGGGTTTTCAGTCTTTGCAACAGCAATTGCAGGCTATAAAATTCCTTTGCATAACACCACGCTTGCACCTAACCAGAAATGAGGGTAGGATGGGATGCGCTGCTAGCTTTCTAGCAGTAAAAGACACACCACTATTCACTGGTGTAAAAATGAGCTCAGCTAAGTCTTGCCCTCCTTATCTTCCTGTAGGCATTGATCAATACCTTCTGTCTGCTATTAGTCCCTATCCTGCCTTAACGAATTCAAATATGACTCTAAAAAGTGGACTTCCAGATACATCAAAAAGTTTAAGAAGCTATAATCCATCCTTGAAAGCAAGGCAGCTCTCCTCTTAGAAAACAGCTAGGTCATTCAGAACAGTATTTGCTTTAAAATTTAACACATCGGAATATTGATCTCTCAACTCCACTTGCTACCAGCATGGTAAATACAATGATTTACCTTGCTACTAAAAAACTTTAAAAAAAAACTTTTTATGAGACAACTTTCAAAGCAAGCACGTTAAACAATTTCTCATTCTCAGAAATCCTGTAAATGGTGCTTTTCCTTTATTAGTAAATAGATGAAGCAAAACAAAAAAAATTGCATGACTGTCCTTCAAATTGCACTATACAGAAGCCATATCCAGCCTACAAAACGTGAAAACCTGACAGTTTCATTTTGGTTCCTACGTTTTAACCCTCAGTGTTTTGCATACTACCCACAAAAATCTATGTGTGCAAACAAAAGCCTACATTAAGTAGTTTCAGCAGAAGATGAGGCAAAACATTCCTCTAAAAAACCCTCCAGCCAGCTGGCAAAATTCCTTTGCACTGGAAAAAAATCTTCTCTGACACACAATAGCATGTTGCTGCTGGCAAGCCTGCTGCAGTATAGTACCAAATTATCACTTTGACAACATACATAGACATCACATTATCTAGTCTCACATACTAAAGGACAGAGGCTAGACTTATTTCAGCCCTCCCTTATTTTACAATAAGAAACAGGCACCTTACAGCATTGATAGCTCCTCTAATTGAGTCTCAGATTAGTGGTAGTTATGCGGTAACTTTTTTCTTTGCTCCAAAAGTTAATTTTGTTGAGCTGAGTTTTATCACCTTTTTTTTTTCCTCCCTTTCCTCCAGAAAGCAGATACGAGGCCTGGGCCCATGCTCTACTCTGACTCTTCTCTGGTGAAAACAGCATGAAAGAAGCTTTAAAGATAACAACATAAATTCTCAGAGGCATTCCAGAAATGATCTTTTAGATCCTAAGTTTCTTTTATGAAAAGCATTTCCAGATTACTTGCAGATCAAATGCTGAAGTAAAGCATACCTGCTTGAATGTATTCCGACTAGGATATCTGTGAAATAATGGCAATTTAAGTATGAAATTCCAGAGAAACAGCTTAGGGAAAAGAAAAAGTATTCTCCATTCCTGCCTAGATCTCCCCCGCCCCCCAAGGGTGGGATGAGGGCACAGGAGCAGAGACGACATCTAAAAGCAGAGAACAAGACAAACCTCAGACCAGCCAGTGGCACTAGGAACAAACCACTCACATGAGATTTACTTTCAAATTTTACTTACCTTTAGATTCTTGCTCTGTTCAAATCAGACCTCTCCCATGACCAGCCAGTTGCAAAACCCCTTAGCTACTCACTCTGAGGTTAAGATTTCAGTCTCTTGCCTAAGCATTCTGGTTTGAATAAATAATTAAATATTTATTGAAACAGAGCTGAATGTGATTGTCACACATTCCAGGTGAATTAACATCCACTGTTTGGAGCATTTTGGAAGCAGTCTGTTTTTAATTTTTTATACTTCTGGTTTACTAAAACAGGCTTGTGATTTAATCACCACATTATCCACAGGAAAGTGTGACTGCTGTAAGGCATGGATAAAACAAACAAAAAAATCCTCCTGTGAAGATGAAGGTAATAGGGAAAGATTGTTAGCATTAAAAAAAAAAATTTCTCTCTCTACCACTCTAAGTGTATAAAACTCCAAGTATTCTTCAGACCAGGAATATGGTGTTCTGTACAATTGGCTGGGTAATTCCTGATACTTTTGAAACCAGCCCAAACAGTGAGGAGTAAGGCAGCGTGGTTATCTGTAGCAAATGTAGAGCTTATCTGAAGCTCTGCGGTTCCCCTCCTCATCTGAAGTGCTGCAAGGGGCACACTGATTGATTACAGGGAAAGGTGGTAGTCATTTCAGACTTGGTTTTGCACCCCCCAATTCATGCTGAGGGGTTTTCTCCTGCTGTACCTCTCCACAAGCTCCAGGGACAGCACTGCCTCATCTGGGGGAGGAGGGGGCTGCCCCTGCTACATCAGTGGCTGGTTGTCCCACAAAGGGAGGAAGATTTAAAATTAAAAGAATAACACTGTTGAAGAACAATGATGTAATTTTCTGACTTGTTAGGGGATGACTTGGCAAACAACCTAGCTGCTACACAAGGCCATTTCTTGTCAAGACAGCACTTCAGACTTGCCTCCCTGCTCCCTGGCACCAGGGCCTTCATCTTCTTGCCTGACTACAAGCACCTGCATGTAACCTCGTCATTAAGGCAAATCTAGCTCACCACAAAAGCCCACAAGAGCCCAGCAAAGCAGCCAGGCACACCAGCAGGTCCCTGGGCCTTCTGAGGCAGTGCCAGGTGGGGTCACAGCCACAGAACAACCCATTGCACCTATGCAAGGTGCCAAGAGCACCACGACAAGAGCTGAAAGGCATGGCTAAACCCCAGTCTCTGTGGGCTTCTCAGGTAACGTGCGACAGCCCTATGTCTGCATGTACTGGAGCAAAATATTCCCATTTGGCAGGTGTAGGAGCGGGGCACGGAGCCATTGTATGGCATTCCCAGAGAAAAATCATGGGGAAGTCTAGTACTCTAGCAAAGAACATTTTCAATTGCTCTACTGCTTATGAGGTATTCTAGGTCTTTTTCCCCCACTGATGCAAATTCAGAGTTGCCTTACACCAATAAAGTTCATCCCAATATAAAAGAATTTGTACTGTAGCAGCTCTACAGTTTAACATAGCTAATAAATGTTTTATGAAAAAAAGGAGGTGGGTGGTGAGTTAAAAGTTATGACATAGCTCGCAGCACTTTAGCTTTACTTCCCATGTGTTTTTTTCATGAAACCATAAGTGAATTTTTTGAAATATTGTTTAAAGTTGAGATAATATATAGCCAGTTATTAATTTCTTTGTCTAATTAATCATTTACTGAGTTTTAAACCAGAAGCTCCAACTCAACTGATTTGCCTCAAAAGCTGTTTCATACACTCTAGGCTCACACCTACAGTTGTAAAATCTTTTGGCTAGAATGTATCATTTTTATTAACCTAGATGAAGACATGTAAATATCAGTGCCTAATTACCAGAATCTGTGTTGTCTAGGAATCCTTTGGGAAAAGTGGATTCAGAAAACAGGAATATAGATCCAATTTGCTGTCAGAAAGGTGAGATTCATACAATTTGTCATGCATTACTGTCCAGGGTTCAGGTATGATAAGCAGAGACAAGACATGCTGTATGCAGCTTATTCCTCCTAGAAATATTTGCATGGCAGTAATTTATCTACTCAGTAGACATGAAGGGACAGGTAAAAGGTTAAAGACAAAGCTCAAGGTTGCCAAGCTTTGAGAAAGGAATAAATAGTGGAAAGGCCAGACAAACAATAAAATGGGGCCAGGACCAACTAGGTAAGTCATGGGGTAAACTTAATTGCAAATTTAATAAGCATAAAACGTAGTAAGTCCAAGAACAGGTTAGATACATAAGGAGAAAGTTATTTTGCAGCTGCTTAAACATTTATTGAAAATAAATGTTTCCACCAGCTTTTCTCTGACAGCTATGCAAGAAAGCATTCTGGAATTAGTTTCTCATTTAGGAGGCAGAGAACATTCACAGAGAGGAGAGTAGATCATTAGTCATCGCTGTAACATCAAATACCTTTATGAAAAAATTAAGACATTTAAGAAAATTTGAAAATTTAAGAAAAAAATAAAATTTAAGAAAGATATTTACAGATAAACTGAATTTATAATTTCAAATATAATCCGCTAACAAAATGCATCGCTCCGAGTTGAGTGTACAAACCTTGTGTTAGTCAACAGTTCTTTCCCTTTATATTTAAACATTTCTCCTTCTGCACTTCAAAGGGGAATTAAAGCTGCAAAATAAAGAAACTTACATTTATCAGTGACGTAAGTGATCGGAAGGACAAAACTCTGAGATGAGAAGGCTCCATTCAAAGTTTAGTCTCAAGGCTCAAGTGTCATCAAGAATTTAACCACAATTTTATAATACAATTCCTGCACAAAGGAAATGGCTGGAAGTTGTACTAGCAGCCTCATCTTTTCACATATTGCTCCTTGACCTACTGACAACCTGCACAATAGAATCACCATTGGCATCTGGCACAGAAACAGGCAAAACTGTGCTGGTATTGAAAGCAGAAGAGTTACATTTTTATTGGTATCTTCATAAATGTAAAGCTTATTTTAAAAAAGGGAGATAAGAGGCTGTCAAGAGATAAGCCAGCCTTAAAATGAAGTGCAAGAGAAAGAAATGCTACCTACACATCACGAAGGCAGCTCACTCAATTATGGTTTTGAAAAGATGAGAGGAAAGAACCACAAAATTAGTTTTTAGCCCCAGTCCTTTAATAAGGAGTAAGGACTCGGGAAATAAAGGCATAACATCAAAGCATGAAACATGGCATGTGACCTGATAAATAAATTAAGATACTAAACTGCCAGTCTTAGCATTAGGCTTTCACTTGACTCAGGTATTTCTTTACAGTCACTAAGTGGCAAACATTTATGGGTTTATGCATGTTGAGATACTGCAATGGCATTTATGTTCATCAAAATGCAATGGTTAGTCCTGAAGTCAAGTGTCCTGAGCAGAACAAAACAGAAGCAGTGGGCTAGGAAAGCTGCAATGAATTCTGTCGTTCACATAATGGAAAAAAATGCTTGTAAATTACACCTTTCTCTTTTCCTTTCTATCCACTGCTCACACTAAAACAAATCATGTACTGAAGTGAACTTTGATTGTCATCTCAATTTAAGAATGGCCACAGTGAAAAATCTGGAGCAGACTATTCACATCCACTTCTAGGCAATGCATTCATTTCTAGTGAAAGCATACACCTGCTAAGCTACTTTCAGAAATTATTCCAAAGTCGATTTGCTGGCAACATGCTTTTCCCTTCTTAACACCGTATTTGATTGTTTCATAGGACATCCTGAATCACTTAGGAGTTAGTATTTTCCTACATACATTTCATACACCAGTTCAAAAACTGACCTACAACTCTTGAAGACAGTACAGAGGTTTGAAGAAGGCATCTGGCTTTGTAATTAAAAATCAGAGAAGCACTGAGAAGGAAGAGTCCTCAATCAGGCAGTCCTCCCAATTTTTCCCTCAAGTAAAAACTAATAATGTGCAACAGTGAGCCGCTGAAGTGCCCTTGTTTTACTGAATGTTCCACAGCTGTGGGCTGATGAGATTGCAGTGGAAAGTATTTTTTTTAATTTTCCATTCATTTCCAAAACCTCAGCTGCTGCAAGTGGCATACAGTTCTAAAAATTTTAGAATAATGCACTGAAAGGTACAGTATGAATACCACTACTAGACGGAGACATCTATTTTGATCTCTCTTTATTCAGATTAACGGAGTTTAGTTAGATGCTGTCCTCCCTAAGGAAAAAGGTGCACAGGCACTGGTAGCTGGGCACAAAAAGACACAGAAGACTGAACGATGCTACCCTTCCAAGTGCTAAGTTTTCTAGAAAATCCTTCAAGCGTGAGGACGTGGCAGCCAACCACTACATTCGTACGGAAGAGCATTTCACTAGCTTCTGTTCAATGTAAAAAATTAAAAAGTATGTCAACCTCTTATAGGAGTCAGCTGCAAACTAACGACACTAAAAAAATATGGAGGAAGATGTACCACTAATTGCTCCACATTTGTTGTCCACTCTTTCATGATGAACCCTATCTATATTTTCTTTCTTTGAAGATTTTTTTTTTTCTCTACAATGAGAAGTTAAATAAATACACTAAAAAAATCATCAGAGAGCTAGCAAAGCAGCAGCACATAGATTAGCAGAATACATGCACAGTCTCCATGGTAGAGTTCTGTTTTCTACCATGTTATCCATACTTGCAGCAAGGAAGCAAAGTTTCCACATGCAATACATATACTATTAATAAATATGTCACATTATAGTAACATTATGGAAGGCTAATGGAACAGGTTAACTCCTTGGAAAGCAGCAGTGAAAATAATAGCTTGTGCAAATCTGTTATTGCAATGCCATTAGGAGTGAGGACAGTCAGAAAAGAAAGGTACCAAAACTTCCTTTCCCATTCCACTTGAACTGGTTGCCCACAATAGAAACAAACATTTCCTGTGACATTAAGTTGTCGTCAGCTTCTGTGATTCCCAGTTCACTCAGTCTTTTCTTGTGCATCTGGCTCTTCTTTGCAGAAGTAGCCCCAAGTTCATTTGCAATTTCATAATTGCCTTCAGTTTGTTCAGAAATCTCAGCTTGCTCGTAAAGCTCCAACTCATCAGTTACACATCCAGGTAGTTGTTCTTGCCTGAAGCCCTCTACACAGGCTGTCCCATCACCTGACTGGGTAGGCTGCGTATTCCCTAAGTCAGGAAACAATAAGAATGTCATCAACAATAACGCAAAGCAGCCAAATCATTTAAAACTCCTGGAATTAAATCTTCTTCAGGCTTAACATTTTCACCTCATCCCACTCACTTTTTGGGTAACTTAGTGACAGCCACATATTCCAAATACAGTGTAAGATGCTTACAGAAAAGGTTTCTTCTTGAGATGACTTCAAGGTGCCAAGTGATAGTGATATTAGAGAAAATTACAGTGGATTTGCACATTGCACTTAGTGACAGTTCTTCTTGACTAAGACATAGTATGAGAAATACAGTTGTCACTTTTTATTTACTGCAGAGAAAAAATTCTGTGCTGGGAACACGTCTCAGCTCTAATGCACAAAAGAAAAAATGAGCAGAGAATTATCATGAACCAGAAGAGCTGTAAGAGAAGCCATATCTCCTTTCTTCCTGGTCACACTCGTGTTTCTGTATGACCAAAGGAGGCCATCAGTCATACAGGCTCTGCTTAGTAGGGAGCACAGATCAGGTACGTGAGGACTTTACAATGAAAGTGCACACACACCATGAAGCACAGACATTCACAGTATTTCTCTGCAGCAAGTTCATCCTTTAGGAAATTCCAGTGTTCTGAGCGTTATGAAGATTTATTTCAGCTAAATTAATCTAGACATTATTAGAAAATTTAAGAGACTCAATTATGAATTATGCAATCCAAAACCCCGGGTATACTAGATTTACTAGTTTTAGGAGTTTCTTCTAGGAAGAGAAAAATACCTTTTGTTCTCTCTGCTGAAGCATCCTTTACATCGGAGGGCATTGTTGGTCTAACCAGGACCACACCATATCCTTCATTATTATGGATCATATTATTGACCATGGTTATCTTGGGGATGTCATAATGTTCATCTAAAAAGTTCTACAGCAAAGAAACGGAAATCCAACATGTTATGTCCAGCTAAAGGGATGCAAAATATTCCAGTTTTAGGTAGAATCAGTTCTATGTATTGGCTAGAATTTTCTTATTTGCTTTTGCAAGTGACATTGCAAAAGGCATTTTCTTTCTGGCAGATAAGAAATATAACAAGTATACTGCCTTGGTGGACCAACCCAAGACGAACAAGGACCATCATCACCATATGTGAAATATAAGTTCTATCATAAGGCAGCAAGGTTATAAGCCAACCTAAAAGCAAATTATTTGCATTAATACTAGCAACTATAAGCTTTTGAAAAACAAGTACATTCTGCCTTGAACTGACCTTTATAAGTATTCCCTCCTTGCAGTGGTGTATGCCGTTGTCTAACAGGGTGCATGTACTACCTGGATATATTTCAACACCAGCACCCTACAAAATAAAATTGATGGCAGTTCACAAATAGTTCAGGCACATTTCCAATTTAACTTGACAACTCCATCACGGATCTTTGTGTTCATCTACCAGTTTGCACAATGCAAAATTGTGTTACTGCTCCAGCTTCACGGCTTTGTTAACCAACTTAAGCAGCAATACCCAAAAAGGTTGAGGCCCCATGGATAATATTATTGCCACCAGTCCATAAAAGCTCTGTTAAAGAGTAACTGTGCAGCCTTGCATTACTTTCTTGTTCTTTAGTCATCCACCTCAACAGTCAAAGCCCCATCATTCTTTGAAATATCCTAATCATAGTTCAGTTCTGTGTTTATCATCTTTCTGTAAGAATCAATGAACAAGGTATCCAAAAAGGGCCTTTCATTTGCAGAACAAATGCTAGGTTTGATAAGAAAATTATTTATGGGTAAAGAAAACAGAAAATCACTTTAAAAGTATTACAGGACATGAATCAGTCCAGCAATGCAGCAATGATTATTTCACAGATGTCCCCTTTAACTATATCATTTTGGTATCATCACACACAAATCAGCATGAGACACTTCACTGGATACTATTGGAGGCTACAAGACCCCTGGGACCAGTCTCTTCAACTCAGTAACATGTAGCTGTCCAAAGTGAATTTGTAAAGGTTCTCTCAGGAGCGACAGAAGTCATCCCGTTACTGACTGCATTATTTCCAAGCAGAAACCTTTATTTTAATTTAGGAAATAAGCCAGAGTTAAGAATTCGTTTGTACCTTGGCACCATACAGATCTGAGTTTTTCATTAATAGCTCAGCTGATGTTCGTATTGTTATGCCTGTAGTTTCACACTGTAACACACAATTCTCCAGGGTGGTTTTCCCATGATGGACATCTACGTACACAGAAAACAAATATTGTTAAATAAACCAGTTACATAAAGGCAAGCCCCTCCTTGGAGGGGATGGACTTGTAACATTTTTGCACTGTGATAGTATTTCCATTTTAATTTTATCCATTTCAGGTTAATTTTACTGATTTGCTCATGCATGGTTTGAAGTCATACTATTTTTCTAGTGTAAGCAGGAACACTGCTGCAAGGGAGCACTAGTCAAAGATTTGTCTTAGAGATTTTTTGGCCTTTTTTTTTTTTTTTGAAAGTGACAGCAACTATTCTTTTCATTACATTCCTAAGAGACTTTTGAATTAGTAAGATATTAAATACACGTATACAGGTGTTAATAAACATTCTAACATGTTTAAAACCAAATGTCTGTTGAGGCAAAGTATTAATTAGCACCTTCTGCAAAGACAGAAGGCCATGGCCCATAAACTCATTGGATACAACTTAGGATTATTTGAGCCTCAGTTTGAATGTGCTGTCAGCAAAGTTCTACACTACTTCTACAGCCCATGCCATTCCTCAGTGGAGAGCTGGCTGGATTCAACTACAGCTGAATATTGCCATGGGAGTTCTTATGTGGAAAGAGGAATTATTTCCTTTTCCAGGTAGCCTGACACAGGCTGTGCAGCAGTCAGAGTCAGGTTGCCTTAACAGCAGAAAAAAGATCAAGTCAAATGATCTTATCCAAGTATAGGAATAAAACACAGGAGCCACAATACCTTGAAAGTACAAAGAGTAGAAGTTATTTTGATGTCCACATTATAAGCAAGTTTAAAAAAAGGGGGAAGCCTTGATATTTATACCTGTAGGGCTCCTCTCTACAACATTTTGTTAAAACTAGTAAACTCTAACACTGGGTCCTAGCTTTAATTCTAACAGTAAATTATGGAAGATTCACAAAAAGGCCAAGATGCTTTTATACTTACTTAAAATCCCCTCCACAGCATCATGTTGCACTAACTTCAAGCTGGAGATCCTTATATTGGCTCCCGTACAGTCAACAAAGTTGTCTCCTTTCCCTCGTTTTTCTATCACAATATCATCTGGCAGGCCATAGCCTTAAAGCAGAGGTGAAAGATGCAAGTTTGATGAATAAATGGTAACAGTCAGGTGCTCAGTACATAACAGACATTTAAATTAAATATGGAGGTTTAAAACTTCAGGTCTAATACCTTGCATAGGATTTTCCACCCAGTGGCCAGGCTACACCTTACATGCCCTCTGTACCAAGGTACAGGCACTCAAAACCAAACTCAAAAGTTACCTTACTTGAATGACACACAATAAAATGCAAAGTTATTTTAGACAGTTGAACAAAAGGGTAACTGAGCTCACATTTGCCAAAGCCAAAGTTCTCACTCACAAAAGTTACAACAGAGCAGGGAGATGCAGTAACCAAGGACACACAGGCACCTGCAGTCTGCTTTCAAAGTACAGAACTTCACTAGAGCAGGCAGAGGTTCCAAAGAGCACAAGGGAAAAAGCAGTCACCGCCACAATACAAGGAAACAAGTGCAAAGGACTTAATGTTGTTAGTAAGCTTTACTCAACTTCCCTATTTAAATGAAACTTGGGTCAAAATTTAATGTTCCTGTGTTACATGGGCTTCCAGATTAATTCAGATTAAAAAGAAACTTTCACAAGCATATGCCAACATTGATTTACTAAGCCATCCACAGCTGTAAGCATTCAACCACTTACAGGGAAATTTATGAGCATGTAAAAAGCTTTTATTGCTTGTCACTGACAAGAATCATGATAAGGAAAGCAATAATGTAACGTCTATTAAAGCAGCACAAGTCCTATCATTTTCTGAAAGCACACACGAACTCAGATAAGAAATGCCTGAGCAAGATGCTAGCTTTTAACCAAGTACATAAATAAATACTGTAATGTGCAAGTAGAAAGGTTAAAAAAAGAAAAAACCTTTGAACAAGTGTTGGCAGAAAGTCTTAAAGACAGCAGATTTAATGCAAGTTAAGTGACTAATGCTTCAAAACACTATACCATCTAGAAATCTTTTCCCACTGCTATTGATTCATGGTCACCCCTGGGGAGGAGGTGGCATGGGGCAGTTTACTTCCAGTGCATAAAAAGAGAGTACCATGAGACAGCAAGTTGCAGATCTGGTTTAACTTCACACCACTACAGAAAGAGGTTATTATCCAAGGCGAGAGTTTTTGGAATAATTGTCCTACAGACTACGTACAGTTTTTCTAACCATGCTTTTAGCTTGCTTTACACTTCACCTCTGAAGCAGCAGCTCTAGAGTAAGAAGGAAACCGGTGACAAGACAGGGAATAGAGAAGGAAAGAGTCACCTGCTGTCAAGTGGTGTTCAATACACAGCGTGGTCACGGCTGTACACCCTGCCTGTAAGCTAAGTGACTCCACAGGAGCTAAAGGCAATTGTCATCCAGTAACACTGATCACAGATATTAGATGGGCTGATGCTGCAGGTTCCCATCCAGCTTGAACAACTACTGTACAAGCAGAAGGGAAGTTCTTAGGTGCCTTTGCTACACACTTTCGTCAAGCGTTAAAGTTATCCTTACCATGATTACCTGCAGCTGCTGCTGCTTTAACCTTATTTAGTTCTTGTAAGTTTTTATTTATCCCTGACTTACTAATCCTCATACTTTCAACCTTAGTACTGACTTGCACAGTGGCTGGAAAAAAATAAAAGCTCTACTAAGCAAAGTGACATTATATCTTTGATGAGTCACCCCTTCATCCCAAGAAAGCCACCAAAACGGCCAGCTGCTCAGATTAGTGCCAGCAAAATTTTTCTTGATGCTCCTACTTCAAACATTTTTGGCTGCTACTATGCTATAAAAACTTCTCTAACAGGAGTCCATATAAGAAGATTAAATACCCTGACACATACTCATTATTCAAAGAGTGGTTCGTACTAAAGATACATATTTATATGCCTTGCTCATTAAAATAGAGCAGCTCATCCTTTAATAGGTGTGCTATTGCACCATTTGTATTACTGTTTCCTCAAAGCTAGAAAAGCAATAAATACCACCCCACACAATTTTAGAACAATGTCATTCTTGCAGATAAATAAAGCACTTTGAGGTCCTTTATCCTACAGGTGCATTGTCTATCAGCACGCATATCTGTATAAATCAAACATACACAAGAGAAGGGCGAGAAAGAAAATGACACTCATAAAACAAGAGGGACAAGAAAAATAAAGTCCAGAACAGCAGGAAATTAAACTCCCAGCCTTCTTCCCATTAAGAAGTTTTGACAAGATAAAAATGTAGCTAAGTAAGTATCTGAACAGCTGCACAAGCCCCAGTGATATATGGACTATTACACTGCAACAGAGTGTGCATGCCTAAAGCAGAGGAATTACACTGAGAAATCAAGAATTGCGAGGAAGAGATAGCAGCATATCCTAGACAAGGCAGAAGTATTTCAAAACCAAATATTTTGCAAGAAAAATGGAATCTCATATGCTGTGTTTGTTTCTACAGAATAAATACACGTTATATCAACAGCTCCCTCCTCTACCCATGCGCTTCACGTAATGCAGATTCACATTGGTAGCCCACACACATCACTGACGTGCAGTAAGTGCCATAAACTAAGTTCTAATAGCACTTGGCTCTTTCCCTCTGCATTCACCAGTGCTATACCAGCAGTGAGTCTCAGAGTATACCTCTGAAGCAGATTAAGACATGCAAAGAAGAACAAGGACATCTCTCAAGTACTCTTAAGTTACTGGCTCTAAAAACTGAAGCCTCTCAGAATGACTTTTGTGCTTCCTAGATTAAAAAAAAAGAATCAAGTCCCTCGTGTTTCTGTTGAATCCTATTATCTATATAATCAGGATTTATCCAGACAAATAGTTAGGAGGAAATGATGAATTTGCTATTAATCAGCAATATTTGCAGTTTATTTGCAGAAGTAACTATGGCTAATGAAACAGGTTACTCCATCCTGCATTAGACATGGCTCTACAAGCAGAAATAGGAACACTTTGAGGAAAAAAGCAAATGCTCCCCCCAAACTCCACAAAAAGTAAATCCTTATGCAGAGCTAGTTTGAGATATTCAGTTTACTTTGTTTTAAGCTAGCTTTGTTTATGCTAGCAAGCCTTCTACCTTCTAGTTCAACTGAATCAGCAATGCAGAACATGCCATCTACAACATAGTGACCAGGACAGATGATGACTGTGTCTCCTTCATAACAGGCATTTACAGCTGCCAGTGGATCACTGTGAAACTGTAAAAGACAAATAATATAATCAGCTCCTGAAGAATGCTGTAAAAATGGATGCATCTATGCCCTTAAAGCTTGCTTTTTGATTAAATGTTGCTGCTTTTGCTTAAAAGAAACCCTTTTAAATGGTACCAGTAATACACAATTTCTACTTTTAATTCAAGAATCACAGCACACTCTGGACAAAAAAGCCTTAAAACATTCCTTTGATGTTTGTGTCATGTCCACTCCCCCATGAGAAAACTGGGACAGAGACACAGATTGAAGAGCATATGCACCAGAAAGCAAACCTGAATATGGCCTTGGTTCCAGGCCAACACTTGAATTGTGCCTCAAATGACTTGCCATGAGTTACTGAAGAAATAGATGACAGAAGGTAAAGAAAATAAAAAACACAAACAACTCAGCAACTAGATTTGAGCTGGTCTGAATATGGATGTAACTCTCTGCTCCTGGTGCAAGTCACCCCAAAATAGAGTTCAGATATTACAGTGGCAAATATGGGGTCCACATGATCCTTTTTCTTGCTCAAAGAGGGCAGGCTGATATCCTTAACAAATATTACTGGGGGATTCTCTATTGAAGGATAACAAATAGTACAGAAAAATTGCACATTTATTGCTTCCCAGCAAATTCCAGGGCAAGCATAGTGAGACCATTTTTCAATGCCAAATCAGAAAATCTGATTTATAGCCCAAAAGTTAATCCAGGACCTTCCCTGTGGCTCCATTTCGGCCATCTGTAATTCATGAACTTGATCAGAATACAGCAAGCAATTTCATTTGGGCCCAAGGAATCCAGGCTGTTCTTAACTACTGAAGTGGCAAGTCCTGTCTGAACTCACTGAAACTAAATGTAACTGCTCTAAAATAAATGTATCTCCTACATAGAACTAAAGCAACAGAATGACATTTCTTTCTTCACACTCTAGATCATTATCAGTAGCATCCAAAGTCATAGGTATTTCAAAACTAAATATAAGTATTATGCCTTACCATGTTTCATTGTAGAATTATTACAGAAGGTTTATCTCAATTTCCTACACACAGGAAGAAACTGCTTGTTTAGAGTACTCAGCAGACACTAATTAATTAAAAGAAGTTATTTGTATCATCCAGTCTTACCACTTATTATTTAAATTACAGTGCTTTTTTTGAACTAACAAAAATAACACTGTGCAAGTGTAGTATCTTGCACATGATAATTAACTTATTCTTCCACA
This sequence comes from Aptenodytes patagonicus, assembly GCF_965638725.1. NCBI lineage: Eukaryota > Metazoa > Chordata > Aves > Sphenisciformes > Spheniscidae > Aptenodytes > Aptenodytes patagonicus. The sequence goes on from NC_134959.1 coordinate 14,817,702, forward strand.
TTGTTTCTTGAGGAGAAAAAAGTATTGGCAGACAGACAATTCCTGTTACTCTACCTGTATTTCTAGTTCTTCACCACAAGATTCAGGGCAAAGTTTGTCCCTTATCAATGACTGCAGCAGACTTGCCATCATGGTTGATGATACAACATGAGTTATCTTGGTACCCGTTGGTCTCAGTCCTTTAGCTTGGAGACCACTGTATTTTTGGTAACCAAACACATACCTAAAACAAAAGCAACAAAGCCATCAGTTCTTTCTTCAGTAAAGAACGTCCATGTATAGTTTCCCATATGGCCCTCCTCCTTGCACAAACCCACCAAGTACCTCAGCAGAGGATTCTCAATTAGTTTTAGCTTTTGTTTTAAGTGCTCTATTTTCTCATACAATTTTAGTCCTTCCACCATGGAGACGTTTTCTACTTCTGAGTCTGAATCACTGCTTGATATGCTGTTCCTCACATTTAAAAACTTCCTGTAAAGCTCTTCGCATTGAGACAACAAGTTCTGGTAATCAGCTACAAGCCCAGAAGGCACACGGTGTTCAAGGATGTCATAATGCCTGCAATTCAGAGCAAGGGGTCAGTATATTCCACATTTACAATTTTGAAAGATCAAATACAAACCCAGAGAGAACCTGAGGAGTTCTGCATCAGTATTTTAGTAAAGATTCTCTGCAGTCTATATCAACACTGCTCAATTTTTTTTTAAAGCAGCAAAACCAAAAATCTGAACAGACACAAACATATTACTTTCTAAATAGTTGCCCATCCACCTTGAAAGATTATACACAATTATCAGAAACTCACTCCAAAACAAAGGCATAAGCACAGCTATAAAAAAAACAGTAAGAATTTAGAAGGTAATTAGATATAAAAATCAGTCTATTTTTAAGAATTTGTTAGAAAAACTGAGGAAAATCTTGTCTGAAATAGAAGAAAAATCCTATAATGTGAAGTCTCTATTAGCAACAATCTAAACAACTACCTGGACAAAAACGCAGAATGAATAAGAAAGGCATTATCAGCACCAGATGAAGATGTGAAGGCACTGCATAGTAAATTTTGCACCATCCCAAGAGTATCCTCTACAAATGAAACTGCAGGCCAGAAAATGCCAGCCCAAAGTTGCATTGCCAAAGTCAGAAAGATAAGGACATCTGCCAGCTAGATGGTGCCAAGAACTCCAGGGCCAATTATGTAGGACCAATAATGGTCACTACAAAAAAGCTGGACAGCAATTAATTATATAAATAAAACAAGATTTAATTATTTCGCACCATGTTTGTAGGGAACCAGTTGAACACAGTATAAATAGCTCTATCCAAGAGGCTACATGAAATAAGGGCAAAGACGTTCCCTCAACTTTCAGAGGTTCTTTAAAGGGTGCACTTAAAGCATGCTGCAAAGAACTGGAAAATTTGTAGTCAGAGCAGTCAATATCTATACAGTTGCAATAAACAGGGCATACAGAAACAGCCTCACAAAATTTTGGCAATGGGGTTATCAGAGGCAAAGAGTAGGTCAATGCAGCATGATTAACAGCAGAAGAATTTATAGCAATATAGAAATAGAAAATATTTGAAGGAAACTGAATGTTGTACATAATTTGGCCCTGAAACGCATGCTCTACATTTTAGAGCTGGTCACTGTGAAAGCGCATTAAAACTATCTTGTTTTTTCAAGCTTTAGTTAAACAGTTCATACAGCTTTACTTGCCTCAGAAGACTAGTAAAACCTAATGTGCAGTGTAAAGATACTGTCTGTTCTCATTAAAACAGTGCACGCCGGAGACCTGAAAAGTTTAAAGCATCATAGGTTCCATGCATTGAAGATTAATGTTATTTCTGAGCTGACACATCAGTGCTTAGATCACAACGCAGGATAGCACCAACATCAGTGTAGCTTGGAGGACAGGCTTTGTATCAAGCACAGTATGGGAGAATAAGAAAGGATAACGTTTACTTTTCTGCTTGAAGACATTGTTTAAGCATTTTGGATTCTCACCAAAATGGCTGTAAGGCCACGCAGTGTTGAAAAAAATAAAAACATTATCGCATGGCACATCATTGCATTCTGGTTTCTTTCCATGTAAAGTCTCCATAAGGCTCCAAAAACTCAGAATAGCCATTTGCTGGAGCATACAAGTATAGACACTTCAGAAACATGTACAATTTCCATGTATAACACTTCCTCCTAACTTGTATGATCTCAGAAAAATACAGGCATATCAGAGTCCTCAAATGTCACATTGTGTCCTGTTTGAAAGAGAGGCCTGCAGCCACCTTTATAATGTGGGTAATTACACTAATTTTGTTTGTAAAGCACATGCTATATGCTATATTCTAGCACATGTAACGCCATATGCTAAATAGCATTTCAGGGTAGGTTATAAATATTCACTGATGTAGATCCCCTGCATCATAGCAGTATCAAACCTGGATATGAATGACACACAGACTTCCAGATACTCATGATGCACAGTTATAATAAGTAAAGGAATTGAAAACTAATTCTCATGAAAGACTTAAGAAAAAGATAGTGTGTCAAATCTCAGGGGAAAATCTACAGTAAAAATCACTTTTTAATTATTCGTTCCAGGTATGTTTTATGGTGTGTTTTGGTTATTTAGCACCCTCAAAAATATAACCAGATTGTGTCCTTGTGCACTGCTTCAGTTCCATATGGCAGGACAACATTAAAAACCCACCTTCACAAAACCTAATGCCGACTAATCCCACTAGGGAAAGAAATACACACATTCCTCCTTCAGCGTGACCAATTTACAAGTTTTTGTTTACATTCAGTTCCATTCTGGTTCTTATTCCATGCCCAGAGGGACCAGAGCATCCCACACTAGCTTTAATTAGGATTACAATTCATAGGCCTGCAAGTTGAAGGAGGCTATAGCTGGGTTTGGAGCGCCATCTGATGGAAGGTCAAGGATTACAGGGAAAAACTGAGGGTCCAGAAATCAAGTGGCAACCACAGTTGCACCCTCTTTCCATACAAAATTTTGACCATCAAACAGTGAATGCTGTTAGAACAAACTTGCTTTGATTTACTAGTGAACAGGGTTTTTTTTAAAATCTAGTTGTATGTTGCTATTCCCACGTCACCTTTTCCTGTGGTTCTACCCTAATAATATCAAAGGTGTTGCACTTACAATCTCAGTCGAGGCTCAACACATCGCACAAAGTAATCAAAATCATCCTCCTCCTCCTCATCCCAGGTCCTCCAGATGCACTGGTAGAAGAACCTTTTGAAGCAAATTAAGCGTTTAATCACACAAAGGAGGCCACATTTACCTGAGCAGAGACAACAGCACTGGAAACACGAATGTAACCAATTTGAGAATTCATCTCAAAGCATCACCTCTCTCCAATTCCATGTTACTGTCCTGTAAACTACTTAGAATACACAGAAGTTATCTTTGTCTGTTGTTTACCTACATTAAGACTTTTATTTTGTGTATCCAAGTTCAAAATTGATAATAGCCTGACTCCCACTTTCATCAAAAGAGAGTGAACAGCTAAAAGCTGGATTTGAAAACAAGACTTACACTCAAGATCCTGAGGCTTTTTGACTGTTTGGTTTTGGCCAGGCATCCTTCAGCTAAGCTTTCTTTTTGACAATGAGTTTGTCACCTCCATCATTCAAGTTTAGATCTCTACTACTAAGTAATTCTCAATAGAATGTGTCTCTTCTCCCCTTTTCCTCCCACACCACCACTTCTGAAACAGCCCATTTTCTAGACAGGAAGGTCATTCCTCCTGTTTTAGCTTTTTCATCCTGTTCTACTGCCTATTTGCAGACAGCTTTCAAACAGCACATAGCACATGAAAGCAAGGGAGATGGAAGAGAGACAGAGAGATGATAAAGAAAGGAAAAGAAAATAGAAGTAAGATGTGAACAGACACCTGTAGAATAAAGAGCAAATTTAGGGGAGGAGGCAAAATGCAGAAAAAAGAAGAATGGGACAAAAAAAGGAAAAAATCCACCAAAATGTTATAGAAGAGAAAGGAACACTGCACTAGAGCCAGCAAGGTGACCCAAGGAAATCTGGGGTGGAGAAGAGATGGAAAGCAACGCAATTTCCCCCCCCTTTTGACACAGAAAGCAGACTGACAGTAAGCTGCAGGTAAACGTACTTTGTGATTGTGTCATTACCTGTAGCTGCAGAGGACACCACAGATTTTCTGTATGTCTTTCTTTCCTCATAGTACCAGTCATCAGATTTACTTCAGAAAGCTTGGCTTGTTGAGCTGCCAGCATGACCACAAGAACTCAGGGCACCACCCATTGGACACTACCAGAGTGTAATTGTTCAAGACAAAAATTAAACCTTGAGATTCTCCTACCTGACATGCTCTACAGCTAGTGCTGTCTGGTCAAACTCTCCTGACTCATCATACACAACCCACAGCTCCTGCAGTGGTATCTGACGCTCCTTGAGCTCCAAGAGTTCCTGCATGCACTCCAAGGTAAAGGTGCTATCTCGTGACTCGCACAGGAAAGGCTCACTGAGTTGCACAACTGCTTTCAGAGCCGAGTACTCCACATCAACCACCTGTTGGAACAAATAGTTCTTAAGATTTCTCAGAACCTTAGATACAGCCGAGGAAGGCTAACATGACTTGCGTAAGTCAGCAGGCCATACTGCAAGTGCCAGTTGACCCACACAAACCAACGCACATTGCATAGTACAGCAAAGGCAATCTATTCACCTGAAGTGATAACCCCAGAATTAGGCTTCTCAGAACCACATATCTAGAGCCTTTTCCACATTCCAAACTTCGTTCAAATCCCTCAATGCTCATACAAGGCCAGTAAGCTGCTTCCCTATTTTGGTTTTTTGTTTTGTTTTAAAAAACAGGCAAAAGCAGTATCCTCAGACTCAAACAAATCAATACCTTACAGTTCTTAGGGACTCCTTTGGGGCTCATTTTTCAAAGTGCCCACAAGACACAAACAATCCAAAGAGTTAGTCTGGGCCAGTGAAAGCCATTTTGTCACTAATTGGGCTGAAAAGCTGAGGGGTACAAAGTTTTTCCCTCTTCAAACATGTAATGGAACTGCAAGTTTGAACATCCAACGTTTGCACAAAGATGCATGACTTGGACATTGAGACACCTAGAAAAGGAGTATTCCAAACCAGCAATCCTCAGTGGGTCTATAACAGGAGTATGCAATGCGGAAGTGCTACTGTCATTACCAGGGTGGGTTAAAAGGAAGAATGTTACTGATTAAAAAAAAAAAGGCAAACGATCAGAGCCTGGTATTTGAAAAGACGACATTACAACAGCCAGTTTGGACCAAGTACTTATCCCCTCTGTGCCCACAGAGTTCTACCTCACAGCTCACTCGCACTAACTTGGTGTTCCCCCTTCCAGTTTCAAGCAAGGAGCCCTTTGAAAAAATTCCTATTGCTCTAGCCATGACTGGCAATTAGATATGAAAACATTACTATTTTCTACCAGCTCATAAACTTCATAGGCAAATGATCTGTCTGTTACAGAGGTAAATTATGTTAATTGGAGATAAATGCCTGAGCAACTGCATTCCATCTACCTCAACAAGGACCTCAAACACATTAGTGCGCCAAACTGCCTGCCATCCAGATGGTTCAAGGACCTTCTCCAGGTACTCAGCTGTGAATTCTTTCACCTCAGAAGCTTTGCAGTCAGCTAAAAAGAAATTGAAGACAGTACATTTATGCAAGGAAAGAAAAAAAAAGTCCTCCAGATCATTGGAAAATGAAAGTCAACACAGTTGAAATGTTCCTCTGCCACATCTAAAGTTGGACTTCATTCTGTTTTACTCATGATAACAGTCAGCATTTTTGCTGTCTCTCTCAGTACTGAGAGCGCTGGAGAGTCATGCTTCTCTGGAAGAAGAGATCCAGTACTCAACCTTCCAGGTACTGAAGGTTTCAGTGCCAGGGGTATTAAACAGCTAACCTGTGCCTTATCTTAAACAGTCTTAATACACACAAAAAAGTTCTAGTAAGATCAGTTAAAACAAGGCACAGAATCCAGTATTAGCAACTTTTCCTTTCAGTCATTCAGATTTTATTTACTTATATTAAAACCATTGCCTCCTGGTCCACCAGCTAGGGCAGCTGAGGTTACAGCATAAGTGACAGCAGCACACTACATCTTTTCTAGTCCCTGTTATTAAGAGCATCTCACAGTTTAATATGGAATTGACTCCATTTAAACTGGATCATTTAAACAGTCACTACAACAAACATGACTACGTGTTCTTTTTCTACTAAGAAATTACTTACCCAAGATGTAATCCTGGTAAGCTTTAAATCGCTCGTAAAACAAAAGATGATCAGTGTGAAAAATATCTGGAAAAAGCACGTTCCCATCTGGCACAGTCCTTCCTAAAACAGTCCCTGGTTTGTCACGACTGCCATAATCACTAGAGGAATCATCATCTTCCTGGAGCAGATCTGGGGAGAGGAGCGGGAACAAAGCAAACCCCACAAACTGTCAGTTCAATGCAATCATCACTCACTCCTCTATTCCCAAAGAATTGCTGTTCAGCCCAAGATCTATCGTGAACCTGCTTTCTACAACACATCTTAAGTTATCCTTGATGAAGAAACTATCTTACTTGGTTACTTGCTCTCTTCTTCAGAGTATTTACCCTGTCCCAAAAGAAGATCTCCCTACTTGTTGCCACCTGCCCTGAGCTGCAGTTACATGCTAATTTACTTTGTTCTATATGTAAGGTCTACAATACTTTAGGTAATACATATTATGCTTTGTTAGTACACTCCCTGCATCACCCAGACGTGATATCAAGCAATAATCCAAATGATTTTGGAACATGCATAAAACCAGCTGATCCCACACACAACTGATCCAAAATAATGCACAGGATTACTGTGAGCAAAGAGCAAAATATAAGTAAGATGCATAATAAAACTGCAGATATTAGTCTCAGCTAAAGATGTGTTTTCACAAGTTGCCCTTTCCTTCTCTTAAGTCTTTTCCTGTTCTTCAGTAGAAGCATTCTTTTTGTATTTTAATAAACTAACAAGTAACAGAGCCTCCACACCTGAAGTCTCCATGGAAATTCCAAGCAACATATTTAGACGGAAGGGGGACAGTGTTGTAATTTTTAGCCCGCTTAAATGGACATTGGCTGAATCTCTACTTTGAAGGGCTCAATCCAATGATAGCACCCCTTTAGAAGTCTCCAAAAAAGCATCTCCAGTTGTGTTCTCATTACAAACTCAGTGAACTCAGTCACTGTTGGTCTTACAGTATCTCTCAAGTCCGGTCATCCATAAGTTCAGAAAATATTAGAGAGATGACTGCAGTAAACCAAGGGTGATGATGATTCAGGTCCTTTTTTTTTTCTTTTTGTTAATGTAACAGCTCAAGACACCTTCATTGTCCATAACTTGACTCTTTAACAATCCATAGGCCTCTGCATTTTCATTAGACTACAGTCTAACCTTTACTATATACCTAAAAAAAAGAAGAAAAAATCACATTCTATTTCTAACGCATCCCTTACATTTCAGGATGTGTTATGAAAGCTAGCAGTTTTGGCCTCAAATTTGTTAAAGTTCTTACTTATCAGGGGCCAAACTCAATCAACAAAACAAAAATCAGAACCAGTGTATAAGCCAATTACAAGTGCTTAGACAATATAACTTTTCTTTGCAGCAGAACCACTGTAATAACATGTAAAGAAAGGAAATGAAAAGGTAATTTTAATCATCAAGTGTGATTTATGTAATATTTTCAAAGATTCCTGTAAAACTGTAGCTATGTTACATGTACACTGTAAATAAGGGGTTTTTTCCTACACACCCATAATCAAATCCAGCAACTGTGATAGCGATACCCTGTACAAGACACACTATGAATTCCAGAGCACAGCATACGTTCCAGAACAAGCCATTAATTTAGCTTGCTCTTTGTTTACAAACTGCAAGCCTATAACCACATATCAATAATGATCTGGGACTGAATAATGATACTCAATAGATACTAAAAGCACCAACGTTCCAATATTGTGCTATTAAGGCAGAGGGCAGGGGAGTCCCTTCCGGGAAAGCCTTTTTCCTCCGTCAGCGTTTCAAACACATACGTGTTCCTGGACGCTGATTTAAATGCCTGGGGTATGCACCTGAGACACACGCCGTAAGTTCATAATCAAAAGGAAACAAATGTTTTACGTTACTGTGTTTATTTCCCAAGACACCCCTTTGTTCCCTCGCAGGGCCCCATTTCTAGCCCGCTCCCCACCCCACGCGCCGGCAGCCTTACGAACCGGGGAGCGCTGAGCCGCTGCCTGGGGAGGGCCCCGGGCACGGCAGCCTCCGTACCGGCACCTCCACGGGGGCGGACTGGATACAAGAAACGCTTTCCCCGTAAGGGCGGCCAAGCAGCAGTACGGGCTGCCCACTCTCTGTCCGCGGAGGTATCCAAGCCCCGGCCGGAGCAGCTCTCAGCAGCCCGGTCCGATCTCACAGCCCCTCGCCCCGCTGCAGCCGCCTCACGCCGAGACGCAACCTCCAGCGTCGGCTTCCGCAGCTGCAGAGCCGCCCCGAGCCTGCGAGCCGCGCGTCCCCGCCTGCGCTGCCCTAAAGCGGGGCGGACGGGGCCAGCGGCCCTCCCGCGGCTCGCCTCTCCCTTTCCGAGCGGCGGCGGAACCGGGGCGCGCCAGGCCGTAGGCGGCCCCGCGCCCTTCCTCCCCTCGGGGCGGCCGCCCGGGACAGGGGGCCCCTACCTGGCTTCGCCTCCTGGGCGCGCTCCCGTAGGCCGACGCTGCTCACGGCCGGCAGCGCGGCCTGACCTCGCCCCCGCGGCCCCGCCGCCTCCGCGCTCTCCGGCAGCCCCGGCTCGGCCATGCTGCCCGCCCGCCCCGCGCGGCTCCGCCCGCTGAAATTTCAAACTTCCCCGGCAGCTAACCCTCTGCAACGTCACCGGCAGCCGCCGCCCTGATTGGCTAGCGGCAGCCGCGGGCGAGTCCGGCCGCAACGGGTAGGGCGGGCGGCGCCGGGGCCGTCGCGCGGCGGGGCCCGGTCGGGGCGCGCCGGCTCTGGGCGGCCGTTTACTGCCGGGGAGGGCTGGTGCGACGGTGCCCGCGGGCGCGTCCCCGCTGGTCGGGCGTGTGGCTAGTCGTGGGGCTCCGGCGCTGCCCCGCCGGGTGTTCCCGTTACCCGCAGTTGTGCCCGGCGGCGGGGATGACTGTGGCCGGTACTCCCGTTTTCCGGAAGGCTGGCCGGGCTTCCTCTGGAGCGGGGTGGCGGCCGGAGAGGTCGGAAACGGAAAAGGACGCTTAAAACTTTCCACCTGTCAGTCATAACCAAACCGATAAATTGGGTCCGTTCTTACTAGAGAAAACAGGGAAGTGCCGGCGAGGATGGGCAGCGCCCCTTCAAAACAGAGCTGTGCTTCCAGAGGTGTTTCTGTCCCTGCGGAGAGGTGTTTCCACAGCGCACTGAGAGAAGGATCAGTCGAGCGTGGCCGCAGAGATGTAAAAAAACCCCAACAATCTCCCTCCCCCCCAAAAAAAATAAAAAACCACGAACGTAATTCACTGAACGGCTTCTTCACGTATCTCCAGGAAAACATGCTTTGCTTTCAGCTCTGACCGGCTGCTACACAAAAGGCACCCGATCAAAATTTAAAGCACAGTTCTTTTCCCCTCTGAATTTCTCAGTGCTTTCGACTTTGTGTCTCATCCATCTTAGCATTAGCATCTCCCATTTGTCTTGACATCTCTTCACAATCTGTTTCATGACCCAGCTCTTCTCTTCAAGCCGCTGTTTGTGTTTTGAGCTCTGTTACCACAAGTGCCAATAAGGATTAGAGTCAAAACAAAGTAAGTAAGGTTGAGCTAAGCAGTTGGAAGACATTAATATTTAACTGAGTAGATATTTAGCAAAGACGAGGTGACTGCAGGTCATTACAGGATCTGGGGACAGGCAGGAACTGAAGAAAGAAAAAAAATTCAAGATGCTCCAGGAAGAATATGCAGCCCTCTGTGCAGTGTAGTTCAAAAGAAAGAGAGGATCAGTGTCCTGTGACAGAAGACAACCGCGCAGATTTGGGATAGTACAGATTCTGTTCATGTAACACACCTCTGCCAATGCTGAAGCCAGGTATGTAGGATTGCCACTGTAGGCCAGGCTTTAGAGAGCTTCTCCTGGCAATTCAATCATTTCAGGTGAATACCACACAAAAACTGGTTTTGACCTGTATTACCACCACAGGTTGTTGGTGTTATCAACACCTTTAACAAGTGTAGCAGCACACAGTAGAAATTTTAAATCGGGAAGCATTCATTTCTCCTCCAAACAATGGCTATTTTTAAATGGTTTTTGAAACAATTGCTTCAAAACACAAATGGCCACGAGGGGGCTGCCTTAGATTTCTAACAACATGATTAAACTGCTACCAGGTTAGAGTTTCTTCGTGTTTACTTTCCAAATATTAATTGCTTTTGCAGCAGCAGCGCAATGCCTACAGCAGTTTACACATTCAGTGTAAACCAACAGCCCTATTCACCCTGACATTACACGAGTCTGAGTTGGCATAGGTCCACTGAAACCAACCCTTACCCATCAAAACCCCAGAAGAAAAAACAGTATCTTAGCCCCCAAGACTTCTCTGCAGTACGCTATCAGAATTTCACCATTACACTGGGTATGCATGTTTAACCATACTCATGTAGTTTTCATCTATCATTAGTTACAGTTTTCATCTATCGTTAGTTACAAAATTACACTAACACTTCCTACACTAACACTACACTACACTAAAAAACACTTCTAAATCTCTTCCAAAAGCTTTTTTTTTTTTTTTGGTAAGGTCATCCTTCAAAGCAGAGTGTGTTTGTAAATGAAGTGTCTGTAATTTATAAGTTTTAAGTAATTAAGAATTGGGAGTTTGTCCCTACTAAACCTAAAATACCACTGAACGTGGTATTATATTTGAAATGGGATCCCCCATATTTAAAGAGTAAAGTGACACAGTTATTCACGTTAAGTTCTTTGCTATAAAACCACAGCATTGAGATTCTGCAGTAGGCAACACACATTTGTTATATTGACACAGAAGAATGCCTCTGATATGAAGGAAACTTCACTGAATGCATAAGGTTTTGGAATCCAACCTCAGCAACACATACTAGCAAAATTGTATTCAGGCTGTACACTGTGTCAGGAGGAGTAGAGTAAAAAAAGAATAAGAAATAGTCTAACAGAGAGGAAAGATAATGGAGGAACAGCAGTAAGAACTTTCACAATAGGAATGGGAAGGAAGATAATACTTGGAAAGAAAAGCACTGGAAAAGGGATATTCCACCAAGATGAAGAAGGTCATCTTTTGGAACTTAGGTCTAAGTTACCCTGGTGGGATGTTCCTTGTCTTGTACTTTTTTCAACACCTAGAATGAAAAGAGATTATCAGCATGAAAGGACAGAAATAGCAAACACAACAGGAGAAAAAAAATGAGAAAGGCCAAATAAAAGGGAGGAAAAGCAGAATGCCAAAGATAGCCTGGAAGGTACATAAGAAGCCAGAGTGAGTCTCAGAAAAAATCAGAAAATGTTTTTGTGACTACCGGAGCACGTGAACAAGCTTTTTTCCTGAACACAGGAGCTAAATAAAGGATTCAATAAAAAGCATGATGTGGATACAAAAGGAAAGACAAGGGGTAGCAAGTGAAGAACAAGCAAAAAACCTCATTCCATTATATATTTTAGATATCTGCTGTTAAATTTCCACTATTACATATATTTGTATAGGACTTTAGGCCCACAGTCTTGCCTGTATGTACAACTTTATGCATAGAGTAACTGTATAACCATAGTAACTATATAACTGTAAAGTTATGGGTATGTAGGTTCCCATACTATTTAAATATTTAGATTATTTTTTGTCTAAATAGATAAAAGGAATTCAGGGACTTATCAGGGCTCACAATGGGAAGGTCAGATCTTTCACACCTAGGTGAAACAGGCACAACATTGTGAAGAGGACAATCCATTTCCCTCTTTTTGTTCCGTTTTCAGCATAGCTGGGGGCAGAATGTGTTCTAGTATATAAGACACTTCCACAATGTTCAGTTAATTATCCCCAATCCTTGCAACAGAGCTGTTTTACTTCAAAGAAACACAGTCCTGGCAGGGATTGCTGCTGCAGGCAACGAAGTCATGGACTATTCAAGCTCCATTGCATTCAAAAACTCCACCGCAGTTGGTTTCTTTCCCCTCATATTGGAAATAGAAACTCAGTCCTCTTACTATTGGAAGCATTCCACTTCCCAGCTTGAATGTGCATGCACAATGCAGACCATCAGTTATTTTCTTTTTCTCCCTACAACATTTATCCACGCAATTTGTTCTTGAGCATGAATTAGCGTTTTCCTGGACCTCTTTTGGTAAGTCATAATCTCTCTCTCCTCTACAGCAGGCTCTCCATTCCCCTCATCTCACTAGCTGCCCTTCTTTGCACTTTTCTCCAAGCTTAATTTTTTCTTGAGTAAGAGTGACCAACTCTGTGTGAAGTGCAGAGGACTGGCAAGACTTTACATGGAACATTAACACTCCTGAGTTTGAAAGGAGGAAGAGAAAGTGCTTGCCTTCACACTCTGTACTCAGCTCTCACACTTTTGAATGAAATCTCATTGCTATTGCTTCTGTCGATGAGATGTGTGCACTTCAGTCACCTAGATGCTTCTAAAACCCCTAGCCTTATCTTAAGCCCCAAATATATTTGCTCAGCTGCCTTTCCCTTGAAATATTAAAAGTGAGGAGTGCTAGTATGCAAAACTCTGACTTTTGAAATCTGAACTAGACCTTCACTCAAAAACATGACATGGCAAATACAGTTTGTAAATCACACAAGGCTATTAATTGCTTTACAGAAATTAATGTGAGTGCAGCTACATAAACCTAAGGAAATGCAGAGAGGAACTAGTGTCTCAGTACTAAAAGATAATTTTCTTTTGGTATTTCACTAGTTTTAACTGAAGGAACACAATGGTAAAACAGATCCCACATGTGGGATTTGGCCAGTCCAGGTGTCCTGACAACACGTACCTCACAAGCAGCTGAATTACAGCAGCTCCAATGCAGGTGCCATGTAGGCATCAATAAGACTGTGTTGGCTCAAAGCCTGGTGGTAACCCACACCCCTGGCTAAGAGAAGCAGCAAGCCAGAAGGGCTGCTGAAGCTGACATACACAAGTCAGCCTACAACCCCTTGTGGAGCAGGACTGATGTGCAATGGAAAATTATTGCTGTGTAAAATTATGCTGAGCTGTTGCTTCAGCCCTCCACAGCACAAGTCTGATGGCTGCCAGTTATTAAAGATAAGAGCATGCAGTTCAGAGGGTCAGGATAGCCCTTCCTTTTATGTGTGGGCTTACAAAGAAAAAACACCCATCTACAGAAATATATGTAGGATAACAAACTTACTTGGTTACTCTGGACCAGAACTTCATTATGTGCCACTGATTTCACTGGAGCAATGTCTGTTCACGCCAACTGAAAATTTGATTCCAAAGTTAAAAACCTGAACAAAAATAGCAGAGTGTTTTACCCAGTGTTCCTATCCAAAGAAAAAAAAAAATAATTCTAATTCACTGCTGGAAGATAAACCCCTTGATATTAGTTCTCTTTTGTGGAAATACATATATCTCAGTTGAGAGCACAGGCTATTTCTGCTTTAAGATGTCTTAAAATAATATCTTGTCATGTCTCATTACAAGGCAACCTTAAAATACAAATAGAATCAAAAAATCTAATTATTTTATTACATGTAATGAAAAAAAAGTCAGTTAATATAAGGCTTGCAAATTGGAAAATGTCTATCAAAATTTGTGGAATAAGCACTTGAGACAAGCCAGCAGACATGTGATAGCAATGGGAAAGAAACAACAAATATGCACAAAAGAAAAAACAAAACTAAAAAGAGACTGCTACATAAGGCAGTAAAAAAACTGTGCTTTTCCTCATCTTGACACAAATTTTCTTTGTTGCCATGGCAACCACTTTAGTCTCTCTAGGCCTCCATTTGCCCACTATAAAATGCAGATAATATTTTTTACTGCATATGTTTCATTAATTCATTTGCAAACCACTTTTATGTCTGGGGATGAATGGCGTCACATAACTGTAGACTGCTGTTAATTAGTTGGTTTATTAGTTATAACTGATGTTCTCTGACAGGTATTTAATCAGTCTTTAGACTTCCTTTTATAGCTGTATAAACTTAAACCATTGTAAACCTAAATAAGTTGAATCTAACCAGAAAAGCAATTAAACTTTTGAAAACCTGTATAGTTTCATTCCCTCAAAAAGTCAAACCCAGTTATTTTTTAGGAACTATTTTGGAGCTTCACATATGAGTCCTCATTCAAATGTCTACATTTATCAAAGATGGAACCATATCACTGAGCTCAAGATATCTGACTCCCAGAAGTCAGAAAAATTAGAGCTGGAAATCACTTGGTTGTATCACTGCTTCTCTCTTTATTAACTGAGGATGCTTTCTTAAGTGTTTTCTCTAGTGTGATTTGAGTAGTTTTCAGAATCTTCTCAATATTGGCTTCTTCAGGAAGGTACTGGGTGGCCTTAGAATTGGTCTAACAGCCACCTTATATTTTAAAATCCCAGTAACAGCACTGTTTATTTGGATTTTCCTGTTTATAGACCCTTCTTTTCCTGCAATTCACCTTAACAGCTTCCAAGATTCTTACTGCTTTGCTTGCTGAGCATTGAGTTTTTCTTAACCACAAACATGCCTGGTATTGCTAACTCCTTAATTTTCAGAAATGCAAGTTTCAGCTGACTGACCTTGTAAACTGAACCTTTGCTGCTTTTATCAAGGAGTTAGTAAAACAGATTTTAGCCTTTTTGCTCATTGAAGAGGATACTGCAGTTCTGTTTTCATTCACCCCTCCACATGTTTTCCAGTTCCACTGAAGAGCAGGCAAGGTGCTTCAGTAGGAGTAGAACTGGGTCCAGCTGAGGACTGATATAATTTAAGTGGGTTTTTCTTTTTTTTTTTTCCTTCATTATTTCACATATATTGAGACACATCTGCCTCTCGGCCATGTTTTCATTTCAGGGAACATTCAATCTAGATATTGACTTACGGAAGGAATCTACATAGTAATAGAAAATTCAAGTCTATGCAGATTACTTGACTAAGACTCATCTACAGCAGAAGTGCTATTGATCATACTCCCTTAGTATTGGGTAGGCCCCTTCTCGAGATACTCAGCTCTCTGGAGGAAGGTCTGAAAAGAGCCAAGAAGCAGTCCTTTTTTAGATGTTTCAAAGTTGTCAAGAGCCCCATAAGAATAGACCGAGCCTTACACAAGGTGTTCCTCAACTGACTACAGAGATACAACAGGAACACAGCCCATAACAAAATGTCTTCTTTCTTTGGAGACAAACAATAGGCAGGCAGATTTTTCAACAGATGTTAAAATTGAAATTGAGTGTTGATGGGAATAGAGACTTTGGGCAAAAATGGAAATTGTAAACAGGCTTCAGCTTTATGACTAACACTGTGAGATTTATTTATCAGGCATTTAATACTGTATAACAGAGTCAACGCTGTATTTTGCCCTATTACTGTCAAAATTTTCATTGCCATTAGTAAGACTAGGCATCATTGCAATCACTGGCCCCTTAACTTTCTGCCCCTCTAGAGCTGCTGACCACATCTTTGAAAGAATAGCAAAGACACAGTGATTAAAGATAAGGATGAAATCATGATTACTGCAGATGCAGAATGCAACAAATCATTAGGCATAATTATGTCAGGAAGAAGGCATGCTTGAAAAGAATGAAAATCGCTTGCACTAGTGATTTCGCATGATCATTGCACCTCTTCATTCACTGTAAACAAAACAAAATTAAATTTACTAATGATGCAAAAGAATGCAGCTGTTGGTGATGGGATACGTTGTTTTGATCAATGCTTCCTTTCGTTTCAGTTAAAATTTTGAACGTGGCTGTTTAAAAGCAATTCTCCTATAATTTTGTGATAGTTCAAGTACTTTAGGTTCTTTTTTCTAAAGGACAGCTGTGTCGTTATGTTGACAACTAATGTGTAGTAATGATGGCTCTCGGGTCTTAAAAACTAGCTACTAAAGTGTGTTGGAAAAGAGACCAATTAGCATGAAGTGATTTCTGACAAACACTTGTCAGTGGGTTTATGATTATGTCTTAACAGATGGTAGTTTGAAAGGTTGGAACTATCTGAAGTGAGCTACTTCGACTGATAGTCAGAACAATGATAGGCAGCCAGTTCATTTTGGGCATTATAAGCCAGAATAAAGTATGCACAGGCACACTGGACTTTTCTAGTTACTTTTCTGTTGTTGACTTGGTTTTCTGTGCTCTGCAATCTGCTTAGCAATTTGTGCATAATCACAATATGTATATATCACAATATATATCACATGTATATTACTACATACTACATAAATGTGTATATATAATAATGATGCAACATATAACTACATACACACTCAAATGATAAAGTCAACTCTTTTTCTAATTGAATTCTTAAAATATTTTGGAATTTTAAAAATATGTTGAAGGCCTTTCAGGAAAAAATGTTTCAGACAAAATACAGGTTTTCTGCTCCATACAGCAGATACTGGAGTACATTCTAAGGTCCGTGGTTTATAAAACAATAGAATATGTGACCCAGTGATCCCTAACTACCGCCATCTATTAATCTAGATAAAATTTGTATGAATCTTACTTTTTATAGGTAGAATGGCATATATGTTTGCATTCATAGGTGTACACATTTCTAGATCCCCTAAAAATGTTAGTAACAAATGACCAGGATGAAAGTTATTGTTTTGTGTGGTTACCATAGTTTGTTGGGGTGGGGTTATTGGGGGGTGGGGGGGATGGTGAGTAAACAGAATACAATATGGAGCTTCTGGGAGACCAAAACCATTCATAAATTGGATCAAATTCAATTAACAGAACAGCTTGTATCAAAAAAGGAGCTTTTTTCCCCAAATATCAAAACATATTTTGGTTATTTAGTGAAATGTTTTAATTCAAATATGACAATAAAAAGATGCATTTCAACCTATCTATACTATCTTTAAATTATACCCAAATTAATAAATAAAATAATGATTAAGTAGTGTAAAATAAAATATTATTTTTCTTTTGAATGAACTCTTTAGTTTTATCCAAACCAATTTCCCCCCTAGTGGCCCTTTAAGTAGCTGCAAATCTTACCCTTCAAAAATAGGGCCTTATTTATTTAAAAAATAAAAATGATAAATTTAAAAGTATTTGAAGCCACTGTATTTCTTTCCTTTGTACACATCACCACTCTGTGATAGTGTCTATAATGTAGAACAGATTTCCACTGAAATAAAAAATGTATCTTGTCCAGCTAAAAAAAAAAATATCCAAGTTCTTGATGTTGATTGTATGCCTTTTTTTTAGATATACCTTTTTTTTGTTTGCAGCAAAGCAGAACACTGTGTGCTGATGAGAATCCGTTGCTATGTCTGTACAGACAGGCTTCTTCACAAAATAACTGAAGATTGTCTTTAAAATAAGGCTACTGCTAATGAACTGTCGCCCTTGCTAGCTTTCCTCCTAGCTTTCCAACACAGGAAAAACACATAGAAGATACCCACCAGTGCAAGCAGACATGTATAAGTAAAAATCCCCAATGTGAAAAATAGTCTTAACTATTTCAGAAGTGCGCAAAGCCAGAAATTTTGCAACTTCCCCTCAAACATAATATTCTGTAGGTAACACTGTACTGGATAGTAGGATCTCCCCAGGTTCAGTCCAGCTCACAGCTTTACCTACCTTGTACAGCCACTATCGCTATGCAACAATGCTTACAGGAAATGCACAAACGTCTCAAAACCATGGTGGATCGATCCTTACCACACCCTTGTGGGGCCTAGAAAATCTTATTTGCACAGAGGACCTGATTTCCCAGGTCATCAAACACTCATGCTCCACTGTCTTAAATAGTAGGGGCTATGCTCAGGTAACCCCTGAGCAGCATTACAGGAAAACCAAATATTTTAAAATAGAGCATTAAAAGCTTACTCTTCAAGTTCTGTGTACTTTATGTGACCATTTGCAACTAAAAAGAAGACAGAGACAGCTTCTAAGCTTCTGCATTCCTCAAAACTGGGGGGATGTGTGAACTGAGTACTTTGGATTATACCCAAGGAGAATGGACACCAAAATGGCAGATTAAATGCCCTGGTGGCCAATACAATGTAATGTTGATGGAAAGAAAACTGAGATACTCAGATGCATCAGTGCTTTTTGAATGAAATGTAGCCACTCAGCAAACCAGCCTCAAAGAGCAGCATGTCACCAAAAAGAATGTGTGTGCAAGGAACAGGACAGAACACAACAGACAAGTTAGCATGTTCTTACATACACGAAGGACAGGACACTGAAATATTTGTGGCTTGCTCACCACATTTTTAAAAAATGAAGAGGGAAACAGAAGAGAGTCTTTCAGTGTATGACCAAAGTGAATTAAAGTCTGGAAAGACTTTGTACCAAAAGAGACTGAAATTGAGCCTGTTAATTCAAGCATTAAATTGTTTTTCAATGTTAAAATGAATAGCTTTTCCACACACATAATAGTGCACACTGTTCTATGAGGAGCTGGTCCTCTCCTCTGAGAGAAGATAGATAACTGTGATGAAAAATATATTATGGAAGAATTTACAGCCAGCACCTTAGCTACAGAATGTCACATTACTATTCTAATAGGAAGAGTTATCATTCAGATTGTTTGGCTTTGTATTTCTTTTTCTATTATTATTGCACTTCCATTTAGAAACAGAGGCTGATCACTAAGAAGAACTTGTTCTTCCACCTCTTTTCACTAGCATAAACCATAATTGCTAGCCTCCAACATCAGCTGCTTTTGCATATTCCTGCAGAAAATACTGCATTTGGTATTTCTCCACTGAGAAGACAGATACAGAGGACGCCCAGGGTCACACCAATCTAACTCTCCAGCTGTTGACCGGTGTCCTCAGTGTACCAGATAGTACGTGCCAGCTGTGCTGTAGCACTGAGTCATGTCACAGCAGCTTACTAGTACAAAAGAAACATTAACAAATAATGGCAGCACAGCAGGTTTGATGGAAGTACAGCACTAAAGCAGTCAATTTGGTTCAAATGCTTGTTACGCCATAAACCAATATCCTCTCAGACAATGTGACACATGCTTTGTACCAAGCGTACAGCTCAGAGTACCTGTTTGTACAACTTTCTGTCTGTGGGAACTTGCAGCCTGGAGGCTGTTAATAGAGTGAATCAGGCCCACTAATTAACTAATTCTTAGAGCTTTCAAGGAGGCACATCCTGAGTATTTCTGTGAAGTGTCAGAGCCTGCAGCAGAATCGGCACAAGAGCCCACACCCAGAGCTCCACAGCTCTTTCTTACCTGCAAAATGAGTCGTCAAAAGGACACTCCCAATGTCTTCTAATCTTTCAGAAAGTGAAAAGCAAAGCAAGAGTGAGTGGGTTTTCTCCCATTCAGTCCCATTTTTGTAGCCAAATCAATATTCTTATCTCTGAATAAGGGACCCAATATTCAGCTGTTGTAAGCTACTGCATCTCTTCCGACACCACTGAGATGATATTGACATAAACAAGCTGAGCCCCTCTGTATCTGTCCAGCCTTCTAGGTCAGTATAAGGCCTCCCCTCCAGGTAAGAAACAAACATTTTATGACCTTCATTATCTCTGTGCTAAAAGTACTGAGCCTTTATACAGCTTACACAGTGGAAAAGTGCAGGGAACACATCAGTATTGCATACCACCATTCAGTACCGTGACTTTCACAAGCTGGGTGATGACTAGGAGACTGCTGTGGCCTTTTAGTTATGACTTCTGGAGGCACGGCAGAAAAATAAAACACCAACGTGACAGTATCCCTTCTGGCTACCACTCTAAGCTGTAGGAGGCCTGACAGTACAATTGGACCTCTGAGTTCTTGGCAAAGTTTGTCCAAAAGGGAACAAGTGACAGGACAGAGCTGGAGGTTTCTTTGGCCTGGTAGCATCTAGAAAGGTCAGCAGCAAAGAGCAGTTAATAACACAAAATAGTGGCACAGAGTAAATGGCAAATGCTATCACTGTTTTGCATAGTACTTTGAGACACCCAAACAACATTTTCCATAGTAGGATTGCTTCTTTAAAATATTTCCCTTATGTTATAATCCAGAGCACCAAAATAATGGTTTAAACCAGCTGTGAAGAAGTGAACGGACTGAGCTTTTTATGTTAGGCATTAGGAAAAAGGATACTGACATCCTTTTGGAAATTGCCTGGGAAGGGATGAGAAGTTTCCAGTGTTAGACCTTTTTAAGAAGAAATAGACAAGCATCTGTCACTAATTAAGTGGTTATAATGAGCTCATCTTTGGGCAGACAGCTGATGAGGCACAGCCCTACTTCCCACAACCCAGTGTGCTATTTTGTAAACTGAGTTTTGAAACATACTTCCAACATACTAATGCTTTTTCATCCTCTAAAAGGAGATGAAGGTACACTTCAGCTGTGATCTGCAGGCATCTGAAAGGGAAAAAAGGTCATATCTGCTTGATGTATTGAGTAAGAGATCCCAGATTTGCTTGTGTTTGCTTGTTGTTTAACCAGCTTGTGATGTTAGTATTCCTTTTCAAATATAAGTTTTCCCCCTCTTCTCCCACCTGCTACTATGCACACAGAGCTGTCTGTTTCTCTGTCAATGCTGAACTAAAGCAGGTGGAAAGAAAAGCCTCAGTCCTCAACGTAAGCAGCTCACCTAGGTGCTGTAGTGATTTACAGGCGTACTTACTTCCAGACAGCATAGCAGCATTGTGGGAGACTACAATCTTACCTTCAGGAATCCCAGGCCCCTGAGGCCAGTGGAAAAGCCTGGAGCAAGGAAGACATACCATCAGTGGAGGAGGAACAAATCAGGGAACATTTAAATGCAGTGGACATACACATGTCCATGGAAGCTGATGAGATGTACCCAGAAGTGCTGAGGGAGCTGGCCCATGTCACTGTGAGGCCACTCTTGATTACCTTTGAAGGGTCATGGTGATCAGGGAAGGTTTCAAGGAAGAAAGCAAATGTCACTCCTATCTTCAAGAAGGGCAAGAAGAAGGATGCAGGCAACTGCAGGCCAGTCAGCTTCCCTCGATGCCTGGGAAGGTGATAGACCAAATAATTCTGGAAGCCATTTTCAAACATATGAAAGACAAGAAAGTGATTGGGAATAGTCAGCATTAGGAACAGGAAATCATGCTTCGCCGACCTGAAACAACAATGAAATGACTAGCTCGGTGGATGAGGGGACAGCAGTGGATGTTGTTTATCCTGACTTTAGCAAGGGTTTCAAGCACTGTCTTTTATTACATCCTTGTAGACAAACTGATCAAGTATGAACTAGATACAAGGACTGTGGATCAAAAACTGATTGAACTGCCTGGGTCAAAGGGTTGCTGACAGCAGTATGAAGTCCAGCTGGAGGCAGTCACTAGTGGTGTGCCCCAGGGGTCGATAGTGGGGCTGACACTGTTTAACCTCTCCATTAATGACCTGGATGATGGGACAGAGTGCACCCTCAGCAAGTTTGCAGATGATACAAAACCAGGAGAAGTGGCTGATAGATGGAAATGCCCATCCCATCCATTATGTGCTTTAAACAAAAATTCTTCTTTTGCTGACACAAGGGCAACTCCATTTAAACTAATACCAATATAAGAAAAAATGAATGTTCCTTAGGTAAAAAGCTCAGCCCCATACATGGTAAGACAGTGGTCCCATCTGTTGTTGGAACAAAGCTTTGAGGAAGCAAACAATAAAAATCCAATTAAAGCTGCATTAAAACACATGCAGTAGAGGGTGGCCTAATTCCCACAGCTCCCAGGCAGTATTGCTCTGGTGTACTCAGCAGCTGCTCAAAGAGCTGGTGTCACAGGGAAGCATGGATGTGCTCAGCTGGGTGGGAACTGGCTGGCAGCATGGTGTTCTCAGTGGATGAAAAAAAATTGTGTTCACGATGGTGCTGATGAATAAAGGCTGACTGGCTAACAGCATACCCATCTCCTATCTCATCTTTAACATACTAAATATGCAGCTTCCTGCTAGACAGGTAAAACTCCAGCACTCCCGATCTTGCCTATAAAAAGCATCTTTTACTAACGTCCCTCTATTGGTATCAAGCATTCTGCAACACTCATAACCGCACCACTAGCATGTGCTTGTCACTGATGTTTTTATTCCCATATTATCTAACTCCATTCAAAGTAATACGGAGGTTCATGTGTTGTCAGTGGCAACAGTATGTTAGTTACCAGTACCATGGTGCCCTGCATGGCACACTATCTCCGGTTTCCTGCTGAAGTCTGGAGGAGTGAACCTCTTTCAGCAGGCACTGAAATACAGCAGATGACCTGAAAAGCCTTTGCAGGTATATCATCAATATACTTCTAATAAATGTGCTCAGTGAGAGATCACACTTTTGACAAGACTGCAGACAGACTCCTCTCAAAGCCTTCCAAGAAATGGCACAGTCCTAATTCCCCGTATGTGGCTTCATAAAAAGGTGGTGCTGTCCACGGCTTAACACTGGTACCTAGCCAGATCTTTCACCTCTGAGAAGATAAGGCAGAGAGAGGCAGAGAGAGGCAGGGAGAGACAATGCTTTTGTTCAGAGCTCTGCTACTGAGAACAGGAAGAGGTTTTCTCTAACTGTATCAAACAAACCTGGTCCAAAATGGTGTATCCAGTACTTACATACATTTGCTTTATGCCTCATCCATCCTATCTTTAGCTATTTCCTTGAGTCTATCAAACATTATTCTGTATGGAACTCTGCATAATACCAACATACAGCCAGGCTTTTCAAAATATATAATAGAATAAAATGTAATGTCCCAAATATTCCACTGGTAAGATTGAAATAAGATACTGTACTCATCACTTGCCAATTAGCCTGGTAAAAACAACTTGTCACAACCCCTTGCCAGAATTGATATATACTTATCAATGATAAGTAACGATAAAAAACCAGTAGCTTTTAATAAAAGGCCAAGACTGAATCTAGTTGTTTTCAATGTTAATCACACTGCAATGCCACTTATATTGAGCTGTTGTACTGCATGGGAACCAAAAAGTCCTGCAGAAACTTGCATATCCAGGACAAACTCAAGGATAAAGCATACAAGTCGGGGCTGAAAGACCAAAACAGTAGCACAAATCCAAGCACAAGCAGTGATTTTTAAGGGACAGACTGTGTTTTGTGTGTGTGTTTTGTGTGTATGTGTATGCATATAAATATGCATGGAGAGACCTTACTTAATCTAGGAAAAGACAACATGAAATCAGTAATAGTACAGACTATAGCTGCACCCAAAAAAGCACAACTGGTACAAAACCACTTCTTTCTTAGGTACTAGAAAGAAAGGTACAGCAAATACTATACCTGTGAATAGAAGAGGCGGCTTCTGGGGAAGTCAGGTTAGCCTAAATACTGTAGATGCATGATATTTTCTTATGCTGTACTCATGATGTTACCCATCTAATCTTTCTGAGGCCCTGGACTTCTCCACAAATAACTTACAAAGTAAGAAGGCTCAGTCTGGCACCACTTCTCTCTTCTAAAGTGTCTCCCTTCAAAATAGCTAGTTAGCATGGTTCCTTGTTGTAAGCGTAACAACAAGCTTAACAGTTATTTCAGAGCCATGAACTTTGCATATAACTGAGAACTTAAAAGTACAAATACCTGCTCAGAAACAGGAAACCATGCCCAAATTATTGCTTTGCATAGTTTGGTCATCTCATTTAGTTATAATCAACAGGTACCTCATGATTCAAATTTTTAAAGTCAGTCTAACACACCCTGTGTGGTAACTCACTAGCTTCATCTGCAGTGATGTGTCATAACATTTTAAAACCATATTAACTTACTAATTAATGTCAGGTGCAAATGCACTGCATCAGTTCACATCTGAGATGTTATTACTACCTAAACTTGACTTCATATTGCCTGTGTAACTACACAACTTAACCAATTTCTATCCAATGAGCTAAAGTAGCCAACAGCTCCACAAATTACACAGTAAACAACAATTCAACAACTGTTAGAACATACCACAAGTTCTTCAGCACTATTTTATGATGATACATAATTAATCACAAGAACACTAAGAAACAGAATTTAATGAAAGACACAATGAATGCAGCGTACTACAGAAGAACACTAAGAGGTTATGCTTCTAATACAACCTAAGTTCTTTATCCCAAACCTCATTACTTATATTATCAGTCACAGCAGGAGAAAGTTTCAGTTAATACCTAGACCTTGCCCTTTACTTTAGTGACAACTGAATGTCCTCTTGCCCATGATGTTCAAATACTCTTTATATATATATATATATATATATATATATATATATATATATATAAAATGCCAGCTGGTACTGTACCTTTGCTTGTGGCCTGTGCAGAAAGCAGCACACCTGAGCACTACATTTAACATTTACTGCATTTTACACTTGCCTGGCCTTCTTCTATTCAGTTCTTTTGACTAGTCCACTTGATACGTAAAGTCCTGAAAAAAACACTGTATGATTTCTTGTTTTATTTGTATTGCTAATTGTTGTCCAGCTTTTTTGGAAGTGACTGTGATTGGGTTTTAGGTGATTGGCCCTGGAGTTCTTGGCACCGTCTAGCTGGCAGATGTCTTAATCTTTCTGACTTTGGCAATGCAACTTTGGGCTGCTGTTTCTGGCCTGCAGTTTCCTTTGTACAAGATACTCCTGGGTAATGGTGCAAAATATATTGTGCAGTGAATCCAACTGTGTCCAGCAGTGTGACTATTCCTGGAGTGAAGCAGATTAAGAAGCCAGCCTGGAAGAGATAACCTCAGCAGGAAACAGCCATTGACTGAGAAATGAGACATGTTTTTCAAATTTATACTTAAAATAATAAAGAAATTGTGGCCACATATAAATAAATACTAACAGGCGTTGTCCTCCAAGTCACTCAATGTGAGGAAAAAGAGTAGCCAGGACAGAAATTCACTAATAAGTCATACACTATGTCACACACAGCTTCTTCAGCTATGAGATGGAGGCTATGTCTGTGCTGCACGTGACACTGCATTGCTGAGACACCCAATGCAGGTTGGTAGTTGATTACTGGAAGCTGCGTAGAAGTGAAAGAATGGAGCTCTATAGCTAAAGAAGTCCATCACCATACCTAGACTGCTTTTCACCTTATGTGCTTGCGGTACAGACATGCACACAGTCACCTTTTTTTTTTCTTCTCTTCTTTTCCCCAGATCAGATCCTTTATTATTGAGTGTTCCATGCAGGTTAGAAACAAGCAGCACCAGAAGCAACACTTGTTTTTTAAGTGGGATACTGATCTCATTGGCTTATCTGGGGATAGAAGCAGATCCTTCAAAACATGAATGTTTTGCTGGAACCAAAACAGATGGGAGACACACAGACTACTGAAGTAGCAGCTGGAAAAGGCAGCTGGTTCATTTAAAGTAGGCAACAGCTCTGCTTGTTTTTAGGGAGTCTTGTTAGCAAACTGGAACTGGAATGGAGACTGCTCAGGGTTTGGTGATGAATGTGCTATTCTGCTGCCTCTGCAGCTGAGAAGAGCACAGGCTGTTCAGGGAGCATCTCTCCTCACACTAGCTTAGGAGCAAAGTTTGTGCAAGATTTTTAATAAGAAAATGAAGCTGCTATTAACATATCAAATGACGAGAGCAAATTAAAAGCAAAGCCTATGGCCATAGGGAACAAAACAACCCTTATTTTTCTTAGTTTCATGTCACAGCTGACTAAGTGGAAAAATATTTTAAGATGACACCCTCTGGTTGGTTTTATTACCACTGACCTCCTGATTGCCAAGAATCCCAGCCATTGTGCATCTCTGCTTCTATGAAAAATTCTCATGCAGACACAACCTTTGCATGATGACTAAAGAAGAGAATCCTAGGAGAAAAAAACAAAGCAAAACAAAAGGTGCCGAACAGCCACACAGACAGCTTCCACAGATGTTGATGTATTTCATAGGAAGGCGATGAGAGCTTTTTCTTATGCAGTTGATTCTGCTTATCTTATAATCTCTTACTGTTTAAGCATTCCTCTTAAGGCTGAACTCAGAAAGGTGGTCCACAGCCTGAACAGATTCATCAGAGCTTGACTGTAACTGTAAGGAGCCCTTGAAAACCTACCCAGATGATGAAGAGAATCTAACACAGGAAAAATTGCCAATAATAACTATTATTAACAATTGCAATATCATTCGTCATTTACCATAGTGTCACCTCTCAAAAAAACCAGCATGATCTTAATCATGATCAGTGTAGGGGCAAAAATCTTTGAGTATTTTTTCTCAGGTTAGGTCCTCACTGAATTCACTGGTGAAAAGGTCACTAGTAAAATAGAACAGACAAGGGCAACTGGAAATTGGTGGTGGAATACTTAAAAATAGCATATTCTAATAGACAACTGGGGAGAGAAAAGGAGAACATTTTAAGTAGAGAGAGAATTGTTATAACCTTTTCACCTTGAAATTTTCCAAAAAATTGTTCACCCTGTCCATGGAATAAATAAGGCTATTGCTGTGTCAGACAAATGCTTCTGAAGGGATATCTGATGGAAGAAAACCCATTAATCTCTATGATGACATGACAAGTTCATCACATTGCTAGAAGTGCAGCACCTGTATTTCCACTCCATTTCAATTTTATTCTTTGTACAAATAATAAAAGCTGAACTTATCATCAAAGGAGAGTAGTAATACTTTCTTCAATCTACCATAAAAGCTAGTTTTCTTACATTGCTATAAGAAAAAATTATAGAAGCAGAGAAAACAAGGCAGATACCTGAAAAAAATCAAGATTCACATTATCTTCAGCGTTAAATTATCCCTCCAGACCTAGACTGTATTTAAGTATAAATTCAGCACAGCATGGGTGCATGGCTGATTGTTATTTAACTCCATTATCCCATGTAAATCAATGTATACCTAAAGTATTTTGTCAAAGAGGCTCTAAACAATTTATTGAAGTGGGACCTGAGTATGACTACAGGAAGTCCAGATAGGCTTCCACCCTAAATATTTCAATATGAGATCACCTAGATTTTGAAGAGAAACAAGGTATAAAAAATGTCATCCTATTACTCAAGGGATGTCTCTGCAAATAAAAAAAGTTTATAATGTCAGGAATTAATTCAGGTTTTTTTGAACAGAAGTGCAGGTGAGGTCATCCTGAATGTGGAACACAGGGAAAAAAATTTAAAAACTGGGAAAAGAATGGAGAGCAAGAGGAAAAAGGGCTTGCTACGTTTTTATTAGTGTCATGAGCAACATTCACATCTTTACCAACAAAATGTACTCTTCTTCAGAGTGTACAATTGTGCTATCCCTGTATGTGGCCAACACTTCATCTTTCATGCTTGCGTTACCAGATGCTGCATTTATGTGGATGTGCCCATTATTTGTGTCACAGCAAGCTCCAGAACTTGTCATATCAGTGCACTGGCCACCTAATGTGAACAACTGTGGATTTTAACCTTCTTCATAATGAAGAATTCAGTAGTTTCTAATCATACTGAACTGGTAAGATTTGTTCAGAATTTTGGTAAGTTTTTTCTATGTAATTTCAAACAATGGTTTAACTGTGGTAGGGTAATTTAGGAAAAACTATAAGGCAGATATGTCTCCATTTCTCTGCTACTATAAATTGCACATTTCAAGTGTCCCATCATTTTTCTGGTGGTTTGTTTTGTCTAGGAAATATTTATATAGCTACAGAAATGTAAACAGAACAATAAAATACCTTACCTGCTTGATTTCTATTTATTTTGCCCTTAACTTAAAATGAGGTTGAATACTGGACTAAGTGTGAATGGTATCTTAAGAGACCTTATAACACGCAGCAGAGAAAGCTAAGTGCAGGAGTTTGATCTATGACTAAATTAGATGCAAATGAGTTTCCCATTATTTAATATACCTAGTAATACCAGTGAGCTATCGCACTTCTTGTTCCTAGTCATCGTGAACCTTATCAAGACAGGTCACGCTTTGAAAAGAAAAATCAATATAGATTTGACTTTTATATAGCTCTGGATACAAAAACAGCCAAAAGAAAACCAGCCTTGCAACAACCAGGACCCTGAGATTATATACCCAGGCAAATCAAAATCCTTGCTCCTCATTTGCAGACTAGGACTTCAAGCCTACATTTGGATGTGCACAGACAAGTTCCCGTTCCTACTCAGAGCCTGCTACATCAGGGGGACTATCTGTCCAACATAATAGCACGAAATCTGTGGGACATTATCCCCCAGTCTCCTGAAAGGCATTTCCTCGTTCCCCCAGTTATACTTAGGCCTAGTGCGTTTTCACCTTCTCCTCTGCTCTTCAGATTCCTTCCAGCTACCAGAGAGACTGGCAGCGCCCCTCTTCCTGGTAAAGAGCACTAGTGATGGCAACAGTCAGGGCCTATCCTGCTTTGACTGAAGGCCATATTATCTCCCAGGAATATATACCTTACAGTACAAATAGCTGAGAAGATGCCTATCAAGTTTAAAGACCACAAATCTGCACTGCACCGAGATATGAAACTCACAGATGACTGCTGCAAACCACAGATTAATTTGTTGTCCCCTGTTAAGACAGGAGGTCGTTAAGCTTCTAATTACCACCATGGCCATGCACCAGTCACTTCAAGTTCTTAACAAATTACAGCAGATGACAATACAATATAGGCAACAAAAAACACAGTGTAAATCTCTGATCATCAGGCATCTTGGTCCATCTGAAAGTCAGACTGTGGTTTTCTAAAGACTT
Organism: Aptenodytes patagonicus; assembly: GCF_965638725.1. Taxonomy (NCBI): domain Eukaryota; kingdom Metazoa; phylum Chordata; class Aves; order Sphenisciformes; family Spheniscidae; genus Aptenodytes; species Aptenodytes patagonicus. The sequence goes on from NC_134959.1 coordinate 14,846,586, forward strand.
GAACATAGAACCAGAGAGAAGACTTAAAATCCGAGCACTTTTTTCCTCCAGCTAGATGTATCCACTTCTAAATTACATTCTTTCTCTTCTCCACTCTGGTATGCCATATCCTGACCCATCTGGGATATTACCTGACCACTCTAAGTGCCATTGTCTAACTGCACTCCCCAGTATCTTGGAAGAACCATCAATGGAATGGCATGCCCCAGGGGTTGGCCTAGGAAAACAGTACTGCAAAGGGCTCAGGTCATGGAATAGTCCCTCCAGATTTCATAGGTAACCATAATGTATATGCCAGAACAATGACTGTGCATAATACCCTATGAAATTTGCTCTTTTAGCTACACACAAGCTGCCAGGAGAGGAAGCAACACTTTCAAACTCTGGTTGCTAAATTCCCAGTTTTGAATTTTCATTGCCAAGTAATTTGTGTTGCCTGGATTGTACATCACTGAGGGGCAGCCTGAAGAAATGTTGCATCCCCACTGTGCCTAATTAGCAAGGCAACACTTGAACTTTGTTTGGCTCAGATGTGACTGAAAAGGATGGAGTTTAAGGAGATAAGAACCCAAAGGATATGTTCGTATCTTAGTTTTATGGCTTTTATTTTCCCAAGAACATGCGCTCAGCTTTTAGTTATCCATTCAACTTCAGAAGCTTATCTCAATAGGCAAAATGGAAGCAGTGCTATTTCAACCACGTAATTTTGTCTGAGGATATTAAAGCAGATGTCCACTACGTTGGCATAATTATGTAAATTGTCCAGGAAACAGGAAATATAGGACTACATTGCCAATGAGACATTCATTCTATTAATACTCAAGACCTCATTCTGCAGAAGTTGCTTAAGTGCACACAGTACCTAAATTAAAAAAAAAAAATCTTATTTTTAATCTTATTTTTAAAAGATAAAAACTTACTAAATGTATGGACAGGTAAATAATATATGTGTTCATTCCAAAGAATTTACTCTGTTTCCCATAAGCATGCTTTTCCATTTTATTACACTGGAATTATGTTATTAACCTACTACAATCTAGTAGGTAAAGATTTTAGTGCATTGTCAGGGAGCTGTTTCTTACACTAAGAGTTATTAAGGATTATTTGTATCCTGTTCTAGAGGAGTTAAGCTCCAAAATTTAGTACAGCAGATTTCTCATCATCCTTCTTACAAGCAAGATTAAAAATTAAATTTGATGAATCTACACCATGTCAATAGTCCCATCAGCTAGACATGGATGAATGAGTATTCACAGTAACTTCAGGCATCTAATTGAAATTCCAGTGTTCAAAGCCTAGGTCACTGTATAGGCCTTTGGGAAGCACAGACCCCAAACGTTGGTGTCTTGATTAACCTTGGGAGGCACCTAATTTATAAACTCAGTCAGCAGAATTTAGTAATTTACAGCAATGACCCTGCAGAGCAACAAATGAAAAGACAAATGTAATTCGCTTACAATTTGGACTGGGATATGAAGCTGTGTGAAGAAAACAGAAGATTCTCATAGATTTCTATAAATCCTAGATCACTTTCTTCTTCTGACCATCTCTTAAATATTTAACGATCAGCACCAGACAAATATTCCACTCAAATCTGGATTTTGACTCTCACAAGCTGCATACACAGGTTGTTGTGATGATGATTTGAAGGCTATGAATATGCAGAGCAATGTCACAAGCTGTTTTTTATGAGTCAGACATAATAAATGCATGCACATTGAAAGGTCAATCCTGAATTTCTTGGTTGAAAGGTCAAAACTTTTGTGAAAGGCTTAGGGAAAAAAAAGAATTTTAGGGTTTTTTTTATAAACAGGATGAGGTCACTTGGCGCATGGAAGGAAGTATAAATGAAATCAAGAGTTAAAACAAAATGTTAATATTAACAGCTGAAGGAAGATAAAAGGTAATGGAATTCCCATTTTTGAATTGGCACTGAAGACTGGTTCAATGATTATAAAATTCAGTGCAAATCTAAGAACAAGATAATCCCCCCCGACAATAATTACCAGGTCCTGGTATTAGGAAGAAAAGGACATTTTTATTATTACAGATGCGTGTAGCAGAAATGTTACTACTCATTAAAGTCTCCTATTATTCTGCTGTCAGTTACCCTCTGTTAAGGAAGTCTTCATGATTTGACAACTTGTTCTTTAATTGTCACCCCATGCTAGCCTCTAGTTCACAGCCACATTGTGAGCTGAGTTTTCATATATTATACATATTATGTACTGAGTTTTCCAAGCTTTCACCTTTGATATGATCTTTATCTTTCTAAATGACATTCTCCTACACAGCCAGCACATGGCTTCAGAGAATGCTTTGTGGAGTGATAAATTACACTCTGTGTTCTTTTGACAATGGAAGAGTATCCTTATGATCAAGCATTTCTTTGGTTTATAATCCTGAAGTTTGCAAGTTTCCTGTGACAGACATGTCAACTCTAACATTTGGCATTAAGAGGTCTTTAATGCTAATTATCCTGCCATTCCTCAACTCTCTCTCAAGTGTAGTTTTTAAGATTCCATAGATACCAGCTGTGTAGTTCTGTTTATTTTTTCCCCTTCAGAAAATTATATGATATTTATTCCCTCAAGAAGAGACTGCTTATACCTAGAAACCTGTACAACTACATTTCTGTGTTGTAATGCCGCTTATGCACTGTAATGCCTCTTAGATGCTAGGGTCCCTGTGTGATATTCACACCACTTAAGTTAGGTGCTTCGGTTGTTATATTCTGTGTGTGGCATTTTAAGAAAAGATTCACGAACATTCAGCACACTAAGAGGGAAGCCACAGAAGCTAGCCAAAAGGAAACACTGAAAGAAACATATTTTAATTACTTCTTTTCTCAATTTTAGACAGCAAATTCTTGTTTACACGGAGTCATGTATATGCTGGAATTCTACAACTATAGCATTCTCTTTGGAAAAAAAAATGGGCAGGGGTTATACTTCAAAAAACAAAGCACATGTCCAAATAAGCGGGTTGCAATGCACATTCCCCTCTTCCCCCACTCTTCCTGCAGTAGCTGTCATTAGAGCACTTCTCTAGTGATGTCACAGGATACTTGCTCGCTGCTCTCTTCCCCGCACTGTCTTCTACAGAGCTATTAGCCACTCTGATAAGCAAAGCTGCTTCTCTTTTTAGTGGTTAAGAATGACATTGTTTTCCAAAGCTGAAAGTATGAACTGAATGCCTGATTCCATTAATATTTCCATAATAATAATAATAATAGAAGAAAAAAGAGAAGAAGAAAGAAGAAAGAAGAAAGAAGAAAGAAGAAAGAAGAAAGAAGAAAGAAGAAAGAAGAAAGAAGAAAGAAGAAAGAAGAAAGAAGAAAGAAGAAAGAAGAAGAATATACAAAGCAAGTGATGCAAGATTTTGTTTTATTTCTCATTATCCTACTCTGATTTGATTGGTAATAAATTAATTTTTTTTCCCCAAGTCAAGTCTGTTTTGCCCATGACAGTAATTGGTGAATGATCCCTCCCTGTCCTTATCTTGACCCATGAGCTTTTCATTATTTTTTTCTCTCCCCTGTCCAGCTGAGGAAGGGGAGTAATAGGGCGGCTTGGTGGACACCTGGCATCCAGCCAGGGTCAACCCACCACAACTTACAACAATTTTGAAATGAAAACTCCCTTTCAAATTGAAAAACTTAAACATTTCATTAAAAAATAATGCTCTCTAAACACAACATTCCAACATAGAAAACATTTCCCTACTTTTCTGGTCAAAACCGTATGTCAAATATTGACAAGACTCTGTCTGGACAAGTAAATTCTGCCCTTATCCCAACTGAATTTTTAATGAAATTCACATTTACCAAAATAAATTCAGCCAACTGTGCCCAACACACAGATTTCCTGGTACGGGGAATCACTGAAAAAACAGATTCAGATTTGCTCATCTTTTTAACTATAACACACAGAACCAATGGTTTTAATGTCTGCTACGTTGAGCTTTAGATAGGAATGTGATATTTTGCTAGCACATAAATGAGCACAAAACTTCAAGCATATGAGGACTGTCAATGACTTATTTAAAAAGAAATAAATGTTTGTTGGGTTTTGGGCTGCTTTTTGTAAAAAATTATTAAAGGCTATCATTTCCTCTTAATGTTCCATAATTGGTTATTTAAATCCCACTGACACTAATGGGAACAGCCTGCTTAATCACTGCATGCAAAGATGAATATATCTGAACATGTGGTGGGTGGAAGCTGCCTTGCCTATGGAGTTTAACTATAAACAGAAAAAGGATACGAAATCTATTGTTCTGCTGACATTGTTCTACGAATCGAACAATGTGAATTTTTAAAGCTTTTGTTTCTAGAATATATTTTCAAAAGAAGACTTTTAAGTACCCTGTCCCATGCAAGACTATTGAGACACACAAAATCTGAGTGATTTTCTATGACCCCAAGTTTACAAGTTTATGGCAGAACCAAGAACAGAACACAGGTTTCTGCCTCCTACTTCTGTGCTGCAATGTTCCCTCTGCAATTAGTTAAAACTGATCCTGCGTTTTTCAGCAAAATGCACAATTGGGGGCTGACTCAAGTACGCTGAAGTCAATGGAATTCTATTTAGTTCAGTGGCTTTTGGACCACTTCGTATGTATTGCATGTAGCTACGTCTCTTTCATAAATTGTTGATTCACAGCTACAAAGACTGCCTACATACATGCCATTGGGGGAGACATACTGTGTGCATACTGCTGAGCGTTTTATTTCTCTTTGTAGTGATCCTAACCAGGAGACCATTATATATTGAGGAGTTAGTGATCCACGATAGAGTTACCCTGAGCAGGCCCAAACCTGAGCTGTGCTGTGGGAACAGCTTCACCTTCAGGCCTGCGTTGGGCCGCACAATTTCCTTGGTCACAGGATAACCTCAGCCGGCTCATTCTGACAGAGGAGCCCGCAGGCAGCTCCCGCTTGGCACTGGCAATTACGCTACCTGTGTGCCTCATCTTCATCTAAAAGTGCAGCAAGAACTTCTTATGTGAACTTCCTTTTTGTTTGACAGTAGAAATTATGAATAGAATCCTTTTCTTGTAAGAAAATCATATAATAGCTCTGATGATCCAAACAGAGGAGCTTCTCTTCGTGGACGGGATCTGCACAGCGTGCCGTGGGAAAATCCATCCAGGGTCTGTCCGATGCTGTACAAACATGGGGTTTCCAGCATCTCTTAAGATTTATTATCTATATTCCTCTTTTTATTCTAGCTTATTAAAACAACTGTTTTATTAAGCCAATTGTTGTTGGGTCTTTCTTATGGAGATCCAGAAAGAACTCTGCTGTTTCTCTCTTTCTCATCTCACAAAATGTAACAATAGGAAATCTTGGGGTTTGGTGTCGATAATTTGAACTAGTAACCTACTTCATTTCCCTGCAAATGTTGTACAAGTTGTACAACTAGTAACCTGATTTACAGTGTCATTTCTTGCAAAGACTTTGACCACCATTTTGCATCAAGGACTTTCACTTAAGCTTTTCCAGTGATCATAGAGATAATATGATCTGCTCAAATTGCTTGTGCAGTCCTAGAAATCTCTGCCACAGGTTTCTATTTCTTGCTGTGTTGCCAAACTATTGCTTATGCTTTAACTTATTTCTGCCTTAAATGATTTTTTCCACTGAAAAATAAGTATACCATAACAACCATGTCTTAAACTAATGATACAAAAGGTTAAACCCTTAACTGAAGTTCTACAGACTAGCAATAATCTCCTGGCAAACATAATATTGAGGATAAATCACTGTCCCAACTCAATTCACAATAGAATGGGCGTATAAAGGGGTAGTATCACAAAGATGCTGTATCTCAGATAAAATATTCACAATTCACACCTCTAACACAAGCATTTTCACAATGACCCATTCTCCATATGCTTATCTACTTCTGCCTCTTTAAAGATCTCAGTTCCTTTTTTCTAATTTTGGTTCTTTTTATTTAATTATTTTACCTTTTCCCCAATTGGCTTTTTCTTGGTTTTGATCTGTTATATTTGAGATATGTCTGACCTAACATGAAAGAATCTTTAAAGTGTCCTGTCTAGTTGTGGTTTTTTATTTTTTTCTTTTTTCCAAGTTAATTTGTCAATTATCATGTAATAAGTCATGGCAATTATATAGTTTCATTAAATGTGTTGTTTTTTCTTACACAAATACACTTCTTCATTTCACCTTTTCTTCTTATTGAGGAGAAGCCTCAGGAGCAAATTAAATGGGGAAGCCCAGTCATAAGTTGATTCTGACAGGATTAGGTCTGTACAGTCCTCAACCCCGTGCTGTTGAAAGTGAGTTGGTGTAATGAATTCACATACTTGCAGACAGAAACACAGCTTCTTCATTTTGTCAGAAATACACCTACCTCGCCATCATGAAACATCCTTGGGAATCAGTGTGGGATGGTCTGCTGTCAAAGTGGGCACTGAAAGACTGTTTTCATTTGTGTTACCTTGTTTCTGCTGTTGGATGTCTTCTTCTCAGCAGTCTGTTATATTCTGTGCTTCCTGCTCATGAAGTCAATAGCAGGCAGCGTCTTTCTTTTCCTTATCCAAATTCATCTTTTGTGATCCTCTGAAATTCTAACTCATTGTTTCAAAGACAAAGTGCAAACAAGCTAATCCTGGTGAGGGTTCACCAAAGTACAGCAATATGAAAAGGAAGATGCTAAGGGGTATCTAATGACATTCTTCTGCTACCTAAGGACTAATTACAGAGTCACGTTGTTCTCGGGGTTGTACTGCAAAAGGACAAGAGGCAAGTTTATTTTATAATCCAGTTGTACACACTAGCTGCAGCAAGGAAAATTTGCATTAGATATAAGGGACTTTTTTTTACTGCAGAGGTGGTCAAGCACTGGAATGAGCCCAGACAGACTGCAGAATCTTCATCCTTGGAGCCATTCAAAACTCAGCTGGACAGGACCCATAGCAACTTGATCTAACTCCAAAATTGACCCTGTTTTGTGGTCCATAGACCAGATGACCTCCAGAGGTCTCTTCCAACATAAATAATTCTGTGATATTGTTTGTCTTCAATTTTCTGAGTTTTTCAATGTGCTATAATGTTTGGGTCCCTCAGCAATGGGCTAAATACATCCCTGTCAGTTCTGTAAAGAAGCACATAAACTTCACCAATCCAGGAAAAGTTCTGGATCCCTTCAGTAGCTTCTTTTAAAACTTGTGAAAACTAAAGCCCAAATAACCAACTGATTGCCTCCTGTCTGCAAGCTAAAAGTTTAAAAAATTAACTAGAAATGTCATGCTGCTATATCCCTTTAAGTCAAACTGCATTTACAAATCTAGTGACCAACTACTTTTTTATATGGGTACATAAATGTTGCAGCATCACAGGTGACACTGAGAAAACTAGTGACAGCAAAACTGTATTACACACCAAATTCTCTACCAACAGTCTAACTGATATTGATATATCAGTAGGAGACTTTGCTCTTAGGTTTTTGTCATTCAGACTCTAAACACCTCTATGTGCCTCTAACAGACAAGATGCAGGACCACTGCAGAGCTGTGGAATTATAGAAAATAAGGCTGGAAGGGAGTCTGGGAGACTATTTAACCCACTTCCCTCTCCAAGGCATGTTCAGTCATTTCTACATCATTCTTAACAGATTTCTGCTGAAACTATTCTTTTGGATCTCTAATGATTGAGATTCCACAGTAGTTTCAGGCAGCCTATTTCAATGTTTCACTACCATTAGATTATTGTTTTCTTAATTTCCTCTGCTAATATTTAAGACTACTATTTCTGTCCTGTAAAATATGGACATGAAGAACAGTCATCTCTTCTTCTTCCCAGGAACCACTTTTTATTTAAAGACTACTAAGTATATCTTTGACCAATAAAGTTGGAGATGTCAAAATACAAAACGAGTCATACAGACTCATATACTTTACTAAACTGAGAAAGGCTTTGACAAAATTCTACAGTGTTCCAACTTTTCTCCAATCCAAAATGAAAATAAATCTTGAAAACACAAAATTTCATTCCAAATGGACATTCAAGTTCCTACCTACCCCTATTAAGTGTAGTGTAGCAAAAACACAATCCTAAATAATAAAATCCCCATGCAAGTCCAAAAATTATGCATAACTATTCCCTTGACCATCTAAATGCATAACAGAATGACGAGCTACACTTTGCATGCATGTCAACTCTGCTGTACTGTAAATTTTCAATATAACGCTAACCATGACACAACTACAGTAAGAACCTAACAGATATATCCTGATAAAGAAACTCTGTAATATTCAAAGGTAGGAAGAAGACAAATAAGCCTAAATATAGTACAGCAGACATTTGCTGAGTTTCTGCATAAAGTGAGAAAATAGGTATTGGAGAATGCATAAAAGTGAAGTTTGAAATAAAGGAAATTTGAGTTCCTCCCTTTTTCCTCTGTAAGAATTTATACCCCACTAATCACATGAGGAAACAAAAGGTATCTGCTAGCATCAGAACAATCTGAATCTGTCTTATTACAAAGCTTACGTGACAATAGCTGGGTCACTGATTAGTAACAATGATAAGCCATGCTCCCTAACACCACTAAATTCATCTTCTGCTGGCAACACATTCGTATTTGCTCGAAATTTCACATCCTGCCATTGAAGCAAATAGGCATTAACTTCTCAAAGAGGCATGGGCATTAAGTCACAGTGTTGGGGACTGCTAGTCCAGCTAAAAATGAAAAATGGACAGCCCTGAAGAAAAAACCCTAACTCGTTCTCAAAGCTGTAAAAACTACAACAGATACTGACACAGCTTCAACTACTACTGATACGGATAAAATGCAGGTTTAGAGATGCTGGGGAGAATATTCTGAATCTGTGCTTATTATCAGCTTGCCATGGAAATGCCTTCCTGGCTTGGGTCAGAGGGAGATGCAGAAAGCAGATATGCTCCCAGCTTATTCCTGGGGAATGCCATCTACTGGATGAAAAGAAGGTATTGAGCAAATGCATCCAAATGCCAGAAACACTGTTTTCCTAGGATTTCAGTATCACTCTGGCTAGAAATATCGTTGCAGGTTAGCAAGATTGTATATATATGGACGTTATCAGTGCAAATGAAAAAGGTGACAGGCCAGGGGGAAAAGGAACTTTTCCAAGGATTAAGGAAGAAGGAACTAAGAATGAGAAATAAGCCACAGTCTGGGAACCTCTGATTTTTGCAATGTCCTCATCACCAATACATTGTTAAAAGCTATTTTTTGGGAGTCTGTCCAGCTCTCACTGAGTGCAACCAAAAAACATTCAGTCCTCTGTAACGTACTTGCAGCCAAGAGACAAAATTGTGATGACATCCTTTGATGCTGGCAACATAAGTGAAACTGCCTAAGTGAAATACTGATGCATCAAGTAGCCAGGATGGGAAGGATACTAATGCCAAATATGTTGCATTGCTGAAGTGGTAATACAGGGTACTAGTAATAATAGGTGAAACTGCTGAACATATCCAGAAGAAGCAAAAGGAAATAAAACTATTTGTAGTGTCTATAATATATTTCATTATGATGCTTCTCAATGCTAATACAATTTTGCTGTAACTTTGAGGCAATTGCCTATGGGACAACTATTTCTGGTACCTTATTGCAGTCTAATTATCCAAGTCCATTAGTTAAATCATATTTCAAATCTCTCACCTATATTCATCAAAAGCACAAGTCTTACTTCTTGACAAATGGTTATTAAAACAATAAAGCCAAACATAGAGGAGATCTCAGGCTCATGGTATTTGGATGAATTCATATAGAGTGTGACATGGCAATCGTGACATCACCTGAAGCACAGAACACGGTGCAGAACCAAATCATCCTGGCCTGGCCCCTATTACCTCCCTGATACTGCATTCTTGTAAGCGCAACAGGATTCATTAAGCAGCAAATCACACTTGAAGGGGATGGAAACCAGTTTATTGATGTCTGAACAGGTGACAATGCAGCTCATCAAGAACTGAGGGGTTAGCAGTCTGCTTTCTTTGTGCTATTAAGGAAGTAGTACATCACCCTTAAGCTCTAGCCATGCCTTTACAAGTGCCTTAAAACCAGGCTGGGATAACTATAGCCAGCTGTTGGTACTGATGCCTACACCAAACCTTCCTATCCCACAAGCCTCATTATGCATAGGACTGAATTCTACTGAATTTTTCTCTAGTGAAGAAAAAAAATGCATCATCAGTAAATGGTAGGTAACACTGTACTCTGAAGCAGATGCCTTTCCACTGGCACAGATCAAACAGGTGTTTTTTCTCTACATGGGCAGGAACAAGAATAATTATTTTAAAATATGAATTGCACCATATGCATGGAGACATCTACAGAACATTAAACAAAACAAAGGGAATCAGTATGCAAGCAAAACCCTGACTGGCAAACGGTATAAGGTTAATAGGAAATTATTATAGCAGAATTTAGTTTTCCCCATTCAACTAGGATCAGCTCTGTCTGACAGCTGAATTTGATTTACTGGTTGATAAAGCCATGTATACATTCTCTCAGACAATCTAAAAATCATTCCTTTTTTCCTGGCCAAGGAAGCTTTTTCTGTCAAATACCAATCACTCATAGCAAGAGAATAGTTGACAACAACCTATAAATAATAAATGGGACTATTAGCAAGTAAGTATTTTGTCAGGAATTTGCAAAACTACTAGTGAATACTTTCCTTCATGTAAGTGAAGGTTCCAGCTATGGTATGCTTTCATATACTTCACTGAAATGTGCAACAATTGCTCTTCAGTTCACTAGGGAGCAAAGCTTAAGTAAAGCTTTGGTACCAGACAGCTTGTGGCATACCAAGAGTTATCCTGTATGTGAAATCCTAGGACTAAAACAAAGTATCTTTAAAAGGAACAAGCAGAGGAAGAAACATTATGTACAGTATGTTATTTGGTAAAAGACACAATGATTTAGCTTTGAGTTCAGATTCAGGCAAAGATCCAATGTAACTGTGCTTACCACCTTACCTAATTGTACTTCAAAGAAGATATTAGCTGAGAAGGTCTTCTGCATCTTCTGAACCAATAGGCTATACAGCCAGCTGGAGTCTACCCCCTCTCAATGTGGTTGCCCAAGTCTATCTGGAAGCTGAATTTGGGCTGTTCTGGGAAAAGTGTCATCTGTCTGCGGTGTAGGAAAAACATTCTGTTTTTCTATCATTTCTGTAGATATACTCACCCACATATACTACAGTCATGGGAAACTGCATGATTCAGACAGCTCTCTATTTCAAAAATCACTGAATGAAGTCTTATGGAAATGAAAACAATTATCACTAAAGAAATCACAGGAAACAAACATCAAAATTTCAGATCACGTCAGTATTGATATGCCTTGGAAAACATTGCATATTTCATTATTTTCTTGGGCTACTGTCACTCATCTTTACCAATTCTAATCAATTATGTCTCTTGCTCCAAGGGTTAGATAAAGATCAGGAATAAAATATGTTTTCAGAAGTCTACAATTCAGTCTTACACAAAGACATTTTATAAAGAGTTCTTCATCTACTTTAACTTCATCCCGCAGGATCCATTAATCACAGTGTTCTCCCTCCAGGATGGACTGCTTGGACAATGGAGCCGATGAGGTATAGCTCTCTTCTCTTTCCTGTGCTCATTTTAAGATTTTTTTTTTTCCCAGTCTGTGCATATATTTACACCACCATAACATATATTTTGAAGTGAAGCTCTTTTCCCAAGAATTAATGTTCTTAAAAGAAAATCAACATAGCTCAGTAAAATGACAGTAGTTCATGTCCCATGAACAAATCCTTTTTCAGGGAAAAAATGTTTGAAGTCTGGATTTGTAAAACCTGCTGTTCTGAGTACTGGCCACCTAGTGCACACTTCGATTTGCTGTCTGCAAGGGTCTCCGGACAGCACTAGTAGAGTCTTAAACAGTAAGTCCCCAAAGTGCAGAATTATAGACCGATAGTTCATGCTTTTAGGAACAGAATTTTGTTAAGAGTTGCAGTTGTCATGCCTTGCCAAAGCAGCAGTAATAAAGGAGCATCAGAAGACAGTAAAGGTGGTTCTTATGGGACTTACTGAGAATCTCAAAATCTGCCAGGGGGTAATACACTACAAAAGCTACTTCAAATACAGTACATAAGCGTACATGCTGCAAACTCTCTGAGCTGCTGTAAAATTACCTTACATTAGAGGAGTTAAAGAATATAGTAATTATTCGTGAAAGAATAAATGAATTCTCCCATGTTTTCCTGATGATTGAGATATTTATTTTTTCTTCTTTTTCTTGGCTGCCTCTTTGATCTTTTATATTGCACAGCACAATCAGATAGCAGTAATTATCAACAAGCTTAATCCTGCCCAAACTGAAGTTAATGGAAAACTGCCAACTGGGCTCAAAGGGAAGTGAAAATGAGTCCCCAAATTACGGAATAATAATAATCACTGTGGTGATAAGCTAAGGCTTCAGTGTTCCTGTCGCTTTTGCTTTGTGTGCCTTTACTTATTTGCTTTAGGGAGATAATGATATGGGGGCATGTAAAAAGAGTATTTTGCTCATACACATTGGACATACAGCTGCCATTTCTGTCTCTGGACTGACATAAATAGAGAGGCCGTATCATAAGCAGTGTAAATTGCAAAATCTCCTCTGTGGAGCTACTGATTTGTAGGGATTACCCGGCCTGGAATTTGTACTTCCAACATCAACAAAGGCTTGATGCTTCCCTCTGGGGAAAAGGCCAGTCCACCGTTACCCTGAGAATACATGCTCAACCTCAGACCAGTAACAGACAAGTTATTAAGCTGTTCTTGCTTGTCTTACCTGATGTCCATTTGAATAGCTCTCTCTTTAGAAAGCTGCTGTAACTGCTTCTAAATTTATTTCAAACTGGAGATTTATACAAATCTTTTATAAAAGAGTTTACCACATGTGAAACATTGGCTGAATTAAGTGAAGATTATGCATATCCAATGATTGTTTTTGAGCAAGTTCTGTTTTCTTTTAATGACAGAGGCCATACCAAAGGCAGCAAGTCCCAAACTGCTTACAGTCTCTAGGAAACTCTCAGGGAAAGGCAGGCAAAGCCCATCAATGGCCACGTATTTTAAGGCAGATGATGATCCAGTAGGCCAAATCATGAGAGTAGAGGTAGGCCACATTTCCCCTCTTAAATTACCCTTCAGTTTTGACAGACTTCAGCAGCCTCTGCAGCTCATTCAGGGGTCACTGTGTCCCACTCCTCCTCCCTTGCGCTGGGTCAGCCATCTTGCCAGAAGCTAAAAGAAGTCTTAGCCCTTTACCTGGCTGCTCACATGTTTGGTTTCTGGAGTAGATCTGCCTTCTGTGATAAAACTGGCTCTCCAACATCATTGTCACAATGCACTTTAAAATACTAAGTCCACTGCCAGTTTTGGAAAGAGAGGTCTCAGAAATACTGTCTTCCTGAAAGTTTTGTGAAAACGAGTAGCCAGGCACGGCAGTGAGACCTTCTTAGTGCTCGCACACGTGGAAAGGCTGAGGCAGCCACAGCCGCATCCGCCCCACGAAGCTGCAGGCAGCGAGCTCACCCGGAGGCACAAGATGGCCGTCCAGCGCTTCGCCATGCTGCTGGCTCTGCTGGGCCAGCCAAACGTTCAGGTGAAAGGGGGCAGAAAGTCTATTAGAGATAGCAGAAAGCAAAGATCATTTGAGGACTCTATGGGCCATAGGAAAGAGCTGCAGATATGGTGCAGGGCATGAGCCATAGAAACAAGGCAGGCAACTGAGACTACCCCACCAGCCACAGCGTAACGAGGAGGCAACTGGGAGATCTGTTGAGAGAGTGGGCGGGCAGCCGTTGGGGAGCCGTTGGAGAGCCGTTAGGAGGGCGGGCGGCCGTTGGAAGCGTTACTTCACGGCGCTTCACAGAACGGGTTCGTGAGGGAGCCAGCCTGCGGGCAGCGGGAACGGGTCTCTCCCGCCCACAGTCCTGACAGCGCCGCGGTAGGACTCCGGAAAGTTTTGCCACACCGGCGCCGTCCCAGCAACGGGTCGGAGCCGAGCGGGCTGCGGGCAGCGCCGAGCCGCACGTCAGCCGCCCCCTCCCCCCGCCCGGCGGGGGCTGTAACGGGGCAGGGGCGGTGCCAACAGCAGAGCGGGGCTAGCGCCAGAGCCGGGCAGCGGCGGAGCGCCGCGGGCTCTCCGCCGGGAGCCATGGGCCAGGACTTGCCGTGGCTCAACCACACCGGCAGCCCGCGGGCGACGGGCAACGCCTGTGCGGCGGAGGGGCAGCGCGGCGGGCCCTTCGCCGCCGCCACCGCCGCGCTGCTGGCGGCGCTCATGGGGCTGCTGGTGCTGGCCACGGTGTTGGGCAATGCCCTGGTCATTCTGGCATTCGTGGTGGACCGGAGCCTCCGCACGCAGGGCAACTTATTCTTCCTCAACTTGGCCATCGCCGACCTCCTGGTGGGTGAGTTCCGGGGCGCCGGGAGGGGCGGAGGGTTGCGGTCCGTGGCACTGCACGCGTCACCGCCAAGCTCTGTCCGCAGGCGGCTTCTGCATCCCCCTCTACATCCCCTACGTGCTGACGGGCAAGTGGAGACTGGGCAGGGGCTTGTGTAAGCTGTGGCTGGTGGTAGACTACCTGGTGTGCACCGCCTCCGTCTTCAACATTGTCCTTATCAGCTTCGACAGGTTCATCTCTGTCACCAAAGCGGTAAGGGCTGGGCAAGCGGTCCTGAGGGTGGTCTGCAGGGGCTCCAAGGCTGCCCTTTCAAGCAGGATGGTTTGCTTAGGTCACCTGGCTCTCAACCCCATTGCACCTCACTCAAACACCATAGGAGGCGGGGGGTAGCTAGGCAGTTCCCCTCGGTCTTGGAAATAGTTCTGGGAGTGATCAGGTTTGGTAGAAAAGACATTTGCTTCTCACTTTTACAGTGGAAGAGGTACTCTGTTTCAGAAACAGACACAGTTTCTATATGCTGCTGTTTGGGCTAGAAGGTCAGAGGGAACAAGGTGTACTTCCTTCCTTCCCAGCCATACCTTGGATAAACTTAAAAAGTACTACCCAGCTGAAACAGACCATCTCCCTCAGAACATGGCAATGCACTTGTTGACAACTGATAGCCCAAGCCAGCCTAGCTGCATCCCAGCTGCAGCACAAGGCAGAGAGATCTCCTCGCAGTGGTACCAAACTATTGAGAGAATTAGATGTATACAGCTGTATATGGTTCAGAAGTGGCAAAATATAAATTAACATTAACGTCTTTCAAAGGATGCAAATGCCATTTCCATGTAACAGCCACAGAAATAACTAGAGCCTTGCCTCAGTCATGTCAGTTATTGAAAAAGGAGTAGACTAGACTTTGCAAAATCAAAAGGTAACTTCATTTTCACCTAGACCATACTGCCTCGAAGTATTTTGGATGGTGCCGAAATAACACATTTTACCTGCTAATAGGTTTCACTCTTTTACACACACTTCTTGATTTTTCTTCAGCCCCCTGTTCCACCCACATTTCCTTAAAACGTTAATTTCGCATCATAGCTCATTCTAAATCACACTAAGAGGCAATGATACTTTTTTGGCAAACAGTACAAAGAGGCTGCGAGATCACTTTAACAGTTTAAATGCAACTTAGTGTTTTACCAACTTCTTTTTGAAGAGGGAGAAATGAACAGATTAATTCTCAAACAGTCAACACTTACAATTCCTTTATTTTCTAGGTTCTGAATTAGCCATGAATTCTGCTTTCATAAACCAAACTCTCACAACTATTCACATAGTATAAATATATAGACTGGATGGTTTCAGAAACAGAAAGGGATACTGGTCATAATAAGTGAAAAAAATCAGCCACTTTAAAATACTTCAAATTAATCCTCCATATAAAAATTCTTCCCCAAGCAAGAGTACAGAAGTTGCCTGTTGGGTTAGGGCAGTATAAGAACATATGAACAGGAATATATGAAGTTCTAAATTATTCTCTATCTCAATAAAAATGGTAATCTTTCTACAAGACTGCTCCTGAAATCATTAGTAGCTTTGTCAAGGATTGCAAAATCAGACCCGATTCAGGGAAACTCAGGATTCCTCAGCTGCGTGGGTATTCCACCAGAATAGCATTGGCTTTGGAGATCAACAAATTGGGGCAGTAAACATGAATCCTATACAGAACTCAAGCTTGAGGACTTCATATTCCAAAACACTGTGTGGCCACTGTAGAGATGCGAAGATTGAATTCCAATCCTCTATATGAGTATTGTCCAGTACACCAGAGAATTAGAATATTAATTAGATCTTGATTTTTAAGATTCTATTGAATTCTATTGCTGGTACAGTTTACTGACTCAGTATTACTGACATACTTTTTTTTTTTTTGCACCTTAGCTGCTCTATTTTCTAAATAAGGGAAATTAGTTACTCCTCTTGTAAAGCACTTTGCAGACCACAACACTCCATCTATACATCTTAATTGCAGATAGAAGTTCTGCAAGTACTTCATAAAAGAATGAAATTAAGTGTATCAAACAGAAGTAAAAGCTGTTATCCATAAAATTTTTTTGTGTGATTTTCATATTAAGAAAAAAAAAAAAGGCTTTCCCTCTACAAACCAGAAAGAAAAGAACTTGCATGGGTGTTCTATGAATTCAGATCCTTTTATGTATTTTAAATTAAATGATACAAAAATTCTAAAGAAGTTAATTTTGAAGGGCTGTGTTTTTAGACATTCTGTAAACTGGTGTCACAGCTAATGCAACTGCGTATGTAAGCAACTGGTGACAACCAATTCTAGTAATAGGAGTGGTTATTTGCCTTGGAAAAGCCTTGGTTTTCTAGCTTTTAAGAGCTGATGCACGTTCTCAGAACATATCCAGTCACCTTGATAATGTTTGTTGGAATGGCTATTTCAGAAATAGCTTTTCTGTGGTACCAGTAAGCTTGATATAATCCTCATCCCTAAACCAATATATTATCAACCTTCACAACTGACAGAGAGGGTCATATCCCGAGGTAGCCATGTAACTGTTTGAGATACTAGTAATGTATGTGACCTAACTTCTCTCTCTCTCAGGTCAGTTACAGGGCTCAGAAAGGGATGACCAGAAATGCAGTGCTGAAGACTATCACTGTATGGATTGCTGCTTTTCTTCTCTATGGTCCAGCCATTCTCAGTTGGGAGCACATTGCCCAAAAGAGCATCCTCCCTGAAGGAGAATGTCATGCAGAATTCTTCTACAACTGGTTATTTCCTGATGATTGCCTCTACTATTGAATTCTTTACACCTTTCATCACTGTTACATACTTTAACTTAAGTATTTACCTCAACATCAGGAAACGCACATCCCTCAGAAATGAAAACCTATCACCTGGTCAAGAGGACTGTGAAATGAGTTTCCAGGGGAAAAAAAGGGAATACACTGTATTTTTTTTAAAACCTGCTAATAGACACAAACATGAAAAGAAGAGAGCAAGCAGCCTTTCTCCCCCCAAAAAGGCTTCAAGGCTCAGCCTACATAAGCTTGACAATCAGTCATTAAATTTGAATGCCAATCAAGACCTTCCACCACTGCAAGTGGAAGTCGAGACCAAGTCTCATAGGAATGGTTTCTACAAAACTACAGAAAGTGTATGCAATGCCACCAGCAGAGTGGACATTGCTAACACTATGGCAAATAGATTTAGGCTTTCCCGGGATAAAAGAGTAGCAAAGTCTTTAGCAATTATTGTCTGTGTGTTTGGTTTGTGTTGGGCTCCATATACACTTTTGATGATCATCAGAGCAGCTTGCCATGGGCACTGTGTGCAGTATTCACTCTATGAGACTTCATTTTGGCTTCTGTGGGTGAATTCAGCCATTAACCCTGTTCTATACCCATTGTGTCACATGAGCTTTAGGAAAGCCTTTATAAAACTCCTGTGTCCAGGAAAAGCCAAAATTCATCCTCATATTTTAATGTGAAAAAAAGGAAGTGTGAAGGCTGACAATTAGTACATCTTGCTTTCAGTGGGAGCATAAACTGGTTAATACTCACCTGCAAGTATTAAGTGCAATGTGCACTGGATAGTTTATGGAATACTGGTAAGTAGGTACAAGTGTACGTATTTATGAATGTATAGAAATACAGTCATCCATGTAGCTAGAGAAGTCACAGCAATGAAAAGAAAGGTAATTTCTCAGAGCTCTTTAGGAAATTATGCCAACAGTACATTTTCTGGTAATGGTGCACTGGTGTTAAAGTGCTGAAAAGGGAATACAACATTCATGGCCAATAATTAGAGTTCAGGCGCTCTCACTTTTAGTAACTAACTGTAAATATTGCTGGTAAGGAATTTCATGAAGTGTTAACCTTGGACCTGTTATATTTTACCCCCAAACCCACTCTAAGACACCAAGGGTCTCACCTGTTAAGTGTAGTATGCTTTTTCACCCACTTAGTGGCAAGCCAGACAAGATCATGACCAATGCAAAACAACTAAATACTTGTCTCATGCTTTTCTTTCCTGGTCACCAGAGGCACCAAAACCAGAGAAGGTTACCAGAGAAGCTGAGCAATTTTAGCAGGTAAGGGAGCACTGATCTGAGTGGAAAAGGTGATTGAGAAATAAGAGTAGACTTTTTAGTAGAACTAAGTTCAGGGACAGGAATGTAAAAGGGGTTTGAGCTTTGTAACAGGAAATATGAGAATTGATACACTGGAATAATTTCACCATGAGTTCCTCCCTCAGCTATGACTTCCTGCCCCCTGCCAGGATCCTGCATGGGCAGGAATCTACTCAAGTCAAACCTCTATTCCGTACAGGACTGACAGGTATTACTCTATCTTCTACTGTAAGTATAGAGTAGCATAATTAGTCTATGAGGTCTGTGACAGACAGATCTTGCTATAGACAGAGCTTTAGGTAAACTTTCCCTTGGAGTAATTTTTAAAACATTTCCCATTAGACTTTTACTAGTTCTGGCTAGTTCTGAAAGGAAAAAAAAATACTGTATTCCCCTACCCCACGCATTGAATCTATCCATCCATCAAGTCAGTGGTCAAAAAAGTATTACTTGAAGTGTTGAGACGTTTTCCAAGTCATGCATCGGGAATAGCATGACTCAAAGAAGTCTTAAAATTCACAGCCTTGCTATTGACCATGAGTGTGAAAAACAAGAACATAAACAACTACATACCATTTCTGCCATTCTGCCTCTGCCACAAGAGAAGCTCACACAGCTAGATCCTGAGTTTTGACTAGATTTGTCCCACAAGCAGTATCAATTTGAACATCACTAGTGATACAAGTTTGTTTCCACCATCATAAGCATTTTCTATGTAGCTTAACAGATGCTTTCCTTTGCTGACAAGTGATAGCTATTGAACAGCCGTAGTTGTCCATTGCCACAGCCAAGATGCATGTTAGTACAGTTGATCTTAAAGTTTACAGACAGTATTTTGAAATTATTTACTTTGTAAAATTTCAATAAAAGTAATTAAGAACTGTGGAAGAATAACTCTGTAGCCTTAACAAGTGGTACACAGGAAAATACACTGGCCTACAACATTTGGGTAACTGCAGTTGAAACCGCAAAACCATTATTCAAAGACAATTCCTAAGTTACAAGGACTGACCTTGAGGATTACACAAACATGGTTAGCAAATATTGTAAACTAGGAGGGCATATCCCTACTAGATGAATGTATCTACATGAACATCATGTTCTGCTATGGATGTTTTATAACAAAACAATCAGCTTAACAGTTCTCTTAAGAGGAACAGCATCAACAGATACAGAGCAACATTAAGATTTTTGAATAGCATTAATTATACCACTGGGCAAGTAAAGCCATTAAATTATCTCCCCATTCCTCCTCCCCTCCAAGCCAGACTTATACATCAGTAGATCAATGATCTAGTTGTTGTCTACTCCATAATTCTTGTTTCCTAGGATCGTATTTGCCTTTTTCAGAAAACAGGCAGCACTACATTATTGGACACTCCCACCAAGGTCTCATGCACTATCCATTTAAGCCAGGACAATTTTCACAACAGTGGTCAACTCAAGGAGTAAGGAAGTTCAATCAGTTAGCTTTAGAACATTACATTCAGTTAAGGTAAAACAGACATTTCAAAGTTTTCAGCCACTGGCATTAACCTACAGACTAGACCAGTCTTCACAGGAGTTGCCATTGGCAATTGCTCTACTGCTCAATTTCCTACAGCTTTGTCATTTAATTGCCACTCATCTCTAGCACAGACCTGGAATCCAGTAGGATTCTCCACCACTCTGAAGATATGTCACAAAAGCATTTTGACATGTGAACACACATCGTCTCAGCATCATTTGGAAAAAACTAGTGGTTTTGAATGATAAAATTCTACGTTAGAAATGCTAGCAGCCTCCCAGCTTGTCCAGGTTAACTATGCCTTGATTCTTCTATCCCTACAAAACAGAAGTTCCTTTGCTTTTATCAGAAGGTTCAACATTAGCATTGGGTTCAACAGTGGGCTCTGAAGAGACATGAAACAACGGATGTTAATAGCAACTTTATTGTTTCACTGGTGCAAAATCATGATGCTGAATAAACTCGTGTAATGCATTTTCCCCTAAATTTACAGTAATGAAGGTTATACATATCTATATAGATTGCAATTTCTCTATTTTTTTATACTATTTGGAACAAAATTATCTTGATAAATATGCCCTGTGCACAGTACTGGCCCTCACTGAATGTCACAGAGCCTTAATATGCAAAATAGAACTTCTGTTTTTGAACATGGCACTTTAAAACTCTCCAAACATGCATTAATATATTCTAGTTTTCAGGGAAAAATATTACACTTAGTCTTAACTTGCATTAAAAGAAAAGCACAAGCAGAATCTGACATACAATAATCCCAAAAATCTGATGCTCTGTAAGGATCAGACACAGTTTCAGATGACAGCCACTGCCAGTTT
Source organism: Aptenodytes patagonicus (assembly GCF_965638725.1). Classification (NCBI taxonomy): domain Eukaryota; kingdom Metazoa; phylum Chordata; class Aves; order Sphenisciformes; family Spheniscidae; genus Aptenodytes; species Aptenodytes patagonicus. Next base: position 14,867,513 of record NC_134959.1, read on the forward strand.
AGAACTCTAGTGCTACAGAAGCAACAGTGAACAGACAGAAGAGAAGTCAGAACCGGAAGAGCCCTACCATGTCACATGGATTTCAAAGACAGTTTCAGCCATGCTAACTGATGAAACCTGTAGTTGCTGGTCCAACCTTTCAAATTTGTTAGAGCATTCAACACAAGTGTTTGAAGTGCCAGACTGAACACATAAATGTTAACTTGATGTTTCTGAAAGGCACAACCTATGAATCTATCTTAAAAAAACATATGGTATGTAAATGAAAAGAAGTAAGTACAGTGTGTATCTTCCTAAAGAACAAGACCTTCATAAATTGGCCCCTCAGATTCTGGTGATTCCCTCCTCAGACGCAAGTGCTCCAGTGTGTTGTGAAAGTGTTTGTTAATTTGTTCTGTTTCTTCAGTAGACTCAAGGTTTGGGAGATCTTCTCTTATCTTCTGTATAAGCTGATTCAAAACCTGAATTGTCACCTACAGGAGAACGTAAACAGGACAGAAGTCATCAACCAGACCTGTGTATAAGTGTACAGACATTAGTTTTAACAGACTTGTCTCTAAACTATTGGTTTTTGGACAGTTCTTGATTGATAAGATTGGTAAGTATTGATAAGACTGCACGCAGACAGACTGTTGGAGGCTGCCTTCTCTTGCTCCTCATAGGACCATTCTGATTTCAGAGTTTTGTGGAAATTCCCCCCATCCCAGCAAACGTGAAGAACTTCTTAAGCCATTAACCTGATAGCTTTGTAACTTTTACCACAGCATTTCTCTCCAGTTTATTCAATACAAATTTTAAAAGCTTTAAACAAATAAAGCACATAATCACTCTAACATAATCTGTTTCTTGTAGAAGTCAGTCAGCATGGTAATATCAGATTTAAAGTTATTCTTGGTGACCAAGTCATTACCTAGCAAAATACGGCTGCCTATGGTGTTAAGTCCAGCACTACACAGAACACCACAGCACAAAATGCACTGCAGACCACCACTGTATCCAGAGACTATTTTTACATCTGCCAAGTGCTTTGAAATTAAAAGTCTTATTTTCATCTCCATCAGATACAGCATCTCCTATACTAGAGCACTACTATAGCGGGAAGCCAGTTCAGTTGCTGGAAAGTCAGCAAATCCCTAAAATCTCTTTAGACATTCCCTCAGAACTACAGGGTATTCATTAACATCTGCTCTTGATCAAATGATGACATCAGGATGTTGATCTCTACTTGACCAAGCAGCTTTTTCAAACCGGGTAAGTTTACTAGTTATCTGCTAACAGAAAATGTATGAGGTAACTATCTCAGATTTCAGATGCAGAATTTAAGCTGGTACATGAGGTGATTATGTATTTCTTGAAATTAAAGTTTACACCAACCATTTGTGGTGCACTCAGCAGTGACCTTGAACAGCTGTAAGAATTTTCTTTCCCTTATGTACATATTAAGTTAGGTACCTCCAAAGTTAGATGAGAAAGTAGTAAGATTCTAAGTCCTAGTAAGTTTTGATCTAATAAATATTTCAGGTATCCAAGTCTCACAATATTTTAGTTCATAACTAAACTGCAAATGTTTGGTGTTTTCCCCCATGTAAGAATGAAGTTTTATCCACAATTTTACTAGCATATCAAGAATTGACTACTCTATTGTTATTACCAGAACTTGTGCCTCTCGGGAGAGACTACAGAGCAAGTTGAGGAGACATTATTTGGGGTATAAGTATGAATGATGAGCTTAAAGAAATGCTCTTTAAAAAAGATGCAATACAGAGAATGCATTTCCACTCACCGCCTCATTTTCCTTTTCATAAAAATAGATATATCTATTCAGAATTTCTATGAAAAGTTGGACTTGCAGAGAAGGGTCCATGCACTGATTTGCTATCTTCAGAGCCTTCTTTAGGCATTCCATCACTCTTTTTCCTCCATGAAGCTAGAAGGAAAAAAACAATTACAAGAAATAAAAGAACCTTAGGGAGCTCCAGTATCTCTTCCCTTGGCACATATATGGCATTTCCTGGTGGTCTACCACAGAAACACAAAACTACACAACTGTGCAGAAATAGCAGTCATTGAAAGCTTACCTTGCCTGACAGCGACCAATTTTAAGTTTTGCTAAATCAGGCAATAACATGAATAGTTGTTGAAAGCCTTCAATTATGAGATCAATGAACTCAATTTTGTAATACGTACACCAATGCATGCTTTGAGAAACAGATTTCAGACACTGCTCTTTATAATTACAACAGCTTATGTGACAAGCCCTAAAGAACACAATTTTTTTTTACCTTTAAGTTCAACAACTTGTATCTTTGATTTGGAAGTTTAGTAGTTCACGTGCAAACACAGCTACTATAATAAACACATGCAAAACGCAGACTGTACTTTGACAGCCAGTCTTAAACTCATTGACACTCAAAAGCTTGCATGGTACTTCCACCCTTAAATTTGAGTTTTCTCCATTTTTGTATTTATGCAGCTTACGCTGCAGTGAGATTTAAAAACTTCATATATTAGAATACATTCCCGTGAAATCTGTATCACTAAGCGATGTAGCTACTTTAGAAGTAAGTGCCTTCAGAAGAAAGGCAGAACTATGTTGCTAAGGTAGGATGTGTTACACTGCTGTTGCTTTATTCTTACCTCCTCTCCATTCTTGTCAGTATTTCGGCCAGACCAAAACAGATGGGCACAAGTGCTCACAGCCCGGCATTGGTCTGGCTTCTTAAGGAGCTTAGAGGCTGCCAGCGCACACTGAGTCCTCAAAGGCTCATGGTTCTCCTCACTGAAGCACTTCATCCTCTCAAATGTCCCAATTATCAAGGTGATTGCAGCCAGCTGTGCTTTTGAATCACTAATTTCATCTTCATAGAGAGAGAAGGCCTAGTCAAGGGAGAAAGCAAGACTCTCAATCACTGCTTTAGAACACATCAGAAAAAAAACCAAATCACACTTGCTATAGTGACATGGCAGGAAAGTGTCCAGTTTTACATTTGTTAAAAGCTTCAGGCAGAAAAAAAGATCTTTCATTGAGAGTGTCAAAATCAAGCTAAATCCACAGACTGGAAATAAGTCTTGCAAGAAATACTTCTTACTTAAGTGGCCATAGTAAATAAATGTGATCCCACATATACTCTGAAGATTGAGTTTTTCCTCATTTCAAGCATCTGTTCAAATATGGAACTTCAGTAGCAGAAATAGTCCCTAAAGACGGCTTGGTTCTTTGAAACACACAAAACAGAGCAGAAGTTGAGTGGTAGGTCAGTGACGACAGTAGTAAGAAGAGCGTTTGCACTGCTGCTACATGGATGAAGAGCTTTGAGAGAACACACCAGACAAAATCTTGAACCATCTCTCTAATAGAAGGTACATAATTGTCATGCTGCTCTCATCTTCAGAAGTGTGCTACAATGGCAACTGATACAAGACAGTGAGGAAAGGCTGAGGTTATCAGTTTAGGAACGTGCATTAGTAGCAGTATTAGAGGAAAGATTAGGACAAAGCTTGCAACATGGATAACATTAAATACATTGGTTCTTTATCTGATGGGGAGGATGGGAAGGTTTTTGCAATAAGACTTAAGACCAAGTAACAGGTTTAAGTGAATTTTCAGAGTAGCTTATAATAGGTTTTGATACAAGGATTTTAATTAGCAGAACCCAGCATGTCAGTTGTGAACACTGCAGATTTTAGAGAACTTCCAAAGAGTGCTTGTGGTTAGGGCAATACCAGTTAAATAACAGGAGCTGGGAGACAGTCTTAGAAGCACTGAAGGATCGTTTTATGTTGAGAAAGCTACACTCCTCCAGTGAACCAACTATGTGAGTAGGAGGCAGCATTGCAACATACCACATGCTGTCAGACTGAGTATTCAAATCAGTAGCAATGGAGCTTAATTCCACAGCAGCCTGGGAAGCAAGAATGAAGATGAGGTGTTTCTACCTAGTAGCATTAGCTGTCAATCATTTCAGATGTTTTAATCACACTGGATGGTTCAACATTCAGGAAACCTAACCAGGCCAAATTTAAGGTAGCACAGGACAGTGACTGTAATAGTTGGACACTCACCTGGGACATGAATTCATAGGCCACAGTTTCATGATTCTCAAAGCCAATCTCTCCTGCAGCCAGTGCTCCTTGTAGGAAGAGACGGAGAGGCAGCTCTGCCAGTTCTGCTTTGATCAGAGCACTGATGGTCTGATGAGCAAATGAGAAGATCTTCTGGCACTTCTTTTCCCATTTGTCATCCTAGAGAAGTGAAACAAGTCAAAGCTTGAACAAGACTATTGCTATCAGGAGAAGAGAATCTAAATTATAATAAGATCCGTTAAGTGCTCCCATCTGTTGTCTTCTGCATGCCACTCCAGGCACTTATTTACTGAAGTAGTAGTGAGTGCCCTAGCAGTACTGTGTTGACTGCAGTGGGTCTTCACAAAGTATTTCTTCCATTTACAAAAAGTTCACACCCATTTTTCCTACCAGCTCATAGAAACCTTCCTCAGAAGTCTACACTGAATTGCAGTTACCACAGCTCTGCTGAAAATATAGCTAATTAGGCTTTTGCTCAGTTAAGTGGAGAAAAATTCTATTCAGTCTGGAGCATCAATCAGAAGTGGAAGAGAATTTTAAAACATTCATTTTGACGAATGTTTTAACAAACAGCATTTTAACCTATTTCCCCACAATATATCCCACACAATAAGGGAAAATACATATTTAAGCTAACTATCTGTCAGAAAGCATTAAAGGGCCAAAATGGATCAATGATTGGTTTAGTGTGCACTTTTGCAACTACTGTATAAGTTAGCCAAAAAGAAGCACTTGCTTTTAGAAACATTAAAATAGTGTAGCTACAGATTTAGAAGTTGGTGAATTTCAATATCCAGATTTAAATCAGTTTCATGCCATCACTTGCAGTGTGTCTAGTTCTCTGGTCTCCATGTAAAAACACATAATCAGTCACCTTTGTGAATAAACACAACTAGCCAACTTCTGCTTCACCATTCCTCAAGTGCTGAGGTAATTTAGTATGAATTGATAAAAGTCCTCCTTAAATTAGAAAGCATTCACACCTCAAGTAAAAATCTGCCTCTAGCAAAAAAAAAAACCTACTAGCTTTCTGTATCAAGTCTTAGCATACAGTAGCCAGACAAAATGCCTTTTTAAGGAAGCCAAAAAGAAGCAAGTATACAAGAGTTACCTAGAGGTCAACTTACCACTTTGGAGTTCTCTTTGTAGCGAAAAGCAAGCTGGTATGCAGCAAAAACCAATGGTGGCAGTGTAAAACGAATACGTTGGTTCCCACCTGCACCAAAGTGTTTCCGGGCAGTGTTTAGGATCTAGAACAGAAGCACTCTAAGCTTAGAGAATTCTTGAAAGAGGTGTGTTATTTGCGTCTATAACTTAATCTGCACTCTATGGAATAAGAGTATCAGAAAGACACGGTGTTAGCATCAGATAAATCACAGTATTTCGGGGGGACTACATAAAAGTTGCTTTACTGGAATTCAATTTGTGCAGTCTCTGTAGCTTTTTATGTGGTATCTGCCCAAACTTTTCCTACAGCTGCTTAATAAGTGTTAGGCAACACTTGTTGTACTATATTAACTGCAGATATATTTTGGATTGTGCAGAGAGATGGAAGTTGCCTGAGCTTGCATTTAATAATGACATCTGACACATTCTGTCCTCAACTCAATGGAAGCTACAAAAAGGACTAATCTTTCTTACAGTAGACTGTAAGAAAGTAAAAGAAAGAAACCAAGTTTCAGGAAACTAAACACATAAGTCAATAAGGCTTCTCATACTCCGAGAGAAAGACTTTAGTGCTACATTCTGGTAGCCACACCTGCAACTTTTGCCATTTTTCCCTGGTTTTAGTTTTCCATTATGCTCATTAATGACAGCTTCTTTTATTGCCTTTCTCAGTTTTGAGCACAAGCTGCACACACAACATGAACGGGATACTTTTCTGTCTATCACCCTTGTTCTAAACCTGTGGAGAGGGACTAAGGAGCTCTACTTGTTTGTACTGTTAGCTTCTCCCCTTCCCCTTATTTTGGGATTATTTCTATCTATTGATACAGTCACGTATTCTCATAACCAGAATTGTCAGGAACAGCAAGAGGTATCAGAGGAGAAATTAATCAATCTGTTCCAAGCAAGCTAAACATTACATTACTTGTTTGTAATAACCTGACTCCCTTTCAAAGGGGACAAAACTCAGACATGCCATATTTTACACTAAAACTTCTGAAACCAAATTTCAGAAAATTTCTACTAGAGATCAGAGTTAAAAAGTGAGGGTTTTTTGTTTAAGTGTCAGAACAAAGACGTCTAGTTACTACAGCCAGGTACTACCTTGCTTTCTGGTCATAGCAGTCCCATTACCACTTTGAAACAAGCACTAAAAGTGAAGCTCAGTGTCCAACCCTACATACATTTTTAGATTACATCTGGAATTCATGTAAATGAAATCTGTCGCCACCCATTATACACTCTATTAGCCACTTTGGCTTGTAATGCACTAAGGTGTTTGAATTTGCATTTCAGATCTCATCCATACAGAATGCATAATTTAAAGTGAGATACTGTGAAAGAGCTGTGAAAATCCCATAGTCTCAGATTTTTTCCTACTGTTCCTGTAATGTAGGAGAATTTGATACACGCATTCATGATGCTCATCAAGAAGCTATTAAGCATTTTTACTAAAAAGTGTTAAGTAGCTTACAGAATTCTGTCCAAAAGGTAATTTGACAACTCCTATGATGGCATTTAAAGGTGGTCAATCTGATTAAAGCTACGCATTGCTAGATGAAAAACAAGACAGCCTGACGTTCAGAAGCTTTGCAAAACCAGCTTCAACATCTCTAGCTATGCAAAGTCTCTTGGGGTAAAAATACATCAACTCCCTTAGTGCCAGCATCCCTTTGAGGGAAGCTTTGTTCTCTGTTAACAAAAAAGAGTAGTTAACTTGGCTTTTCCTATATGAATATGGTACTTGCTAGCTGTAATCAACCCATATAGTTCTTGAAATGAATGAGGACCTGGTTGACCTTCCTGCCTTACTCCAGCAATATTCAGAAATAATGCAGTCAATGAAGAGCAGGTCCTGAAACACAATATCTGCAATCTTTGTACAGGCCTTAAAGCTATGCTTCTCCCCATTACAGAAGTTGTAGCAGAGCTCTACATTTCAAGCAAGAAATTTTTATACAATATTTTAAACCCAAGCTAAATGAATGCCAGTAATGTTATGCATAGCTTCTACTGGATTACATTGGTCTATTCTCACTATTTATACAGTATGATGTTGCTGCAACCTCAACACAGAGTCAGCCAATTGTATTTCAGGCACACTAACTTCACAGCAGTCTCTACTCAGGCCTGAGCTCTGACTAGAGCTAACTCTAGCTGCTGCAACCTGTAACAGCATCCAACTCAGCACATCTTCTGCCAGCTTCTCCAATGGCTTTTGCCTAGACAGAATATCCTCATCCATCTGCCCCAACAGACACTTCTCAATATAGGGAGATCATTTAAACTTGAAATAAACTAAAGCCAGAAATAGCAGATTAACATCAGAGAGCTACATAAAGCTTTGATGGATCAACTCAAACTGTTACAAGTAACATAATGCGTAAGTTTCAAGGCCATATAAAATCTGCTATTAAGAATGGACCAAGCAGAGAGGAAAAACATTTGAAACCACTAAGCAGCAGTATACTATATGCTATATGAAGACTATATACTTCCACCAGTTAAAATCCCTGAGGCCAAACATATTACCTGTATTTTCTGAGCTTTGTTGTATATTTTGATACCAAGAGAATGCAAATGGCACAATGCTCCAAATTTCGCTTGCTGCTTTTTAGATAGATGGTTATATGAAGTTGTTCAGAATGTTAATTAAGAGTTACCACAAACTAATGTAGTTGCATCCAAACTGCCACCTCATGGGACAAAAAGTTTAAATCCACAAATGCTTTTAAGTCCTTGCCTGCTTTTTCCAAATAAACAACATTTCATGCTACCATTAAAGTGTCATACATAATGTTTTCTACTGCATTTGTAATGTCAGAGTGCGATGCCCCAGTTCCCAGCTACGGTAAATTCTTGTGTAGTGAATAATGCAAGAACTGACAGTTCAGAGAGCACAAGCATTCAGAAGCACCAACCGCCATACCAGATACTGTTGGTCAGGGTCATCTGAACGCAAAAGATGAATAAATCTTCCCACAAGACTCTGCTCATCAGCAAAGTCCTCAGGGTCAGGATCTTCAGCAGGCTGATCCGGTTGATCCTGGATCAGCGTGGATACCAAATTCATGATAGCATCAACCTGTTAAAGGCAATATAAGCTCTGTTTAAACCGGAGTAGTCTATAAGCATAAGTTGACAGCAACTGGGAACATCTTTACAGCTATTCATAGCACTGACAAAGCACTAGGAAAGTGTATTAGCCGGTGATGCTTTAGGACATAGTTGCCTTAGTCCTTGAAGAAGGGTCCCTCTTAGCACAAGTGGGACAGCACAGCAGTACAGAGGAAACTCAGATTCCAAAAGTACTATCCAGCCTTCTTTAGGTAATAGGCCTAGTTTTAAGGGGATTCAGGGTCTTTGTTCAAAGCTAACAAAAATAGTCTCTAGGATTAGGTTAGGTAAGATGTACAAAGACAATATATTTAAGAACATGGGTGGAAGAATCATCAAGTGGGCTAAAGCCTGTGCTACTAAGATGGGGAGGCTGGGGCATGCAGGGGCATAAAGGCTAGGAAACAAAGCATGCCCTGCATGAAGTCACTTAGTATGTGTTTTCAAGTCTTCAAACAGTAGTTTAAATACCTAGAATTTCAAGGTAACTTATGTCATACCTGTTCTTGGGACACAATTTCTGTGTTATAATCCAATACATTGCTAAGCACGTAACAACTCATGCTCTTCCTGGACTCGTAATCAAAGTATTCAAAGAGTGGGTGAAAATGTTTTAGTTTCAGAACTGTCAGGATATTGTTGTAAGTATCAACAGGGATTTTCAAAAGTCTAGTCAGCTCCTTTGAAACAGCACTGCTTGTTGCAATACTAAAAGAAAATATATGCAAAAAAACAATTAATCAATAGTTCACACATGTAGGCAGATTTAAAGTCTGCCTCAATACCAATTCTGATGTATACCACAACGTCTAAGTAACTTGCTGCTAGGAACAATGGAAATAAAGTATCAAAACAAGTCATATCTTGCTCTTTAGGATGTACGGTGGAAACTGCACATTTTAAGTTGCCGATAGCAGAGGCAGAGACTGTGGCTGCAAATTCAGCAAGAGGAGAACTCTAGAGTTCTGTAAGGGATGAATAACGACTACACACAGCTTGGCATACACATTGTGTAGCTATACAGCTGCGCAGTAGGATTTATGCACAGATGAGCAAGTCCTGGTTAGTCAGTAGTTTATCATGATCCTCTATAGCTTGGCCCAAAAGCAGTAATCTTACACATCCAAAGCACATCTCTCTACTATCTTGCCAAATGTGGTGAAATGTAAGAAGTCAAGACTTTAGAGTATTAATTGCCACTCCAGAAAGAACGCAAGAGATATTTACTTACTGTTCCAGATTAAGTTTATTGAATATTTCCACGGTTGTCTCCAACACCTTATCAACATAATCAACACGGTCTGGGTAGCATTTCATAGCCAAGTTAATGAGAGAAACTTGCAAAGATACCACATCCTCTGAGGGCATGTCCTGGCGAGACTGAAATTTAAGACAGCACTGAGTTGATTAAAAAAGCACATAACTTTGCAAAAAAACCCCCAAAACTGCATGCAAGAATACCCAGCATACCTGTATAACAGTAGCAACCTGCTGTGAAAAGATGTCAAACAGTTTGATATCTGCTGGGATACCAGGTCCATCTTCACGATGTGCAAATAAAGCTAACCTGGTTACAGATAAAAGAAAGCAGCTTGGTCAGCATAGTTTTTCTGCTCCTCAGATACAGGCCAGAACAAGATACTGGCAGAAAAAGCAAGTCCTTTAGGTATATGTGCAAGCTCTATTACAAGCAAAAAGGAAATTGAAGGAAGTCAGAAGCCTTAAGAGAGCAACTGAGCCTGGTAAATATCAGTCCTGGAAAAGAGTGCTGACAGAGATGGCAAGATGAAGAAAGAGCAAGAAGGATGTTTCATAACCCGTGTTCTTCAGCTAGCAGCAAGTGTTCTGTTCTTTCCAGCAGAAAAAGAGGTATAGAGTAGGCTGATGGAAGAGCAAATATTCTGCATCCATTCAGTGATATTACTGAAGTTAGACATCCAGCAGCATTCTCTGCAAAACAGTCTCCACAAGAAAAAAAAAGACAGAAGAAATATGCTGACTTAACTATGCTTTGTCTCCAAAGACAGACCAACATGTTGGGGACTTCCACTGTTTGCAAAGAGCAAAATACAAGTAAATTTGAAGTGCAGCACAGTACTTTTTTCAGAAAAAAACAAAGCAAGAGATTGCTATCCAGCAAGCATCCAAAAGATGTTGTAGAGCTCTCTATCTGTAACAGGAGAAAGTCATGCCAACCACCATTTCCGCAGAAATCAGATACAGGATAAGAAGAATCACTATAGGAAGGCTAGCACCTTACCAAAGCTGCAGCTTAAGAAGCTCAGCATTGCTGTCTTTGCTTTCTAATCATTAAGGGATTATTCTATTCTGAATTAGAGAAAGACCTACAAAAATATTTAGGAAAAGGCACCCAATTAAATCTTTTTAAGTTATTTCTTACAGGGTTTCTAAACTTTGATTCTGAATGAACTTTGGGTCTGAAACAAAAAGGCAGGTACGAAAAGGTTGAGGTGCCAAAAAACTTCACTGCCAGGAAAATTAGACATTGAACTACTCTTATATTTCATTAAGGTGGTAACAAACAGACTTTCTAAAGCCAGGAACAATCACTGCCTTTTCTCAAAGGGACAAGGCAGCTTTTCTTGGCAACAGCTCAGAGGGTAAGGCCAGCATGCTACAAAGGATGATCAAGTTGCAGGCAGATGGCAGCATAATTAAAAGCTATGAATGGTTTAGTAAGGCAAGAAAAATCCCAAAGCAGCAAGACTATTTGCAGAAAGATTCCTTTAATAGGAAAGCCCCATGGCAATAGGGACTAAAGCTTCACAAGCTTCCTCAGCAATCACTGATGTTCAGTTTCAACTATCCCATGCCAGCTGAAATAAAGATGAGAAATGCCAACAGGCACTACCTGTACGGGGCAGATTCATATCTTAACTATGCAATACTGAAACACATAACAATTGCTCCTAACAACTCCAATCCAAACACAAGAGCGACATTTTCCCTACATGCATGGATTCCAAGAAAAGATCCACTCATATCCTCCAACACTTGCAGTAACATTACAGTCAAAAGCACAAGTTGCCATACTACAAAGACGACAATCATCACACGGCCACCTTTCTACCTTTGTCCTATAGCCAAATGAGAAGGCTCTGGAAGATGCTATTAGTGGCTCAACAAAACACAGTAGCGGTAAGTCTAGGAGAGCAGCAGATTCACTGCTAGTTAGTTGCTTACTGTTGTTTGTAACAGTAAGAATAGAAAACTTACTGTGGAGGTAATACCAAAGCTGTTTAAGTCCTCTAAGCAGACATCACAGCAAAAGCTACATGAGGAAAGCCTTCTTGCAAGAATTACATTGCTACACATTAATGTGAGAAGCTAGCAAAAGATCCTGCGACTTCTGTTGAAAGTAGTCTCAAGATAAACAGTCTCAGAAATTAGATTGTTATAGGCAATGCTTGGGATCTTGGGTTTTTGTGGATTATGTGGCTTGGTTTTTTTTAAAGCTAACAAAATTATGAAAAATCTCAGCCGCGGCAAAGTGTAGGAAACCAATGAATTCTGTGAACATCTCTGAATGAAGGCAGAGCTGCTTCTCTGCCACATGCACAAATACTGAAAGATACTCCAGTAAGACCAAAGTCCTGAACAAATAGATCTGATGTAACCTGGAGAAAACAAACTACAGATTTGTTAAGTAAAAAATTCAAGATCCTAAGTTATACCAGTCATAAATAATATACATGCTCCATCTCCAGGCATTAGAGAAGATAAAGAAACAGAGCCACAACCACCTTACTCATTGCTGAATGCCAGTGGGACTCAAGAGCCATATGGTAACTGAAGTCCGTACATTGGTACACGGACCAGATATACAAAGGTACATATGTTTGTGTGCAAATGCAAGGACAAGGCTTTTTTGAGGCTTCAGAAAGCCATGTAAGTGCACTTTTCTGCAGTAAGAAAGTACAGGTACACACTGATAATCTGTGTTGTTTCCTTTCAGGATACAAATCAAAATTTCAGTTCTGATTTCTCCCCCTTATTTGAATTCAGTGCAAGCAGTTTTAAGCAGTACCTCCACAGGAGCAACACACTTTTGGGAGAACAGGCAGGAAGCTAGTGGTAAACTAAGAATTAAGAAGGTAGTTCCATCTCCTACTAGCTCTTTCCTGAAGAGGCATACGTTATGTTCTCTGATCAAAATTGCAAGGTAAAGTATCCTTGATATATGATTTAGCCATTAGGATCTTCAAGTTTTCAAGAGGTACCTATGACTGATATGGCTGTCAAAGCAGAACACTGCTGCCACTTTAGTTCAGAAACATAACATTGGTCGATACTACATGGGTTGTTTCCTGGTTTAATCTGTTTACACATTTACAAGTTTTAATCAGTCCTTAAGGCACGTTTTATTGGAAGCTGTAAAAGCAAAGTCCAGAGAGCAGAAGCTATAGAAATAATATTCTTCACAGCCTTAATTACAACTGATAGAAAGACATGGAAACAGTGAAGTTCAGTGATATCAAAAATTGAAAGCTTTCAAATGCTAGAAGAATTATCATCTGCTTGTACACAAACACAAACTAAATTTTGAGCCAGTTTCCACCCCCTTGGTCACTCACCTGTCAATTAAAGCAATGATTATATTTTTCACATTCACATTTTGGTGCAGCTCAGCACAGGCTCTGAGAAATGGGTTCAGGGTTTGGAGATGAAATTCATCTGGAAAAACCTGAAGTTTTAGATCAATAGTCATGAATTTGGCAAATAGTCATGAATGGGCAAAACTGAATTTGCCCATTGTTACACAGCAGTAAAATGCAACAGAGTAATTCTAAAGTAGATAGCCACATAGTAAATAGTCTGGCCTACAAATGCTTTAGGGTTCCCCAAGCTGACCTTGACTGGGTAAATGCATGAAGCAAGAGATGCAAGACAAATGGGTAACGTGAGGGCCCACTTATTTATTACAATTCATACTGCAGGCACTGCTGCTCAGATGCTTACAAGCTTCTGCAACAGAAGGAGCACAGAATGGATTCATCTCCACTCTGTCCATCTGACAAAAAAATATGGGACAAGCCACTATGTAAGAGTCCCAGTGATGAAGTTTTCCAGTTCACGAGGAAGAGGTGAAAGTAGCCCGAATCTGACTAAAAGTATAGGAGTAAGTGTCCCTGTGTCCCATCACTGCAAATGAATTTAAGCAGCTCACCTGTATGATGCACTCCATGAGGTACTCCTGAGCTAAAGCATCTCTACAGTTTACAACTTGCTCCAATATTCCAGGCAGAACAATCTGGAATTGGAAAAAAAAAAAAGAAGAGTCTTGCAGTGATTTTACAATTACTTTCTAAGTTTGTATTCACACATATGCATTTAATCCAAACAGAGCAGTATTTCTAACATTTCTCAGCTTATTCTTTACATAAAGGCTTTCTGATAAAGAATCCCAGTTTTCAGCAGTTCCATCCTTCAGAGAAAAAAAAAGAATCTACTGGTCTCAGACATCTGTCCCTTTCACACATTATACAACCTGCAAGCTTTGATTTAGTAAGTCAGTGCTACTAGCTTTGCTGGCACATACCACTACTCAGGGTCTCAGCAATACCGCTCAAAATAGTTTTCAGCAGCTATATGGTAGAACTTACAAGGGACAGACTTCTAAATAATATATTGCATGAAATGATAGTCAAGCAAATAACAGTTCTCTTGAATGCTCTGGGAAGCATAGCTTCATTTAACTTGTAAAGTCTATCACAGAACGCTGTATATGTACACATCCCTTAAACCAACTCATTTTTCTGTAAGTAAGATGGGAATCAGTAAGGAAAGTTTTAAAATTTCTTGTCAACATTAGACAAGCTTATAGGAAAAAACGCATGAGTCATGTCCTTAGCCTCACAACACATTATACAGCTTCATCAGCATTCAGAACTTTTCCTCAGGTGAAGAGTTCGAGAAGCACCAGGATTACTGAACTTTCAGCATAGCTGTAGCACTTCAAGCTGCTCATCTGAAAGTCCAAACTGGTTTCATTTGGAAAAAGTAACAGAAGTCAGAAAGGATGGACAGACATCCCACCTGCTTATATCGCTCCACGTTAACACCTTCTAACTGACTGAGGCGAACCAGGTTTGTTCCTACTAGGATTCTCAGCTCCTGCCTTTCTCGCTCCCTTTTCTCTCTGTCCCGGCTATGGCCCTGGTGTTGCATTCGCACCCAAAGTTTGTTCATCTCAGCAAAGTTCAGCAGCACAAAATCCATCGAATCACTGATGTCTCCAGTAGTTTCTTCACTGCAATTGAGAACAGGTTAGGAACAGGAAAAGCTTGTCAGAGGTATTCACCCTTCCATCCACTGGTGAACATCCAATTTTTAAGAAGGTAGGAGGGTGAGGAAGTGTGTGCTGGGATATCTGGGTTCATAAGAAAGGTTCATATCCTCACTTGAGAAACCTTAGTTCTGGAAGGGAATTCTAAACAGACAAAACACCTGCCAAGTCTATGGAGTTCTAACATATCTACTTCTCAAACCTGAAGAAATTCATACAGAAAATTTAAATATGTTCTGTTAAAAACAATAATTTTTTTAAAGTTATAGCCCATCTTTCTTACTCTGCTTGCTCGCCTTCATCTGGTAAGATATTCCTGGTACACTGCAGGAGATAGTTTCTAAGAAAGAGGCCTCTAAGAGGATGCTGTACTCCACGGCACATCTCCACCAGGTCTTTCAAAATATCTTTCCTGGACTGTGGAAATGATTTGACATAGACAACACCTACTGTTATCAGGAGATACCTGCAAAAGGCACAGAATCAAACAATAAATTGTAAAGTAACAATATCACACTTAAAGGCAACAGTTCCTTTCTTTCATCCTGGCAGTATTACCAAAGCACAGAAAGCAATAAAGTATCATCTAGGTCCCATAAATTCTGATGTTTAGTCAGCTTTCAAATCCTATTCTCCTCTGCTACAGAGCACAGCAAGTCTGAACAGCCACATTACAATACTTTATACATTGAATGTGTAAATGCTTAGCATGCATAAAGTTCTGAATGCTCTCAGACTAGCTTGTCTATACTTCCAGCACCCCACTAAGCTAGAAAACAGCTCTGGCACATATAGGTAAGTAATCTATTACGGTGAAGCAGTTAAGCCTCTTTCACACCATAGTCTAGCAGGATAGGTGTTACACTCTTTGGAAATCCCTGGGCCTGTATATATTCCTTCAGCATCTCTATATTAAGCAACAGGTAGAAGGAACATGCAAGATGCAAAGGACTGGTGCTCCAGTATACTTGGACTCCCCTTCAGCTTAAGAGAAAAAAAATATATAATGCTCAGAACCTTCATGTATTCTGTTTAGAGGCCTCAACCCTCTCTGCACGCTTCTCTGCCTCATGCATGGATGTACACCGAACCTCCGTGAAAGCACCAGAAGTGTTCATCAGGGAGAACTAGAGTCTACATCAAGCAGGCAGGAAGACAACCCAAATGATTATGCACAGGGGTAAAGACATTGTGGTAGTCATTAGCCAAACTCCAGAAACTGCATGAGAATGCAGCCTGGCATCTCCAAAGCCTCTTCCTGGCATGAACATAAGGTCAGGAATTAAAAACTGCAGTACCAAGCAAAATCTGAGTCCTAAGTCTGAATATCCAGAAGATCTACTCCAGCCCAACGTTCACATATTTAAAGATAAGCCTCCCAGTATCAGCTCTAGCATGCTAACACATAGCCAAAAACACACTCAGAAACACAAAGCTTTTAAGAATTAAGTTACAGAAATTTTCAGCTTCCTTCCCACACTTCTTACTCTCCAAAGACACAGATGGTTATGAAGCATCTACTGTGTGTGAGCATCTAAGACCTAGATCCTCAGGTACAAGTTCATTAACAGATAACAGAAAGAGTTAACAAACATTTAGTCAATCTCACTGATCAGAATGTGGTAATAATTAACTTTCCACTGACCAGCTCTTTACCCAAAAGCCAACTTTATTCCAAGATCTAAGTGCTTCCATCTTGGTCACGTGCAAAACCAACACATTGGCAGGAGGAACTGACTTTCTGCAGCTGCACTCTTGGCCTAAATCTCAGAAGTCTCATAGCAATCCACTCAAGATATGCAGAAATACTATTCACCATTGCAAACTGAATTCTTGCTGTCAAGCAAGAATGCAGAGTCAACCATTATCTGAACCCAGAGTCTGACCAGTTATTCACCAGTTAAAAAAAACACAAACACTAACATATACACACTTACAGTCTTGGAATAATATTTCCAGCGTACTGTACTAGCTCATAAAGGTCTGCCACTTTCCTTCCTTTGGCGAATTCATCGGTCAGGTAGACTTCCAAGTAGTGTAGCTCATCAGAAATTGCCATATCTTTTTCTCATAGTTAAGGATTTTAAGTTAGAATGTCTACAACAGATTTACATAGTAATTTGCTCATTCACACCAAGGAGGAAAGATGCTGTATCAAATACAATCATGCCCAAGTAGGTAGTACTTCTGAAACAATAATCACTATTGGGATAAATGCGCAAAATTAACCCCAAGCCTTCAATTGTCATTTTTAGCATATTAGAAAAGGGAAAAACCCTAAATCAAAATAACAAGCAAATGAATGTGATTGAACAGAGTCTGTAAAGTAAAGGCATACTATGCGTCATAGAAGAATATCATCCACACATGGAGAAAGTAGTATTTGAATATATTCACATTCTATTCCCAAATCTCATTAAAAGGCTCCCCTTCTTCAGATACCACAGTATGCACAAGTAAATACATCGAGGCTCTGACATAGTTAGAAGCTAAGATAATAACGAAGGGCAAAAAATAAGTTGGTTTTACAGATTTTGGGGTAGTATACTGCAAGCAGAGTTGTTTTACAGAGCTGGTATTTCTATAGAACTAGACTCCTGAAACCTCCCAAAGGAAGACGTGAAAGACATTAAAGACCTGCTTTATACCAAAGGGAAAAGATTAACTTACACAGTGAGCAAATAAGTGTATATTCTTCTACAATATATCCAGATAACTAAATACTGAGGAGAAAAGTGCTAGTAAATATCTGAGACTGACGAGATGCCGTTGTACCAAAAAAAGCAGATGAACATTTTATTCCAAATTCAGCATTTCAACTATTCGTTTCCTCTTCAAAGGATACAGAGCTCATAATAGCTCTTTGGAGACAACATAGAAGTCCGCAGCTCACCAAGCATGTTGGAAGCATGTTTCAGAGCATCCATGAGCTTGTTTTTGTCCTTTAGAGGAAGAGAGAGAATAGTCTGTAAGAAATAATACTAGGCAACTGCAGTATTTTCAAAAGCTACACTTTTAGCTTTTTAAAAAAGCACTCAGACTAAGTAAACATCAGGAAAGCGATAATTCTAATTAAATCAACTTATTTAGTATCTAGCTTGTACTACGTTGCCCATCCTAATTAAGTGGAACATTATACCTAAAGGTGTGTCCTGGTTTTGGCTGGGACAGAGTTAATTTTCTTCCTAGTAGCTGGTATAGTGCTGTGTTTTAATTTTAGGGTGAGAATAATCTTGATAACACAATGATGTTTTAGTTGCTGCTAAATAGTGCTTACACTAGTCAAGGACTTTTCAGCTTCTCATGCCCTGCCAGCGAGAAGCTGGGAGGGGGCACAGCCAGGACAGCTGACCCAAACTGGGCAAAGGGATACTCCATACCATACGACATCATGCTCAGTACATAAACTGGGGGGAGTTGGCCAGGGGGTGGCGACTGCTGCTCAGGAACTGGCTGGGCATCAGTCAGCAGGTGGTGAGCAACTGCATTGTGCATCATTTATTTTGTATATTCTTTTATCATTATATTATTATTATTATTTTCCCTTCCTTTTCTGTCCTATTAAACTGTCTTTATCTCAACCCACAAATTTTACTTTTTTTTTTCTGATTCTGTCCCCCATCCCAGTAGGGGCGGGGAGTGAGCGAACAGCTGTGTGGTGTTTAGCTGCCTGCCGGGTTAAACCACAAGGTGGTAAGAAGACATATCTGAAGACAGAGCTACAGTAATAAGTTGTAATACTAACAGTACGAAAAACTAAGAAAATTTTGTTTATGCAGAAATCTCCACCCACCACACAGATTCTATCCAGCAAGTAAAATAGAAGAGATTCCTCCCCCCCACATCTGGTCTGCTGTTTTGCTCATGAAGACACCTCTAGCAGACAGAGGATATGCACTGCCAGCATACCACTGTTAGAATTAGATTCTTCTTCCCCTACTTCTCACCCAAGAATGACACCTTACGGAAAGCCACAGTTTATTAGGCTGCATATAACTTACACTTATGATGTCACCTGGCATCAAAGGATACAAGACAAACTTCTAATCTACCACCTATACATACTTGTTCAACCCATTATAAGAAGCAGCATTAAGTTTTGGGAGAGGATGGAAGGAATTGCTGGTGTGACCCACTTAGTATATTGTCACTCAGTCACAGACAGCAGCGAAAAGCTCAGCTGCAGCTACTTCAAAGATTTCAAAAGCATTCCGCAGAATGTAAAACTGGAAGAGGTGTTACCTTTCTTGCTACTGTCATTTGGCTGCAAACAAAGTTAGCTTGGCTAACCACATGAAAATATATGAGAATATTTAAGTTTTCACTGCAACTTTAAGCAGTTTCTCCAAATAAAAATAGGCTTCTCAAACCCAAGAAAGCTACGCATGACGACATCATCTGCCTGCATTGGCTACAATTTCAAGATAAAGATCTCAGTACAGTCCTAGCCAATGGTGTTTTCCAGTCACAGAAGAATTAATGCATCAGTCTACAATTAATCACTACAAAATTTATCCTATGCAGCAGGTAATTCATTATTAGCCTCACAGTCTGTGGTTCATGCCAAGAAAAGACTAGAAGGAAAAAACAACATTATGTTGAACTTAAACAAGAATAGTTTCTCATCATATAGTTCCATATAAAATTAATTTGAGCAATGACCTTCTGATGTCAAATGGCAGGCTTATTCTCAGTTTATTTAGGTTTACTTAAATGCAAGCACATAAATTATAAAGGTGCATCTTTACTATTTGTCTTGTCAAATACCGGACCAAAATCAGGAAGACACATTCAAAGAATACTCAAGGCTTACTCCCATTGAGTAGCTGCCTCATTTATTTGCAAAGCCTCTGCCAGAAAGATGCATAAAGGGCAAATTTTCCGCACAGCACTAGAGATTAGTATTGATTTACTGGTTTACTCCTAGCAGACAAGAAGCTTCATTGCATTTTAAAGCCACATTCTTACCAAGCATCTCTTCATCTGGAAAGACTGCACCTTCACAGCCTGAATGGCTTCATCCAGGAGTTTTTCCTGTTCGTCCTGAGGAGACTGCTGTGTTGTTGGCTGGAAGAAAAAACACAGAACTCAATTATTTTTATGAAGCTGTTTATGACTTGATTCAAACTGGGTTCCCGTAGTTTAGAACACAGTGCAAGTGACACTGCAGTGTGACCACTCAAGAGTTGTCAGAAATAGCTGTGTGATATATAAGGGAGAAAGTTCCCAATACTCTGCAAAAACCTGAGGGCAGGGAAGAGATAGGTTATGGGTAGCCTGTGAGCACCATTGCTTCTTGGAGTGCAAAGCCACGGGGACAGCACAGGGTCAACTTTTCCCTTCTAACATGTAGAGGTCAAGAATCCAGTGCAAGTATCTGGCAAGAAAAAGCTTCAAGAGAATGCAAAGATACCACTACGCTGAGAGGAAGCATTGTTACTTCTTTCCACAGAGCTTCAAAGCAATGCCCAGACCACACACGCTGCAACTGTACAGATGCCTTCCTGTACTCACAAGTTCTCAATTAACTGCTACCTGAGCCACACAACTCTAAGGACAAGTTTCAGATAAGCAAAGGATAAAAGTACGTTAGTGCTTTCCGGAAGGTAGAAGCGACTTGCAGAAGGCAATAGAAAACTGAAGAGAAGCAACAACTCTTCCTGTCCCCTACTTGTCCCAGTGACCCTCCTCTTCTTACCTCTCAAAGAGGCACATTCCAGGCTTTCAACTTAAACTTTCAACATCTTTTGCCCTTCCAAGGATCATACTGCATTTTCTTATAATATTGATTAAATCCATTGCTTACAGCCTTAGATTTCTGCCCAACCCAGCTATAATAGGCCTTCTTCTACTGCAGCTGCTCCCTGCCCTCAGATTGATGAGATCAGTTTCTATGAGCATCTTTAAGTTATCCTCCAAGATGCCCAAATTTACTTAGATCAGAACCCCTAATGCTCTCCCCACCTGCAACCAGCCTTCCTCCTAACACCTTAAAAGGAAACACCCACCACCCATTGTTTAGGCCCAGTCTTCAATATCTCATTAGAGCCTCCCAGCCTCTCCTAATCTTGCAGTTTGTTTTCAGATGGCCCCTCTGAAATATTGACAGAGATAAAAGCACTGATGTTGTGTCCCAGTTACATCTTCTCCAGTCTTGACAAATACCATGTACACAGTGATTCGCACAGCATGTTCTCCAAGTCTGCAGCTTCAGTAATTTCTCAACTATTTATATTTGTTCCCTTCATCCACTGTGTTCAGAAAGTTCCTGGTCTCTTTTTAACTAAATCTCAGCAACAAGCGAGCAGACCATGAATTACATCATCCTAACGTTCTTAAAAACGGTATCTTTAGTACCAACTCCTCCCACACACCCCATGCTTGGAGTCCCCATAAGTGTCTTTTGAGGACAGATTAAAATTGAGGTCTTCATTAAAATAGAGAGGTTTTAGTTTAACAGCAACTTAGTGGTTATAGAGCATTGCAGCCTTGGCACACCCCTGTTTTCTCCCATATTTAATTAGGTTCTTGTTCTGCAATTGGAATCTCCCTAACAAGAGTCTCAGGCAGTATCTCCCCCTTGTTCTCCCCACTATCTTTTTCCACACACAGAAAACAGACAGCGCCATGCAATACTGTTCTTGCCTTGATCATGCCCAAATAAGCAGTGAATCTCTGTCCTTGAAGGTTTTCAATCACCCAGCTAGACAAAACCAAGGCTGATCTGATCTAACATTGGTGACAGTCCTGCTTCAAGCAGGAGGTTATATGAAATAAAGGTTCCTTCCAACCAACACTTCTATGAATCAGTGTGCCTCAGTAATATTCAAACCATGCACAATAATTAACAAGTTTATTTTGTCAACAGAAAAACTACCTCTTCTAATTAGAGTAACTGCACCTCTTACAAAGCTTTCTCTATAATTAATCACATAAAGTGCAGGTCTTCCAAAAAACAATTTAAGCGTAAGGCAGAAGTGGTATCCATGGCTAGACAACCCTATTTCCCAGGCAATTCAATAGCTATAAACTCTAGAAAATGTTCAGCTGTGAAGCAAGTACATTCTGCCAACAGAACATTGCTGTAATTGCTAAGCTTTATTTATTCCATGACAGATCAGACTTTCAAGGAACAGAAAATGACAGTGCTGGGACTAGCGTGCAACAATCAATATCAAAACATTGTGTAACAGACTTGCTGAATTATGTCTGTGCCAGCACATTTGTCACACCCTACAGTCCCCTGAACCCATATTAGTGATTTAGAGAAGATACACAGCTACTGAGCTGAATGCCATATGCTCTAACCACACCAGATATCTCTATATTAAAGCACAGCTAGAAACAGTGGAGTAACATTAACACTAACAACAACTTCCTAAGCCCCCTTCTAATGGGCATTAAGCTTACACAGCTACCAGTCCTGCTCTTCCAACCCCAGTGTTCATGGGGCCATGTAGTGCTGGGAGAGCTGTTTAGGCTGTAAAGCATCAAATAAGCTAGAAGACTAGCCCAGCTGATTAATAGTTTACCGTTCACCTAGTTCACCCTACAACCAGATAAAACTTTGCAAGTAGGGGTGTGAAAAGAAGGCCTTTGACAGCAACACCAAGTTAAAGCATTTATTGAAACATAATATTTGCTGCCGCCCCAAGAAGTGGTTGGCAGAGTGCACATGCATCTGTTTCCTTACTTTTGGTGTGAAAACCACTGGTTAAAGCGTAATGGCTACCACAAGTTTGACTACACTTTAGATGATACGAATACCAGTCTCATCGGAAATATCTAATTGAAGGTATACACTTCCTTATGCAACTTTAACCACTGTCTTTTCGCAACAGTTGGGGAAATGATGGAATTTCAGAGCCTTGCTCTGTCGGAGCTAGCTTTCCCATTTATAATGAACTAGACTCGGCTTTACATCAAATTCTGTCAATGTCTTCTGTTGATGCAGACAGTATTTCCATTTCTGCTCCAAATTTGAGCAGCAAGGCCGCACACTGTATTCAACATTAGGACTGTAATAAGTACATGACTGAATTCACTGACAGAAGCATTTCCATGTTACCACAAGATACTCAGTTTTTTCTTCTATATCTCTTCAAGATTAAGAGTAAAATTACATTCATATCTGTTCTCATTTGAAGACTGAGAAGGTGATTGGTCTAAACAAAGACAATCTCAGCATTTTACAGTTGCACAGGCAGTGAGATAACCTACCACTGATTGTAACAAGCATACAATCAAAGCAGTCTGAGGTGGTGTTTGTAGCAGCTTTACTTCTACATGAAGAGAAAACATCTCAACAGCAGCACCACTGAACAAGTTCCAACTCTTTCTTACTTTTCAGCTTTCAAAGTCTGAATGTTTATCAGCTTACCCTTTTCTTTCTACTTCAGAAAGCAAGCTACTTTCAGCTTCAGAACTGTAGAGCATTTCTGCACATAACCTGGTTATCAAGTGATACACAAGATCCCATCAAGATACACACATCCTGATACACATCCCTGAAGTCTGAGGATGTTGTAGCAAAAAGCAACTGAAGAGAACATACAGCAAAAGCCTACCAATGACAGTTAGCAGGGCACACACCAAACCAGAAACCAGTTCTGCTGTCAGATACAATGTGGAATAAAGCTGTTAATTTTCTGTATCTTCCACTTCAAATTTGAAACCTAATAACACAAGATGGTATTTTCAAGTGTTATTTTATCAAAAATTGCAACTGCACTGTGAAGTCCTATGCCAATCTACAAGAAAGAATCTTGGACATAAGCTGTTGAAGTGGAAGATACTTTGACACTGGAGAAAAACAGCAGTACTCTGTAATCAATGCACAGAATGTCCTGCCTTGTCAACAGCACGTACAATAAGGTATAAACTCCTGCATGAACACAAGGTAAGCAATTTATAGCAATTATGCAGCCATTTAGACTTTAGAAATGCCTGAGCCTTACCCCCATTAGATATGCTGCAAATGTTGAAGAAAAAAAAGGAGAGTTGATGTGAACAGAGTTTTCTGCTTTACTGGTTCCGTAACCTTTTTTCCTCTGAAGCCACAAGGAACCAAGTGAGCAGTGGAGAAGGGACAGAGAACTGCCTCTTTCAGCTGCACTATCAGTTTCTGTACAAGAGACCATAGCCTTTTTCTAGCTTTGAAAAAAGGACTATCATAAGTTACCACATGCAAGTTATGGAAGTCACAACACACAGCATCTGAATTCGGCAGGGTGGTGAGGAAAGCTGGCTTTTGGTGTGGGTTTTTTGGTGTGTTTTTTTCTTTCTTTGTTTCAGGTTTTGTTTCTTTGGTTTTTTAAATAAAGGCTAGTGAACTAAGTTGCCTTGGAAAACAAGAATTTTCTTAAACCCCGAACTAGCTTGGAAGAATTCTACTGCCTGGCTGATCAGAGTGGGTAATACAAGTTATCCTGTAGATAACAATCAGAAAAGTGTATTACCACAGCAGCAAACATTGTTCTGGAACACACCTATCCTCATAATAGCAACTATCCTTGAACATACAAAGTGAACATTACACCTATTGTGTATGATTTACTTATTTTCCAACACTCATCTCCATGGGGAAACCTCATAAGACTCATACTTAGTTTCATCCTGGAGACTTAGCTGCACTCTGGAGATGGTTATTATTTTGGGTAAATGTGTTGACTAGTTAAGATGCTCATTCCACTTAAAAATTTAGTAAATTGCAGTACTCGAGAGAAAGAATTATGTAGTATTGAAATACAGCAGAATTCAAGACAAGCTTGTGGAGCCTACCAAATAGCTTGCATTCTGGTGATAAAGGTATCTTAAGCTGGATGCAGAGTATAAGTGTTCCATTTATACTTCTGTTCCATTGTAAAGTGCAGTTTCTTCTAATCTCCAAATGATTAAGTACTTTTCTTTAGATAACTGGTGTGCTTACAGCCTATTCCAGACATGATTTTTCCTTCTGTTTGCTCACGTGCTTGTCTTTAGTACCACAATGAATGAGATCTACCCAAGGTTTTTCTGCCTCTTCCTAGTTGGATTTTATTAGGACTACCTACCAATCATTCACCACTGAAACATTTAAAATGAACGCTACCCAAGACAGAAGATGGGTTAGCTACAGAAGTGGATCGAGACAACTGCTAGCCTACAGATGAAGCCTGGGTGCACACAATGCATTGCTGCAAAAGTCATTGAGCTGCTTGGAATTAACAAAAAATGCATAAGCATTTTGCACCATATAGGAAGCATTACTCTGCAATACTGAAGGCAACTCCAGAACTTCTATTATATCTCACAGTATAGGAGCTCAAAGATGAACCAGAGAGAAGAAAACATTTTTCACATGTTTAAACTGGTACTTACTGCCACAGGAAGCCACAAGACATTAACAAGAATTAAGGGGCTGGACTTTTTATTCAGGGGATGATCAAGAACAGTGAGAGTCCTCTTAAAATCAGTCTTGTTAAAGGTACTTCAACATTCAGCTTCAAGGTTTAAACCAAGCTTGGTCATAGGAAATGACAGTGGAGCCTAATTTGGTAGAGGGGATTATCCCATGTTTAACACCTGTAAGTTTATTTTTTCTGAATCACCTAATATCGGTTCCTATGGAAGTGACAGGCAGAGGAAAGTTGTGTCATTGTTGAATTAGTGACTACCACAAAGTATTTATGTGGGGGACAGAGACTGCTATCTACGTAGATTTAGCATTTCTCATCACCCAATCAAGTATTTTCCATTCAACTTTCAAGTAACATTACAGGTTTTGCCCCCTTCTCCCCCCCCCCACCTCTAGAGGAAGTAGTATTAAGCTTATACCAACATACACATAACTTTAAAAACAAAGTCTGTCCCAAAAGCCTAGGAACTGTGCAATCCCTGCTTTATAAAGCACTCAGTTCGTTTTTGCATCACTGTCTAGATAGTGTTAATAGTGTTTATACTCCACTGTAATGGCTATAGCAACTGCTGCTTAAAATTTTATTGAATATTAAATACCACAGAAGACACACTAAAACAGGTAGACTTTTCAGTTTTACTAGGAAACTTGATTATCCCCTTGTTTTTATTGAAAATTGAAAAGCATTTCTCACTAAGAGTTATTTCTGCGCTGAAGTTTCAGGTTTGCCTCTCTCATAAACACCAACACGTGTTCCAAAACAGCTCTATCGAGCTGGGCCCACCAGTGCAAAACCGCCTTTTCTGCAGGAAGAGAAAGGAGGTTCACTAGGAAACTCTGAAACAGCAGTCCTGGAGGGTCAGGAATAACTGAACAGCAGACTGCAATGTGGACAACGAGAGCACGTATGCATAGCACTCGAAGTGACATAACCTGGGGTTTATGACAGGAGCAGCACACTAAAATACACTTAAACTCTGACCGCAAGCGCAGCAGCAGTTCCCCAATAAAAACACCTACCTCCCCTGCAAGCAAACTCGGTTGAACCCAGTAAAGCAGTGACTTGCGCTGACCCGCCGCAGCGGCGGACCGCGGGCAGCGTCCACCACAGCGCGAGCCGTTACCGCGGACACAACGGGCCCAGCCCTCACCTCAGCCCCGCCCGAGCCGGGCGGCGGCCCCCGGGCCCGGCTCCAGCCCCCCGCCCCGCCAGGCCCGCCCCCACCGTCGGCTGAGCGCAGCCGCTGACGGCGCTCCCGAGCGGCTGCGAGCCGGAGCCCCCAGGCCCAGGCCGGCCGGGCCTGCCCCTCGGCCACCGGCGGGCGCGGGCCGGACCCCTCCCACCTGCACACACGGCAGCGGCTCCCGCGGGCCGCACCCCATCGGCCCGATCGGCCCCACCCGCCGCGGCCCGGCCCGGCCCGGCCGGCCGCCTGGCCCTCGCCGCCCGCAGCCCCTCACCATGGTCGCGCCGCCGCCACAAGCCGCCCCCACCAGCAACGCCCCGCAGCGCCGCGCACCGTCATGTGACTGCGCCGCCCGCGTCGCCCCGCCCCGCCACCGCGTCTCGGCCTTCCCATTGGTCCGTTCCGAGGAAGTGGTCCGCTCCAGGCCGATTGGCGTAGAGGGCGATGATTGGCGGCGGGGCCGGCCAGTCCGCTGCCGAACCTGGCTGCGCGTCGCGGGGCCGCGCGCTGCAGGGAGAGCGGGCGGGAGCGGCGGCTGTTGGGCGGCCGCATGGAGCGCGGCGCGGTGCGGCGCCTCGCTGCCCGGCTGGGCCTCACCGAGCCCGGCGTCATCAGGTACCGCGGGCCGCCCGGGGGGGCGTACGGTAACGCGGGGCAGCTTCCCCTCGGGCGGCCCGGCTCCGGTAGAGCCCCGAGAGCGGTGTCTTCCTCCGGCGGCCGTCATCGCGGGGCGGGGGGCGTAGCTGCCGGGAGTCGGTGCCGTCCCATCGCGCTGTAGAAGAGGCTGCGGGACATGCAGCACTCCTGGTTACTGCACACCAGCTCTAGCCGGCCGCCCCCGCTCTCGGGAGCGTCATTCCCGTCCGGATAAGCGGGTCCGGCCGTGCGGTGCCGGCCTGGCCCGCTCCCGTCCAGCCGCCTGACCGTGCTTTGCCGCCGGACCTGCCTAGGCTCCTCCCTGGGGGTGCTGACCGGCCCTGTCGGCTCTCCCGGCACAGCAGCGGCAGCCGAGGTCTGCCTCACCTCCTTGCAATGCCAGCCGGCCATCGGTTTCCTTCTTTGGTTCTGGTCGATGTGAAAAAAGTCACAGACCTTAAGGTATACGCGGTTAATGAAACGGCCATCGCAGGCTATGAAATGCAAAGCTGCTGCTGCAACTTATTAGAGAAAGGGCAGTATAATCCTGTGTTTGCTGTAGCACCCCTTTCCCTAAGCATGTGCTGCAGCCACTGCTGCAGCCAGGGAGCTGGACTAGGTAAACCTTGGATCAGTTCCTGTCCTGCCGTTCTTACTGTCTTGTAACTGTGGTTTTGTTAACGAGGGCTTTGTACGCTGGGTGTTTTGCAGAAAAGCTGAAGAGTATCTGCGGCTATCCCAGGTGAAATGCACGGGATTAATGGCTCAAATGACAGCGACAAGCAGTGCTGTGATGTGCCTGGACCTAGCAGCTAGTTTCATGAAACAACCGGTTGACAAAGTAAGATACAGTATATGACTTGGCTGGCTGGTGCGTTTTCCATAAGTCCACTAAAATCGTTGTTCTGTGTAGTGTATGTTGGGAGCAGGAAAGGGATAGTAATAACTGACATTACCCTAGACCCAGTAGTGTGCTGCTAGACACGGTGTTGGAGCTTTCGCTACTCAGAGTTTGAAACAGGGCAAATTGAGATCAGTGTCATAGTCACTTCACAAGTTGAGCTTGCTTTGCTATAATTTCAGCTCTTTTAGTAACAAACAAACTACCAGCAAGGATGTTAAATTTAAGATCTGTGCCTTTTACTGTGGGAGGGAAGCAGTGGCTCCAAGGAATCCCTCTCTGTAGTGGTACCTGTAAACTTCCATCTGCAGACCTGCCAGCTAAATGGCACTGAGCTGCCACAATAACATCTGGTACAAGATGTTCATGATTGTCCATTCACAGACAGAAGAGAATTGGACCTGACCCCATGAGGAGTAGCATGAAAGTATTGCTCATCTCTTCAAGTTGCCCAGATCTTGGTTACCTTTGTTTTTAACCACCTTGTGATAAAAGGGCCATGTCATATTATATGGAAAAGACAAACCTCACTTCCAATGAAATGGTCTAAAAATAACACTGCATTAAAAGATGTGGCATTCCTACGTGGTTAATCTTCCTGTGTGCAGTCAAAACTTAGATCATTCATTGCCCAAATTTCTTTAATATAGCAATTGAACTTTATTTTATGGTATTGTGTAGTTTCTCCCTAATCTGTTTTGGTTGCCTGAATAAGATGTTGCGAAGGAATCTTGCTAATTCTTGGGGTTTGTCTTTGTCCTCTTGAAAGAGCTATTTTGTTAAACTCTCCGGTTTGAACAAGACTACCTACCAGAGCTCCATGAAGTCTTTGGAATGTTTGCTAGAGGTGAACCCCAGACTGGGAATGCGAGACTTTGCTGTGCAATTCTGCTGCACAGAGGCAGTGAACACCGCTTCAAAAATACTACAGAGGTGAGGAAGCTCTTGTGAGCACAGTGGTAACCACTAGCAAGATTCTTTGTTCATTAGATATATAAAGAGCTTGATGGTTGGAAGGGCCAGGTATCTCCCACTGACTGGAGTGGTGAGGTGAGTTCTTAGCACTGACAATCCAGCCATTTATCTAGGCCACTTTTTAGAATACATGTTAGAAAGACTTAGTCTGTGAAGCTCAGTAAGTCATTGTCCAAGTCCCAATTCTTCAACAGGGAATAGTGCGAAAAATATAGGACTCCTAGTCCCTGTATTTGTCCATAGCATCACACTGTCTTCCATTTAACTGCTGATCATGTCACAGTTCAGAAGTAATGCTCAGTCAAAACAAATCCTCCCTTCTGGAGAAGCAGATCTCTTAAAATGTGCATTACTCTACCTGTAAAAACAATAGGTAGAACACTTCAATGGAGATTCAACAGATTTAACTAAAATTTTGCACTCTGTAACATCTACTTTAACAAGAGCAATCACTGAAGAGCTCTGTTCTGGAGTGCTGCCGCCCTGATAGCGCATGTTTAAATGCTGTTAGGTCAGTGAACAAAGGCTGTATTGTCAGTGCTTAATACAAACTAAAAAAAAAAAAATAGGCTGGGAACAGGTAGACAATAAAAAAATTAAATTCTTCAGTGCTGCACATCCCCCATGTCATTTTCCATATTTAAGCCTTCATCTGTGTCATATACATATTAGAGGAATCGAAGAAACTGTAATTCTACCCTCTATTACAGGATGGATTTATGCAAAGCATCTCATTGTAACTTTTAGATGTAGTGTAGAGGTAGAAGTGCTGTGTGGATGGGGAGCACAAGAAATAGATTTTACTGGCATACCTTGATCCAGATCCCTAATTTAAAATACATTTAATTCAAGAAGAGGTGATGATTCCAGTCCCCTTCTTTTCCCTAGCCTCTTTTGCTCTTCTCAGCCAGTAGCAGCTGTTTCTGCTTGACTGGGTTGCAAAGGACCAAATGATCCAACAGGAGACCTGTTCAAATGCTAAGTACCATGTGACAAATTAATTTCAATAGCTTCATTTGAGGCAAATGCACTATACAATTATCACTCTTACTGTTGTTCTTTAGGTATGAATCCAGCCTCTCTGAAGCACAGCAAATGGACCTTGATTTCTCAAAACCACTTTTTATAACAGCTGCACTGTTCACTGCATGCAGGTGAGTATAGCTTGAGGGACCTTTTTTGGGCTTAAATGCCTAGTGAGACACCAAACAGAAATAGCGCTTACAATGTAAGCAGGTGATTCGTTCAGTATGTCTGAAGGGTCTCGCTTAGCACATCCTGCTGCCCTACTCCTGGAAATGGAGACAGCTGTAGCAAACCAGGCCTTTCCTTACAGTGAAGTCTCTAAACCTACACTGCGTTTGCCTTCAGGAGAAAGCAGAAGTATTGTATCAAATATACAGAAAAGGATCCTGAGTTACTTATCCTAAAATAAATGAAACCTGTCTTCCCTGGTGTGTAATCGGATGCTGTGGGTAATTCCATTAGGACGTATCCACGGCAGTGGCTGAAAAACTTCTGTTAGTGTTTTGCACTTCACCCTTCTTCCTCCCAGCCTAACCAGCATAACATGATCCCTTAGTAACATTTTCAGATTTTTTTTCCATTGTCAGGATAGATTTGAGCTGGGCACAAAGCAAAAAGTTGCATGGCTTTTGGTGAGATACTGCTCAAGGTGCAAGAATGGCTGCTAGCTTACTTCTAAGCACCAAGAAGCAGCCATTCTGAAGAAGGAAAAGCCCTACACAATCACATCCTGAGGGTGCTCTAACCTTTGGGAGGTGGATCTAATAGCTGTAGGCCTGTATCAGCTTGGAAGATAGATGTCAGGAGCACCTGACTCAGCCAACTCTTTGTAAGAAATCTGCTTGCATGCAAATATCTTCCTTGTCAGTATTACGCCTTGTAACAATCTTGTGAAGCAATTCAGGTGCTGTGTAGTTGCACAGCTCCTGACAAATGTTCTCTTGACACAGGGGTCCCACTGAAAATCTGAAAAGTACCTTTTCCTAATAGAATTTCCTTATGTAACTTGAACTAACCCTGAGTTTCAATTCCTGAGCTGTATTGACTGAGTAGCATAGGGGTCTATTTTTTAAGCAAATTTGTTTCTGAGTGAAACAAGGATTGGATAGATAGGACAAAAACTTGGGCCTGCCTTCCTCATTCTCACAGGCAGTGTTGGTACAGTAAATGTCACCTCAGCTGAATGACAGTTGCTGGAGCGTTGCTTTGTACAGAGATAACAACTTTCTCTTGTAGGTGTTTGAAGCTAAAAGTGGACAAAACTAAAATGTTGGCTACATCTGGGGTGAAAAAAGCAATATTTGACCGGCTGTGCAATCAGCTGGAGAAGATGAGCCAGCAACTCAGCAGTAAGTTTTTGGCTTTATCCCTGTAAGACAGCATATCCATCACCTGGCCTCACAGTGCCCCATCCTTTTCCAGTAGTGGTTTCATTCTGATCACTTTCAGCTGTCCCAGCCAAACCTGCCCATCCATTCCGACATGTTTCCTGCAGCCCAGTTCCCAGTCACAGTCATTGCTTCTGGGGAAGTCGCAACAGCTTAGCGTGTGGCAAGGCCAAAAATAAGTATTTTCCTCTCTTCTCAAATGCTCACTGCTCCTTACATTCTCTGCTGCTGCAATTTATTCCCTGCTTCTCCCATACTACCTGACCTATCTTAGATTCCTCCTTCTTGCTTGCTTTCTGCATCCTGTTAACATGGTAACATGACACAAATTAACCTAAACATCTTGCTACCTCTCTTACTTTGACTGACCCACTTCTGTGTTTTCCTTTCCCCCGCTGCAGGATTAACAAGCCTCAGCCTTGCTCTTGTGGTAGTAATTCAGCCATCACCTGAGACCATCCCTCCACATACAGTGGGCAGACATGAGGAATTTTTCTCATCCGTTGTTGAACCTGCAGCTCTCTCCACTCCTTTTTGTGGAGGAGGAAAATTGAAATACAATACGTGCCTTCCTGTCCTTATATCTCTGCTCCTTCCTACTTACCTCCTTTTTCCTTTCCCAGGCTCTCATTCTTACTCTCCCACTGACAGTACCCCTGCTTCACCCTGTCTTCATGCTTCGTATCGTGAAGTTTTCTGGAATATGCTGCCAGAACCCAAACCAAAAGCTGCTGCTCTCTCCCTAGGCGTGGACCTTACCATAGTGCAGTGCCCTATAAAAAACCCAAAAAAAACACCACTAAAGCAGCTAAAGGCAGCTGGGAGTTTCTGGATCAGTTCTGGGAAGAGTGTGCATCTGTATACAGGGACAGCCCCCTGCATGTTGTGGGCACCTATAATACAAAGTGTGGAAATGGGATAGAAGGGAAGAAATAACTGATAATCCTGCCTGAGTAACCCAGAAGGGTAGCAGTGTGTTTTTGGGCTATGAACATGGTGGATCATTGTGGTTACAAATGCAGCAGCGCTAGTTAAAGCGGCCAACCAGTCCGTGCAACCCTTGAAGTGTGCTGGCACCTCTGCATGTACAGCTCGAGCATCAGTCTGGACCAGGGAACTGCTCTGACTGGGAGACAATACTTTTGGAAGGTGGCACTGCTGTCAAAGAATTGCATGTAGAACACCGCCCTTGGGCCCCCAAACACCATTCAGAAGTAAAGCAACTTACTTATTTTTTTAGAAGAAGATGTTCCACTGGCTGCAGACACACCTGAAAGCTTGCAGACCAACCTGGAGCACTGTGAGAAGGAAGATGGTAAGTTGTGTTTAGCTATGAACTAAAATCGCCTCACCAGAGCAGTTCTGAGCTTTATTGCTGCTTAATATTTTAGTTGTGTAGTATGCCATAATATTCAGTTCACAGCAGCTTACTCCATTCTGCAAACCACTGACTGATGAAAGGACAAAGAGAACCTAGCAGAAGGACAGTGGTGTTTATACTGACTAGTCATAGTAGAATTCAGGACAACTGTTCCATTCAGACACGAAGGTGAAGAGGTGACTGTTCGGCAGGTGAGGGGAGCAGCAAACCACAGGATTAGATAACACAGTGACAGACCCTGTGCTTGTGTCTGTACATTTGCTCACTGCCATGGTTATTCCCAGCAACATATTGTCCACGATGGCCTGTCATGGACTTTCCTTCTCTCATAGGATCTGAAGATGATGAGGAGATGCCATGTAAACGGACAAAGACTGAAACAAAGCAAGACTATGAAGAATGGAAAAAGAAAATCCTGGAAAATGCTGCTAAGGCACAAGAGACAAGTAGGAGTACTGTCTCTGTAATGCCACCTAGTAATATAACTGCTGCTTGCTCATAATTTTAACTCTCTGCTCTAACAAGAGTTCCAGTACCATATGAGTGATGGCTGCCTGGTAGCCAGCTGATTTTGTTTATTAGCTAGTTTTTAAGTATTTAAGAATGTTATTTTTAGTAAATGACACCAGAATTGAGGTGATTTTACAAGAAGCCTGTCTGACTACTCGCCAGGCTGGTACCTGAGCAACTATGGCATTAGGTGGTAGAATAGCTTCATTCTCTTGCTGCAAGCAGCAGGTAACATTCTAATGCTGTGTTAAGTGTAAATAAGTTATAAGTTATATGCCCTTGGGCCCCTGGCTGGAAGTAGTCAGTGAAAAGAGAGGGAGGGGACTAACGGTGCCTTGTTAAACTGCAAAACCAGCAGAGGAATGAAGACTGATAACTTTATTAATTTTTTTTTTTTTTTTTACTGTTGAAGAAATATTGTTTAGTTACTGAATTTGACTTATTTTTATGACCTGTATGGGACTGAAGTCTCTTGTGCTTGTGAGGGGTCCCAAATATTCCAAGAAACAATAAAAATACTGGAAGGAAAAGCTTTGCATTATGACATCAGGTTCTTGGCACTTGTCATATATAAAACCCTTAGAACACAAAATAAAAGACATACAGGAGATGTCTGTGCTTTAAGGAGGAAGATATCCAGGGGACAAGGATCTTGTCTGGGTAATACAGGTTTTTTGCATCTCGCAGTCATAAACTTAGGGAAGAGGAGAGAGTGCCCTGCCCTGTAGTTCTTAGAGGCAACTTCTGCGATCCTACACTTTCATCCCAGCCACTCGAACTACAATTTGTGTTTGAAGGAAAATCGTAACTTTTAGCAGTACAGGGCTGGTGCAACTATAGTAAAAGCAACCCAAGTCTTCGTCCCTTTCTCTTGCATGTTTTCTGCCTGGGATGTGAAAGAAGATAACTTTCATAAACCCTCATTTCAAAACAACCCAGAAAACCCTAAGCATCCATATGAAGCAAGGTAATTTATCTCATGTCTGAGCATTTAGATTTGAAACACTGCCCTCGTGCGAGCTTCTTCTCAACAGTATTTTAATGGCTTGCCAAATGCCTCACTGCTGTGCATACTCCCTGCTTACTTAAGTGATGCTGATCGCACCAGGATTACAATAGCCAATATCATTAACTGCTTTAGATATCAGTGTATGGGGCCAGTTCTTTTTGTCATGCTTACTGTTCCAGTGACTCACAGGTCACCTGTGGTTCATCCTTTTAGCTTTTTGTAGACTCCAAAGCAAAGTGCACAGGACATGGTGAAACATCCCATAAGGCTGCAGAGGTGGGTTTCACTGTACTGCAGAACCATGTGATGGCTGCCGAATCTAAAGGGATTTCTTTCTATTAGAAACAAAATAGTAATCCTGCTGGCCAGAGGCACCTTCTCTTTGTAGAAAATGGAGAGGAAATACGTACAAGACAGCGGAGAGCATCCGTGTGTTATCCTCTAACAAAAATAGAGGAAGAAGCACACAGTAATTGGAAAGTTAAAACTTGCTGGCCATTTTCCTTTCACTTCTCCTCCTAATGCATAAAAAAGGAAGTCACTTGAAGCCAACTTTACTTTAATTAGCAAGAGCTAATTTCATTCTAGACAAGAGTTCTGAAATTTAAGAGTAACTGTTGGGGAATGGACTCCAAACAAATGCCTGGTGTGCAGAGAAAATATTGGATAATTAACCCACACTGAGCAAAAGCTGTAACAAAATGCCTGCCTTTTAAAGTCTGATCTAATATGTAGCAGAGGGTCTTCAGGATGGGAGAGAATCCAACCTAGTACATTAGCATTCTGTTGTTAAGACCTACTCAGATGCTTTCAGATCTGTTTGGCGGGGGGCGGTTTAAACCAAAATTGAGGAATAGGCTTGTTCCATTTCAATGGAATTTATTCAGAAATATACAGACCAATTAATACAATCACATTTAGCATGCAGAACCACTGTGGAAGGAAAACAAACAGAAATGGGCCTTCACAGAAGGTGATACATTGTCAAGATTATTTCACTTGATTTTAATAATTCTTCTCTGTCTCAATTCTGGAAATGCTGCAGAAGTCCAGGATTCAGGACTATGCAGAGTGAGAAGCACTAGAGTGGAAAAGATAACTAGACTAGGGTAAGCCAGTCTTACAAACCTCTTTATTAGCAACCAACACTTTTGCTAATTCAAGGGACTTGAAAGTCCATAAAGTTAAAGGGAGCTCTACAGTGGGTTGATGCTTTTGCTGGAAAGCTAGTTTTAGTAGTATTAGTTTCCGCTTTTCCTAAGAGCCCATCCAGCTCACACTGAGTTTTGCAGAATCTAGAACAGGAATAAAGGAAACCACAGGTTTAATAAATAATGTTATACTTTTAGCTGAGAGATTGTAAGTGGCTCCAACTCTTTATACATCAGGAATAAGTTTAAAATCCAAAGTATTGTGAAGAAAACGTTTAATACTCAAGAGCAAAGTGGGGGAAAAAAGGGCTTCAACCTCCTAACTGGGCTAAAGGCAGAGTCTGGCAACACACCGTTTTCCTGCCGCTGAACAGCAATAAAACCTATTTTGCATATCACACCATATCAACTTCTCGGACTTCATTAAAATTGTCAGAGGAGAAAATATCCTCAAACTAAAACTTACAAATTAAGGGCTGCAATCACAGCCAATGAGAAGCACTTACAAGTTTTAAATACATATAAAATGATGTCTGGAAATCTCTTCTTTTCTGGACAGCATGAGATCTTTTTGCATAGACCCAACGGTCATTAGGCGATTTTTATTTGTGGCAGTTTCACCTATGTCCTTCCAAAAGTTCAATCAATTCAGCTCAATTCAACTCATCGTAAGAAAAAGCAGCAATGGACCAACTGACTTAAGTTGCTTCAAACCAGGATTCCTCATATTTCCTAACTATGCAGTGACTATTTTTTAAAGGAGAGAGTAGAATAAGAAAAACCCAACAAATAAAACCCATTCAACTCTGAGTAGTTGCACTGAATCATCGTCATGTTTGGGGGAAAAAAATGAATCTTTTTGAAAAAATTACAGAAGAAAAGGATATCCGATATCTTTTGTTGTAAATAACAAACACCCGAGGGAAAAATTGTGCCACTGTTGTGGCAGTGCTCTAAAATTGATGGCATACATCAGTCACGAAGAAAGTCTTTAGAGATCCCATGGTTGGTGTGAGAAACGAGAAAACTGACAAGGTGTTTTCTGGTGTAAACACACCGACAATACTCTGCAGAATCAAAGCCTTCAGCAAGAAGTCAGCCCCAATAACAGCCATGTTTTTCCATCACTATGTACAACAACTAAAATCTTGTAAAAACAAACAAGGTAGCTTCTGCTATTAGAAATTATTTCAGTGCCTCTTCCTTGAGGCGCTTCTGGAACCTTAGCGCTAACACACGTAATATTTGAGGAGGACAGACCCAAAACCTTATGTTATAAAACAAAGGGGTAGAAATTATTGAAGATACTGAGTCTTCCTTTCATGGCTTCATGTCCATCTCCAAGAGTGGTAGATGCTTCATACAAGCTTGACAGACATACTCTGAAATCTCTTCAGCCTGTTAGCAGCAGCCACCACATAAAAATGTTTCTGTGAACAAAACAGAACAGTTCAAGTATGAGTGCAACTGAGGTAAAGGACCTTTTCTGTGGCTGACATGGATTTTTCTTCTTGGTAAATCCATTTACCTCTAGTGACCCACACCTTATGTGGACTGCAGTGCAGAACAGCTTTGTACTGGGGAACCACTGATTACTGCAGAACAGACTGCTGGCACTGAACTTCTGCAGCATTATTATGAATTATATAGCGATACGTCTTTAGATTATGTATTTTTTAAAATGCAAGTGCAGAAGTCTGCAACCAAAAAGCTGGAGTGCAGGAGTGGAAAAAGTGTAAGCTTCTGGTTTAACTCCTTGGTAAGGAATTACAACTCTCCAGTGACAAAAGAAAAGGAAATGGTCGTCACTGAGTTTTCCTCATGTTTCCACAGGCCTATTTGTAACAAGATCACTGTGTTCACATTTCAGGATCGATTATCTACAATCCAATAGAGACTCCAATAGAAATTCTTATCTATCAGTTCTTCGTATAAAATTTAGTTCTGAAGGAGCATGGGGTTATCAGAAGGGTCCTGAAGAGTTCTCTGGATGGGTTTAAGCCTAATTTTTTCTCTCTCCCACACTTCTACTCTCTGCAATGGGAGGCACAAAACTGCCTTATGTTGTATCCCTACTCCATAGTGACAACAGAACAATGCAACTGCTGTCAATGGAGAAAAATCTCTCCAATATGAAGAGAAAGAACATTTAATATAAGCTAAGTAGCATCTGAAGTCTCTGAACTTGTAAAGAAAAAAAAATTTAAAACTTCTAAACACCAATCAGAAGGAGTAAAAATTGAAACCAAATTTGCTAAAAATAGAAGCAATATCATTCTGCAGGAGAAAAACCTTAATTTACAACTGAAAATAGACTTCCCAAACTCATATTTACAGGAAAGAAGCCTATGGACAAAAGTGAGCCAACATACAAAAAAGGAGGGAATGGCTCTGCCTGCGTTGAGCTGATTTTCCCTCTGGAAGTAGATTTGCCAGACTTTGTCTATTTACCTTCCATTTTCTGTGAGCCATGTAACTCTGCAGCAGCAACTGGGACTTCAGGCGAAGCTTGGACTTCTTGGCTTTGGCAGGTAGATTGTTTAACCACTCGTGCTTCAGACACTGTGTTGCACTCATCCGGCAGCTGCGGGAGAGGAAATCTGCCATGTAAATCCAGCTAGCCTTGTTGCCATTTTCTCAGTGCCCTGTGCACCTCAATATTATTGATAAAGAAACTGCCTTAAATGAACCAACACAAGTGAGTGGAGATGCTGCTCATCCCAGTGCATAGGATCCTAATGACACCCTGCACTCTGCAGCGTAAGGGGTGAGTGGTGTGGAAAACTGCTGGTGGGTCTGCAGTGGATTGATTGAGCTGTGGTTAAATATTGTATTTTGCCTTTTTAGGGTTTGGGGTTTTTTTTTTTCTTTGAAGAAGCAGCTGTACAGGTTCATCAACTTATGTATCATTTTGTTATGTGAATGCAGAACTTTGCTAAGAGAATCGGTGCATACAGAAAAATCGTATTTGTGGTATTATCTGTCTGTCCTGATAGTGCAGGCTTATTCTGTGCCTCATATTTAAAAAGCACAATTGTCTATTCACCCTAAACTTGGATCAAGCTAAGCATACATTATATCCTGACATTCAACAATGGGCCCAAATGTGAATCCAAAAAGCTTTGAGAAATATATGGTAATAGAGGAAATCTTGGGAGAGAGGTGTTGAGGAAAAGAAGTTTAATTTGCCTTTTTTCAAAACAAAACCCTATGCCTAACTCCTGAGCTTTGTCTGAGCTGTCACTGAGAAGATGATGAAAAGACGACTCCTGCCTGCTCACACCTAATTTCAGTCAGGGGAGGTAGGTACAGATCTAGACCTACTGTCCCAGCATGGCAAAGGTGCCTAGTCTGTAGGAGAGCAGAGGCTGTCCATAAACCTTGTGAACAACTGGGCCAACTAATCATTGCTCTTTGCATCTCACTGACAACACTCTTTTCTTGCATAGTCATTTAATTCACAGCTTCTAACCAGACTTCGCATAGTGTCCCTCTGGAGTCTTTATTCCCATTGCATAAAAAAAATTGAAGACTCCAAAGCAAAGTTTACAGTCTCACAGCAAATCATAATCACAGTCTGAGAAAAAACCCTTTGTTGTCTTCTGCTGGCAATATAGAATCATAGAATAGTTTGGGTTGGAAGGTACCTTTAAAGGCCATCTAGTCCAACCCCCCTGCCATGGGCAGGGACATCTTCAACTAGATCAGGTTGCTCAGAGCCCCGTCCAACCTGACCTTGAATGTTTCCAGGGATGGGGCATCCACCACCTCTCGGGGCAACCTGTGCCAGTGCTTCACCACCCTCAGCATAAAAAATTTCTTCCTTATAGCTAGTCTACATCTACCCCCCTTTAGTTTAAAGCCATTCCCCCTTGTCCTGTCGCAGCAGGCCCTGCTAAAAAGTTTGCCCCCATCTTTCTTGTAAGCCCCCTTTAAGTACTGACAGGCTGCAATAAGGTCTCCCCGAAGCCTTCTCTTCTCCAGGCTGAACAACCCCAACTCTCTCAGCCTTTCTTCATAGGAGAGGTGTTTCATCCCCCTGAGCATTTTCGTGGCCCTCTTCTGGACCCGCTCCAACAGGTCCGTGTCTTTCCTGTGCTGAGGGCTCCAGAGCTGGACGCAGCACTCCAGGTGGGGTCTCACCAGAGCAGAGCAGAGGGGCAGAATCACCTCCCTCGCCCTGCTGGCCACGCTTCTTTTGATGCAGCCCAGGATACGATTGGCCTTCTGGGCTGCGAGCGCACATTGCTGGCTCATGTCCAGCTTTTCATCCACCAGTACCCCCAAGTCCTTCTCGGCAGGGCTGCTCTCAATCCCTTCATCCCCCAGCCTCTATTGATACTGGGGGTTGCCCCCGACCCAGGTGCAGGACCTTGCACTTGGCCTTGTTGAACCTCATGAGGTTCACACAGGCCCACTTCTCGACCTTGTCCAGGTCCCTCTGGATGGCATCTTTCCCTTTTTAAAAATGGGGGTTGTGTTTCCCCTTTTCCAGTCAGTGGGAACTTCACTGGACTGCCACCACTTCTCAAATACAATGGATAGTGGCTTAGCAACTTCATCCGCCAGTTCCCTCAGGACCTGCAGATGGATCTCATCAGGTTCCATGGACTTGTGCACCTTCAGGTTCCTTAGACGGTCTCGAACCTGATCTTCTCCTACAGTGGGCGGCTCGTCTCTCCCAGTCCCCACCTTTGCCTTCTGCAGCTTGGGCGGTGAGGCTCGAGCACTTGCCAGTGAAGACTGAGGCAAAAAAGTCATTGAGTACCTACCTCAGCCTTCTAAATATATGCTAAAGTTCAGTTTATTCTTAGCTTTTCATATGACTTATTGTTCAAAATGTAATTAGTACTAGAACTGATTTGTCTGATTTAGGTAATGATCTGGAAGTTGTTAATATTCTAAGCACTCCTTTGAATTCCCCTCGAACACATGATCTGTTTTACCGTATGCATAACTTCTGTTTTGATTAGTTTTGTATCACTACTCAGCAAGAGAAAAATTTCTCTACTCGCTTACCCAACCCCATAGCCATGGTCTGACATCAACATCCTCATTCTCTCCTGTTGTTTCATATGTGCAATCACTTTTTATTTCAGTGGAGCCAAGACTGAGAAGCCACATGCAAAGTTAAGTCCCAAATGCTCCTTAATATCTACCAAATGCATGTAGACCACTTTAGAAGAGAACAATGCACATTTTCACAGCTGCAGCTTCCATTTACCCTCCATGGCATTCAAGAGACATTTTTGCAATTTGTGTCAGAGCTTGTAAGAATCCAAAGGAACAATAGAAAAGGCTTTTGCTCGGAGAAGGAATACTAAAGACAGATTCCTACACAGCAAATCCTTCCAGATCTCCTCTGTTCTGCCTGTATTGATGCAACTGTGAAAAGCAACTTTCTTCAGTCAAGGTACACAGACATTTTCCTTTTAAATAGGGGGCTTTTGAATCACTGAGGAACTGCCCAGCAAGCACAGATACAGCATACAGAAATGTCACGTAGTAAGTTCTCATTGTTGGCCGCAATCCAAACAGTTGGCTAGGAGAAACTTAATGTCATTAGGTGCTACTGTCCTCACGATCAGACAAAGAGGTACCTTTTCTCCTTCACGAGTAGTCTGGAAATAAAGTCTTTAGCTTCCTCTGATAGCTGTTCAAATGCTTCTGCATCAAAATCCCAGCTGCAATTGACTACATAATTCATTGTCTCTGCATCAGTTTCTCCCAGGAATGGGGACAGGCCACTAAGCCTTAAAAAAAGGAAGAATGGGAGGGAGATGAGTAGTTATATGCAAGATGTGTTTTTCCTTCTATGAATCCTCTGCTTTATAATTGTTGTTAGCTTATGGAGAGGAAAGACTCTCAGCTATGGGGTTTCCAATTCTCAATCACTGCCAAGATAAGCCAACAGTTTGGAGCAATACAGTGTTGTAATGTTAGTGTTACCCTCTAGCAGTTCACTGAGCTACGTCAGGGAGCACTGTTAATAGATCCCCAAGGAAATTAATTCAGTGGGGATCTAGGTACACACTTCAGTGCTTTCCCAGCTAGGAAAGCTAGGGGGACTCAAGAGCTTTCCTAAATCAAGGCCCATATCCATATTTGGCTTGAATTAAACAGATTTCTGAACAATAGCATACTTTTTTCAATTAGTCTCTAAGCCCAGATTTATTGCTTCAGTCATTTATTACTTTGTTCAGTTAGGTTTTGGCTAACATGCAAATTTAAACTAGAAATGTATCCAGTTCACAGAAAGCATCTGTGAAAGATTCTGGGATGCAAAGTCAGCTCATCAGAAGGCAGAGACTTTGGACAGACAAGCCGTCCATGGCCATCATCCAGATATCGGAGAAAAGTTTTAGCTCTATTTGCGACACGACATTTTTTAGACCCATGGCCTAACACCCCACATTAATTCCTCTGTGCAGATGCACACCAAGTCCAAGCTACTAAAATGATCAAATTGAATTTGAAAATTAATTCGAGTCCTCAAGAACGCGATCAAAATGAAAATTCTGACATGCTTTGGGCAACTTTTCCAAGTAAAAAAAGACCTGACCCATTTTACCTTGCTAAATAAGGTGGTAAGGGAGAAGAACATTTACATATTTATCAAAAGGATTATTTGTTGTTTAGAGACTTTGTACACACAGCGAGGTGCCTTTATATTAAAGGCTGGGGTTTTTAACAGAATGAATCAGGAGGAATCACAGCCAGATGGGCTCAGTGGTTGCTGCATTCCTGCTCTGCAGATACCCTCCGCTGGTGTGCTCTTGCAGAGCCTTTGGTGCCATCGCCACGACCCCTCGCAGGGTTACTCACAACATATACGTGATGACGCCTACGCTCCACATGTCTGTTGGGAAGGAAACAAAGTCATAGTTCACCACTTCAGGAGCCAAGAACTCTGGTGTTCCAAAATTAACCTTCAGTTTCTCACGAGGTTTGTACCTTTACCGGAAAGAGAGAGATATCACTGCTGAGAGCAGGCTGGGGAACACCTCTCACATTTGTAAAAATCAAGGCATGGCTTTTTGCCATGCGAGCATGGCAGAGCAAGCATAGCAGACACACCCAGGCAATCAGGACAGCACTAAGGTCTTTAAAAAAATAAATTGGTGAATTTTGCTGTGACTTCAGGTGAATACACCATCAGCTATCCCTTTGCCAGAGCAAAACCAGAAGGAAGACCAAGGGCAATAAAACCTGTAAAGGCCTCCCCCGCAGAGTGATAGCAGCTTTACTCTCTGCCAGGCTCCACAGGATGCTTTCCAGCAGATGTTGTCCAACATAAAACAAATAAAGCAGCTTCCATTAAAACAGGTTTGGAGAGCATTTGCTTAGTGGGATGTACCCAGCTACAGCTCAGGGTAGAGGGCTGTGTAACAGGTATGAGCACAATATAACTGCTAAGGTGGGACTCTAAAGAGGATTATTTGGGCTTGGTAACAAGTTAAACAGTGATCCAATATAGGGAGAAACTGATTCTGTTCTATTGCTTAAAAGGGAAAGGTTACAAAACTGAACCAGTAATAATTGTCACTGATGGCAGCTGGAGTTACATCTGTGTACAGACAGAACAAACCATTAAAGTATTACTTTTACATCTCTATTTCCTGGAAGATCTTGTTTTCAAAACTGCTTTAGTAGAAGTTTGCATCTTTACCCTCCCAATTAAAAAAAACAAACAAACAAAACACCCAACCCTCAACGTATCCATTTCTGTTTTCATAAAATACTTCTAAAAGAAAAAAGTCCTTGGACAGATACTTACATACACACACGTAGGTACATATATGCATGAATGTACCAGGTTTTGGCTTCAGAAAAGCCTCAAAGGGTTTAGAGAAGAAATAGAGAAATGTTGTTGTTCTTACCATTATACTAACAGGAGTCATTCCATTTTATTCTAGGGGAATTGACTCATGCTCTCACAGCTTTCCTTGCACACACACACGCGAGCAAAGTAAAAGAATGGAGAAAGGTCCATATTTCTCTGAGGGTTTCCTGTTTCATATGGGATGGCTCAAACATGCTTTTTTTTTTTGCCCCCCCCCCCAATCAACATATCTACGTAAAGAGCTTAGCAGATAATTTCCACAGCTAGAACCTGCACCATAAAACCCAGCAGTCAAGAAGTCTCTGAGAGCCTTCATGGAGTCCCTAGGGTACAAGCTCTACATGGGGAATCATTTTGAGATAATTAGAACAGCAGTATAGCTTTATCCAACAGAAACGTTATTTGAAAAAGTAATTAGATAATTGATGCACACAGCAGAAAACTCATGCCTGCAGCAGTGTACTGTTTAGCTCATTCACATAGCAGAATTACTTTAGAGCTACCAAAACGCATAAACCCCACCCCCCAAGAACTACCAAAAACACATCAGAGGTTTGTGGGTTTGTTTTGGTTTTGTTTTTTAAAATAAATTCATAACTGAACTCTCTTACCTCCTTGCTAATCCAAAGTCAATGATTTTAATCTGGTTTCCTGTGTGATTTACACATAGTATGTTTTCAGGCTACAAAAAGAGGAGAGGGTATTTTAAGTTAAATGTATGACTGTTTGAGAGAGAGATCTAGCAAAAGACTAAAAATCTCAGAGATTTTAATGATAATTTTTAGTATAGTACTTTTCCTTCTATTCCTATCATGGGAGAGAAGGATTTGACTGGCATACTGAGTTAGTGAAAGGTTTGGTTTTGGACTTCCGATAAAGAAGTTTAACTTCTGTTCCTGTATAACAATATTCCTATATTTCACCATAGATGACAAATAGATTTTGAAACGGAAGGGCCCCCCTGCGTAAAACGGTAGAATCTGTCTGATGATTGAGGCTTACCCACTGGATTTACTCCTTAAGTATAAAAGTAACTCCATAAAAAGCCACAAGAAACATGTCAAATGCATCCTTTGGTTTGCCCACGAAGGCAAAAATTTGTTTTTTCCAATGAGAATACTTTTCAAGGTGGGGATGGGGGGGGATGATGCTGTCCAAACTTACTACAACTGCAGAACTGTCTACAGGCCAATCAGGTCTAATATCATTTATGTAAAGCGCTGTATAAACAAGCAGAAAAAAAATGAGTTGGTATTTCTGTCCCAAAAGACCAGTTATTAAGGGGCCATTAGGAAAACATTGTCATTTTACTGCAGTTCGGTTCCAGGCAGTAAAAAGTACAAACAATAGGAAGATGATTGGATAGGTATTTGGACACAGTTACGTGGGGGTAG
This sequence comes from Aptenodytes patagonicus, assembly GCF_965638725.1. Lineage (NCBI taxonomy): Eukaryota > Metazoa > Chordata > Aves > Sphenisciformes > Spheniscidae > Aptenodytes > Aptenodytes patagonicus. The sequence goes on from NC_134959.1 coordinate 14,911,984, forward strand.
GGGGAAGCGGAGGGAAGACTGCAGGCATTTCTAGTCAAAGAGGGTTTTGGGTGTGGTTTTTTCATTGATGACAAAAGGGCATTGTTTAATTCCACACAGAATGAAAAGCTTCTGATTTAAGAGAGGCAAAAGCACAGAATCCTGTCCATTTCACCATCCTAAGCAAGCTACCAAAGAGACATTGAAAAAAAGAATAATGAATCTCTAGAGCTCCATTCATTGTGGCTATTGAATTAAATAAGTCTATTTCTTTATGACATAAGTCCATGAAATGAGAAATGACTCTTGTAATTAGAGACTCTGTGGTGGTCCAAACCATAGCATCGCTAAAGAGCGGAGAGTATGAACTACTGACCTTCAGATCTAAATGGAGAATATAATGCTGGTGCAAGTAGTGGACTCCTTCACAAATCTGTTTAGTAAATAGGATTGCATCCAACTCTGTTAGATTGTAGTTTTCATCTGTGATCCGGTCAAATAATTCACCACCATCAAGACTAAAATTTTGACATAGAAAAGTGTTAAAAACTGTAAAATTCCTCATTAGCTCAATTTATTCCCAAGTTGGGAACTTAGGCTCTCTGATTTAGCAAGGGTCCTAACACCACATCGAATATAAAGTATATCAGTAGTCTCAATGACTTCAAGAGACTTATTTCTGAGTGTGAAATTAAGTATCAATCTAAATTCAAAAATGGAAAAGTTGTCGCTAACATTTGGGGGGGATATATGTCAAACCCAAACCCACACGACCTGGTGATCCAATGGGGACCTGGAGAACCTACAGGGAGTACCACAGTATCTATCTTTTGCTCATCTTATTAGTCTAGAGAAAATAAGTCTTCAACCTATCTCAAACTGAAAGTTATTTTACATGAGCTGACAACTGGACTTAATTCTGCACAAAAATTAAGAGAAAATTACATCAGACATACAGCTCTGACAAGGTTCTACAAGGTAAAAACTTCAGGTATTAATTTCAATATACACATTTTAAATGTCTTATATTTATATTTGCTATTCCATTTTGTATTCTTTTTTCCTTCATGTCATTAACAATTAGTTCTGTAGCAGAAACTCAGTTTTTACGTTATAAAACTTCAGGTTTTTGTAAAGCAATATGCCACTACACAGAAAAGGCAGCAGGTGTGCATCATGAAATCTCCCTTTTGCGAATTCCATATTTGATATAGATCAAAATTCTTATTTTGCTTCAAATAGGGAAGCATTTTTATTAATCCTAAAATTATTCAAAGGAGGCAGACCATACATATAATTAATCACCTTCCTACCTTCTCCATGTCTTTTCTAACTCTACTTAAAACACCTCACTCCTCCTCTTGTCTGGGTCTCTCACCTTCACTCTCTCCCTAACATGAGATTTTATTTACCCGCAACACTTTTACGTAATTTAGTAGCTAGGGACAATGTTGGGGCCTGTAAGTTAAACTTAAATAAAAAATGAACCATACTGAAGTTCTGTTCATGAACAATCTTGTAATTTCGTTCATACTCTTGAAAATAGCTGCCTTTCTTACCATTTGGTTAAACTGTAACATTGCCAAATATATAATTTTTAACCTGAAGAAATTACCTTTAAAACATATTTTTTTTTTCCTTCTGAAAGTGAGATCAACTCTCTCTCAGGCTGGGAAACCACTCAAGTCTTCTTCACACCTCAGAATCATCATTCCCTATTTCCTTTAGCAACCTGAGCAAACCCAAACATCTGACAACTCCTGAGATCATTTAAACTTACTATTCCATGATCAGAGTGATATTATTTTTGGCTTCAAAAGCATCATAAAGCTGGATCAGATTCACGTGATTTAATTGGTTCATGACGTTAATTTCATTTTTTACTTCCTCCTGAAAAAATAATAAATGAACAAAAAATGAGCAAAATATGCTCCTTGAAGTCCAATATATTCAAATACAATTATTTGTAAAACCCACTATCAGCTACGCCACAGATCTCATGTGGACAGAAGGTTTAATCACAAACACGGGAGATGACAAACAGTCCAAGCTGCTACTTACTAAGACAGATTTTACAGTATTTGATACCACCCAAGGACAAGTTGCCTCTTACGGGCTGATTCAGGGAAGCGGTGTTAAGGTGCTTGCAACACGGCCAGGTTTAGAGCGTGCTCACTTGGGTTCACAGCAACATAGTTACCCTCTCTTTTGCTCCTTTCACTTTTATGATTTTGGCTGCCAGGTTGAGACCAGTTGATATTTCCGTGCACTTGTGAACTTGCCCAAAACGCCCCCTGTTGATACCAAACAAAAGATGGGAAATGGGCTTAACACAGCTCACCCCAGAAAATTTTCATACAACTATTCTTATCGTTGATTAAAAATAGCATAGTACAAAGTGAACAGAATCAGGTGGCCAGCAGCATGAATCTCCTCTTTCTCTCAGCTTATGAAGGATTAGTTTTATCTTTCCAGCCAGTTGTTCAATGCTTACATGAAAATATTATGCCCCCTTCGTATTACTGCATTTCACTGCAGTATGATGACCTGATGATATTCTTTTTCGGTTCTGTAACTGTACCCGCTTGCTGTCCTTCAGTGATGCGTTAGTGCGTATATTAACAAGGATATTTCTGTCCTGATCTCATAACTTTTTAAATGACTGTAAGACCAGTAACTGTAGCCGCTCCACAGACTGCATTTCTTGCGTGTTGTAAATTCTCCCCCGTGTCACCCAGATACGTTAATGCCCCTTGGGATGATTTCTAAACACCGTCTTTCTGCTATTGCATCATCAGGCTTATATTTATTAAGCCATATTTGTACTTGGATCAGCCTGTAAATCAAACCTTCTTGTCAGATAAGTCAGGATACAAGAATACAAAGGCTGAAGCAGCTGCAGACTTCCTATGAGTGAAAACTAAACATAAGGTCAAAATAATTATTTCTCCCTTAGTTTTCTTTAATGTGCAGTTCAGCATGGAAAAAAGATTTTGGAAGCTGCCTGACCTAATGGGCTTTGCTGACTTCAAATGCTCTGAATCTGCCTGCCTGAAGGTTACAGGTTTTTCTCATGACACCAGTTGTAGCCAGGATTATTATAATAAATGCAAAAAACAGTCGTCCAAGATCACAGTCAGGCATCTGAAAATGGAACTGGGGCAGAAACCAGTCATCTGAGGGACAGCCCCCCCCCCCCCCCAAAATCAACAGAAAGTTGATACGAGGAGCCCAGCAACTATGAAAGCCCAAAAGGTCTCAAGGATGAACCTGCTCACTCTGGCTACAGCGAGCTTGTAGATGTCTCACTCGTGCACACCTTGGAGCCATCTGAAGAAGACAGCTCTAGCTCTCCAGCTAACTGCATTTCTCCATGCCTTAGCCACCAACAGCAGTGCAGCATTAGGGACAGGGAGACTTACCCCCCCAGTACTTCATGATGACACACCGAGTAGCACATTGTCACCTCTGTTTGCTTGACACTCACTATGCGATGTTCGAAAGGAGCCGGAGGAGAAGGGCTGTCATCTAAAGAGGAGAAAAGCTGGTCATTGAGATGTTTCTGCACTCATCACTGCACTCAATTTCACTTCCCTCGCGCCAATGATTTCAATCCACAGGACATTCACATCCCCTTGTTGTGTTTGCTAAGGGTAATGAGAAGTCTCAACTGCCTTCAGTGCTCCCAGGATCCACCACTCCACAAAACCATACTCTTGTGCTCCCCCCACCTTCAGCATCGCTGTTCCTCAAGGGATGAACCCAGTTTCTCAGGCAGGCATGGCTGACGCAGAGCTGGGACCCCCCCGCCACACACACACACACACACACACACACACACAGAGATCTCCTCCCCTACCTCAGCCCTCAGCGCTTCTGTGGCTGTGGGGCTCTAAGGGAGAAACACTGGGGGCCAACACAAGCGCCCGGACAAGCCAGCCTCCGACTGCTGCCGATAAGCTGCTCATGCAAATACTCAAAACAGAACTTTAGTATAAAGTGCACTACCCTCCCTCTCATCTTTTCTCTTTGCTTTGTGTTCCTCTACCAAACCATCATTTTTTCTTCTACTGGAATTCAGACAAGCACCGAAGTATCTGGATAACATTAAGCATGCGATTCCTTCACTATTTTTCGAGGGGCATGCAAGTAAAATAACCACTGCATTTGCAGCTAGCCATAAGAAGGGAGGTGCTGAAAATATCCAAAATCTCTCTGTTACTTCAAGTGAGGGACTTTAACTGCTAACACCCTTTTACAGCTGAGGAATAAAGGCCCATGTCCTGGTTTCAGCAGGGATAATTTCCTTCCTAGTAGCTGGTACAGTGCTGTGTTTTGGATTTAGGGTGAGAACAAAGTTGATAACACACCGATGTTTTAGTTGTTGCTAGGTAATGCTTACACTAGCCAAGGACTTTTCAGCTTCCCATGCTCTACGGACTGAGAAGGCTGGAGGTGCACAAGAAGCTGGGAGGGGGCACAGCCAGGACAGCTGACCCCAACTGGCCAAAGGGATATTCCATACCATGGGACGTCATGCTCAGTATATAAAGCTGGGGGAAGAAGAAGGAAGGAGGGGACGTTTGGAGTGATGGCGTTTGTCTTCCCAAGTCACCGTTACACGTGATAGAGCCCTGCTTTCCTGGAGATGGCTGAACACCTGCCTGCCCATGGGAAGTAGTGAATGAATTCCTTGTTTTGCTTTGCTTGCATGCGTGGTTTTTGCTTTACCTATTAAACTGTCTTTATCTCAACCCACGAGTTTTTCTCACTTTTGCCCTTCTGATTCTCTCCCCCATCCCACCGGGGGGGAGTGAGCGAGCAGCTGCGTGGTGCTCAGTTGCCGACTGAGATTAAACCAGGACAGTCCTTTTTGGCGCCCAACGTGGGGCATGAAGGGTTCGAGATAATGACAGGTTTGATTGGAATGTGCTAGATCGAATTTAGAGCTGTTATAGCTGTTTAGCTATTAATTGGCAGGCTCCTGTGCTTGCCATGGGGCTTGCTTGCCTTGCTGTATATTAGAGTCTAGTGCTCGTTAGTGGCTGCTTTTTGTTTTCGCTGCTTGCTGTACTGCTTATCATCATATTCTACTGTGCCTGGGAACATTTTGATAACAGCAGTGGCGATGTGCCTGGGCTAGCAGATGGCCAGGGCATCACTGCTGTTTCTGTGCTGCTGTACTGGACAGGCTGGAACTCCAGTGTGAACTCGAGTCGAAGGGACTGTGACCTGTGGATGAGTCCATGCGGGAGCAGGACACCCCAAAGTGTCTGTGGCCGTGGATAAGCCCATGCCAGAGCAGGTACATCTCGAAGCGTCTGTGGCCGCGGTTATGTTTGTGCTACAGCAGGTTCACTTCTGAAGGGACTGTGGCTGTGAGTAAGGCCACGCTGGAGCAGGTATATCTCTGAAGACATTGTGGCTCATGGAGAAGGCCGTGCTGGAACAGGTGCATCTCAAAGTGACTGTGGATAAGTCTATGCCGCAGCAGGTCTACCCCTGGAGGGACTGTGGCTCATAGATAAGGCTCCACTTGGAGCAGGTACTACCCTAAGGGACTGCAGTCTGTGGATAAGTCCAAGCTGGAGCAGGGGCAAGGGGAGGACTTCATTGCAATGTTAAACCCTATGGTTTGATCCGAAGGGACCAGGGGTGGAGATTGTAATGGAAACACCTTTAAATTGTTGTAACCCATGATTTGAGTTGCATGTTATAGGAATTACTATAGCAGAAACCCCTTGTTGCTAGCCAGGCTAGGAGCAAGGGGAGGAGTTCATTGCAATGTTAAACCCTATAACCTGGCCCAAAGGGACCAGGGGTGGAGATTGTAATGGAAATACCTTTAAATTGTTGTAACCCATGATTTGAGTTGCGTGTTATAGAAATTACTATAGCAGGAACCACCCAAACGAGTGGAGGACAAGCCTTACAAGAAGCAGTGCAAGTGCAGCAGTGACCTGACCTGAGCTGGCTTTGGTACCCAGTAACTCCACGCAACACACCACCTCTCCTGTCCTGAGTGACCACCATCACAGATGGAGCCCAAAGTCACGGACTAAATGAACTCAATGGATATTTCATGGACATTTCTGGACATTTTACAGACATTCCACAAGGGTGGTCCATAGTAAGGGAATGATATCTGTGTGTTATATCAAAGGATGGAAAGCGGGGTGGGTGGTTAATGAGGTTGCACTGGAAAATATGGGACTTGAGCATGACGTAGATGGTATAGAATAAGGGGTGGATACTGTCCTGGTTTCGGCAGGGATAGAGTTAATTTCCTTCCTAGTAGCTGGTACAGTGCTGTGTTTTGGATTTAGCGTGAGAACAATGTTGATAACACACCGATGTTTTAGTTGTTGCTAGGTAATGCTTACACTAGCCAAGGACTTTTCAGCTTCCCATGTTCTACCGACTGAGAAGGCTGGAGGTGCACAAGAAGCTGGGAGGGGGCACAGCCAGGACAGCTGACCCCAACTGGCCAAAGGGACATTCCATACCATGGGACGTCATGCTCAGTATATAAAGCTGGGGGAAGAAGGAGGAAGGAGGGGACATTTGGAGTGATGGTGTTTGTCTTCCCAAGTAACCGTTACGCGTGACAGAGCCCTGCTTTCCTGGAGATGGCTGAACACCTGCCTGCCGATGGGAAGCAGTGAATGAATTCCTTGTTTTGCTTTGCTTGCATGCGTGGTTTTTGCTTTACCTATTAAACTGTCTTTATCTCAACCCACGAGTTTTTCTCACTTTTGCCCTTCTGATTCTCTCCCCCATCCCACCGGGGGGGAGTGAGCGAGCGGCTGCGTGGTGCTCAGTTGCCGACTGAGATTAAACCAGGACAGCCCAGAACTGAGAATAGGATCCCACCTCCTGAATCTCAACCCTCTTTTTGTTAACATGGAAAACCCACTGGACACCTTTAGAAGATCAACATCTTAGTTTATGCATTAACAGAAGAGGTCACCTGAAAAAAATACCTGCATATCTGAAAAAAAATACATTTGATCTTCTTTTAATCATTATACGGCAGCTGGAAAGACCAGCACAAATACACAGCACTGATAAACAATGACAGTTATTGGTAAAATCAGAAAGTTTCTCCTAGCAGCAAGATTTTTGCAGACAATGTCCAAGTTAAAGCTGCAAACATTAACATTACAACTATTAAGTTTAATCAGTTTGTGGGAAGCTAAATCAGTTAACCATGATACATTTAATGTCCAAGTTCTTCTAGGGTAAAGCTTCCGTAAACCCAACTTTAGGTGTCCCCCATTCAAAGCAATTTTACAATTAATCTCCAGATACCTTGGGCTGCAATTTAACATATATTCAACTCATCTCCAGCCACTGGTGAGAAAGCCAGATCCAGGTCAGGACATCTACCCATGGATGTACATTCTGGGACATACACATTTACGCTGCCAGGAGAGATTATTCCCTGAAACAATGCAATCAAGTGTTCACACAGTAACCGAGATCTGTGGCCAGTAACAAAGACCAGAGCAAGATACTCTTCCTGCAATATTTTGCTGCTCTCTGCATCTCCAGTCCATAGCTGCTAAAGCCTACCTGGTTTGCATACTCTATCTTAAGGAATAAATGCTTAATCTAAAGAAAATGGATTTTTTCAAAGTTACTCATACTTCTGATCACATATATACTTCACTCAATTTTATTTTCAAGGAACTTTTTTCCCAAAACACACATTAAAAGGAAAATTACTATTAAACTAATTTGTACAAATGTTAATTCACTTGTTATTTACATAGTCAAAGGTACCCACGGCAAAATGCTCTTGAACTGTAAGACACAGGTGCTCTACTGAGCACTGCTCCAGCTATTATTGTATATATAACACACAAGTAGCACAAAGTCCTTAATGTAAAAGTTCCCGAGAGTAACTGCAAGCAACTTACCGATGATCATCTCATCCTGTGTGGGAAGCTCTTTGCTAGCTTTCAGTGACTCAGTCTTCTCTGGTGCCATTCCTGTACACTGACGAGCATCATTTTCACTTCCCCTTGAAGATGCAGACTCAGATTCTCTCCTCTCAGAGTTGGTATCTGTTGGGGATTCTTCTGCTTTTGCTGTTTCTTGATGGATTTTCACTTCTACCCCTAGATCTTTTGTAGGCTCCTTTGCAGAGGTATTCTGTGAGGTTATGGGCTTGCATTTTAATTCTGATTTCTCTCCAGCCTTTTTACCTGGTTTGGGCTTGCTCAGTAATGGCTGTTGCTTCCCTGCTTGAAGTGCAAGTTCATTTTGCTTATTGTTCCCTTTCATTTCTTGATTTGGCTCAGTGCTGATGTTTTTAGGACTCTGTTGAAGTTTTAATTTGTCAGGCAGCTGTTTGACTCCTTCCACTTCTGCTGGTGTGGAGGATGGGGATTTTACTTTGGGACTTTTACCTCTGTGATCATTTAAGTTTCCTTCCTTGGTCATCTCAATCTTCTCTTTCACTTCAGTCATATGTACATTGATGGATATCCTGCAGAGCAAACAGTTGACATTTTATGCAGATGACTAGCCTTACTTTTGTAACTTTGTGCGGGAAGAAAAATCTATAAGCTTCTGCAACCACAGACTTCTACAGTATTAAAGAAACCTAACCATATCAATCCTCTCAGGAAATACAGCACTAAGGGAAGAGCACGAAAAAGCGTGCTGATGCTTTTTCTGTGCCCTCATCTGTGTATATGCCTGCCTTCTCCTGAACACAAAATGTCTCACACTGCAAAGTGTTAATCCCACATTTGAAAGCTTACCCACTTTTTGCAACTATTCCAGTTGGTCTAATAAAATACCACTCATCTGGGCAGAGAGAGGGTAGTGATTGCCTTCACAAATTACAGGCTGATTATCTAAATGACTGACTGCTCATACGGCTCTACAAATCCAAAGGTTTGCATCCACCCCAGTCCTCTTCCAGCTGCCTGACTTGCACACTCGGACATCTGTGTTTGCATCTTCCGATGGGATAGCGTTCTTTCCACAGCTTTCTGTTAAAAATTTAACTTTCATAAACTCTCTCACTCCATCAATACTATTTTCCTTGGCATTCTAGCTACTGGCAAAGTTTAGTAATTTTTTTTCCACTTGTGTTGCCTAAAGAGTATACAGCTTAAAACCAATTCTCTAGGCTCCTAAAATCCATCAAAGACATTCGTGTGATAATTTTTGAGTCAACTGTTACTGCTCCAACTGTCACAAGCACACAGTCTGATTTCAGTGAGGCTGAATTGAATTGAAACTTGTGAAGTTGTAAAGTAGATTTTATACAACAGCAAGTAAAGAAAACTCCTGATATCTAGGACAGAACGTACCTCATTTTCGCAAAAGTTATTGCCTTTTTCAGTGGAGCTACCTTATTACAAAAGATGTTATAAAAGAAAATGTTTCTGCTTTTGCATAAAAGGGTCTGAAGTTTCTCATTTTCAGCACCTTTAATACCCTTGTGTCGTGCCATGAATCTAAGCTGCACTGGAGTGAGCTACCAGAGCAGCTGAACACAGCTCTGAGCAAAAACTTCCACTGCTATCTAGACAAGCCTGAACTCGGCAGGACTCTTGGGCATTTCTCCAAGCAGGGGAACACAATGTTCTTTTGACGCTTCTGCGTGGGCTTACAGGCTTCATTAAAAGTTGCACTCATCTTAGAGGGGCGTTTACCACCTTCATGTGACCACACACAGAAGCATAATAGGTAGCCTGTGCAGGAGGGCTGCAGCTTCCCCCGGGGTTTACTCTAAGTTCTGTCCCTCAGTTATCTGTCGGCCTTCCTCCTCCCCAAACCAAAGTCTTTGGGGCACAGACACCCCCCTGTCCAAACCAGCCAGCTGCTCCAGAAGCTGCTGCCTATCTCCAAGTTCACCGCCTGGCACGTCATGATCAACCAGCACTGACTTCCAAGGGGTAACAGCAACTGTGTTCCTCCACTGCTTCACAAACACCTTGAGCCATCCCCAAAGTACAGTACAGGCGAAGCCTCCGAGGCGGCGCTCCGGCAGGCAGCCGGGACCGACCCGCTCCAGCTGCTGAAGCACAGTGCCTATGGCTCGCCAGCCAGAGCCTAAAACCCACAGGGAAAATACAGGGAGGTTCCTCTTTTCTTAGTGTTATTACAGCAACCAATTTGGAGGTAACAATGTCTATAAACTGTACACAAAGTTGTTCCTGAACATTTGAAAAGAGGCCACAGTAGTGAAAGCTTCTACTTTCTTCTGCCACACCCTTACACTCAGCCTCTTAGGAGAAAAATATCCCAGTGTGCCAGCCTTCGCAATGAGCCCTTTCCCTCGTGAAGCCTATGTGCTGACATCAGGACAACTTTCATTCATTTTGGTAATTTATTCGTCATTCACTTCCCCCCCCCCCCCCCCCCCCCCCGAGTCCTGTAATCCCAGTAGACACCCATTGCACAGGAAGATTTAAGTGTTCCCCCTATAGTCACAAGTACCACTACAAATTCAAAGTTTTCAAATTAAAGTTCGCATACACAAAAGTAGTGTCATGTTCTTGTCTGGGCTTCAGATTTGTACACACAAGCAATGGGGAAATTCCACACACAAAGTAACATACACGTGTGCGTGTGTGTATGTACGTGTGTCTATCACCCATACATATACACAAATATAAACAACTTTATATCCACCAGACAAGACAGAGAAGGCATGGCAGTTAAAATTTGCCACAGAATTTCCATCTATTGAGGTCTGGTTGGTAGGGGTTTTTTCATTGTGGGTTTTTGTTGGTTTTTTGTTGTGTGTTTTTTTTTTTTTTTAATTTAAATAAATGGAATTAAAATCAAATCCTAAATAAATAATTCTAAAGGAAATGGATTATGATAGACATATTACAAAACACCTATAAGAGGAAAAGATTAGGCTAATAAAGATTAATAAATGAACAATCTGATCGTATCTTTAGGTGACCAAGGCATAAAAAAACCCCCGAAAAACACCAAGGACAGCAAACAAAACAAGTTGTTTCGTTTTGTCCTATACTAGTAAATATCTCAAATTCCTTTCACCCCCCTAGTTATAGAAACAGAGAAGTTGGAAAGGAGTGAGTGGTTTATAAACGTCCAACTACTTGAGCTATACTAGGGCAGTCACCTTTCTATATCTAATACACAGAAGCCCCGATGATATGAAAAAATCTCCTGTACGTCTAGCCCTCTGACTCCTTGGCTTCACAGAAATTTACACAGGGCCCTTGCTGCTCTGAGTTTTTCGCCTTAACCATTTGTAAGGTCTCACCACTCCTGTCCGAGCATGGCTGTTTTTCCCCTGGATCATGCCTCAGCAGGAGCTGCCTCCTTTAATGACCTGGCTTTCCTTTTTTTCCTTCTAACACATGAAATGGTTTCAGATCACACAGAAAGCTACCGGCGAGGCCATTACCTGGTATGTGTCACTCCACACCCTGTGTCAGATATAGCCTGGGATGTGGAGGGCACAGCTCCCCGGGATGCCACACTTGACGATGGAGGTTTGTTTTCATTCTCTCTGAGTTTCTGATGAACAAGCTGCCTGTGGCACTCATCTAGGTGTGGGGCCCTGTCCATATCGTGTGCTTTAGCAGGAACATTTTGGTTGCCTACATGATCTTGATTTACGACGGGAAGACCATTGTGTTGATTCAAAGCTTTGACACCAACGTCCTTTTGCTGTTGACAGCTCTTAGAGCTGTGTGTTTTGCCAGCACCTTCTACTGCTTGCTGCTGCACCGTCCTCTCTTTAACTTGGGGTTTGGAGTCAGCTTTGCAGGCTACAGCACTAGAAGCGTTCATCTTCTCACACGCTCCCTTGTTTTCATCCAGCTTTTTCCCACTTTTTGTCTCTGAATAAAATAAGCCATTAATAAACTATCCTTGACAAAAGTGACAGCAAAACAGAGAGGGAGTAAAGTAACCCACCATTCAAAATAACCTATGCAGTTACATACATCTGAAGAGTAGCAAGAAACCCCCTGAAATGTTTAAAATCCTTACACCAGCAGGCTTGAGACAGCCATTATTAATGCTTATGGCTTAATCAGAGGTTTAACTGCTCTGTTGGCTTTCCAGCAGTGTTACAGATTGAACTTGGATTTCCATAAAGCAAACAAAAAACCTGCAAGGCTCAGCTCACTGCTTTTCAAATCTGAAATCACTCTGCGGGCAAATGTAACAGGTAGTTCAGGCACTGCAGACCCATCCAGGACCCTGCTAAACCCAATACACCCTCTACCTGATTAAAGCAGCAGAAATGCACGGAGCAAGACTCCAAGGGACGCTGGGGCTTGAGACAGTGCCTCTTGCATTTTCCACAAAAGGACTAGAAGGTTCTTCAGCCCCTTCTCATGACAACGGTTGTGAATATTAACAGTGGACATTTCTAGGGTAACTGCTTTCAGGGTTCAGCCTAGACAGGTCACCAGCTATTGAGACTAGATCACAAGCCTGTGTTGCTTTTGAGTCAGAGTTGTGACCAACTGTCTGCTTTATTTTTGTCACTTCCTAAATGAAGAAGCTAAAAAGGGGATCATCCATAATTTAAAGGATTCGCTGGCAATTTGTGAAGACAACAGCATGACAGGGCCTGCTCAACATCACGTTCACCCCTGTTGCAACTCCACAGGCAATAATAATGGATGCAACAGGGCAATGCCCTGACAGATGCATCCTAAATAGGAATCTAGCCCTGACATGGCAATGAAACTTGCTGATCAAAAAAAGATATTCCCAATGTCAACATGTCCCTGTTTCAGAGAGGGGAAGGAGGGAGGGCTGGTTCAGATGTGTTAAGGGAAAATAATTTTTTAGGTTTGCTATGTGATATTGCCACTACCTTCGTGGTATCTCCAAACAAGTACTACTCTCCCAATTCAGCTCACTGTAATTTCAAAGCAAAAAAATCTGTGCAGCCAAAGGTGCTGCTTTTATTTTCTTTATCTTCTAGGGTTTTGTGGGGTTTGATCTCGGGGACAGGTGTTCCTGTGGAGGAGGTGAGAACATCTGTTTTCCCAGTACTGGTGGACAAAGTTACTCAGTTACATTTAAGTAATTCAGGTAGTAGGAAATAGCAGGCTATTAATTTCCAGTTTGTCTGCTGCACATTCTAGAGTCAAATCTTGTAGCATGCCTGGAGTGATACATACCTTCCAGAGGCTTCTTGCTTTCAGTTTGGGTTCCTCTGTTACTAAGCACATGCTTAGGTTTTGCGCCACTCTCCTCAGGCTTATCTTTGGCCTAAAAATGACAGGGGAACACAAAAATAACAGTTATGGCCAGGAGTGTTTATTTCCCACTAGGTTCCTCCAACTATGTAGGTATTCAGACTCTAAAATGGACACTAACACCTCTGATCTTCTGATTTTTTAGTTACTGCTGTGTTTACTCCCTTCTTCCAGTCTCTCCCTGCTTTTGCAGACAGGCATACTTCTAAACCAAGATGACACAGAATAATACATTAGCTCACTGCTTTCCAAAATTTTGACTGTCAGAGATTTTGCCTCCTGTCATCTTTACTCATATTGCTTAAAAACCATGACATGTGAAACATGAGAGATTAGAAAAAGAAATTATAATGTATTTCTGTTGCTTTTTGGCTGGTGACTGAAAGATAAGCAATGTCTCTGAAGATATTGTTAACATATTTGTCTCAAGGCATCTAGAGATTCATGATTTGAGCTACGATAGAGGCGATACCATAAAGCTAGAGGCTCTTTTTTGGTAACTCTTGTGTATGTACTTGACACTACGCATGTCACCTTTGGCATAGTTAAAAACAGACTTATTGTCTTTTAGCAGCGGATTTTTATTTTAAGCAAATTTCTTCCTCCAATTAAGAAAGCACAGAGAAGGGATATTTTGTAATAAAAACTAAACACTTTACACAGCAATACATTCGTAATCAAATTAAAACTAGATAACTAATATTTAGTAAAAAGCATTACACAAAAACAGGAAAAGGCATAACATATTTCTTGGTTGGCATATAGTTAAGATCTAGTGATGAACAGCCTCTTAGCCTTATTTGCACAAGCAAGTAAGCAACATTTAAAATATTTCTGCAGGTAACTGATTACAAGACTGCTGCAAATCACCCTCTTCATCTGTTAGTAAAAGCAGTTAAGGATTAAGTTTCTCATGCTCCAACCATATGGATTCCAAAACAGAGGGCCCCCCCCCCCTTCCCAAAAAACACAACACCCAAAGAGTAAAAGTAGTAAAAAATCATTACCATTTTTATTACAGCTCTAAGCAAACCTGCAACAATGACCAGGGGGAACATTATTCTTGCAAAATCCTACGTGCAAAGAAAGCCTTGGATAAGTGACAGTTTAATGCTGGTGGGTTTTTCCATCTGTTTGCTTTTTAAATAAGAAAGTTAGAGATTTGGATCCTATGAAGCTCAATTCATAGTCTTTTATTAATTTGACTCCAACCCTGCAAACTTCTTCCATAAGCATTCCCATGGCATCCCTGGAATGCTGTCATACCATCAACAAACAGCTTCACTCAGAAATGAAAACAGGACCTCCCCACTCCCATCCCCATACTGAGTAACCTTGCCCTAAGCCAGCTCCGTGATAAGCAGCACGCTGTTACAAAACAGCAAAGGTTGGAAAACAGAAACAAGCAGGTAGCAAATTCTTCTTGTGTGCAACCCCCATGCAACTGGGGAGCTCTTTGGACATGTCTATATCGATATCACAAAACAGGCTGCAAAAACTAGACCAAAGTTAGCACATGGCTCAGCGCAAGCCAGTTTGTTTTTAAATTCACCTGTGCTTTGCTCCACATTACCCCAGCTAGGTCACGTATATATGCTACCTCACTAATTCAAGCCTAGTTCAAATATCACTCAACAGCCTGTGATCAAAGTATAGGCATATCTTAAGGTCTTATAACTGACCTTATGCTGCAATTTCAAAAACTGTTCGTGACCAGAAACAAAAGAGGAGAACAACGATGGTCATATTGTGAAACTGGAGTTAGTCATAAAACTCTCCGCTTGCCCAACACACATTGCCTGGTCTACAACCAGGGCAGTGGTTAGAGCCTGGGACAGAGACCTCCGCCCCATCCTAGTCCATCAGGTCACCAACAGCAGGTCATTTCACCTCTCAGTCTCTCTCCATCTATCCATAAAACTTGGACGAAGTTCTGACCTCCCTTCAATTCCCTCATTTGCAAACACATAGCGGCTACTCGACAACTAATCCCGACAGTATGCTAGAAGTCCATGTGAGACATTTCTCCAGTATCCCTCACATCACCTCCCTTTATTTACATCCCTCCTTACTGCTCTTTTCACTTAGAAGCTGACAATCTGGAAATGAAATTAGTTTATCATCTTTATACTCATCTTCACCTGGCCATTGACATACCGTGCACTGTCAGTTCAGTTCAAGGCGTAAATCCTGCTAAGGACTGTATCTGTCTCCAGGCTTTTTGCAGTGACTGCCGGCAGTAACTTGTAAGAATGCAGCTTTAACCAAAACGTATCAAACTTCCATTTCTCCAAAAATCTGTAGAACTGAAATTGGAACTGCAAGCAAGTAGAAGCTTCATCTCTACCCAGAATTAGGACTGATCCCTAATGTATGATTTATTGTTCTCAACACTAATGGAAACTCTTTATAAATTCTTCTGTCTCCTAACAGTCTAGCTCACTTGTCAGCCTCTGGCACTTAAAAAGGGAGACCAGGAGAGCACCGGGAAAGCCTGAAAAGGTATGCTAGCATCTAGCATCGCCCTGTTCTTGTAAAAATTTAAGTGTACCTTCCACCAAAACATTTTATGGTTTTGGTGAAAAATATTTGGATTAAGATACAAATGGACATTTGCATTTGAACTAAGTTCTCCTTACTGTAATCACACCTCTACATACAAGGAGATTCTTGGAATTAACAAACCTATTCCAACTCCTGCAGTTTCCCCCCCCTTCTTCCCCACTGTGGGATACAGGCCATAGTGAAAACTGAGAACTCCCATTAGCTAAAACTAATTCCAGATGCCTGTAACTTTTAAAAACAAGGCTAATCAATTCCAAAACACCGTATCAACTACAAACCGGTCTTGCCTGCTCCTCCCTCACTGTCCTCAATAATTAAGAAATGCTTAGGAATTGATGTCTAGGAACTTGCAAATGCAAGAACTATTTGATTTGAGGAGTGAACAATGTCAATGGAGTTGATAAAGTCACAGTTTCATCGTAAAGATGTAGCTAAAGACAACTTGGATGTCTAAGGACATATAAATCTGCTCAGTAATATGACCATAAGTCAGCACAGGTTTTAGTAACTAGTGTTGTGTTCAGAATTCATGATCAATCAAGAAAATAGAAGCTTCTACCAACGTAAAATGCTTCCAGTATGTTACTTAGACTTTTCACTGGGGCCTCAATTCAGTCACTAATTTGAATGATATTGCTGATCTTCAAGCACTGGTGGAAGCTGAATCTTCCTTTACAGTAGCAATCTACTCCTCATACTTGTTACAGGATTGCCTGGCACGCTTCGGGAACCTCAGACATAAGACTGCAAGGCATATTTTGAGCCTTGGTCTCTGCCTTAAGAGCCTTGCAATTCAAAGGTCACAGCAGTAACCTGTAACAGCAACACTGAAAGAAAAACCTGAATTATACGTTACGTAAGAAATCAGCTGGAGAGCCTAAAGCCCTGCTACGTCATAAAGAAAAATATGAAGAACAGTAAAACAAAACCAACCTCAACAAGGATTTCCAGCAGACTCCCCTTCTTCCAGGGCACAATGCCTTTGAGAATAAAATCCACTACTGTAGAATTTTTTAATATTTCTCCCACAAATGTAACAACTTTATCCAGTGCATCAACCCTTTTCTCTATCTTTGCCAGCCTCTCCTTATGCTTCAAGGCATCTAGCTGGGCAGCTTTCATCAACTTCAACACTTCTGAGCATATGCTCTGGATATCAGTCTGGTGAGTACTGTCCGATACCTTTAGGCCTTTTTTCATTGCATCTGCCTCATCAGGAGCTGCTCGGGATACTGTTAGCTTGTTAATGCCTTTTTCTACATCATCAATGCCTTTGTTAACTCGCTGCAGTTTGCCTGTCAGATCTTCTTGGAAATGCAACAGTTTGTCCATCTTTTCATTCAAGAGATTCAGCTTTTTGTCCATCATACTTAAATTGCTCACTTTTGTAGGCTGTAACTTTGTCAGGGCATTTCCCTCCGCAAGGTCCAAGCTACCCACAGACATTCTGTCTAGACAGCAGGATGTCAGATAGATTAGGTTGGCTTTTCATTCATCATAAATTAGAAAATGAGGGTCTGAAAGTTCATCTTCTTTCGCTATTCCTATACCAGACAACCTCACTTGTTGGAGTCGCTAGAGCATATCATGAGATAGCTACTGCACAAAAGATTTATTTCTGTGTTATCTATTTCTTACCGTGTGCTTTCAATGATGGAGGTAATTTGGCACTAGACTGTATTTTCTTGGGCCTCCTTGACGTCACAAAACCGTTTAAAATTCTTTCTCGAGTGGCTGTTGATAGGCAAGCATCTTAACAATTGCCAATGCCTGAGCAGACCTCTGGAGGGAGGAGGATTGTTTTTATGACCAGTTTTAGTTCTGCTATAATGAAAAGAACTTCCTAGAGAAATTCCCTTCATTAAATAGGAAAAATATAAAAGTAAATTTGGTGGCCTTGTGCTAAGGCTTGGAAGAATTCAGCTTAGTAGCACGGATGCAGAGCACCCAGCATCGACACAGGGTGTGCTCTTTAGGCTGGCTAGCACTTGAATTTAAAAATAGAGTACAATGACAAGGATCTGAAATACGTATCTAGCACCAGCATGTCTTTGTCAACTGAAACTTCTAAAATTAAATCTTTCTCCCAGGCTATGAAAGTGAACAGAAAAAAAAAAAAAATCTTCATGAAGGCACTGCAGAATTAGTCCAACTATTGGCAACAAAATTATTAAATTATAGTTCTTATTTAAAGGATTTGTTACTGACTTGCTTTCAATTCTGAGTCACAGCATCTCTACTACAAAAATTACAGTCACTAGAGAACAGAAAGGTAGTCACTTTATACTTGCACAGCCCCCACTGCCACAGTTCTGAACACTTTAGAAACATTAATGAATGCATCCTTACAGTACAACACAGAACGAGAGTCAGTCCTTCCTTTTTCATAGAGGATGAATTGTGGCATCAAGCGATAAAGCAGTTTGTCCCATGCCAGACATGACACTGTGTCAAACGACTGCGTCTAGTTCTCCCAGGTCCCTTTTCGCTGCTGTATGTATGTAGAGCAGGGGGAGAAAGCAGTGGGGAAATCTTGCTGCCACAGGAGTCCTGATGTGACAGAACAATAGAACCACATCAAAGCCATGGGCTTTGGGATACTGAGCATCCCTTTGTCTCCAATCCCTTCCTCATTTTTTGGAAGGGGCATATGGGAAGAAAGTGTAATTCTTAAAGTGAATTTGCTGTATGAGAGAGGACATTCTAGAAATTAAAATCCTTCCTTTACACACCGCAGAGCAGTAGCGGCATTAAAATTACCCTCTCGAGAAGATATTAAGTCCTTGCCACTTCTGTAAGACGAGGTTTTTTACCTCTACAATAAAAAAATATTTTGTTATGTCTACCAAGGCCATGAAATAATTATAGCCAACCTGGTGGTTCTGTGACATTTAGAGGCCAATAACTGGCTTTACAAAAGATACCAAAAGCTTCAATACTTGGGCTGTTCATCACCTTCAACGGAGAGTTTGAATACAAAGCAATGACTTTAGAAGAAAACTTGGCTTGTGAAAGCTGATGGAGTCGGCATTTCATACCATGTCACTTCTCCTGCTAAAAAAAATATTTTAGTGTCACTGGTATTTTCACAGTGGTCTGGGATAGTATGGCATAAGTTTTATGATACCTCATATAATCTTCTTTCATAAGCATAAAACGCAGTAAAATACATCGCTCTATCTTGAAAGTATAGGACATTGGCAATAAAAGCTTTGCAACTCTACTACTGGATTTAAAGAATCAGTGCTTTTAGTTAAATGCCTTTAAGTAATTAATTCTTTCAAGCCTACAAACATGCTTGATGACAAATAATCAAAACAGCCAATGTTTTTACTAAATCAAGAGTACCAGCTGAATGTTGTCCTCTTAGGGACAAAAAGAAAAAGGTAGAGTCATTTGATTGATATATTTAAAGTTAGACAACTTGCAGTAAATATTTCAATAAGGAAACCTACCCACAGAAAGTCATCCACAGTTGCATACTTAGAACTTAAGTTGCCACCAGCAGTGTGCTATTACAGGCACAGCATGCATGGTCGTGAAACAATGCAAGTACAATAAAAGTGCACAACTGGCCTCTGTGTTTGTTTGTGGGCAAATGGGAGTCTTCTGAAATCTTGAACCTTCTTAATTATTTAACAATTGAGAGCCAAGAGCATTAATGCTGCCCCATTGTTAGCTACTAGAGTTATTATTCATATAACTGATTATTTAATCCTCCTCACATACAATGGACTCTAATGGTAAATGCTGTGTAAAATAAAAAAGGGGACTTCAAAAAAATCAAAAAGGAAATCTCTGAATTTATATTAGTTTACACAAGCAGACTTGCCTGACTGCAACTCAAGGAGCACAAAACATCTCTTCCTCCTCCGGACTCAGCCACATGGACTGTGTATTCCAGCTATATGGAACAGATTTCACCACCTAACACCTACGCACACAGTGCACTATGAGATGTGTAAGATAATGCACTATGGAGAATTCTTGCTACATGCAGCAAATATTCCTTGCTGAGGTACATACAGGGAAGATACAGCCAAAACTGCCTCCTACTCAGATACAGCTGTTCGACTTACAACACTACGTACATCATACTGTGCATCCATAAGCGACTGCAATTACGGCTGGGATGAAGGATAAAGAAGAAGGAAACATTATTTGGCCCATAGTGAGAAGTTCTAAACATCTGTCAGAAAGTTATTAAGGTCAGCTTTTCTTTTAATTTCCTCCTCCTCTCTCTCCCCTTTTGAAGTGCTGGCAAACACGCAAAAAGAAAAAACGGCTCCAACCGATCTGATTGTTTTGTCTTCAGGATGATGATATGCTCAAATACTGGCAAAAAACTTTTTTTTCCTTTTGCTTTGAATTACAATAGAAGGCAATTTTCATTCAGAACATTGATTTAGTGCCCAGAGTTTGCATCTTGCTTGAGCAGCCTGAACAGAGCGTTCAGTTCCATTGACAGTCTCAAGCTTTTCAATACGTACCAAAAAAATAAGAGAAAAATCCTAAATTGCCTGACTCCATATTACAGATCATAGTATACCCATCCTTAGACATCACAAAAAAGTACAGTTATTGTAACAAATGCAATAGCCTATTAAACTCACTTTTTTTTTTGTGAAGAGCTATTGCTTATAATGACATTTTGCACTTACATACTGCAACACATGTTGCTTCATCTTCAATACTCCCCAGATTACGTCTGAAGAACTTGAAGTGTTGTATGAGCAACGAGTACCAGTGAATCTTGCAGGACCTCTGTAGATTGCAGAGGTATGCTCGGTCACCCTGTGCTGTCATTGGCAAAACGAACTGGTGAGCCACAAGACTCCATCATAGTCTGGATGTAACTTGAATAAAGTTTCTGATGATAATTGGTCTCCTGTGGATTTCTGCTTGTTTCTTCCAGGTAACAAAAAATGATCACCATGATCTGGAGTGTGTAGGCAACTGCCTCCATTCCATTAAGAGCTGAACTGAACATCTAGGATACCTTTAAAATACGTCCAAGCTATCAAGTATCTCAGGAGTACCAGAGAAAAGGAACATAAATGCTGGAGAACCAGAACTGCAAGTGACCTTGAACTGATGATGCCAAAGACACTTTTCTATTCTGAAGGGGGAAATGAGAGTTTATTTCTGTTTGGCTTCAACCCCCCACACACTCTCCCAGTTGTGAAAGAGAGATGTCAGAAAACAAGAGAAAAATTCACATTCAACACAAAGAATCTATGATATGGCAGTTCAGTTACGATCCCTCCTTGCCAGCTCTGACCCAAAGGAAGGAAAAAACACAAAGATGGGGTGAAGAGAAAAAAAAGTAAACAAAAAATCTACAGCATGTACTAAAGTGACAGCAGAGGCTTATATCCCAAACAAGAAATGTCACAGAGGTTAAAACCAGCTGCTCAAACAGATCATCTCATTAGATTATTGCATTGCTTCCAACAACATAGTAGAACTGGAGATGGCTGAAAATATGTAGGTAAATGAAAAAATAACCTTTTAAAAGGCCGAAACAAAGCCAAAGTTTTATAGAGAACTTGGGGGCTTTGGGAGAAGTTTGCAATGGTTGCAATGCAACAGAGTTCTAAGGAGATGAAGAACTCAACATGGTAAAACATCAGCAGCTTACAAAAAGAAAAAAAAGAGCAGATAAGCTCAAAACAATCTGGCTACATCTGCTAAACACTAATCAGGCAAAAAAAACCTAATAAATATCCTTTACATATTTAGAAACCAGCTGTCAACTTTTTCAAGTTACACTGAAAATCTACTTAATCTACATCTAGTTGCTGCAGCTCATTAACATACACTTCTGCTTTTCCCCCCAGCAAATGAAAGGGTAACTGAACTTTTTTAGGGTACCTAAACTTTTGAAAAATTAAGCCCTACACCAGTGAGTAATTTCTCATGAACAGTATGTTTCCTAGACACATGAAAGGTAATAAAACATGTCCAGAGTAATGGTGCAGTAAGAGACCAATTCTCATGACAAATGGCAAGCGCTGAAATGGGCATTGGCTCTAATTTAGAGGAGTAAGTTCCAAGGGCAAGATACGCCATACAGTCTGGATAAGTCTATCTAGTCCAATAGTTGGGTTTCCTGCTGAGGTCAGACAAAAGATGTCCATCTGCCATATCTGGTGGTGTACAAGGAACTGGCCCACACCTGCTCTAGAGGGCCAAGAACCTGACATTTAACACATTACTAATGTCGGCTGTTGGTTGAAATCCACCTGCACTGTAAAAGAGTCTATAAAGCACTATCAGTGTCCCCAAGTGACCCTGGCACGATACATTTTGATATTGCCTAGCTAACATGAGTACAACGTTACTGTAGCACTAGATCAACTAAATCTTAACAATCACTATGTAAACTCTTTTTTTTTCCCTTTTTCTATATATTTAATGACAGAAAACTGTTAACACAGTAGGTTATGAAACACTCTCTTGCAAGTCCTGACCTCTTCCCACCTTCTTTTTTATTCTTTTTTAAACAACTGAATCTAAGTATAATGCTCCCAGGCAGCGGCACAGCTAAGGATAGGTTAATGAATCTGAGATCATGTGTAGTATTGTAATGCATCTCTGTCAAGCAGCTGACAGCAGATAGCTGAACAGATCAATTATGACATTTCATTTACATCAAAGTGATGAGATTTCTAGATAACACTGTTTACCATTTGCCCACATGGCTTAACAAGAACCTTTAAGTCCTTCCTCCAGGTTACTTTGCCTCTCAGGAGGCCAAGAGAGCACCTGCTGCCCATCCACATTCACTCACTTGACCCCACAGCTTATTCTCACCACCAAGTCTGTTACCCACAGAAACTACATTAAGAAGCTGTCTCACTACTTTTAATTCTCATTTTTTCAAACTTTTTTTTTTTTTTTTTTAAACCCGAGCCTCTACTGAACTATTTTACTGACTTGGACCAGAAGGGCGGTCATCAGTAATGTTTCCCTGGTGTGGTGGTAATGATTCACCCTCCCACTCCTCCACACCCTCCAACAAAGAGCTCTTCTCTGGAAACTGAACAGAAAAGTCACATTGCTCGTTCTGCTTTCCCTGAATTTCAGTGCAGTCAGTTCCTTGTAAAGCCTGCTGATTTTAATGGTCAGCCACAAAAACTACCCTTGGATTCAAGAAGCCTCTCATTTGCAAGATGCTTTCTCACTACTAGTAGGAGCTCAGCAGAGAACCCTAAGGCACCTTTTACACCTGCCAAAAGCTCTTGTGTCTATGGCAGTTTGCTCAGGTACAAGTAATTGTAAGTCAGTAGGGATCTAATGTAATGTAGAAGAGTAGCCCTGGCTGTGCAGTAATGCCAATAGGAATAAAACCAGTAAAAGCAAATTCTTGTCACTAAAGTCATGTGATAGGCCTCTCGGTATAAATATATACAGAGCAGATCTTTTGCATAAGAAAGGGTTATTTCTAGACAATCAACTTTTCAGAAAAAAACCTTACATAATCCAGAGTTCGCTCCAAAACACACTGAAACCAGCACAATCATTGTTGCCGGCTTGAAATTTGACTGGCTTCAAATCAAATCCCTCAGAAAGTCTCTGCTTTGCCAGCAACACGCTTTTGTTTGAGAAGATGAAAATCACCAGATTGCACTGTGCTCTGTGTTGTCTTCTGTTCCCTTCCTAGTTCAGAAGATCTTTTCAGCTTCAAGTTTGAAAAATTACCACGAAAACGCACACACAGAGCTGTACTAACTTGCTAATTTGTAACCATCGTTTCCAACTTCACCTTCCTCAACACGACAACTGACAATTGCTGTAAGAATATAGCCGATTATTTTCTTGGCTCCTCAACTCATATTTCCAAAGTTAAAAGGCAGTAATACTGTTCCCCCAACTACCCTTCTGCCCTTCATAGTTACTGACTGAAGTATGATCACCTCGAGCACAATTTTACATTGCATAGGTTTAAGTGTTTGAAAGGTAAAACACACAAGCACCTCAAATCATGTCAGATTGCACTGGAATGAAGTGAACAAAGCGTTCATGGACGGCCACACGAGGGGCAGCGTCCAGCCACTCACAAACCATTCGACTGGACTTGAGTGTGCCTTGGCTACTGACACACGCTTTTGGAAACTTTTCCCAAGCACTTGCAAAAGCAGTTAGTGCCACCGTTTCAGGCCTTGTGCAAGCTGGAGTCTCAGTTATTGATTTTTTTTTCTCTCTCACATTTCCATCCGACAGTTGCCATCGTGGTACAACAAACACCAAGTACCGTGCTCAGTGTTCCTTGCTAATAATGGTCTTTACAGGAACCTAACAATGGGGGGATTTTGTATTTTTTTAAGTAAGAACGCTCCTTGACACTGCTATTCCCCACTAATAACCAGAACACCACGTTAAGGAAATTCTAGATCAAGTGGAGTCATCTATCCTATAATGAAGTCTGTTATGTGCTATATTCACCCGCTGATTTAGATCTCTCTGACATTTTGCTTTGACGCCATTCACAAACACAGGAATAACTTCATCAGCTCCACAGGAATAACTTCTTCAGTTCCACAGAAATAACTTCTTCAGTTCAGGCTTAGTCCCAACACAAACTCTGCTTTGAAAAGGATTCAGAGAGAGAGAGTTTGGGTACAAAAGCTGGTGGTTTTGCAAACTCTTCTCAGTAATCAAATACAGAGAAGCTACTTGCACTCCTTTAGGTGAATGTTTAAACATCTGGCAAAAAACACAGAAAATGCTGCATCCATTTCAGATGTGCAAAAGATCTCCAGCTAAATTTATAGTGGCTTTCACCAAGTTGGAAGAAAGACACAGGAAACGAACAAAAGAATGTCAGCTACAGAAAAGCTTGCCTAGAAGAAAATTGTACCGCATGCCAGTGGAATTGCAGAAAGCAGGTAACAACTGGCATCAGGCTTTCCAGAGCAAGGAATGAGAAGACAATTTTTTTAAGTTTCTCTCTCTAAAGCAGATAGTTTAAGAACAGTTGGGTGTGAATTAGAAGCCTTGAGTTAGGCTGGTGGTATCACAGTGGTATGACTAAGCACAGTGATCCATTTTTCCATCTGAAGTTGGTATCTCGGTACAAATATCTAGTAAAAACAGAAATCCACAGCGTATTTGGTGCAGCCATTTTCACTCCCAGAACAGTAAGTACCCCCCAGTGCTTCTATCAGAACTCAGGAAGTTTTGCTTCTGAACCACCTTGCTACCTTAAATCAACAGCCAACAGACTCCAGAGTATTAATTTTAAGCAACCACATACAAGGTTCTCTGCACTCATAAGCAGCTCCTGAATTAAAACTACTAAACCATCAATTTTGCAATTCTGCTACTAGATCAGTGACAAATTCATCTCCAGATGCATTGCAGAGATAGTTGTAGTGTAAACCCAGATACACTGATAAGCGGCATTAGGCTAAAAAAACAGCACCAAGTGCTGGCAGCGTAAAGCAAAATCACTCAGAGGAAAGCAAGCAAGTAACACTGTTGATAAAAGATCCAGGATGTAAGTGGTTTGGATTTCATATTAGTTGATATCAGGAGTAGCTGTCGCTAAAGGGCAGTGCCAGCCACACATCTAGCAACAGTACATCAAGATCTTCTCAGTGTGAGAAATCAGGAGAGTAGTTAAAATGCTGGGCAGGATGCTGGAAAAGACGGCAGTAATACTCTGCAGAGAGGTGAGCACCGGGACAGCAAGTTACACCTGGCAAGAGTCTCTACATACAGTCAATGAAAATGGTGGAATACAGAGCTCCCTGACTCTTGTTCGGCCACAAAAGAAGGGACAGGAAAATTTTGCAAAAGTTTCTCTAAACTGAATCTAGTGAAGAGTGGATCTTACGAAATTCTGCATTGACCATAATCCAGTGGAAAGTGCACTGAAACAAACTCAATGCCCCACAGCAACGACTGACAGCTTTCTACCTGGTTTACCAAGACAAACGATCACTGACAGCCATGGTAAGAACTGTCGTGCGGAGCAGGATGACCCAGTCAGCCATTTCATAACTTGCACCAATGTTTTCTGGCCCTAAGACTGAAAATTCTGTATAAAGCAAACGCAGAAACAAGAAGGTCAGTCATTCATCAAATTTGTAGCAAACTATTTTCTTTTTATAGCAAGAGGATGTCAAGGAAGATGCAATTAAAGCTGTACCAATTCCTAAAGAGGCGCTGAGAATTAACCAGGGCCCTGAAGCTGAAGCTCCCCACACTGGGTTTCTGGGGGACATCAGCTGAACCTGTGAACAGGAACCCACCAAGAAAATATCCAGAACAGAGCTATTTGTAGAAAAAGGGCATTTCTTTTTAATTCTACCCAGCCTCCTACAATACCAGTGAGCATGCAATGACAGTGCTGGAAGGGATCGGGTCTCTGAACAGAAGCATTCAGGACAGTACATACCTGAAGTCGGAGGCATGCGTAAATAAGTTGGATGAGCCAGAAAGCACATGTACTGCTTAAGTCTGAACACCAAAACGAGGACATGAATGACAGAATGAAAGGTGAACCACAAATATAGAAGACAACAGCAGGAGGACCCGCTAGCTCCTGCTATCTCAATTCAGCCATGGGAGAAGGTGAAAACAAACCTGTTTTGTAATGTCAGGGACTATATATAGTTTACTACTCTAGTTTCTGGGATATGAACTGTCTGAAAGGATACTCAATAGAATATATTTAGACTGCAAGCCACTATACACCGGTGCAAAATTCAAATTGGAGCATATGGCATCTTTCTCTTGAGTTCCCACAAAGCCTGGGAAGACAGTGTTAACAATTGAGATGTTCAGAAATTTTCCAACCATGTATTTTGCTAAAAATCTCAATCCTTCAAAATGGCTTACTACTTCCATAGATTTTTCTTCAGTCTGTCCACCTTTCTGCTAGCTCTCTGTAGCAGTCTGTACACAGCCTGCCAAGTCTCTGGACCCAAGGATGGTAGTGTCAAGGCCTCTGCAGCATGCAGACTGCCCCAGAGCCTGGGATCCCAGCTCTGATCTGTTGAGTAGAGGAGTGACTCCCCAGGTAAACAGGAGCCTGAACCGCAGGTGTCAAGGCCTGGTCTCCATCAGGCCTATCCCAGCAGCTCTGTAATCCAAGCATCAAATAACCACACAAAAATGGGAGACAACTGTTCAAAGAGACATTAAAACAAAGGTAATTGTTGTGCAGTGCAAGACATTAAAAAACAAATACAGAAAGGTCAAGATGTGAACCAAGAGGAGTTTCAAATTACCCTACACAGTACTCCCAGAAGAAATAAGTCCGAATAGCAAGATCAGTAAGATGTTATCCAAAAATGTGAGAGTGGAATGCACACCCCCTACCACAAACAAGAATTAGGGGAGGAGCACCAAGATTAGCTTCTGCGAAGGATTAGGTGACTTCAGATACCTCATTCAGTGGCCATGTCCTAAAATAAAAGTCAGCTCCAGCAAGTCAGCAGAAGAAAGAGAACGGCACCACCAAGGTTAAAAGGATTGATGCAGCTGAACATCAAAGCTGTTCAGCTCATGGAAAGGAAAAGCTTCAAGGAAGTATAGGCAACTTGGTCTTCAGGCACATGTTAGAACACTCCCATCACTGCCTCTCCTAACGAAGAGTCCGATTAATTTTGGAAAGACAAAACGCCTCATCTTATTGCTTGAGCATGAACTACATCCTCCACTGTATGCTCCACATCTGAGCAATAACACAAATTTCCAAGCAATCTGTAAACACACTCAGGCCACTGCTTACAGAGCTGCCTAGTGTTATGAGTCCTTCCATAGCACCAGGACCAGCTGAGCCAGCCACTTACTTGAGCACAAGCAGGCAGATCATCAGGTACGATGCCAGAAAGAGACTGCAGTCAACAAACATTCAAACAGGTTCCACACTGCAACCACTGAAATCAGAAGCGCACATACACTCATCAGCTCCTGCTGGAACAGGCTCAAACCCAACTTACAGGCTGCCATTCTACATGGGAGAAGAGAGCTCTCACTAGGATTAATATTAAGCTTACAGATTAGAGCAGTTCTCACCAACTTTAGTAAGAACTGCACGCATAGTCCAAGACACTATTTATCCTTATAAGCTTCTCTGCTGGTCGTATCCTCCAAAAATGAATTTGAGTGCTAGCTTTGCGAATAAAACAAAGAATCATTTTCCAAGTGATAAACATAGTGAATTTGGTAAGCTGGCTGGAGTGATGTAATCCAATGCAAGACACCCAAAACAAAGTTAGTTTTGACTCTTAGCTCACTGAGGACTAAGAAAACCAATAAATCAAACTGAATCTAAGACAGCTTTTACCTGTGGACCTTAACGTGTTTTCAGAAGAGAAGTACCATTATCACTAGTTTTACAGAAAGGGAAATTGAAGCAATGAATATAAAAGAATTACTCAGTCACCCAACAGATCGATTACAGAGAAACAAGATATTCTGAATCTCATTACAGCCTTCATATTATTGCAAAATACTAACTCTGCTCTGCACAGAGCCAAGCCACAGAATGTCATGTAGACAGAGAACTGCAGTACTGACTTTTTCCCCAAGACATGACTAGTACAAAAAACCCTGATCATTTGCTTTGATGGTTCTAAAGCCACCTTCTGTCGTCCTTCCTGAAATATCTTTCATTTGCATTCCTCCAGCAACAAGGAAAAGAAAATTGCATGTATTTCAGGCTGTTTAATATCTTTCTTTAACAAAAAGTTGAACATCAACCATTTAAACACATCGTTGTCTTTTCAGCATGAAGAACAGTTGAGTAGTATATTCAATAAATTAATAGAACAAAATTTTTTTCTGCTATGTTGCCATAAATGGACAATGTATCATGTGGCCAGAGGTGTATGAAGCATATCTAGTCTCCTGAGCCATTCCGTTTCTTATGTAATAAATGATATCCAGAAAATCATATTGTACTGTTGGCTATATTAAATCCACTACCTATTACATTAGATTAATTTGAGGCTTTGGAACAAGATCCTACTTGTTGAAATTAGTAGAAATTTTGTTATTTTCTTCAACTGGGCCAGAATTTGGTTTATCACTGTTGATTTAGTTCATTTACTCCATTGGCTCTTTAAAGAACTAAATGATTACAAATATAAACTCTTTAAGAAAGCCCATTAGAGCTAGCATTGAGCAAAATACATGAGGAAATCCTTTCTTCAAAATTTTGAAAGAAAACAGCCCTAAAAAAACCCCACAACAATCTGATCCATTCTCATTTAAAAATGCAACTCCTACAACTTTTTTTTTTTTTTTTTTTAATTA
Organism: Aptenodytes patagonicus; assembly: GCF_965638725.1. Taxonomy (NCBI): domain Eukaryota; kingdom Metazoa; phylum Chordata; class Aves; order Sphenisciformes; family Spheniscidae; genus Aptenodytes; species Aptenodytes patagonicus. Next base: position 14,941,023 of record NC_134959.1, read on the forward strand.
CTTGAACCGTATTATATGTACATGGCATTCTTTTTAAGGTTGCTTAAGTCCACATTCTGCTTCTGTCTGGGTGGTAACGGTCTTTTCAGCAACTCAAAAAGTAGGCAAATGCAAACAAACCGAAGAAAACAGAAGTAGTGTTTCCCTAGACTTCCTACCCCTGTAGCAACCGAAACGTAACTCCACAGATAGCATTAAAACACAGTGTGGTTTGATGAATAGCTTATAGCAGTAGAAAAGCAGATTCCTATTCTCTCTTCCACCAGCAACGTCTCTACGCCTCTCTCCTCTTGCAGGGTTCGCAGTCTGTCGATCGGTGGTTAAGCTCTCACAGACAGCATCTCTTTCACTTTGTTTCCTCAGACCCTTGCACAATGGGGTTCTGATCTCACAACTTCTAAGTACTGCCGCAGAGCACACATTTGACGTATTGAGCGCCTGGCATCAAGTTGATTGCACTGCTTTTACCATGGGTCGATGCAGAATTTGGCTCCTCGTTAAATCGCCTCAATGTGAGCCTGCCCAACAGATTCATTGTCTTAAAATTCTCAGACATATGACAACTACAGCAAAAAGCTGTAACAACCAACCTCCACATAATTTGAATGGCAGCGTGGCATCCTATACTACAAATACACCACTTAGAATAAAAGTTTTAATGTACCAAGGCTCTCACGAAAAATAAATTTATTTACAGAGGCAAAGCCTGCACTCATCATTTCAGAAACACCTCCTTGACATCGGCAGGTGTTTTGCAAGCCAACAGACTGCACAACCTGGCCAAGAATGTCAAACACACAAAGCACTTTACAAAAGGCACAGAAACCAATATTGCGCCATCTAGAAAGTTTTTACTTTCAAACTAGGCTCACAATAAAACACTAAGGAGTTCCTTACCGTAAATCTCTTTATGTAATCAGAAACACAAAATCCTCCCATGCTCAAACGAAGGGATCTGTGCAGGGAAGATTCTTGATATAAAGTTCCCATCCTGTTTGGCTTGTGCGGTGGTCACCCAGGCAGCCTGAAGCCTTTTACTGAATAAAGCTGCACTGCCTCCCTGGATCTTGCTAGAATTCTGCCTGTGAGATAAACTAGGCATTTCATCTTATCTAACACTGCACCAGGCATTTCAATCATTTCACTTCCTTATCAGCAGCACTAAGTTCCATCCGTATCCCAGCAGCTCACTTCCTGAATTACTGATAACAGCTGCCGTAAGGCACGGAAACAACAGAAGATGACAGCCAAATCTCTTGAGTCACTACAGTCCCTTCTTTGCATTTCTCTGTTCCTTGGCTTATTTTTGCCCAATTTAACTTTGCTTTAGCTTAAGGACAGCATGTTTGCTTCAGCCAAACAGTGACAAGACTGTCATTTATCTGACTGCTGTTCTTTTTTTCAGTGACACCGATTACTGCTGCAGGATATTTGCTTTAACATAACATGATTATTATACACGTGGGCATTTCTTTTATTTCCAATTTCTTAAGCGGTAACATAGGAACAAAGGGAACAAAAGAATGGACAAAAAAGGACAGATATTAATCCTCCATCAGCATTCACATACCTATTTATGCCTTCAAGCACGGTTTCTACAGTCTGATGCTATGCACACAGAGCCATTCACTTCAGTCTGTAAAATACAGTCAGACAAAAGTACTCGCACAAATGTATGTTGCCATGAAGTCCATGTAGGTGTATTTGTGAACCCCTAGATTTAGAATCTTCTAATCTTCTTCTACCCACAGTTAGATTAATAAGCAGCCATAATGCACCCAAATGATGTTCCTCCTCATGCATTTGGTCCTCAACTAATGAATTCCTTTTTATTTTGCCCTTTGTAAAACACACACTTTTTTTTATTGAGTTCTTACCTATAAGACTGTGTCAGTGGAGTACAAATATACAAAGACAACAGATACCAAGATGCTGGATGACCCAAGAAGGAAAGTAAGTTCTGGAGAAGTAGAAGCACATCTACTTTCAATTTTCATCTGTGCTGTGCCTTCCTTTCCCACTCTGCCAACAAGCTGCGGTGGAATCAGCTCTGTTTGATTACTAGCTACAAGTGATCTAACATTAACCTGAATCACATCAGGCATGGGTATAAAAAAATGACAGCCACTCACTATGGACCAGCAGCCTTCGAGCAGATGGACAAGCATCTCAGACAGCAGTATCTGGGCTTAGTATGGGCCATATCTTCACTGCTTAAATCAAAATAGAAGCGTGTTTTACCACGGGATGAGTGCACATGCGCTCTCCCCTAAAATAACCAAGCAAGCAACGGAGATAAGATACTGTACCTTTATCATTACGACCTAAGAGATGTCAGGTCCAGAAGTGTGGGTGTAGATCTGGCTACCCCTCTCACAGCAAAAATAAGAGCTTCGTTTCCACTTGGGTTTGTACAGCAAGATAACCAATATGCTGTTAAAAAACAAAATAAAATCAATGTGCGTACAGACAACACCGGTGAATTAAGGTGAATGAGGAACTCTCACAGGGCAAAAGCTGGGGAGGAGATGGCCACGCTTGCTGTGCTGCAAGTATTTTTTACTGCCTGGCAGGGAATGTTTTTCAGCCCATTCAACGAACAAGTGAAAAGGCCAGGGGTTGCCTGGGGTACAGGATGATTTGACCAGAGCTCACAGAGGTGAGATAGTTCTACCAAGAGGTTAGTAGTCTAACATCCTGGTAAAGGGATGTAGGCAACCTGAGGCTGCCTGAGACACTGGACTTAGACCTCCAGAAATGTGAGGTCAGTCTCAACTCTCAGACTCCTGTGTAATTTCTAACTCGACTTCTCTGCCTTGGCTTTTCCACCTGCAAAACTAAGTGAAACTCTTCCTGGCACACAGAATATTTTCAGAGCTTTAGAATCTATTATTACTATTCCTCCTTTTAAAAGGCAAAACCAACCCATAAATCCTAGGTCAAAACTGCCCCAAAAATTTTGAGATGCATCAGCTAGCTCCTGAGCTTCTGAGGAGTAATCAGTGAGGCTGCTGCTGAGCCCTTTTGCCTGGATGGGGTAAGACTGTTGCAGGCTTCGCGGCAGCACCTCGAGCAGTGTTCCTGGCATTGGCACAAGGAACACTACCCAGCCGCTCTCAGTGGGAGAGGGGACTATCCACATGGGCATCAAGCTCTTGAAAACAGCCTTAAGTTTGTTATTAACATGTAACTGATTGTATGAATTAAAGACCCCTATTCCAGATCCTAAGAAAACAACAAATACTACAGCTATTCAAAAGGTTAACAGATGAGTCAGGAGTTCCCTAGACCCAGGGGAGGAAAAAAAGTATTTTTAACACATTCGTGACTTATTCCAATAGCACAAATAATCATGTCGTTACTCCAGATTTAATAAAGAGATGCTATTACTTAATGTGGCAGCAGAGGCATGTACAGCATGTAAGTGCCATGCCACGGGGGAAAGCTTGCATGACAAAGAGAATCCTTTAGGAAATTTGGCAAGCAGTCCGGAACAAGCAATGCTCAGCCTGCGACCTTCCATTAGCAGATCTAAATACAGAACTGCAGTGTAAAACAACACCTTCCTGCAGCATTTTCATTAATTAATACTAAGAATATAATTATTGTGATGATGAGCTTCACTGACTTTGCTTTTTCTCCATTTTAGCTTCTGAAAAAAAATAAATTTGGAGCTTTTCTCTCCCCCATTTTCATTTCAGATCTTATGATGCCGATTCTGGACTGTGTTTTCAGAAGAGTATTCAAAGCAACAAATCAGTAGCAACTATGTAACAACCAATCCACAAGGAAGTAGTCCACTTTTCACAAAGTTAAATGTATTGCTGTGGACAGAAATCAGGCAATGGACACAGGACTACTGGGGAAAAGTCTAGTGGATTGTACATACAAGGAAAAACAGAGTTTGGTGCCTTGCCCTAAAATACTAAGAGCTAGAGACAAGGAAAGTGCTCACTTTGAGTATAGGTATTCTAGTGTAGGCTTTATATGTCACGAGACATCATTTACTTATAGAATAAATGAAAAGCTTTTCCAGAAATAATGCAAGTAACACCCAACCAATGAAATCAAGACCAAGGTTAGCACTTCAGCTTTTAGAGCAACTCTTTGAATCTGCTATATTTAGACTCCAAAACTCCTCTTTCAAATCAAGAGAGGTGTTTGACAGCTAGATCAGTGCATTAGGAGCAAAGACCAAGAAAAGGAAAAAGGTAATGTTAAGAGGCTATTAATTATGACTAGCTTCCCCAGCCAGCTGCTGACAGATATGCCAATTCCTGCACTAACTACAGAGTAAAACGAAGGGGCTCAGCATTTTTGAGGTGACCTCTCTCATCTCCCAGCATCAGCCTCTGTGAATTAGGAGGGGGTGCATTGCTCCACAAACACATCCCATTTTCAGGGAATGTATAATCTAAACAACATTCCTTAGCTGAAACTGTTAACATGGCAGTTAATACAGAGCATCTTCCTTCCTGAAAATAAAATGAGAAGCTTTAGTCCCTTGGCACGTTTCTTTCACACTCACTTAAGAGTTACTAAATTACTTAAGTATTTTAGAGCCTTTTTGTCACTAATAATCAGAGGCAGGGAGCTACTAACACTCATGCCGCCCAGTTTAACTCATCATGACTATGCCCAAAACATCTAACTGAAGGTTCACAGTTCTCTTCCAAAAGGGATTTCCAAACTTTATCAATAACTTACCCTTTCATTACGCTTCCATCCATGCAACAGGCTAGAACTGAATGTCAGCATACAGGAGCGTTCCCCAGGGAAATGCACGCAGAATCAGCAGGCAGAGTATTGATACCAGAAACGTTCAAGTCCCCTTCCGTACCTGATCAGGACAAGTATTCAGGAGACTGTGAAGACTTTGACTGATGAGGCATTTTCTAAGAGCAGTCAATTCCTGGTTGTCTCTGTGCCAGTATCAGCACATTTCTAGAGCTGCTCCACTCACAATGGATTAGTAGCAAAGGCCAGGTCTGAAGGCCTCCCCACCTCATTAATATTAATTTTATATTTTAAATCCCATTTACAGAAGGACTCATCCCCAAGGCTAGAAGCCTCATAAGTTATATTCCATTTTTAAACCTGCAGTATTCACTCTCATTGTTTCAGAAGGAAAACACTAGCAGAGACAGCTTTAGGCAGGCTGCTTTTGTTTAAAAGAATAGTATCTAAAGCCCTGTTTTAACTTCATTAGTCCACAAAGATTTGCACTACAACAAATCCTGCCTGCAAAGCACAAACACAAGTACAACTGTCAGCAGATTTTCATTCTTTCATTATTCTGCTTTTGTTCCAGCTGCCAAAGCAGGTGGGTATAACTAAACTCACAAAAGGCAACTTACCTAGTGAACACTTCAAAAATAGCTACAATCACCATAAAATCAAATGAAAAGAGACAAAGTGACTCAGTATCTACTTTGTCTCCTGGCAAGCATGGGTAGATGATTTTGTACTCAAAGCATACCACATGACACAGCAAACCTGGCTTTGACAGTCATAAAAAAGGTCCAAAGGAGAACAGATTCAAGGCTTCTCTGTAAGGATGGGAGACAATTTTTGGGTAGTAATCTTTTACCTCTGTATAGCACAGAGCCTTGTTACACAGGTCAACCCTACAGGCAGCAACAAACAAGTTTGGGGTGCTGAGGCAGACAGCGCCTGCACCCTTCTAGGCTCCACTAGTGAAGGAATGAACAGCAAAAGGGAAAAGTAAGATGAATTGTTCTAGTTTTACCTTATTCTCCTTTGCAAAGCATTTGTTGTAACACAGATTTACTGTTCAACAGCCTATTAGTTTTTAATGTGGAGAAGTAACCTTTTGCAAAAACCTGAAGTGAAAAGAATGTCACATCATTCCTCCACTTGCCTTAAAAAAAAAACCACTACAATAGTGAGAAGTGCAGATCAAGTGTTTCCCAGAAGTAAGACGAGATGGGTAGGCTGTCACTTGCATTGGATGATAGATTTTATCAAGCTCCTACTTTGCAGAAGCACTATTCTGTACTTTTTATAAAGAATTAACTCAATTGACACAACCCTTTCTTACCCTCTTGCCCTCAACGGTCCATTTACTAGAGAAGACATCACTTCTGTCAGTAAGCCCCATAAAGTACATATGCAGCACCAAAATTGTAAGTCCAATGAACATTACATGTGGAAATCAGATTTATAGGATCCTTTACATTTGAGTTTGAAATTCAGAGGTAAGTAGTTCAGATGTTTAGCAGTCTGGATTGCTGACTTTTTTTTTCTTCAGCGTCCACTAACTAGGTTCATTCTAGTCCTCAAAAACCTTCTTTACAAGGTATTTCCTCATTTTGAATCAGCTCTGAAAAACAAGGATTAACGCTCTCAATCCCACTCCCAGTGGTGGTGGTGGGGATCTTGTTCGTCTTCCACATCATGTCTGAATCGGTTTCCCACAAGAAAAGCCCAGTAAACTCACAACTAAGGATACAGAAGGGGAAGCCCAAACAACACAGGAAAAAAGCATATAGCCGCTGGAGAATTCATTTCTCAAACCACCTCATTTTTAGGTAAAAAGGAACTGCTCAACTCTGAGAACAGCTTGAGTAGCAGTATCCTAACGCCTCCTACAAATGCAGCACCTCTCCAGTCACCTCTCCCTTGTTCTCCAAATTGCCCTGCCCCTCCTCACATATCCAGAAATCTGAAAAACATGCAGTGCTTTCTCCACCATGATATCCTACAGAAGGTCTCCATGTCTCTCTCCCAACAGCCTTAACACACGCATCTTTAATTCTCATCATTACACCCTTCTCCATTCTCTAGCTAAGTCTAGCTTTTCTTTTTTCTACCCTCACCATTCCTAGCTTGGTCACTCTGGTCCTTCTCACATCTGGAGTGAGCTGCAATTACCTTCCTCCCTTTGCTATATAAGGAAACTCCACTGCAACTATAACACTGGCTAATAATGCAAACTGCATGCCTGAAATCCCAGAAATTGAGATTAATGTAATCATCATACAATAACAGTCTGCCAGTGGCCTTTTAAGTTGTTGTGCTTTCGAGTATTACTGCAGTCAAAGAGTGCAAGCTGTCCAAACCCCCTTTGCTTGATCAGCAAAGGAGCAGTAGTAAATTGACAAGCAGCAAACAACAATCTCAGAAATAATTAATCTAATATAATCTCAACCCATCTGTTAGTCTCACAAAATATCTATATTTTTGTGACTTTCTCAGATTCCCCATGTTCAAATAATGAATCTTCTTGTTTCCCCGGAATGCATTTGTAACGCATGCATTCAAAATAGAACCTGTCCTCTGCTCTTTTCCATTTGCTGTATTTTTATTTTTGATCTTTCTATAGTTGGTAGGAGTAGGGTTCTGTTCATTTTGTTTTCAAGTTCTTGTAATACATTAACAATCTAATAAAGATTTTAAAAGACAAAACATTTTACTAGACATATTTTCCTATGTACTGTTGCCATCAGTCTCAAAATCAAAATTGCTGAACAGTACAAATTGTTGAAGTATCTGTTTCCTCTTCCAAACTCTGTACTCCTTTAACCTTTTTTTTTTTCCCGGAACTACATTTAGATGCATACGCATGAGCTGTACGTAAATGTGAGCTTCAGTCGCTAAGTAACTGTGTGCCAGTAGATAGCACTGTGAATGTTGTAAGCAACATCATACAAGTTGCCAAGTTCGTAATTTGGTCAGCGCCAGGAAATGTAAGCTAAATATTTTGGATGAGACTCTCAGATCTTTTTAAAACGGGCATGAGCAACAATGAAAGAAAGATACATTGAGAAGTGATTAGACTCATGAGTAATCCTACACACTGTGGGACACCTATCAGGACAGTTAGACCATTCTTCAGAATGCAGCTATTAGTATTTACCTAAACTAGGCTTCTTTCTCGATTTCCATTCAGCCCATTATTCACTGCTTTGAGGTACTATTTTCAAAACACTCCTCTATGTAAGTGTTAGAAAGACATTCCATCATTTTAAACATTCAGTTAAATAAACAGTTTGTTTTAAAAGTACCTTCTTGAAGACCTTTCATCGGATGTCAAGACCTGTCACTATAAAAAAATCCTAAGAGCAAATTCTAACGCTCATCTTCAAGTCTTAGGATGGATTTGTCCGCTCAGTTTGGTAGGGAATTCTACTCATACAATTTTTTTTTTTCCAAGTTTTTAATTTAGTTTCTTCTTTTTCAACAGAATTAAGAGGGAAAACTACAGGATCAGGCTCTGAATCAGTACTTGGCCAAGATGCAATACATCTCAATGTCTTAAGTATCTCAACTTACTGTATTGTTTTTCATTCTTTGGAGTTGCTCTGTCTTAAAGAGCAGAGAGATTTGTTACTTTTTGAATATGATAGGAAGTAATCATTATCCTCCACTGTTTAAGTATAGTAAAAAGCAATTATGCCTTAACCCTCATTCTAGAGTAACATAGGTTCCTTAGTGAATTTAAAAAAAAATTGAGCCTTGCATTTCTAACTTCATTTATCTGAGGTTACACATCAACATTTCACATTTTTAATAAAGTCCACCAGCTGACAGCCTCACGCAAAGTAGCAGCTATTCTTTTCAAGAGTTTCTTACTGTTGTGGTTTAACCCCAGCCGGCAACTAAGCCCCACACAGCCGCTCTTCTCGCTCCCCCCACAGCGCGATGGGGGAGAGAATCAGAAGAGTAAAAGTGAGAAGACTCGTGGGTTGAGATCAAGACAGTTTAATAGGGAAAGCAAAAGCTGCACACACAAGCAAAGCAAAACAAGGAATTCATTCACTCCTTCCCATCGGCAGGCAGGTGTTCAGCCATCTCCAGGAAAGCAGGGCTCCATCACACGTAACGGTGACTTGGGAAGACAAACGCCATCACTCCGAACGTCCCCCCCTTCCTCCTTCTTCCCCCAGCTTTATATGCTGAGCACGACGTCATATGGTGTGGGATATCCCTTTGGTCAGTTGGGGTCGGCTGTCCCAGCTGTGTCCCCTCCCAGCTCCTTGTGCACCCCCAGCCTCCTCGCAGTGGGGTGGGGTGAGAGGCAGAAAAGGCCTCGACTCTGTGTAAGCACTGCTCAGCAGTAACTGAAACATCCCTCTATTACCAACACTGTTTCCAGCACAAATCCAAAACACAGCCCCATGCTAGCTACTGTGGAGAAAATTAACTCTATCCCAGCCAAAACCAGCACACTTACACTCGTGCCTTTTCTCTGACTTCTGTCTTGTGTTCAAGACAAAACCTGTACTACCTTCAGGACACTCTGTGTGGCTTCATAAAATAGATTTAATACCTAGTGCACCTCTTATGCATGTTATGACAACACTAGATCTAAAGATTCATGAACTATGCTGTTAATAAACTGTACACCTTTACTTAAATAAAAATGTCCTTTAATACATCAGAATTATTCTAATTTATTTGCCAAAGAAGTAAACTCCATCAATAAACATTACTTTCAGATACATTACAGACTACCGTGCAGTGCCAGCAAAATCAGCGTTAGGACTCAGTATCATTTACTCGTTTTACTGAAAACCAGAACTCCTGGTTCACCTGTTGCTCTAGCTAGTTCAGTGGCCTTAGATGAAACACTTCTTTGCTGTTGCTGAGGATTAGGCCTGGGGCCCAGACCACCTACATGGCAGACTCCAACCACGCATCTCATCATTACATGTCCTCACGTGCATGTACAAACACACAAACACACACATTCTGCTCCACAACTTCTCCAAATAAAGCAACTCAGATGTCAATCTGAAGATTTTTCTTTATTAGCAAGATATTTTCAATAAAATATCCAAGAGCTGTTTATTCCAAGACAAAACAAAAACCACTGAGGCTTAGAAAATTGCCAGACTATTAATGTTTGTACTCCTGGTATCTGGAACGCTCATTGTTCTTAACAGCATTTTATGGTCTTCAACACTGTCCAGGATTAAAAATAGTATTAATTTTGTCATAAGGGTTAAGAAATAAAAGACTAAGTTATGACTGAGAGAAATAATGCATAGTAGGAGACCAAAGACAGCGAACTAACTTTTATAAGATGGAGTTCAGGTTCTATGTACAAAGCTAAGAAGCACCAAGAAAAGCAGCTTGTGGGTGGTGGGGGGAAGATGAGGGAAGGGTACCTGACTTCTTCCTGGGGGATGTGCTGCATGATGACACCAAATGATTCACGAGAATCGTGTTTTGAGCTTGAAATTAAACAACTTCAGTGAAAGCAGGTTTAGGTTTTTTTCTGGAGGGAAAAAAAAAAAAAAAAAGAAATACACAGATTTATCCATTTCCACTGCCTTTTGCCTAATCAATTTCTTGCTTTTTAGATTGCACATCCCATTCAACAGCTAGCAGCTATGAGCAGTCCTTTAAAGTAAGAGCAGAAAAAAAAACCCGCTCTAGTATATTTACAGATACTTTCAGTTTATTATGAATCTACTGAATATCCCACAATGTCTATTGAAATCATGCAGTGTATTTCTGTAGTGTCTGATCGACCACAAGGCAGCAAAACTGATCATCTTCATCTCAACAGAAAAACTGGGTAATCAGATATACTTCGGGGCAGCCAGACTTTCTGTAACTACTAGTGAGTTTTGAAAGTGACAGCCTAAAGGAGAGAAAAAAAAGAAAATTCTACTACTTATTAGAGCTCTGCTTACCATCACTGCTACCTAAGTGGCAACCTCCAAAAAGGGTAGGCAAACAACTTGGAAAAGCACTATCTTGAAATGCTACAGTTAGATTCGCTAGAGGTTATTTGTCAGAATCCACAGTGAAATAAAAAAGTAGGGAGCCTTCTACAAAACACCAATGACATTGTTAATACTCCGAAGGATAACAACTCACCTGAAAGTGTTGGTTAAACTTGTTAATATTTGCTCTGCTGTATTTTCATAATAAGCAAGAAGTGAGGCACAACAGGAAATCTGTAGAGTGAAAGAGTTGGTACTCAGAGCCCAACATCTGCTATGGGCAGACCTGGTCCTGCAGACTAAGCACCCACTAACAGCTGAAGGGCATCTTCAAGGTCAATTTTTTGTAAAAAGAATCTAATTCCTGCTCCCCAAGACCATTCCATGATGCAAACATAAGCACTGGAAGCAGAGACTATCACGAGATTTGCTTCAAACATACACTTCTAATCCAAACAAACACACTTGCATAGATGCGCCTACAGATACAAAATAGGACACCAGCAATACCTGCACGTGTTCATGCCTGCAGAGGAGTCGTGTTCTGGAGAACAGCAACTCAGAAAGGCTTAAACTAAACAGTGGTTTAAGACAGCTTTCTGGTTACACTGTTTAATTACAGGTTATCAATACCTTAAAGGTTATCAGTATCTTAAAGAACAAAAGTCAAGCACCATGTCCTGTTAGGCAATAAGATACTAAGCATCCTTGATAGTACAGTCCAAGATACAAGGAAGACACAGTGCTGCTAGTAGCCTGCATGAATCACTGTTTCACTCTAGAAAAACCCTAGAAAAACTAAAAAAAAAATTAAAAAGCGCTAAGTAAAACCAACCCAAAGACCTCGTTTAGGACCTGACATTTGAAGCAAGTATCTCAATTCTAGTCTCCCTCTCTCTAAATCCTGCTGCCCAGCCACAGGGTGATGATAATCTGCAAAGTATTCCCCAATACCTTGCCCCATCTTCAACTTTTTTTTAATCAATCGTAACAGTATTAGAGTAAAAATAACAGGAAAATTAGAGATGTTTGTAAAATTTGACCGAAGAAAACTTACATATATAGGACTTCCAGGGAAGGTGAAGAAGAGTTTCCTTAAACCATTTTTTATTAAACTGCCAATTGAAAGTTCAGAGTTCTTTGGTCTTGACAAATTATTAATCTCTACCGATTTTCACAGCTAGGATTTTAAGCTCCCAAATTAGATATAAGTGAGTGATGTTCTAAAGAAAAATAATCTTTCAGTGTACTTCCACTGAAAACTGAATACTATGCTCTTCCTAGTATCAATAATAAGAATGCCTGAAGAGACAGTAACTGTCTTTAGAGTAAGGCTGCCATCTAGTAGCAGAATAGAGTAGATGCAGAGAAATCTCAAGCCAGAATTTGACCTGAAAACCTGCTTGATGATCTGACATGCTATTACACAGAGATATAAACACTGGAAGCATAGTTCTTCAGAAAAAAAAAAAAAAAAAGGAAAAGAAGTGGCAGAAAGCAGAGATTGCTAGATGGTGGTTTATAAACAGGCAGTTCTCCAGGACAATCCCAAACTATTCAGTTCACAATATCAAGTTTATCTAGTCAGATAAGTCAACGAGTAGAGACGGTATAGAGGTGGAGTGGTACTTCTGTGGTGGTGATATACTTGGTCTTCTTTCAAGTTAATTAAAAAAACTGCAGCCTAATTCACTTTTTCTGAAAGAAGATTGTTCTTCTGTGTGAGGTCTCATGCTACAAAATGCAGTGAAACAAAGTAAGTTAGACTGAACCATAAAGACATTCAAAGGCAGGGCCTAAAATGTTACACTGGAACTAGAGATTCACAAAAAAAAAATTTTGAATAAGCAACTTCCTGAAGTGTTACATATTTATTCTCGCTTCTTGAAAACCATGCAGTTTCCAAGTAAGTCAGAGCTGCAGTAGATTGAATTTACTCTCTCATCATTTAGCTGTCACTGGCTTTATTTTTGTTTTGTAGACCGAGATCCAATACATTTTACAACTATAATCTACAATGATTTGCCACTGTGTTTCATCCATTTATCATCTTTAACACACAAAGAAAGAGCTCTTGAGATGCCATCCTGTTGATGCCTATTTCATACAACGCAGACGCTTTCCAGTTCAGTAACTGAGTATGTTCCAAGAAATCTATGTCTTAGCATACCACAGCCACAGAGTTACCAGGGCTTTTGGAAGATGCTGGAGTGTACTGCCTATATAGGAAAGAATGGTTTGTTCCTGGTTGGTAGGAAGGGAAAGTCAGGACTCTCGCTTTGCAAGATCCACTGGCAAAGCAGCACTCTCTCCCTAGGATATTTTCAAGGCCACCTGCTTCCATCACAGCTTTCTCAAAGAAACTGGAAGTCAGTAGGGGAAGAAAAATAGCATGACCACAAGTGGGAAGAGCTGACAGCAGAGACCTGGGGAAGACAAAGAGAAGAAGTACAGAAACAGAACTCAACCACTGTTTCAAGAGTCTCCACCAATGAAGGAGAAAGAACGGCCTTGTGTTTTGAGAGGTATGAACGTATTTTTCAGTACTTATCAGAGAAGGCACCAATCTAAATGTGAAAGTCGTAAGTTAAATTTTGTCACGTCTAACAACATTAACTTCAGTCCTCTGAAGATAACTTGTTCCATGTACAGGAGCAGAAAGGAATAGATACGTGTAGGAACGCAGGTTAGAGCGCCAAACAGACTGCATTAGTAGGTCCCTTTGTCCCTTCTTAACACAGTAGATCTCACTCTAGCAACAGAAGCAACACAAGCCTGATCATATCTTAAGTTTTCAAAATGAGAACTTCCCTTTTGTCATTTTGACTTTAATAACTTACCATGCAAACATATGCTCTATTCTTAAGAGTTACTCATCTCTCCTTACTACTGGTGTCTGTGACATGCTACAGTTCTGGAAAGCAGAAGTCTACATGATGTACAGAAGTAGGTCTTGTGTTCGCAATTCCTCATTTACTGGAATAAAGACAAATGTAGATTAGTGGTTTAAGGGCATTTCCACACCCATCCCTCTTGTCCAGTCTTAAAAACGACCCCAATCACTTCTTAGGAGTTAAGAGTTAAAAAACACTTTCCACGTTTCCTGCTTCTGCTCACAAAGTTTGCATCTGACCAGTCTCTTGTGGCTTAACTCAAAACTATCATAGCTCCTTCCTTTAACCAATAACTAACAAACAGTCAGTATTTGATAGTCTAGCTTTATTAACAAAAATCTCTGCTTCTACCCAGAGATTAATTCTGTAGCAGAACCTCATTAGGTCATTCTCACTACTAAAGTAATGTGATACTGAAAAGCATGAGTAATACTGAAGAAAAACTAAGACATGCAGTTGCCTTCCCCTTCTTAGAAAAGAGTGAACGAAAGGTGACAAAAAGCTAGTATGTCAAATTTTATGAATGCAATTGCCTCCTACACCTCCTCCCTCAGGATGTTACAGGGCTTGAGCTTTTCTTTTTTTGGTAAGACAAAACCCCCATATATTTAGTAACGTAAGAGTTTTGGCTCAAATTGCACTATAGCACTTCAACAAAAGATGACTTTGTTGAATGTTTTCCCCAAACCTATTTCTCCAAAACAGCTCATTTTTGCACACTCGGGTAGACTTTTGCTTTGGTATTTACAGTCAGCAGTCCAAAGACAATACTGCTAAGAATTACACTTTTTTTTAAGACGGACAAAAAAAGCTGATGAGCGTAAAAGGAACTAGCATATCCTCATCTTTTGGAAATACCAGTGAGAAGATGTTAGCTGCAGATCCACATCTCTGATGCCTGTTTCTCTCCCTTTCCAGTAAATCATGGGCCAAGAAAGAGTATGGGAGAAGTACTTACCGTCTGGACAAGGCAGACACCCAGCAAACAGTGGTTACAAAACAAGGACTTAGCTCTCAAACTTCAGGAGTCTGACCCCAAAACGTATATGTGATTTTTAAAAAACAACTCTATGTAACAGGGAATAATTTTCTACAGAGAATTCATAAACAATACGAAGTTGTCAAGCAGAATAATCCCTCAAAATGAAGCCACTTTAGTTTTCTTCCTATTGGATTTATATCATACCTATTACAAAAATGCAAATCTAAAGTCATCCTTAGGATGAATACCAGATTTCTAAGAGGATTAAAACCAACACACCCTAAGTATCAAAAATGTACTTAATTCCCAGTTCAATAAAATACTGTAATATCAATTTATTAAAAAGTTATGTGAACTGTACATACGTAAACTGCAATATAGCTGAAAAATCTGAAATATATAATTTTAAAGGAAAATCATTTATTTCTGAAAATATTTAAAATATTGCATTTCTGGCAGCAAATTTAAAAGAAGTGCTCTGGAATGGGTGCAGTCTCTCTGTGCATTTGTCTAGCATTTGTCTTCAAGGTGTAAAACATATCTGCTTTCTGATTTCTCATAGCACAATCTTGTGAACACTTTCTTTCTGACTTGTAGAGACAGAATTCGATTTCCAAGAACAGCAGCAGAATTTTAACAGGAAATACTATCGTCCTTGTTGGTGCAGACAACACACTTTCCGAGAGTCCACGACACCTTGGAAACATGCTAGCCATTCTGCATATAAATGCATCAGATTGTGCTTACAAGTTACAGAATAAGTCTTTGATTGATAATTTTTCTGTTTATTTCCGCCAAGGCCACTGAAAATACGAAGGCCTTTTCATCTGAAAGGTTAGCATACATGTCAACTTCTTTTTCTTGTTTCTCTGTAGAAGAAAAAAAAGTCACTATTAGAAGCTTTCTCCATTATCCAAAGTTAATGCAAGTTACATAGTAGTTAACAAATTATGTGGAATGGAGTACTGGAATTGAAAAGAAGTTAGACAATCAACTCCTATGCAGGGAGGGATCGAGAGAGAGGAGGAAGGAATGGAGGCACACAAAGGTGCTAGAAGTGTCAAGAATTAGTCATCCAAAAGCATGACTGAATTTCTGTTCTTTAATGACAAAGAAAGAATGAGTCACTAACGTTATATTGATTCCTGACACAAAAGAGCATTCAAGTGTTCCTCCAGTTTTGGGGGATTTTTTTGCTTTTTCATAAACACCTCCCATCCTAGAAAACAAAGATATTTCACCATATCCTCATTAAATATGACATCTGTCCCCCTATTTTACATCTAAGTAACAGAAACCCAAGAGTTTAATTACAGCGTCCAAAACCAAAGAGCAGATACATGGCACAAGTCAGGTTCCCAATTTGTCACCATGAACATTTCTGGACTTTCTATACCACAGACTTTCAATCTTATCCCAGATAGAGAACAAAGCTAACACCTCAGTGAGCAAGGCAAAGCCTCTGAATTCCCTCTGCTGATGTTGGCTTCTTTGAAGGCGACAGATACACAACAGCAAGCCATCAAGAAGTTTCTATACTGCAGTGCTCAAGTACACTAAGTTACACTATACCATATGACAAAACTAATAGAATAGTACTTTCATAAATACCACTTACTCCAGATCATGACTATTTATATCCCGGTTTAGCTAGCCACAGGTAGCTGACACAACTCATTAAGAAAAAAAACAAAAAACAAAAAACAAACCAAAACACAGCTTTGTCAGCAGAAGACGAAGCTTGTAGACACAGAGAAGAGAGGAATATACAGAGAGCTTTAAGGTTGGTGTCTAGCTGTGGAACTCCATCTCTAATCCAAGTTCCACAGTGGCCTGGACTAACTTACAATCACAACACAACACTCACCTGACAGACCCCTCTGTCTCATTAACACACAGACACACACATGCACGCTCTTTTTGACCACAGCACACTGGCAGACTGCTCCACCAAGACACCTAAATCAGCAATGGCCAGGTGAAAGACAAAGCAGCATTGGAAAATAATGGAAAGCATCATATGGAAAAGAGATCCCAGCATCTCATATCTCCACCTACTCACATAGTTATTCCTTCAATGGGTCCACATTCACAACAACATTTTTAGATTTGGCTTCACACCTGACTGTCTGTGTTACAGGTACAGACACCATTCCAACAGACTACCTTCCCTGTGAAGTCAAGTGCTTGTGTTAAACAACTAAGTGGGAGAAACTGAAAAATCCTTTACCACTGTGTTCTGATTTAATACTGATAGAGACACACAGCAACAAAACCCTCTACTTAAAGATTTCTAGACAACTTAAATCACACATAAGCTCACCTTTCCCTGCAAGTAAAATTGCTTAGCAAGGAGCCTGGACACACAAAGATGCATCAGTTTTTACTCTGAAAACAAGAAACTTGCCTTAACAAAGTAAAAGAAATCAAAGCATGCTTAATATTTGGAATGTAAGTGATTTCTGCTTGTTCGTTGGCTACACAAGGCTATTCCCCAGTGCATTGAGTTTGAAATGAAAGCTGAGAAACTGAGTTTCGCTGCAAGTCCTACCCTGTAGTTTAAGACAAATCAGTTTCTATATGTACACTCAGTCTGGGTTGCTCCACTTCCTCCCTCCCACCATTTACAAATTAACAATGCTGGGAGTTGTTCTGAACACAGACACTACGCACACTGGTTATTCCACATTAACCTTTTCTATTTTCATATCTAACCCCCTCCCCTTTTTTCAAACTTCCCGATCCAAACAAATCCAGCCACCACCTGAACCTGTCAGCACCCAGCAAAATTAAAAATACTTTTTTTCCCCCTCCTGGTTACTGTTAACAGATTGTAGACTTCTTAGCAAAAAAAAAAAAAAAAACCACAACTTTCTCAAGTTTCCTTTCCCCTCTCTCCTCCCAAAGTACTGGCTCGTTCTGAGAGACTTCAGCTTTAAAGAATTGAAATCTTGATACCAAACAGTATCAGGGATTAACACAGGTTTGCAAGCTTTATGCATTCTTAAGACAATTCCAGTTCTCATCAGTAACTAGTGAAGAGCTTGCACCTGCCTGGCATTTTATCATATGCTACTCATAGGATACCATGGTTTCTACAGACACTATTAAAACTTTCCACTTCACAGTCTTATCTGAAAGTAGTTTTGACTCACTTCTCTAATATTAGCAAAAGACTGTCTCACAGAATTACAATACCATTTTTGTAAGACATTAGAAATATTAAGTCTTTCGATATACAACTAAGAGGCTATTTAGGTGAAAATATTCAGTTTCTTTGTAGCATGTCTCTCGCATCCCCAGACCTCCTGCAGCCCACTAGACCCACAGCCCTTAAAATTGTGATCTATGTATAAATCAAATATGGACCCTCCCCCCTCACAAATTTTGTATGGATTCAAAATCCAAAGTTCTGAGATTCACTATGCAAGATAGTAAACTATTTCAAATGTGCACATTGAGCAAGCAAATGTATGAGTAATACAGTCAGAAATTACTGGAAAAGGAGAACTTGGGTCAAGAAATTTAACTCAGCTTAAGTTTTACCAGGATACTGAAGTGTATATATCTTTATAAAGATTCACCCCTTGTTAAGTATCAAGTATGCTTTAATAAGACTCCAGGCCACTCTTATTGAGTCTCACTTGATGGTAACCTCTTTCAGGAGCAGAATAACCAATACCACTTCCTCCGGCATACGAGGGTGTTTTTGTTTGGTTTAATATAATCCAGGTTGTTACCTAGATAACAAGGCAGCCTGGGAACCTGTCTAGCTGTGTATCACAGTCCCACACAGTAAAACAAAAACCATACCACCACTGCAACAAAAATCAGAATCAGATTATTATGAAGTTTCTATTTTCAAAACATATTGTAACATTTCTGACAAAGAAATTAAGTGACAATTTTGACAAGCCAAGCCTGCAGTGAGAAGTTCCTATTTTCCACAGTCATCACGTGGCTCTGAAACATGTGATAGGAGTATTCTCTCAGTCCCAGCACTCTCCAGATCCCCTCAATCTACATCAGCTTCCTCTTTCCTCCCCCTCCATTCCTTCTTACTAAACCTGCAGGATAAAACACTTATTTTAAAAAGACCTTTTGCTTCTCCTATTCTTCTTAATTGCTGTTGAGTCCTGCAGCTCTTTGCTCTGATGTGAACCAGTCACGAAGGATACAAAAGAACTAGTCAAAGGCACAGACATAACTGGGAACAAGCACGCTATGTATGAAAAGAGCACAACACAAGCAAGGAAGCAAAGCTAGAGATGTCATGGGTGTCTTTAGGAAGAAAATTTTCACAGCTGGGTGGTCTTCAAATGGACCGATAATCTGCTCTTGCTTGCTATTATAATTCAGGTGTTCTCTGTCCTCCTGTTTTTCATCTACAAATGCATTAGGCTTTGCAGAAGCCTAACAGGCACCAAATATTTAACAGCTTTGCAAGCTGTGGCCTCTCTTCAAGTCTTTTGGGGGAAAGAAGAATAGCCCAATCTCTAGCAGCAAGTAACGTGTACCCAAAATATCCTAGAAATATACAATAGGCAAGGAAATAATATACTTAAAGTCTAACACTAAGCTAATATCTTGCACTCCAGAACTGACTTTCAACACTATGCAGACTGATAGAAGGACTAGCAATGAGTCACACAAAAGTCACCTTAATTGGAGTAGAAGAATTAAAGTTGCTGAATATGCTTTTACACAAACAGCACTATCCAGCAGCACATTTGGTAAAGGAAGAATATTTCTAAAATTCCTCACTAATTACTCCACATGTAGTAGTTAGGCCAATTTTATAAGCCACTTGAAAATGGAGAAGTCAATGTTCACCTGTTTTATAATAATTACTTAAAAAATGATGGTTTCTCTACTGAATTTAGTTTTACAGCCGTGACAGCCATATATATCAACTTTTTGTTCATTTTTTTTTTTTAAATCTGCCCAATAATCACCACAGTGGTCTACACACATTACAGTCTGATATAACCAGAAATAGGTCAGAAGTAAGAAAATATCCTAAGCCCACTTATTCCTAACCAATAAGGTGTGCTGTACTGGTGAGGAGCAAAGACCATTACAAATGGGTGTGAACCCAAGCTCTGTACCAGCTCTGCAAAAGAGGTTGAGGAAGAAATAGTAGCAGTAGTCACAGTACCAAGTAAAGGGGATGGTAAGACAGGACAAGAAGATGAAGGCAATCTTCTCAAGTGAGATTCAACTTAAAAAAAAACATAACACCAAACACCAAGAAAACAAGATACCACACACACACTCTCATGCGAAGATCTCACTACATCTGTGTTTCTAGCTTTCTACCTCAGAGCACTGGCATATTGTCACACTTCGGAGTATGACACAAGAGGCAAAAAACATTCAGCCTAGTTTTGGATAGGAAAACATGTTCTCTAAATATCCCTCATGCTTTCAAATTCTTGCTTTTCGGAGACTACAAACCATGCATTAAGAGAATGGATATTTTCTTTTGATTGCTTAGATCCTCTTTTTCAGGGGACAGGAAAGAAGATTTACTTTCATAGGGTAACGCAACAAGCTTGCAGGAATTTTCAAACCAAAACTGTGCGTGAACTAGACTGGCACTAAAATGCCTAGAAATGATCCTATAGGTGCTAGACAAAGTCTAGCTTGGATCAATAACAAATAGGGAAGCTCTGTATTCTGTGAAGCTACATACATCAATAAGCCATATGCAACAGTGAAGAGATTAGATATTATAAGCATATTCCTATTACAGTAAAGCAATTGCCATCCAGAAAACATACAGAAATGAAATTCTATCTCCTCTTTCCACAGCCAAAGCACTAAAACAACAACAACATTCCAATTTATACTTCATTTTTATATGAAAGAAACTTTAAGAATGGACAGATTTACATTAAACAGCAGAGACAACAAAATTGATTTTGACAAGTTAGAAGTTAAAGGAACTCGCTTTGCAGCATGGATTAACACCCATTTTTGTTAACAAACAAGGTGGCAGGGGAAAAAAAAAAACAATTGCATTTCTGAGTTATGCCACAAGGTATGCCTGATGGTTTCAGTAGTTTTAAGAACAAGATCTTCTGAAAGTTTACATGAAGCCTTGTTCTTCCCCTCCTATCTGCCTTCCAGCCTTTTTAAGTCTATGCTAAGTTTTGAATTAATTATTCAGGCCTAAAAGTAGTATCTCCAAAACCACAGATAGCAAATGCAGTGTCAATAGGCTCTTATAAAAACAGGAATCCGAAGTGACAGTCACACACTTGAAGGGCTCCAAAATTACTCTAGTGCATGTAACAGTCTCTTTATTGTATAAAGACTAAGAACAGCAGGTCACCAAGGAACCTTAACAAGCAAGGTAGCATTCTTTCCTCTAGAGTATTATTCTGTAGAAACATGGGATAAAAATTGAGGTCATAGTAGTGACCTAAGATGCCCTTTTTACTTTGGCCCTCCAAAAGGTTTCAAGGAACTTTTTAAGCAACCCAATCATCCTAATCACTCTCTGATAACAGGCATCATTATATTGTTTGTCCTTGCGATGCAGAGCAGGGGTACCGCAAAAAAAAAAAAATCCCAAACCAAAAAAAACTACTAAGCACTACAGTCCAATGGCTTTCAACCTACATGTTGAAACTTTATCTGGTGGCTAAAAATACAGACTTAGTTCTTTGTAGTTAGTTCCAATCAGACACTGAAACGTAAACCCAGAGGTCTCTACAGATGTGAAACAGTCCCTTCCCCATATTAAGATATTAGGTATTGGCTGAACTAGTCTAGTTACTTAAATGGTTTGAGTTGTATAAATGTTTATTGATAAAAAAAAAAAATCTTCATACAAAAAGAAAACCCAATTAACATATTTTTCCAGTTCTCATACCTCTTTCTTCCTCGTGCTTTTTGGCTGAGGCACTCTTAGGTCTTCCTCTTCCTCGTCTGCTATGATCTGAATGGCTGTTAGACCTGGATCTTTTTCGGTTTTCTAAGTCTTTATTTACTGCAGAATTTATCTTCTCTCGCTTAACTCTCTCTGTCCGTCTCCTTTTGGCCTCACTCTTGTTTTCTGTGCAAATGAATAGAGATGGTATGATCTAGGGTTGTTTCCATCTTTGTTCTTAATTTACTCTTAGTGCTTACCCACCCAATCACCTTTTTTCTTTAAATCTCTTAGCAAAAGTGGTTAGATGTCTATACCTTTACAGAACAATTACATCAGCACAATATCCATGCAAAAATTAAGGTGCCAGATCCAGAATGACACTTCATTTCTTGATTACAGGATCAAGCCTTTAGTTACTTCAAATGCATTTTGCAACATGAGACATTTGCTAGTATACAAAAAGTCCAGTTTTCCATAATAAGATGGAAAAAACCTGTACAGATCACAGCCATCAAGACAGCCCACTGCATGTTTCCACTAGCCAAAAAAAGTTTATCATATAGGAAAACAGCGAAGTACTTCATCTTCTTTTGACACTAACGATGAAATCATTCCTGCTGCTCACACAAATTGAGATGCTGAGTCAACAATGCTGTCAGTAAATGCCACATTACATAGCATACATGTCCCACCAAATCTAGCCTACGACAAGGCCTCATAATACTTAATACTGGTGTATTGTTTTCCTACAGACCAGAGTCACAAAAAAGAGTATTTACGTGAGTTTCACCTGTAAGTTAAGTATAGATTAACAGGCTTGGGTATTGAAAATAGTACAGTCACCACAACACACTAT
This sequence comes from Aptenodytes patagonicus, assembly GCF_965638725.1. Lineage (NCBI taxonomy): Eukaryota > Metazoa > Chordata > Aves > Sphenisciformes > Spheniscidae > Aptenodytes > Aptenodytes patagonicus. The sequence goes on from NC_134959.1 coordinate 14,963,332, forward strand.
TCAACACAGACTGGTTGCACATTTGCAAGGCTGCAGCACCACCCTGCAGCAGCTATATTGTTGAAAATACTGGAACAATGTTTTCTAAAAGAAGTTGCAGTTACCTTATGAGCACAATACAGACATACACGGTCTCCCACTGTATCTTCCTGGGGAACTGGTTTCCTTTTGCTGCAGTTGTCCCATTAATCTTGTATAGACACAGGGTACAAACTGGACAGCAGGGTAACTTGTCACTAATGTTAATACAAAAGCTGTATTTCACAGTATCACAAGAAGTTTGAGGTAGCAACCTCTGGAGACCAACCTGTCCAACCCCCCTGCTCAAGCAAGGCCACCAAGAGCCGGTTGCCCAGGACCACGTCCAGATGGCTTTTGAGTATCTCTAAGGATGGAGACTGCACAACCTCTCTGGGCAACCTGTGCCAGTGCTCGGTCACCCTCACAGTAAAAATGTGTTTCCTGATGTTCAGAGGGAAACTCCTGTGTTTCAGTTTGTGCCCATTGCCTCCTGTCCTGTCACTGGGCATCACTGAAAAGAGCCTAGCTCCATCTTCTTTACACCCTTCCTTTGGGTGTTTATATACATTGATAAGATTCCCCTGAGCCTTCTCTTCTCCAGGCTGCACAGTCCCAACTCTCTCAGACTTTCCTCAGAGAGATGCTCCAGTCCATCATCTTGGTGGCCCTTCATCGGACTCTATCCAGTATGTCCATGTCTCTCTTGTACTGGGGAGTGCAGAACTGAACACAGTACTCCAAGCGTGGCCTCACCGGCGCTGAGCAGAAGGGAAGGATCCCCTCGACCTGCTGGCAATTCTTTGCCTAACGCAGCCCACAATACCGTTAGCTGCCTTTGCCGCGAGGGCACATTGCTGGCTCATGTTCAACCTGCTGTTCACCGGAACGCCAGTTCCTTGCCTGCAAAGCTGCTGCTTTCCAGAGGGGTGGCCCCCAGCGTATATTCATGCGTGGGGTTCTTCCGCCCCTGGTGCATTTCCTATGTACAAAGCTGAATTATACAAGAGCTTTGCTCTACCAGATTATGGCTTTCAGCTTCATTTGGTAACTACTTTATCAACTTTCAAATAAAACAATCAGGGAGGGGGAAAGAAAATTGACCAACACTTCCAAACAGTACCACAGACATTGCTTAACCTCCTCCACCTTGAAAGTTCAGTTATCTATCATAATGTCATATAAGTCCTACAAGATGGTAAGCCGCAAGTATCCTTCAAAATACTGATACAAAATATCAAATACTTAGCTTCCATTTTGTATGCCTGGCAGGTAATTTTAAGAAGTAGACATTATAAATCAGATACTTTTTTTTTTTTTTTAGACCTCTTCCCTGTGCTTGTTCTGACTAATCCCTACTAGGACTGGAGGAAGTGATAAAAATGAACACAAGGAGAATGTTAATCATGCCAGAACGCATATTCAACTGACTTCTTACTGTGCCCGTCAACAACAAAAGACACAAGTTAGACACAAAAAATACACCATTTTTTTAATTTAACCATGCAGAGAGACTCAAGACCCATCTGGTTTTAGATTAAACATATGACCAATGTTATACAAAGTGCCATTCAGGTGTTCATAAATAAGTATAACGCAGCATAACTTCTTCAAAAAAAAGAGGATTTTTACTTTCAGAAAACCCAGCTTCAGTCAGCACGTACTCTGAAATCTGATCCCTCTGGCACATCTAGACATTTAGCTTCAAAATAGGATTAACAGAAAGCTTTCTGTAGGGAGTTATTTTGCATAGCGACCAATATGCACAGCTAGAATATACACAGAATAAATGCCAACATCATAAGTACAAAGGAATTAAGACTGAAAAAAACCACCAGCTTTCCCCCCCCCCTCAAAATTCAAGAAAAATTAACATATTAAAAGTCTACCATGCGCAAATTCAAAGGAAAGTGAACTGACAAAAGCCAGTTTATAGAGAGAAGTAAAATACTCTATCCTTTGCCTCCAAGAAATAAAGTGAAAGAACTGTTGTCTCCTTCTTCCCATCTCTGTAAGTATTACCTGTGATGGGTGGTGATCTCTCAGCACGTTTAGCATGCAAGAGTTTTCGACTAATAAATATGTAGCCACAGGGACATGATTTACATGCAACAGGAACCTGGGAAAACAAAAGACAAATATTTCAGATCATTTCAAATTATGACAAAATTCCTGTCTGATGAAGAAAAAACCTAGTAACTCGCATTTTGTCCTCAGAGATACCTCTTCAAATTCAGTCTGTACTGCAAACTATGGCCTGTGCTATTATACAATTGTATTTAAATGTAATAAAAACAGGTTCAGCTGTGAATCACCCACCAAGCCTTTTCTTTATGCAGTTGTTAGAAATCAAGCTTGAAGTGTACAGCTGTTGTGACTGCTTTGTGCTACAAACCCTTTCCCCCAGACTATCAGGAAGAGGGTGGGGGAAAGTGGAGAGTACTAAAGCAAGGGTGAATTAGAATAGAAATATAATTTCTCCTCAGACCTCTCAAATATCCCCAGTCAAATCAGTCAGACATTCCCAGTTTTGCTTCCTTCATTTACTTAAAAAAAAAAAAAAAAAGTATGAGTTAAAACTGTCAGTACATTCTGAATATATTCACTTTCAGAGGCATTTGAAAGGAGCTCCTTTGGAGAGCAGGAGCAGCTTTAAACAGGAGGCACAATAGAACCCAAAGCAAAACAGATGCATTTGTACCACACTCTACCTTGCAGACAAGGCCGGATGGTTACAGAAGGACCTAGTTAACTCAAAATGCAAATAACCTACCACAGCTAGGCAACAGCTGACTGCAGGCTGAAGAGTTTGAGAGACTATAGCGCTTCTCCTGATCAGCTAAGCGGTCAGGAGCAATACATTCCCCCAGCATAAGACAATTTAAAACAAGATGAGAAAACCTGAAAATGCCACACTTGCATGAAAAATGACAAAAATCTTACTCTGAGCAATTAAAAAAAGTGATGCTGATAAATCACAAACCTCGTTACCTTACTTAAAGTCGAGATCTTTTAAAGTAGTAAGGAATAAACCTAATCAAAGCAATATGGTGTAAGACTGAAAACACAAATCAAAGCAAGTTTAAAGAGAGATCTGGAAGAGATTAACACACATTGAAGTCAAGTCATGTTGAAGCACGACAGTGGGGAAAAAAAAGCAGGAGGTAATTTCTCAAGTGTAATTCTTTAAGACAGGTCTCTACAAGTTTGCCAACGTCCACTGAAACAAACAGGAGTACGGAACCATGACTCCCTGCTCAATTTTACCAGACATGCAGAAGAATCAAGTTCCAATGTTCTATTGGCTAGGAAAAAAGCTGCCAAATTAGTACACGAATTTGTAATGGGAAACTTAACTGCTACTCAGAATAAACAAATTATTTTGCCTTCTGTAGCATATCTTAACTCCTGTACTTGACCCTATGAACAGCTTACAGATAGACTTTTCATATAGGTTTTATTTAAGTAGAGACTTTAACTCCCTTTATGGAGATACTGACATAATAAAAACAATTCTAATTAAGGTTTATTGAACCTTAAAGCTCAGAACTCAGCAGACTTGTGTGCACGCTTATCTCCTTGTTCATAAGTCAGTATAAGAGTACTAAAAAACACTATTTAGCAGACAGTTTGTCTGTATTGTTAAGGTGATACAGGAGTTTCATTTAAGCCCATTTTTGAACACCTGCGTCTCTCCAATAATTAAGTTTCCAGGCTCAGCCTAAAAAAAAAGCGGGGAAAGCCACCCAAGGGGATTGGAGCAGACCCAATATTTTTCAGTGAACTTAACTGTGTTTAACAGAACAATATTGTTCTCGTGTTACAGGTTCCGCATGTAGGTGTGTGTGTCATTTGCAGGTGGGACTAGGTGGGAAGGGGCTTATTCACTGAAAGATATGTTATCCTTTGAAGACCTACACTGATAACATCCTGTAACATAATTATTAAGGCAACATAGTCCTACAAACACTATTTTACTGTTTAACATTTTCCTAACCAAAAAGAAATTGAGTTTCTCATACAAGAAAGTTTACCTGAAGCTAAATTAAGAAGTGATAATTATTTCTTCTGATTGACTGCAAGTACTTCAGGCTCCCTAGTTTAATGGGGCTGTGCTTTGGTTGTGAAAGTATCATCAAAAACCTTCTTTTATTTTAAAAAAGTCTAAATGGCAATTACATAGCATCTAAATTACAACAGAAGCTTAAAAGCCTTAAAAAGTGTTACTCAACATTGCACTCCAACATTTGTGGCTGTCTAAATATTTCCATGCATGCCACTTCCAGCAAAGAAATCCGAAACAAATGCAAAGCCCTTGTTTATGGAAGAATTTAAGAAACACTAGTACAGGACACAACCACTTAAGAGTCACGCAAGAGCTTCCCCACACTCTGCAAAGGGCTGACTTGTACTGTAGGTTTTAGTTTCTTGTCCCCTCTCAAATGTTTGGCGCTGGAAAACAAGGTCCTATGAGCAATGCTTGTGCCGGGGCAGGACACATATGCACATTAATTCCATGTTAGCCACAGAAGAGTTGCTAACAGAAAATCTACATTGACACATGCGTATCATGTGTTTTAGTTTTAAAGCGCAGAACAAAGTGAAAGTTTCAGCATCAGCTTAAAAAGCCTATAATGTTTGCTTACTTGCTCTTCCTGTTGTTGGTGGTTTGACATTCACTACATTGATTTAAAAAAAAAAACCAACAAAAAAAACCCCCAAAACCCACTACTCTCATACTCAACTTCTCACTCAGTTTAATTTCTTCTTTCACCAACTGAATAACAAGAACTTGGCACGTAATTTTTTCTCAGAAATAGTACTTCAGTGACACGCTTAACGTGCGCATTTTCAGTGGTTCTACTGCTTAAAACATGAAAGGATGCCCCCCCCCCCCCAGCTTAACTTTCCAAGCTGTTCCAGGATGAGTAGAAACACTATAAAAACTATGCAAGTCAGAATAAGATGACTTTTCTTTAATCTTTATAAGTAAAAAAAAATGGCATGAGATTATTTTTTTAAGTATAGCTAAAATAGCGTATACCCGTCAAGTTTCAGGATCAAATAACAGAAACGTGTTTCCCATGACTACACGCAAAAGCCTCTCCCCCTACCCTGAGCCCCACAGCAGCCTTCTGCAGCGCTGTGCTATTGTTCCAGCAGAGGAGCGCTGCTGGAACAAACTGGCCTATTTTTAATAGTAACATCATTACCAGTAAAGAGCGCAAACGAAGACAAGCTCGTGATACAGTAACAGTTCAAATCGGCTGTTGTTAGTGTTTAAGTGTAAGTCACTCCATTTTGTACACATAACAAAACTGCAGTGAGACGTAAACAACAGTTCAGGTATACATTTGGACTGCACGATAGAAATTGCAGCAAAGGTCTCAACTCTGCTGTTTCTAAACTACTCCATGAGAAAATAACACAACTGAGCACTCTCCCGACTAGCCTTAGGGACATTAGTCATCCAAAGGACAAACTGCATTGTATAAGTTACGAAGTTCATTATATTTTTAATAAATCACGTAGTTACTAAACAATACTAGCGCATAAACAAACAATTCTGAACGTCACTTCAGCGTAATATAACTATTACACTACCCTGCAAGAGGAACACGACATTTAATCCACATTCCAAGCACAGACTGCAAAGGCAACAATTATTTACTTCATATAAACACTGCTTCACAGCGGCACGGAGACAGCTTAATTTTTTCCCCCTCCTCCCTCAAAAGCAAACAGCTCGGTCGACGGCTTCTCGCGTTGCTATTGCACACTTAAGATCTGCAGCGGCGGGTAGCGAGAAGCAGCCACAACCGAAACACAGAGGGGAGAAAACAGGAAGCAAGGCTGCGTGCGCTAACGCGGGGAGCCGCTCGGCAACCGGGGCACGGCACGCAGCCCGGCGCCCCGGGAGGTGGAAGGCGGCTGCGAGCGGCCTCTAAACTCCGCCCGGCTCGGCGAAAGGTCAGTGCGGGACAGCGCACGCCTACCGTGCCCTACGAGGACGAGCCAAAGCGGAGTCGGCAGCGGCGCTCGTCTCCGAGGCGCTGCTAGGGAGGGACGGTGGCTCAGGGCGGCGGACACCACAGCTGCGCCGAGGGAGCGGGTCCCGCAGCTCCGCCACCGACCGCGGCCGAGGGGCTCGGACCCCGCCGACAGCCACGAGCCGCCGGCGGGGGCTGAAGCCCACCTCCCCCAGTTGCGGCCACGGTTCCCATCCCTCCCTTGAGCCAGGGCCCCAGCAGCAGGAGGCACCTGCCCTCGCTGAGGTGGCCGGCGAGCCCCTCCGCCCGCGGAGCGGGGCACCCCGCCGGCCTGTGCGGGCCAACCGGCCCCGACCGCGGGCCGCCGGCTAGCGGGGCGGGCTCCGCGCCCTACTGCGGGATGGGCAGAGGCAGCGGGGCCAGCGCTCCTCCCGCTCACGGGGGCGCCGTTTTAACCCCGCAGCCACTGATCCCCCTTCCCCGGCGGGGACGGCCCTCGAGGGGAGCGGGGACGGCAGACGCCTCACCTGCTGGTCGCACTCCGGGCAGGACTTGGTGGCCATCTTCACTTTCTTGGCCCTGCTCGAGGACATGCTCGCTGCTGCTACTGCTGTTGCCGCCGCCGGAGCGCCGGCCGCCCCGCCCCGCGGCGGGCGGGGAGGGCAGGGGCGCGGCGCAGGCCGGGGGCGCGGGGCCGGCAGGAGCCTGCGCAGCCTCCGCGGGCCCGGCCCGCGCCCAGCGCCCGCCCCCGGCGCGGCCCTCCGACAAAGAGGAGCCGCTCCCCCGCCCCACCGCCGCCGGCTCAGCCCTGCCCACCCCGGCGACGGCAGAGCTGGGGCGGGGCGCGTGCGCCAGGAGCCGGCTCCGCCGCCGGATTGGCTGCGCGCCTCGCGCCGCCGGATTGGCTGCGCGCGGGAGGGCTCGGAGCCGTGTAACGGCCGGGCTGTCGCGGGTCAGTAACGGCCCCTCGCGTCCCCAGCCCGGGGCTGAGGCGCCAGGGCTGAGGCGGCGCCGAGGGGAAATCGGGGAGAGCCGGCGGCGGGGGACCGCGGAGCTGTGGTGCCCGCCCCGAGCCTAACCTCTCGCTGCCACCTCCTCACGCGGCCCAGCGCCGCCGGGGCTCCGGCGCGATCGCGCTTCTCAGGTGTCTTCGGCGTGGCTGAAAGCTGGTCAATGCTCCGCAAAAGCTAGTTCCTTCTTGGTTCTCGTGTTTCCACGGTCTTCTGTTTAATTCGAGGTAATACGTGAGAGGGCAGCTCTGTTATCGCCTTCCCAGCTACCTGCACCCCATAAGCAGCACCAGCAGGATGAAGTTACGCTGAAGCGTACAGCAGCCAGCAAGTGTTAAATAACTTTTTCTAGCCTTCATCTCAATTCAGAAAAAGGAAAGACTAAAGTTGAGGGGGAGGGTTATCGCCTGCTGTTCCATTATCTTTGGGAGCCTGGTGGTTCAACAATTAGGGTATTCAGTCATGCCTCTCAACGTTTTTGTTACACTTGCAGGTTTGATGTTTTTACATTAGTATGTTAATATTCCTGTCACTCCCACCTAAAAATGTTAATAGCATAATGTTATATATATAACTGCACTGTTATATTTCTTGTAAAATATGTTCTTTGTAAAGAAATAAAGCAGCTAGAAATACTCATTTCAACTCCAAAGTTCCGTCAGGATACAGCTCTTAGGCTGAAACTTTGCATCAGAATGTAAAAGTTTTGTATTCCTACAAAATGTTTATATCTGAATCATTTACCTCCGGACTTAAAAAAAGAGGAAAATGATAATGACAATACCACTATTAACAGGAGTTTGGATCTTTTTTTTTTGTACCACAAAATGTCTACAGGAGAAAAGTGCAGCAAAGTCTCAACAGAAAATTCTTTTTGAAGATTACAGTTTAAAATAGCCTGAAGTACAGCTGCCAACATTAAAGAACTGTACTGGAACTGTAATGCTTTCACATGGGTAGCAATGAGTGCATCTGTGAGGCTGGCTCTGGGCCCAATATAACAGAATTTTTATTTTATGTTTGTAGTTCAGTCTTGAACTCAGTTTGCTGCACCTAAGTAGTGAGGAAAAAACACTGGAGGAGAGGCAGTTTTAATAAGACTTTTGTTTATACTTCTCTTTCAGGGAAATTAACCTAAAAGCAGTTTGGAGGAAACTTTTTTAAAGTTACTTTTACAGCCATTTAGATGTTAATACCCTACAGCTGAAGGCCCAGTGGTCTTACCTTCTGGTGGCTTCTTGACCGTCCCTACGGATCAGATAACTCACAGTATCCCAGTTGCCAAGTAAGCTTGTCTACAGTCTCACTAGTGCTTGATTTATTCAGCTTAATTGTTGAGGCTAATTTATTACAGGTTCTGTGAAACTTGAAAATTCCAGATTCATAAAAGACCACACATGCTCTAGATAAGCAATATGGTTTTATTACAGATTTCTAAGTGACATGATTGCTGCACACATCTTAAATGTAGACTGTAAAAACGGAAACATATTCTGAAAGGCCACATAGAAAAACAAATTACATATATCTATTCTGAGGAAAATCTGAACATTTAGGAGATAACACAGGGAAGTTGTGTGATATCATAAACTTAACAACAGTAAAGAGGTACATCCTCACCTTAATCATCTGAAATGTGGTTCCTCTTAGTAATCTTGATGGTTAATCTTCTCCTATGACAAAGTCCACAGGTGACAACCTTAGGATAAAATTTTTCTTTTCTGAATTTTAAAAACAAATCTCTCCCACTTCATACTAACCATGATCTCCTCAGCGTAGATTTCTCACGTTTACCATGTGAAGTGGGAGGCTGCAGTTCTGGCTCCAAGTACGATCACTCCAAGTCATTTACCGTCTTCTCTTGTTGACAACTTATCTCTATGATTATCAGGGGCAGATCTCCGATGAGAGCTCCTGGATAAAACAGAATAACAGAACTCTGGACTATGCTATTTTTCACATGTAAACTGAGGAAATACAAGGGGTTTAATCACTTCTAATCTGTTTAGGCTCCACTTTTCCCACCTAGCCCAGGACAACATCTTCCTGCCCTAAAGAGGGAGAAGCCATCTCAAAGCATCCTAGCAGAGAGGGACATATCTTGTAATGGACAGAGACGCCGTGAAGACAGCCCCTAAATGAAGAAGAGTATGATCCATATTTGTACAAAACACTGTACTTCTCACTGTACTTGATTTCACAAGTCTTTCATATAAATATTTATAACTTTGTGTATTCACTAATACACCAAGTTAAGTAAGTCACTGAAAAATCTATTCCGGTAATAGACCAGCTGCACTGTTTCTTTGTTGTTGTTTTTCACTCTTCTTAAATGAATTGATTTAATGTAAAACTGTTGTGAGATTTAAATGACCAGAAGGATCTGTTTGGTAAATGGTTTTTCTACCTGTTTTCCACTGGAAGCCCTACATGTCACGACAGGCTGCAGTGGAAGCTTTCGCATTATTGCAACACAAAGGATTTTGATTTCAGGTGATAAATGCTGATAGAGGTAATTGCTCCAGATAGCTTTATATTTTTGCTGGGGTAAAAAGTAAAGACAGGAAAATAACCTCAACATTTTGATTCTAAATTACTCACATAAAGCAAAAGAGGATGGATGCTTATTAAACTATTCTACAACTAAGATTTCCACCACTGGAACACGTAGTAGTTAGACTTTAAGTGTAATGCACACTAACACGAAATTAAAGCAATGCTGGAATGGATATATGAATTGTAGGCAAACAAAAATAAACTCATAATATAAAGTCCATATGGTCAAAATATAACTAGAAGTGGTTTAAATCCTGAATATTGATAGCGGGGGAACATCACTGAACTCTGATTATCATCTCTCCACACAAATATACTCTGACTGTACAGTCACTCAGTCTTTAACAGTGAGACCAGTTATCCTCAGGGTACTCGGCCCCCTGAGCTGGAAGACAGGGACGGCGAGCAGGATAAAGCCCCCTTAATCCTAGAGGAAGCAGTCAACGACCTGCTACGCCACCTGGATGCTCACAAGTCTATGGGGCTGGATGGGATCCACCCGAGAGTGCTGAGGGAGCTAGCGGAGGTGCTCGCCAAGCCGCTCTCCATCATTTATCAGCAGTCCTGGTTAACAGGGGAGGTCCTGGACGACTGGAGGCTTGCCAATGTGACGCCCATCTACAAGAAGGGCCGGAAGGAGGCTCTGGGGAACTACAGGCCTGTCAGCCTGACCTCGGTGCCGGGGAAGATTATGGAGCTGTTCATCTTGAGGGCGCTCACAAGGCATGAGCGGGACAACCAGGGGATCAGGCCCAGCCAGCACGGGTTCATGAAAGGCAGGTCCTGCTTGACCAACCTGATCTCCTTCTATGACCAGGTGACCCGCCTAGTGGATGAGGGAAAGGCTGTGGATGTGGTCTACCTGGACTTCAGTAAGGCCTTTGACACTGTTTCCCACAGCATTCTCCTCGAGAAGCTGGCGGCTCACGGCTTAGACAGGTGTACTCTGCGCTGGGTAAAAAACTGGCTGGACAGCCGGGCCCAGAGAGTTGTGGTGAATGGAGTTCAATCCAGTTGGCGGCCGGTCACGAGCAGTGTTCCCCAGGGCTCAGTTTTGGGGCCGGTCTTGTTCAATATCTTTATCAATGATCTGGATGAGGGGATCGAGTGCACCCTCAGTAAGTTTGCAGATGACACCAAGTTGGGCGGGAGCGTTGATCTGCTCGAGGGTAGGAAGGCTCTGCAGAGGGACCTGGACAGGCTGGATCGATGGGCCGAGGCCAACTGTATGAGGTTCAACAAGGCCAAGTGCCGGGTCCTGCACTTCGGCCACAACAACCCCATGCAGCGCTACAGGCTTGGGGAAGAGTGGCTGGAAAGCTGCCTGGCGGAAAAGGACCTGGGGGCGCTGGTCGACAGCCGGCTGAACATGAGCCGGCAGTGTGCCCAGGCGGCCAAGAAGGCCAATGGCATCCTGGCCTGTATCAGAAATAGTGTGGCCAGCAGGAGTAGGGAAGTGATCGTGCCCCTGTACTCGGCACTGGTGAGGCCGCACCTCGAATACTGTGTTCAGTTTTGGGCCCCTCACTACAAGAAGGACATGGAGGTGCTGGAGCGTGTCCAGAGAAGGGCAACGAGGCTGGTGAGGGGTCTGGAGAACAAGTCTTATGAGGAGCGGCTGAGGGAACTGGGGCTGTTTAGCCTGGAGAAAAGGAGGCTGAGGGGAGACCTCATCGCTCTCTACAACTCCCTGAAAGGAGGTTGTAGCGAGGTGGGTGTCGGTCTCTTCTCCCAAGTAACTAGCGATAGGACGAGAGGAAACAGCCTCAAGTTGCGCCAGGGGAGGTTTAGATTGGACATGAGGAAAAATTTCTTTACTGAAAGAGTGGTGAAACATTGGAACAGGCTGCCCAGGGAAGTGGTTGAGTCCCCATCCCTGGAGGTATTTAAAAGATGTGCAGATGAGGCACTTAGGGATGTGGTTTAGTGGACATGGTGGTGTTGGGTCGATGGTTGGACTCTATGATCTTAGAGGTCTTTTCCAACCTTAATGATTCTATGATTCTATGATTAGTTTTCTAGATGCTGTGGATGTCTAGATGCTGTAAGTTACAATGAGCATATGTAAGTATTAACTTTGTCTCTTATAGATAAATGTAAGATATACAGGTATACAGTTTTGTTTGATCTAGTTTTCCTGATTCTATGCCCAATGCCTCAACTATGAAACCATCTGCTTTGGTTTGAGACTGCAGTTTGAAACTGCAGTCTCAAACACAAATTTCTTTTCCTGAAGACCACAGTCAGTGTTGTCAGACAGCAGTGCGCTACTACCATACCACTACCACTACCAGGACCAAAGCAACAGGAAAAGCACTAGACCTCTGCTATCTCGGCAGGGCCTGAATTTCTGAGAAGTAAATTACATTTATGCCCTAGAAAGTATCCTTCAGATTCCCAGTTTGTCATGCCAGCCCTCTCCATCCTTACTACCGGTATTGTATGATGAAGAAAGAATCAAACATCTTGTCATTTGCAATATCCTTTCCTGTGACAGTGCAACCTATTGATTTTTTTCTATCCTTCCTCTTCCTTGAGTCTCTGTCTTGAGCCCAGTTCCCATGCAGGGCATGAGAACGCACTCTTCTGTACTTGTGAGCATCTTGGGCTCCCCCAAGTGTGTGTTGTGGTTTCTGTGTGAGTACAGAGTTACTGAATTGGCTGATTTGCCCTTTTCCTTTTCTTCTTAGTATTTGTTATGTCTCAGAGGGTGGGTTTTGTTTCCCATCTCTCTCTGCATCTTGTTTTCAGCCTACAGCAATCCATTACCAGCAGAGGTCTTTCTCCAGAGATACACGAAGACAAGACAGGATTATTTTTTATATAAAGTGTGACTGTTGCCAGAAGCACAAATGTGTTCTGTGTAGGCAGGACATCCAGATTTCATTCCTGAATCAAGACCAAATCCATGCAACCAGGACCTTGAGACTATTTTTGGATTTTTTTTTCGTCTTAACTGAGAAGGTCCAGGCATAGCAAAACAGAGACTCTCTTGGTATTTCAGAGCGTCTTTGTAACAGCAGGGGGCTCTGCTGTGTATAGTAACTTCATCACCTAGTGAAGAAGTTAATGAATATACAGGAGAACTAAGAGAGATCTATGACAATAGCCTGCCTTTCTTTATAGAACAAATAAACTAGACAGTGACAGCTGTTCAACTATTCTAATACAAACAAAAATATTTTCCTTATTGAATACAAACAAGATAGTATTCACAGCTAAACAACTGATTATTAAGATTTACGAAACAGACATATATTTTTCTTGTTATTCTAATTTATTAACACATTAGTTTTGAGTTCTGAAAGTCCAGGACTACTTCTTTTGCATCATTTCTGAGGTTTAATCCAGCACTAAGAAAAAAATAACAAATACCTTTTTAAGGGTACGGGTACCTCCTCTCTTAGAGAGTCAATAACGAATGGCACCTTACAAGACCAAGCCTCATTTAAAATGTGCTTTACACTAATTTAAAATAGAAAATAAGAAAGCTATGCCTTCTCCATTTTATGAAAAGCTACACATGACTTTTTAAGTGTCTGTTCCTGAAGGCTTCTTTTCTTCGCTGTTGTCACAACAGAGTCCAGCTGACCTGAATGGTCTGAGATCTTAGGGTTCTTTCCCCCCTTCACTGGAATGCAGTGTATATGCCCGCCACACCGGCTTCCTGCACACTACAGTATTTTGACGTGCAACTATAATTTTACAAGAAAAAAATCCCAAAGTAGGTACAATTCACATACCTAATCCACGTTAGATTTGCAGAGAGAAGCACTTCCTAAGTTTCATTTCTGCTCACCACTGCAGACAATTTGGAAGCATTCTGGTCTCCTGCAGTAGGGTTCCCCGTGAGATCTCCTGTGAGGGCTGACAGCCTCAGACTTGCCTAAGAGCTGACAACGTGTAGCAAGTTGAAAAATTAGATTCCTAAAATGCTGTGCAACATTGTGTCAGAAAGGTTATAACATGCACCCTGATTAAGTAATGACTTCCTAATTAGTCACCTATATTCAGTGGGGTTTTTATTCTTTCCACAGATAAAAGTACTATCTAGAGAATTATTGTTATATCTAAAATACATGGGTATTCATACCAAGAACAGAATGTATCAGAGGAAAATTACAAATAATAACAACAGCTAGATTATAATATTTGCAATGTTACCATGAATGAATTGAAGTTGTAATGTTACAGTACACAACTGGTAAGAGGGAAGTACTATATAAAAATCAATTCCTTATACAGACAAGCTTTAATCCTATTTTCTATGATTCTGGTTTTGGCAATTTCGGTAATCACAACAGTTTGCAATACTTAATACTGTTACTGTGCTTCTCATCGGTAGATTTCAGGGTAGCTGTAATCTGAGTACCCTCTGAGTCCTTTCATAAGAAATCAACCATTACTCTAAACGTGGGCAAGAACAACATTTAAGCGGTACAAGTGTTGGCTTTGTTCTCCAAGTACAGCTAAATATTGAGCGTTTCCCAATTACAAGGCATTTTGTTCTTCAAAATGTTGTTACACATTGGTATCTTTTGGTTTCAGGAATCCCACATTCAGGTTGACTTCCTGTCTCCAGTTTAGGTTTTGCACATGAGAGCTTGCCCCAAAAAAAAGACCATGCCACCGGTGTAAGTAAGTATGCCAGCTTCTACCAGCACAATGTAACTGCTAGCTATTTCAGACAACTATGACATAGTTATGAGCCAGCTCAAAGCGTTACTGCATCACCAAGCTTCCCAGGTAATCAAGGCCCACCCTTGCTTTACAGTCACTGCAGCACTTCCCCACCTCTGCAACGGAACGTCGTCATCGCTTGTCCACCACAACCCGTGGCGACAAAGTCTAATCAAAGTGAAGCCCACTTCAGTAAAAAACATTTTACTTTTTTTTAAGAAGTCACATCTTTTCTATACCTTTACTGTGCTTCTTTTTGTAATCAGAAAGAAACATTTTCATTTCTAGCTCCTGTGCTTTAGTAAGTTTCTGTATTAGTAATGGAAGAAGAAATCCTTGAACTTTTCCGTTTAGCTGCTTGATTTTACTTGATTCTTAAAGCAAATGTGTCTAATCCAGTGACCTTGTCCATATATTTTATAACAGTGAGTTATATGTCGCTGAAACACTCTAGGGGTAAAAACTTGGTGGGAAGATCCCTCTCTAATCAAGCTGAAGCATAACCTACAAAAGGAGTCTTATGGCCCAGGTCAACAGTGTTTTTTGAAAAAGATTTATTTGCTTTGTGAAGCAAGTCAGCTTCAGGTGAGATTTTTAAAAGAAGCTTTTATTAAAATATTAATAATTTAAATTATTTAATGCCAGTAGCAGCTACTGTTCCATAAAAAAGGCTTCCAAAATTTTATTCTCACATATCAGGCCTTTTTCATGGGAAACTTTATTAAAATCCGGATGTTGTTCAGAACAGTTCGGTTTCAACAAAATCATCATTTTTCACCAAAAACCTTCTAAGCAGTTTTATTTCAAACATAGTGTGTATAAAAAATGCTTCACAAAATAAAAATACATTATTTTCATAGAGCACCTTTTCAATTAATTCTTATGAAGAGAATTCGATAGACTATTTTACACATTTCATTTTGGGTTTGTTTTTTGGGTAGGGGGTTGGGCTTTTTTTTTTGCTTATCATGAGAGAATGAGAGCTGGTAAACATTAAGATATGAAGTCACTGGACTGGCACTTTTTCCACTGACTGCACTGAGCTTTGGACCAGTTCTTAAAGATTTATGTTCAGTTTGAAGAACACTAGGAACGGTAATTTCTCTGAAGTTGCTCATTATATTCTCAACTGCTACCATCAGCAGTATTCCACAGGAAACAATCATCCTCCATACTTGTACAACGCAGAATAGAGGAAGAGTTTGCTCTTTTTGCCTAAAAAAACATAGTTTTTGTAATGTGGTTGCCATTTACTTAGTGTCCTCAGAATCCATTTAAATAGGACTTTATTATTTAAATATAATTAACAACACTTTGACATTTTAAGCTATTAAGAGTAGTTTTCTATCCAGCGCCTCCATTTAAACGAAACAGCAGAAGAAAAACGAATGCTTAACTACTGTGTGCCATTATTGTAATCATGGGGTTTAAACCATGCAACTAGTTATGACAAAGCAGCTTGCTGAAGGTCTGTCAAAATGGAAACGTGACAGCAGCTGTTAGTCTGTTTATCAAGGTTTTTTCTCCAACTCTCTAGCTACCTTTATTTATGAATTTGCAGTTGTTCTGCATCTCCAACTCCTCAGCATCAACATGAAATTAATTATTTTAGCTTCTTACGACTGCAAGAAAACCAGCCTCTCTCTTTATGACTAAAGATGGAATGCAACATGGGGATCAAAGAACTGCCCTTGGTAAGCAGTACTTGTCACCTGCTGTGTCTGGCTTGTCTGAAACTTGTGTTCATATGATTTTGTATAGGATACATAAACTGTCCGTTGATCAGGCCAGTTGAGCACCACCGGCCAATTTGCAAAAGCTAACGTCTTCTCTGAAGGGTATAGCGTGAGCCTGTAATTATGCGTGCTGTCTGCAGCTCAACTCAGGGGGCAGTGGTAAATACAAAAAGATACTTCATCCTTAATAGGTCATTGCACAAGATTTTTACAAACGTGCATTAACTAATTTCACAGCTCATGAAGTAAGTTTTCTTTTCCTCATTTTAGAGGTAGATATGCCAAGCCACAAAAAGTCAGGGTGCCATGCACAAAACCAGTCACACTGACATAGGAGTGGAACGCTGACTCTCCTGAAGTCATCAGGAGCTTTGCTGCTAACTTCAAAGGGCAAGAAGATAGGCACAACTTTGCCTCAACATTGCAAGTTCATCATACACTACTTCCTTTCCTGAAAGTATCTGTATTAAAATAACATTTGGAGATACATTTGTCATAATTAAAGCAACAGCTACTTTTTCTATAACACAAACAAGACTCCATGTTACATTGAACATGGAAAGGCTTTTTTTCATCTTATTTATTTCCTGTGTGCATTTCTTAACTTAGGAAATTAATCAGACTATTGAATTTCACGTTTGCATATATTCATTCAAATGTTTTACTAAAAACATATGCTTTGGCTTGTGCAACATGCATTTTAAGATTCTTAGCCTTATTCCAATGCTGCTGTGCTTTGTTACGTCCTAACAAGCAGCATTAGAGAATTTGCAAACAAGGTGTAAGGTCTTGCTTGGATTGTCAGCTAGATGCAGAAACGAAGATGTCAGCCAGTCTGCATCTTTACTTCCTGGGGGATCAATCAGAGATACTGTGGCAGTGCTGGCTGGAAACTTTCTGCTACACCAGCTGTTTCTGGGGGGCGGATTGGGGGTGGAACAGTAGTGTGTGGACCAAGAGCAAAGGTTAATTTGTGTTCTTCCCCTAGCAAAATCAGTGGTTCCAAATCCATTGGACTTCGATTTTTAATAGGCTGGGTAGCATTTCAACCCTGATTTCTAATGAACCCTGCAACATTCACGCTCAAATCAAGATGTCTGGGAAGTCTACTTGTATACACTGAATGTACATATTAGAATTTAAAATAAGTTGAACATTACAGGTGATCTGATTAAAGCTTATTGCAAAATCAGTTCTGGTTTTGTTTTTGTGGTAAATTTGACCTTGACAAGTCTTACCACAGCTTGAAATCTTTTCTTCTGAACTACATTTTATCAAACCTGGAAAAAAAGCACCATGACACTGCTTGTTAATTATCAGTCAAAAAGCCAGATTCAGGTAACACTCAGCTTTCCAAATACACGACTGATGACAACCTTAAAGGAAAAGTGTCAAAATGTACAGGCTCCAAAACCTGACATTTCAAAAGTTAAAAACGTTTAAAATATGGAAAAAAAAATCAGTCTGAAGGAGAAGCAGACTGCAATGTCCTGAAACAGTTACTGAAACTGCAAATAAACAAAAATGTCCTTCTTAGAACTTGAATTTCTAATATATAGTGCTCTACTGGGTCATTTTGTAAAGAGCAGAATTTTGGAAGGAGGATAAACAGGGCCAGACACACTCCACTCAGCCTTCACAAGTTGAGCAGTAAACAAGAAAAAGCTTACAGTACAATCAGTACAATGACTGGAAATACACAGAATTTAATTCCTGAGTAAAACAAATTAGTTTTCTGCACCATCTCAAGATGGTCCCTTCAGCGCAAAACCCATCCCATTTCTGTTATTTTGTTAACTATGAATTGACTAAAATTCTCAAGTAGCAATTATTTTTAAATTAGCACAGAGCAAGAGCTAAAATATTGCACTTGAAATAGAATAAGAACTGGAACAAATTATTTATGATACTAAACACTATGGCAAGCAGAAGCTCATTAGAAAGAAGAAATAGTAAAGACAAGAAAAAGACTCAAGATATAAAATCAAACGCAGCAAAAGCAGCTTGTTTTCTCTTCATCATCCAAGGAAAGATACCAAAACACACAGAACAGAACCCAAGTCTCAAACCATCTAATTTAGGTACCTAAACTAGGAAGCTGGTTTTCTATATTCTAAGTCAGTGGAGAAAGTAAAAAGAAGGTTCTACAAAAACAATTCACAAATAAGCCTGATTTACAGCCCAGGCTCTTACTCAGGGAGGTAACATTAGGTCATAGGAATATTCCTGAGTGAATGATCCCTTATTCCACTCTCTGACCACAAACAAGGAGTCTCTTCTGGGCACCCAGGACGGGTAAAATGGGCCTTCTCCTCCCCAGGGGCAGCAAGAAGGAGAGAGCATTTTACCTCTCTCCCCTGAATTCTGCTGCTGTTCTACTTCATGGCAGATCTCCAGTCATTTGCTATGAAAACTGAACTGAACCCGAGAGATAAAAACATTTTCATCATCTGGAAACAATGAGGAAACTGTGAAAGAGGACCGACTTGTTCCTGCGGGAGGGAAGGATCAGGAGGAAATGCTCCCCTGGCAGGGTGACAGCTGGAGGGATGAGGCTGCTGGCGTTCAGCCTTGCTGTCTGATCTCTACCCCAGACTCGCTCTCCAGCAGCCCAGCAACAGGTGACCCATCTGCAGACCCCACCGCCGCATACTAAACCTCACGCTGCATTTCTAACGCCACCGCGAAGCTGGGAAATGACAGCAGGAGGCTCTGTCCAACGGACAGAGGAGAATCAGCGGGGGCAACATGGCATTTCTCAAACCGCAGAGCAGAAAAACAAATCCAGACAAAGGGAGCGCTCCCTGCCGCGGGCAGGCGGCGGCGTGCGGCGGCACGGCGGAACCCGCCGCCGCCCGCGCAGCGGGAGCGGCAGCGACGCGCTCCCCGCCCGCCGGGACTACGGCCCCGGCCCCGCTCCGGGGTTCGCACCGAGAAGACTTGGCTTTGCCACTCCCTTAGGAAGCGCCTCTGGATTTGCCCCCTCCCCGGTTCCGCCGGCGCCTCCAGCACCGGGAGGGCGTCCCCGCCCGCAGGCGGCGGCAGACAATGCGGGACCCCGGGCCGGGCCGGGCTGGGGAGGCCTGTGGGTGCGGTAGTTCCCTGCCCATCACCTGATGCTGTGGGCAGGCGCAGCCGAGGGCTGCAGGAACTACAAAACCCGCCAGGCAGCGCGCCTGGCAGTCTCGCTGGTGCAATCCACACCTTCGCACGCCTCGGGGCCGGGGTAAACGCTGGCAGGGGCGGCTGCTGGCGCTGGCTTAAGAAGGATGGTTTTACCCGGGACTCTTCCGGAGCACTAGCGCGGGCACCTCTGTTGGGGAGAGGGGTCTGCAACGCTATTCTGATGCAATGGTGGGATCTATTGCTCCTCTGGTGGCATCGCAACGCTGCAAGATCAGTTGTAGCCACTGCAATTAAGTTTGCAGGATCTGGACATGGGAGGATCGAGCATGTACGTGTAACGGTGCCAGCTCTTCGGCATTTCTTCTGACTGCCTCTCTTCCTCGTGCGCGTCTTACTAGCTCCCGGTTCTGATTACAAAATACACCGATCCTCAGCACTAGTATCCTTAATCTTGCTTTGGGAACTACCTGAAAGAGCATGCATCGATTTGTCTTGGTTGCCAAGCAAACTGCGGCAAGCCTGGGCTGCAAAGGGCCGGGGGTCTGCCGAAGCGGAAGGGAAGACATGGCTTTGCGCTGCGCGGCTTCGCTAGCGGCGGGGCGGCAGCCGCGGTGTCCCCGGCTCCCGCGGCCGGCGCGGGAGGGGACGGTGCGCTGGAGCAGCGCTGCCAAGGCCTCCGCGGTGAAGATAAACGAGAAGGCGAGCAGGGAGAAGATCCTGACGCTGGAGTCCATGAACCCCCAAGTGAAGGCAGTGGAATACGCAGTGCGGGGCCCCATCGTCCTTAAAGCCGGCGAGATCGAGAAGGAGTTGCGGAAGGTGAGGCAGGGGCGGCCGGGGGGGCAGGGCAGGGCAGGGCGGACTCCCCGCCGCGCCGCGCCGCGCCGCCCGCTCCCGCGGCGTGCCCGCCGCCGCCGCCCGCACTGGCCCTGCCCCCGGGGCACTCCTCCGCCGCCGCCGCTCCTGATTGGGGAGTCGGGGGGCTCGCCAGGGCCGCGGCCGGCGGTGGGGCCGACGTGGCAGGCGGTGGGGCCGACGGGGCCGCAGACACCCCGGGGCTGAGACGCGACCCTGTAGAAGCCTCGGGAAAGCGGGCGGCCGGGGGAGGCACGGGTGCGGCGGCGCTGCGAGTGCCAGTGCAATGCCTCGTACCAAGTTAAAAACTCGCAGACCACGGGCAGCTTTTCCCCCCATCCCTGCTGCTGTCCGAAGCGGTGGCCGGACGCGCTCTCCCCGCGGGAGGCTGCGGGAGCGGCCGGGGCCGAGCCGGGGCGCGCAGCCGCCTCCCGACCCTGCCTTGCCCGGCCCGGGCCGCCCCCGGCCTCGCTCCGCTCTGCTGCGGGACGCCCCCTCACTCGCGCCCCTTCACAGGGGAGGCGGGAGAGGCGCAAAACAAAGAAACCCGCCCTCCGGCTACTGTTTATCTCTTGTCACTGATAGCGTAAGGCAAATACAGTATACCCCCATAAAGTAGTGTTTACATTTCTTCAGCCACTTTGACCCTTTGCTGCAATCCCATGTCCTTTGTGTTATACAAGAGGGTGACTGACCGGCTTTCATCATACTGATAGAGCGTTTAAAACATCCATTGCGGTTTTAGAGATACTGCCTTCGCCGGGGCAGGGAGACACCTTTGAAACCGGCGGTCTCCGAACACGTGAGATGGACCCAGCTCTGCCCAGGCACCGCTCCGCAGGCTCATCCAACACCCCTCTGCCTCCGGCTGTCCCAGAGCCGGAGAGACTAATGCTTTCTGAGGAGACCACCGACAGTGTGCTTCTCTTATTTAGTTGCACAAGTTGAGGTGCTTGAGGACAAGCCTTCAGAGCACAAACGCTCGGTAACGCTGCCCAACGTTTTAGGTGCTTAGCGCTTTTAGGAGGATCGCGCAATAAAGCCTGATACAAGATACTCCTGAGGGTCTGGGCCAAAATGTACTGAATAAAGCATCCACATCAGTCAGCGCTTACATTTTGTTCTTCATATTTTTCTCTTATTCCTTACCTTAATATTAAGACTTAGCATTGGAAAAAAAAAAGCACCTTAGCAGTTCAGGCGAGGCTTTTTGCTTGTACTGTTCACATCACAGCTTCCCCTGTCAGCGTGAGGACTCACTCACTTTTGTTTTGAATAAAGCATCTGGCATAGTTACTTTTCTATGGTTTCAAATATTATTCTCTACCTTTACTGCTTTAGAAAGTCTTGCTAATATGTTATTACAGGTACTGCAAGACCAATTTGATTAGTATATGTAAAGTGCTTTGAACAAAAACAGTGCCATAGCAATGCTAACGAGAAGAGATTATTTTAATTCTTTGGTCTTTGTTTTACTTGCTTCCCCTTGTTTTAGAAGGTGAAGCATGTTTTCAGCTCACTGAGTATTATATACATCAATTACTTATGTCTAACTCAATAATTATTAAAAACAGCTTCTTTATTAGAATTCTACTTAAAAACTTCAGAGTGGTGATGGAGCTTTCATTTCAGAACATTTGTTTTGATTTTTGCCTTAAAACTTGTTTATAAAGGTGTGATTGACTTTATGCAACTAGGTTCTCTAGTGGGTGCATTTTCCAGAGCATGAAATCTTCCAGTGTTCTCACTGAGTATGTTTGTTTTCAAGTTAACATCACAGGGCAGGAGGTATTACTTGACAAAACAAATATAATAGGATCTTCACTAACTCCTCCCAACTCCCCTGCTTACTTCAGTTACCAGCTGAGTCACTGGCAGAGAGAATAATCTTATGTGCACTTTTTAAAAAATGCAAGACCAAGTCATTGCCAATTGCTTTAGTAAAAAATTGTTATGGCAGGTTTGTGCCCACTTATGTGGCATTTTCCATTTAAAAGTTTTTCTTCTTGAACCAGTCTCATGGAATATTATCAATGGCTACCAGCATTCATAGACATGTGACTATGCTCTTAAGATGACTAAAGCAAACAAAAACCTCCCTCTTGGCAGGGAAGGAGGGCAGTATTAGTGCAAAAGTTGAGACAATGTATTTGCAGAGAACACTAATCAACTTAAGGAAGCAGCTGAAAGACTTTATTTTCTTCCACACTGCTCAAGTTATTCATTCCTCTTTGCTTTTCTGATGAAAATGCTGTTATTCCTTCTACTGTTTAATCAAACTGTCTGGTAAAGTATACAGCCTTGAGTAGTATCTAGGTTCCTTGTAACTGAAATATTGTAGGTTATCTAAATGTCTATTTTTTGGTCTAAAATTGACTTCTGTGTGATCACAGGTCAATGGCGCTTCTTTGTTTACTTTTAATTAAAACTGGACAACTACTTTTTTCATCCCTCTCAACCTTAGCTCACAGAGTTAGGTCAACCACTGCCACCAGAATTAACACTGCCTGATAAAGAAAAGAGGCTGAAGCGGTTGTCAGAGAAAGGTGATGGCCCACAGCATCTCCAGATCCATGAGTACTCTTCATTGACAGCAAACGGGTTGCCCCATAGCAACTCTACTACATAAGATGAGGGAGGAGCTTTGCACAAGCATGAAAGCATGGACTCCACAGTATGACATGGAAGCGCTGCACTGGCTGGTAGTAGCAAGAGCAGGCAGAGGTGAAGCAATGATATACCCACTAGTAAATCTGCATTTGTCCTGTTCTGCTGAGATGCCTTTGGGTCATTTGTTTCTAAACTAAAAGCATCTTAAATGCAGACATTGTCTAATCAGATGCAATAGAGGCTCTCCCTGTTTAAACTTGGTTCAATTCAGTTAGACTTCATACTTGTGTAACTTATACAGCTTGTTATGTAGATTATAAAATAGCTACTTGAAGCTGTTTGCACAGTATAAGCTTTCGTCTTCTTTGAGTTTTGTTCTGCTGTCTCAGATTCTGAATAGCAGTTCCTCTGTTATTCTATCTGGCACTTGCTTCTTTTGTCTATTAACTGCAAATGATTACAACAGGAGCTGTAACTCTACAGTGCACATAGAAATAAGGACTATAATGTTACTTGAGAAGTCTCCGACTAGACAACTGAAGGGATAGTTCTTTAAAAAAGTAAATAAAAATGAGGCATTAATTTCAGCTAATGTGCTCAGGATTAAGCCAATGTAAGTGACAAGTTAGAATACTCTATTAAAGCAGAATAAGATTGATTGCTCAGGAGTACAGATGGGGCATGCTGTACTTGGACTTCGTAAGTTTTGTTGGCCTGTGACCTGTATTCATCTAGGTGAAAAATCAAGGTTTTGATCTACATTAAGTCTTTCCAGCTGGAAATCTTTATGCAAAATCACTTCCTTGAATCACTTCTCTGAGTATTTTTTTTTATAATTTTGAAATTGCATCATGCTTCAAAAGTGAAAACCTGATTTCTCTTCCCCTTTGCTAATGGTAATAATCAGCTGATTCTGGCTTACTAAGGTGATGCAGGGAGAAGGAACTGACTTCAGCCATTTTCCTTGGTGTTTCTGGAAACTTTTTAAAGCAAGCTAGAGTACAGGCATATTTTAATAAATTATTATACTCTCAATAGAACTCAAACAAATAAAATCCTTTTTCTATCCCCTTTTTTTTAGACTTGCTAACAGATGGCCACCGTATCAAGTATTGACTGTAATTACATTTCAGACTAGAAATTTTAGCCTGAACGTGAATTCAATACAAGAATAATGTAATCTCTGGACAGAGCCCTTCTCTTTACTTAATCAGTAATAACAAGCTAGCTTTATCTTTACATAGACAGCACACATACCTGATGCTACTTTGCATTCATGCTAATTTTAACTGATCTTGTTATGGGAAGTCCCTTCATGTCTGTTACTCTGACATGTCTCTCCACTTACACTCTCCTTTTTTCCCCATTTCCTGCTTAGGTTTTACATAATGTCAAGTTCTATGTCAGGTTAAGTTGGCTTACACACACTTGCAAAGCATGTGCATATTAAACAGCATTTTAGGATCCACAAGTCAACTCATGTAACATTGGAAAATGTGCCTGGCTTAGTGTAAGTCACACAACATTAGGTCCCTGTTCAAAACTTTCAAGTTGCTGAAATAGAATTGTAGGGCAGAAAGAGGTAGAGGGATGGTATGCTGAGATACATTGGTAGCATGTAGCAAGTTCCTTCAGATGAGCACAGGTGGTTAGCATATTCCATCACTGGGTCTGGAACTACGTGCCTTTAATGGCAATACACAGTCTCTACACATTGAAGCCCATTTTTTTTCTCAACAGCCACTGTAGTCTGACTGACTTTTACAGTAAAAGAGTTGTACACTCATCTCCTGTGCCCATGTTTTTCATTTGCATAACTATTGCAAATAGGTTCCTGTTGCATGTTTATTCTTCATGTCACTGGTTCACTGCCTACATTTCTGTTCAGATAATAAAACTATCAAAATCCCTATTACTTATGTAGCTAGAATCTCAGGCGGCTTTTGCTAAAGTATTTTGGTTAAAAGACTGTAGAGCTTTTCTTTTTCTTTTACTAATTCTTCAGGCTTTCAAATTGAATAGAAGAAATTCTGACTTAGAATCCAGACTTAATTGTAAATGTGAGTTGACTGTGTCCCTGGGAGTTGTGGAAAGATAAAACACAGTTTAGACAATGACATGCAGAAATATAGTTTGACATGCCAAGAAAAAGATACAAGATTGACTGGTACACCCAGTAATGAAAGATGTTAAGCTTAAATTACCATCCTATAATTTTCTGCTTTGAATACGTGACTGTGTGCACACTAAGAAAGTATCTTCCAGGCAAGAGCATTTGACCTCATTAAGACAGAACTGTTGTTCCTCAGTTGCCTGTACATGTTGCATATGGAAGCGAATCTGTAGTAAAACCCATGGTTTTTAACAGGGCAAAAACTACTGCACATGAAGATGAAAGAAAACCAGATTTAAGAGTACGATTACCAAAATCCTATGTTCAGAAGCACACAGTCCACAAGATCCAGTTGTTTGATCTTTTCTTATTGAATACAGTAGCAAAATCTATTCCAAAATAGCCCTTTTCCAATAGGTCTTCAAGTTAAGAGGGTCCTAATGTCTAATATCCTTCTAAAGAGCATTATTTTAATTCTGTCATTTACAGTCACATTAAAATCTAGGACTTTATTCATATAGGCAAAATTTCTGAATGCAAATGCACTTTGAACAATGTATAGGGCAAAAGTCACTTGAGGACAACTCCTGTTCTGTAATCCCTGAATCAGATCTAGCAATTAATGATCAGCCCCACCGATTTTCTCATCTGACATTAGGGGGCATGCAAGCCATCACTGCCATTTCAAGTCAAAATCCAGAATTCACCTTCTCCTTCCTTCCAACAACAGTTCATGTCAGCTTGAATTACACATCCATAACACAAACTCAAAGCCTTACTCTGTGGTAACAGGTCAGGTTTATTTTTCTGCTGTGAGCTGTTTTAATAAAAAGATTGGCATGCTAATTTAGGCCTTCAAGTCACTATTAGTTAAGGGCCTCTGGGTAGTGCTTTCTTGGCCCTTTGGGGGGAGGGGAAGCAAGCAAGCAGTTTGGCTACTACAGCGTAGATCCCAACTATGCTGAAATGTTTGGTTTTGCCAGCTCTCTTATTATACAGCTTGTTTGTGCAAGTCACAGCAAAACCAGACTCGGCTTGTGCTAAGGAAATAGCACAATATTTTCATAGTGTGATGTTATTGCCTGATAACCATCAAGAGGAGGTACAAAACAATGGCAATGAAAATGAAACAATGAGGAGCAGCCAAGAGTGGACAAATTCTGAAATTCAGAAATAGATGAAATACCACGTTACTCTTCTGGGATTAAAAGCACCTCACATTTTCATGGCCTCCTCAAGGGAACCCTTTTCAACTCTTTCCTATCGCCATTACCAAAGCTAAATCACACAAGCCTCTCTACAGACTGAGGGTTTTCCTTTGAAATTTGCTGAAGACTTTAGCAAAGACAGCTTTAGAACAGTTTGCACCCTTCTTTACTCTTTCTGGGCACAATGTTATTTTGCATTTTGCCAGCATTCTTAGATGGCACCATTGTTAAGGGAACCTCCAGGCATACTAAAACTCCTAAGAGACAAACCAACTCCTGGCAGTGCATTCCTTCATGTTAGTTCTTTGGGATAGTGTATGTTCTGGCATCATACAGTTTCTTTGATCGAATAATTCTCCCAACACTTCTTGCATGGCGACTCTCTCCTTGAGAGACAGCTCATCATTTCATATTGTACTCCTTGCCTGCTGGGTTTCTTGAGGCTGTGGGGATGTCTAGGGGAAGAGGAAGCTTCTCCAAACGTGGTTAACAACATAAAGATTTGTATTGACTCTGCACCAATGAATTGTGGTTCACATACGAAAATCCCTTCTCCCAACTTTGTTTGATACTTAGAACACCAATAGAATTGTTAGAATAATCCTGTCTGACCTGCTTCAGGTTTCAGAGGCTTTTCATCTGGTCTCTTAAAAGACTGCATTTCCTCTGAGAAGAGGAGAGTGACAGAAGTAACTGCTGAAGGAACTAATTTCCAAAGAGCTTATTCCAAATCTGGGAAGATTCCTTTATTCCGTTAAAATCCTTTCATTATCAAGAAGACAGCAACTGAAAAAAAAAAAAGAACACATTTATATTTTCTGCTTTACATCTGAATTTGAAAGTGCAAGATGGCTTCTTCAGCTTTAAAAATGGCTACTACAATTAGTCCCTTTGCTAACAATTTCAAAAGAATGGCAGAAGATTGGCTTTGTTCCCAAGATGAAGATGAATCATATTGTTAGGACAGTGTGAGGTGCCACCAAAGGCAGAATGCTGTAGCAGTGGTTGTTTTGTAGGGATGGGGATTGGGTTTCCTCTTTGATGTGGTTCATACCCTCTTCAGTAGACATGAGTATCAATCTGGTACTTACTGCTTGGGAGTTTGTTATTAGAGCTCCTGTTCTGCAAGCTTCACTTTTCCAAATCTCTGCCTGCTGGCAGAGGCCAGTTACAATCCAGTCAGACTGCCTCTAGAACACACCTTGAAAGCCTGCCCATACCGGGCGGGGGAGAGACTATGAGAGAGAGAGAAGTGGGGTGGGGGGCAGCTCTGTATCACTAGAAGAAAGCAAAACAATTCCAATGGGCTAGTTTCTGCTCCCGCTGTATGTTCCTTGGCTTGCCAGGGACTTAAATTGTCTCAGCACAGGCATGCTGCCAACATGGTCAAAGACTGTTTAGCCTTCTGCAGTGAAATAAATCTTGCTCTAACAAACTATGTCCTGTTGCAGCACTTTTCCTGCTGTTCTACAACCTGATGTTGAGGTTATCAACATCACATTCACACTTCCTCCTTTCATACAGATCTTTTCATAGACCTGCCAAAAAGTATTTGACATTAATCTTCCCTTGGATACCCATGCACACCAGTGCCATCACCATAGGAGAAACCTTGACACAAGGAACCAGTGACTAATGCCACTCTGTCTTAAGGATTTAAGTAGAATTCTGCCTTGAACTCATCTGCAGTCATAGGCACTGTCTAGACTTTCCTTGATGCCAGCTTCTGATATTCTTGCTTTGAAACTTTGACTCATTAGCATTTGACACTTGTTCTTGCCTGTTACTGTTTCCTGTTCCTTCTTTCTGAAATGGTAAGATGGGACTTTTTGTTATGGAGGAATCAAAACTAAATCTGAACAACTTCTGATATTCCTTCTTTCCATAGAAAGACTGAAAATCAAGTAATAGAAAAAGGTGAGAAAAAACCTAAGTAGTCATAACAATTTTTTTCTAGATTTCACTAGGAGGGGATATAGTGAATCTCGTGAAGACAGTTCTAAACAACTGCTGATATTAACTCATTGTCAGAGAAGGCAAAGGCCCCAGTTATTTAAAAGCATCTCTCTTTTGAAAGACAAAAAGGGCAACAGCTTTTGTAGCTGAGACCAAGATACACGGGTTAGTCAAGAGGACCACGGGCCTTTAAGCAGGTATGTGGGAACAGTGTGTACAACACAGAAAACCTAATTGTTCCTTCTCTTCCAGGATTTTACAGTGAGATAACTGTTATGTATGTTTTGCTATTTTCTCCAGATCAATCATTGTAGTAGCAAAGGCAGTGTGGGGTTTATGGAGTAGGTGATGATTATATACTTGCAGTTGATGCCCAAAGGCAGTGATGGCGTAAACACGGAGTTTGGCACTAGCAGAGATCTGGATGGTATCAATGCTAATAAGCTACAACATTATTTACAATAAACCTGACACACACACCAAAAAGGTCTGTTACCTTTGTTGTAAAGGCTGTACCCCTATAAAAACTCCAAAGGTACGTTATGAAATGCAGTGTACTTTTCAGCATTTCACTAACCAAAGCAGCAACTATTTTTTATTGCAGATCACAATAGTATTTGTGTGCAAAAAACATCTAATTTGTCTAACATATTGTTTTGTTTGTTCTGTTTTTAATCTGGTAAAACGGGGTGTTTCTGTTTCATCTTATTGCTGAGAACTGCTATGTTTTTTCAGACTGCCTAACTTAAGGCATCCCTTATTCTTTAACAAATTTGTATTACTGTGCAAATCTAGTGAGATTGATTCAGTTTGCTGTAACAAGGACCAAATGCAACCAAAATCTGTGGGAATTTTTCTTAATTTCACACAAACTGAATTTGTTCTCCTTCTACATGTATCTTTCTTTTCCTGCTTATTTGTAAATTAGAATGAAACGATGTTGTGCTATCAGTGGACCCCAGATAGCTTGATGAGAACCTAATTCTAGCTGTTTGCATTTCTTATAAATTGCTAAACTACACCCTCAGATACCTGTAATCTTTATCTGGCATCTCTATTCCTAATTCTTTATTTAAGGTTGAAATACAACTCTTACTTAGGCACTCACTTAGATCAGCAAACATAAATGACTTGATGGAGTCAGTGTGTCACTTTCTATTATTTTAAGTGAATGTTTTTTTCAATTCCTGCTAAATTTAAGGCCATATAAAATGACCCTTTTGAGTCAGGATCACATAAGTCCAATTGTCTTGTTTTAATGCCATTTCTAACTACCTATTTAATTTCAAAAGAAAAACGTAAATGCTATCAGTTATATGATGGACTGTATATGGATCTGTAGTGGGGATTTGAATCACATTATCACATATCCTCTCAGCCATATTATGCAGCTGTAAACCTCCAAATCTTGGCATACCTGGGAATTTGTATCCCTGGTGACTACTAATATTTTGGTCATTGTTATCTTTGCACATCTGGGTTCCGGTCTGTCATTGAAGTCCAACACATAATCCATGGTAGAAAAGCAAAAATTAGTTAAGACTTGCTAGCCACATATTCTGTATCCAAAGCCAATAACTTGCTGTAAATACATGGGCCAGGAAGAGGCTTTGTGAGTTCAGTCCACAGCCAGAGCAGGTTATTACATGTAATTTTGTACAGAAAACTAATCAGTCTAATTTTGCAGTTCATTAGTCCACATGAAAATTCTGTCACTGTTAGAAGGCCTCCCTACTATCTCTCATACTTAAATATACATTATAAAAGCTATAAATTTGTTTTTGCCTACCTCATTTATTCTTCTTGTAATGTTGGTCTTTACTTTCAGTTAATCTTTTTTATTTAAATCAATGGTGTTTTTTTCTACCAGTCAGTTCCTTGCCTTTTTTTCCCTTATTTTATTTTGCTTTTTAAAGAGCTGTGATTGCTAATCAACATTCATCAACTGTTTTCCCTCTGTTCTCATGATGTATTCAGTTCCTCACAGGAAAAATGTCTGTCTGTTCAGATTTCAGAGATTAGGAAGCTTTTAAATATTCATGGTGATTATTTAGCACTTCTGCTGTTTATCATATAAAGCCTCACTATGATATACTTCGTAAAACATCTGTATATGGAAAAGTGGGATCATCACACAATGAATATTTAATCTAAATAGAAAATAAATACGCAAGCAGTATCTTTACTCTTTTTACTCTAAAAAGTACTAAAGGTCTTGAGGTTTCTTTTGTTGGTGGATTTCTCAAATGTCCTCAAATCTTTTTAGCTTCTTGACTGATCCATCCCTCCCTAAGATGTATCAAACAAGTTGCTCTAATACTGACAATTCAAAATGCCGCTTTGTCATCTTTCCTACTTCATTGTGTAGTTTCCAGGCAAGTCAATCTCTTACTTGCAGCTAGCAGAAAAAAAAAGCCAGCCTATCATTTAAAAACGTGTCACAGTCAGCATCATTTCTATAAAGCATTTAAGATATACTGGCAGTGTTGTATAAGAAATGCATTAAGCTTTACATTAAACACTCTGTTCCGAGATTAGGCACTGTTTAGTTACAACCATATGACAGATACCAAAAAAGAGGAATTCTTTATCATCTACTTCAGCCCTAACAATACATTGTGAATTATCTCTTTTTAGGGAATCAAAAAACCTTTTACTGAAGTAATTAAAGCCAACATTGGAGATGCACATGCAATGGGACAGAGGCCAATCACCTTCCTCCGTCAGGTAAGAATATTATAAAATATTATTCTTTATTTTTTATTAGATTACCAAGAATGCCTTAAAATGTCTGATCTGTGTATTAGAATAAATGATTCCCTCAATGCATTTAGACTTAAAATAGTTCTTTCATAAAGAATTACAAATTTTGATTTCTGAGATGAAGTCCTATACCTTGCTTGCTGAGTGTCCTCTTTCAACACAGTAGCTTTCCTTACTTTTCAGATCATTCTCCATCCATACTTTCTCCTGCCACTTCTCCTACGTTATCAGTCAGCACATTCATTATCAATAATGCACTTCAAAAAAGAAAGTGGTTGTCTTCAAAGAAAAAAGCAAATGGCCTTCTTCATCTGACAGTATACTTTAAGATCTGCACGCAGTTGGGTGCAACTAGTTGTACTGTTGCTGATTTTGCACATTTTACCTCTGGGCAAGCTAATTGGTAGGTTAACTTTTAGGAAAGACTACAACAGAATCCACATTTGTACATTATTCCTAAAACACAAGCAAGGTTTAAAACTAGTGTTATGCTATTTACTGAGCATCCCTTACACACACATGTAAAATCCTCAGTCTATAATAATGTAAATTCAGAGCAAACTGAAGCCGTATCAAACTGGGGGTCCAGGTGATGAGGTTATAAAATTGAGCTATACAGCAAACTGTCAGCAAAATAGGAAGACCAGAGCTTCTTACAAATTATTCAGATCCAATGTTATTAAAGAAAATACTGGGTAAATGGAAAATCCTTTCTCCCCATGACTGTGTGCTCACATGGATTAATTCTTTAGTCATTGTCCCACAGGATGACAACAGCCTATCCATAGTACACCATGTAAGCGTAAAAAATGAGAGAGAGACTGGAACAAATTAAGCTGATCTCAAGCAAGACCTCTAGATTCTTTGTGTCTTACATTCCTTCATAAACTTAATTCTGCTAGGTCATGTTTCTACTTTTACTATGTTCTATATCACCACTTCTTTTTTAATTAAAAATTTCCCACAAATTCAAATTAGTAATAACTATAAGTTATTTTTGGGAAGGATTATTAGAACATGCAACTGGGACTTCAAAATTTGATCATATTTCTCAGTTCTGCTCCATATTTAAACTCCTGATTTCTTGTCAATAAAGTGGGCTAGTAATACACAAAGAGTGGAGGATAGAGCTGTTTAGAGATAACATATGAATAATTAACTGAGTTTTATTGTGTTTGCACTATGCATAGCTCACCTGGACTCCAATCTTCATGGTCCGTAATACAAATGGTTAATAATTCTGTAACTGTTTTTATCAGCAGAACTTGGAACCCGATAAGATTTCTTCACTTCTGTAAGCACTACCCTTAAAAAACCAACTGCAAACTCTTCATCAATAAATCTTTGTTTTAAATTAGCTAGTATTTGTGATCTTCATTTCCAAGGAAAGTTAATAGTAATATTACCAACTTAAAATAACCATTGAGAAGTGGCCAATTTACATTTTCTTGGAACTCTAGGTAGTGGCACTGTGTACATACCCGAACCTGTTGGACAGCCCAAGTTTTCCAGAAGATGCCAAAAAGCGAGCCAGACGGATCTTGCAGGGTTGTGGAGGAAACAGCTTAGGTAAGCGTCTGTTTCAGTTGCTCCTGTTGGTATTAGAATCAACAAAGGTAGTTTCAATATCTGCAGTGCTGAAATTTCTTAATCGTGTTTTATATGATTACAAGTCAGATGGGAGATGGCCTAGGGCAAAATGATAGGGGGAGAGTTCACGGTGTGGCCTACTGATAAGCAGTGACTGATAGTGCAAATTTTTGATGAGACTTGTCACAGAAGAGGACAAGATGAGGATTATACAGTTATGGAGCCCTCACCACAATAACATCTGGGCATAACCCTAAACAGAATGCTGAGCTTTTTTGTATTAGAAAGTAAGTGGCAGAGAGTACTAGTGAAGCTTTGTTACTGTTCTTATGACATCTGTTAATCCTGGGCTCTGACAGCTATGTCTCCTGCTAAGCCTAGGTGGGGCTGTTTACAATTTTATCATCTCTAGATGTTTCTCTGCCAAGGAGTCTATTGTCCCTGTAATGATGGTATCAACAAACAATATATGTCCATCTCAGCTGATCCAGTTCACAGTCCTGTATCTTAATTTTGAGCCATCAGTCCAAGTATGTTTGTCAGGATATGAACTGGGGTATCAGAAATTCAGGTACCAAGGTCATAATGCTCTGCAAAGGGAAAGCTACACAGCTGAAAGGTGGTAGCTTTTTACTTAGCCAAGATAGTTTTAACTGAAGATGTCAAAGCCCTATTTCTCCAAGGTAAAATAACCCTTCAAAGAACTAAAGAACTCTGTTCTTTAACCACTGTTCCTGCAAGAGTATACACGTAATATACACATAAATAAGTACAAACTTTGCATATTCAGTAGAGAGGAAATGGAAGAGACAAATTCTTTATCATCTAGCAACTGTACTGCCTACTTGTACCTGGGAAATGCCACTAGAATTTCTACTCTGCAGATAGTGTTGCAGCTGCTGGGTACGGCAAAGAATCTGGCACACTTAATTACCTTCTTTCAGGTAGGCTAACAGCGACATTTCAGAGTACGTATTAGAGTAATTGGCATATTTCTTAATCTTTGTGATTGCAGTGCCTATTTGCACTGACGTATTTTGAGAGTAGGTGCTGTGAAACTTAATAAAATAAACAAAACCTACATAGTTGTTACGTTAGCAGTATTTCAGCCTTGGACTATTCCTAACAACGCAGCCTAATACAGAATGCATTTTATCTTCACCTTTTTTGCATTGGTTTTGTTTCTATATGTAGAACATTAAAAATACATTTATCAAAACTGAGAAGTTCCTCCAGCTCCATGAATTCCTTTCCTGGCTTACTTTAGAACAATTATTCCATGTAGTACTAGTTGTCACGTAAGAGTTACGGGGGATACATTTGAATTTTGCCTCAATCTTTCTTTGTAGTGATTTTCAAATTCAGGGACATGGTAAGAGCTCTCAGAATGCTGGGTCTTGGCCCCATGCTGGATTGAAATGAAAGGAGTTCAGCCTTGCGTGGTATTTCAGAAATATGTTGACTCTGTACAAAATCCCCTTTTCAGCAGAAGATTACATATTTCAAGTAATTTGCGTTAGCTCAGTAGACACAAAGTAGGAAGTAGGCCGGAAACTTGCAATATTCAAATAAGGTGATCATTCTGAATACACCCTTTAATTTCAGTGGATGTGCGGCTGAAGGGAAGTTACTCCTATCAGTAGTCTGACAACTTACTGCTGTTCTCTTCATGGCTGAGAAGAAGAAATTGGCTTTCTTGGGAAAAAGCAAAGGTCAAAACCTGATCCCTCCATGTAGCTTTAAGTGCTGTGTTGTGTTCTAATAAAACCTTATTTTCAAAAAATTTGTCAGTCCAACACAGAAGTGGCTTCACTACATATGGTCAAGCTATTTGAAGTGTTGTACCCACATCTATACTGGCCTATTTAAATGTATTAATTGCAAAGTTGATATGAATGTCTTGACCTCTGGATATGAACTAGAATAACCTCATTTCCAATGAACGTTCATTTGGCAAAACCCTACTCATAGTATTGAGTTTTGCTACTCCCAGACCATGTATGAAGGCTCAGATATGTGCTGAACTTCCATTGTGTTCAAATACTCTGGGACTCCTTTGACATCACTTACTTTGCATGTGGGATAACTGTCATATCTTTCCAGGCAGTTGAGAAATTTACCCCACTCCTATATAGAAAAATATCTAATATATGCACATGCAGCTTTTTGGGTTGGGTTTATTTAGTTGCATCCCACAGTGCAAACAGGTGGGTTCTAGTCAGAGCTATCAGTTGAATACAATTAAGTGTAGAAGACCTGAAAACTGAATTCAGGTCTTCTGTATATCCTCACTGAGTCACGGGACTCAGCCCTCAATGGAGCACCAGACAGAACGATAGCTTAGGTTTGTTCTCCTACTTTAACAGCAGCTTCCTAGCTGTGGTCCAAGACCCATTTATAGACCCAATATAACTTTTAGTCCTGTAAAAGTAAACGCTTAGGACATCAGGGAACTTTGTGCCCTGAATTACCATTTTGTCCCATGCAATTGTGCAGTACTTGCAAAGGTTCTTTGTCTTTATAAATTATGCTTTCCCAGAAGTATTATCAGGCAGACTACTAGCATATAACTGAGTGATGAGAGTTAAGTCAGGCACAATTATTCCACTCCACCCAACAAGCAAAGAAGATTCTGCAGCTTCATGACAGTGTTCTAAATCAGATGTACACTTGTCACTTCATTGTCTATCAGTCTTAGGCTTCATAGCTTGAATCCATTCCTCACCTTGGCTTAGGCTTATTTTTACTCTTTATTTGTTGCACATGCTCAGCAGTGATGCACACAGACATCTAACTTCTTACTTTATTTAAGATTATTAGTTGTGCTCTGTAAACTGCACGAGGCTTATAGATTGGGGTGATCCTAGGTGTTTCTGCTACAAGTAACTGCAAAGCAGTTGTGGGAGATGCTGTGGGGGGAGAGAGAAGCAGTTTAGGATTTTTTGGGTTTCAGACTGTGGGAGAAAATGGTGTTATATTATTTTCATATTGCAAATAGAAATCTTATTTTTGTCATGGATTTGAGGAAGTTTTTTTCCTTTCTGTTGCACATGCTACCTCTGTTCCTTGTTCCCATTACTTAAATAGGTGTTGGTTGACATTCTGAAGTGGTTTTCAATATAAAGCAAGCAACTGGGAGATAGTAAAGATGGGATTGCTGTCCCAGTTTGCAAAGTAGCCTTTAAATCCTACTTTTTACCAATCCAGTATATTATTTTTGTATTTTAGTGATACTTGTTATATTTGTCTAATTCCAAATGAATTCTTTTGCTCTATGAACAAACCAACTCCCTTTCCTACTCCTTGGAAAAAAAAACCAATCCTGGGGATCCAAAGCCCTCACATATACAAACTACTTCATACAATACTAGCTCAGGAGTTTTGCTAGCAAACAGAAAATCTGATGTTCATTGTACTCAATTCTCATCTCATTCTCTATTTTTCACAGGATCTTACAGTGCCAGTCAAGGTATAAATTGCATCCGTGAAGATGTTGCTTCATATATTGAAAGAAGGGATGGAGGGGTTCCTGCAGATCCAGATAACATATATCTTACCACTGGGGCAAGTGATGGTATTGCTGTAAGTGTTAAAACTAAACCTCTTTCTTCTTGGTATAAACTATAATTTATCAGTTACCTTTGGAAATACAGAACTCTGTTGAACATCTGGTTTCACAAACTCCTGTGAGTTTGACCTAACAGATACTGAAGTCACATTAAGTGGATATCCAATACACCCAATTATGTTAAGATGCCAGCTAAGAAACAGGCGCACGGAGACAGAGTCTCTTAATATACATTAACTTGTACCTTTTGTAAAGGTAGTATAAACTACATAGGTGCCTAAATATAAATTTAGGAGATTCATACCATTCAGACTAAATAATGGTGTCCTCAGTGGTTAAGATACATAAGCACTGAAAATTAGAGGGTGTGAATCAGTGGCAGAGAGAAGAGGGAATGACCTCGGAGGTGAGAAGTCCCAGCAGCTCTTCTTCCTAGTAAACTCTCTGCTAGTGCAGACTAATGCCAATGAAAATCCCAAAGATCTATTTCAGTAGCCAGGTCGTTTGGGAAAAACTTCAGGTTTTGGCTTCAACCAAGGTTCAAAGATGGTCCTCAGTTAAGACAGGAATAACTGTCTCTATTAGATTTTTCCTTTACACAGACACATTTACTGATACTACAACAACCAGCAGTTCTTTGCTTTTATTAAGGCAGCCTTTTATAGCTTCTTTGTAAAAGTTTTTTTTAAAATGACATCTAGTGGCAGAATTCAGAATGACAATGTTCTGACACAAACAGTTCTCCAGATGTCTTTAGTAAATTGGCTTTCCAGAGTTTATGATGCCAAGCGTTACACTGGCAGCTTGTCAGGAATGGCAGCGTAGCATATCAAATCTGTACCATGCTTATTTGATTTCACCAGTGATGAAAAGTCAGCAGTACAATGAGTCTCATTATTTGGCACTTCCAAGGATAAAACAACTGTTGTTTCATAACTTGGGGGACAGAGGGTGTTAAAGAGTTTTTAAATTTGCATTTGGTCCTGATTATACATTTTGGATGCTTGGTATTTTTAAACTAGTGGTGGGTACAAAATTATGCTGATTATAAATCATTAGCTTAGCAGCTGAGTTAGTATGTGATGAGAGGCACAGAAAGGCAGATTTTGTTCTAGAACCAACGAGAAACTTAAAGGATACTGCTGTTATATCTGAAGAGATATTTTTGGTTTTACACTATCAATTACTTGTTGATAAGGATGCCTGCTTTGATTGCATCTGTACTTCGGAGTTCTCCCTTGATTATAAAGGCAAGAAATTCCTCCACTTCCTGCACCAAATGCACTCTTTTATTTAATTCACATGTAAAAAGCCTACACATAGACACACGCAGACACATAGGCACACGCAGACACACAGCCATTGGGCACAGGTAAATCCTCTGGACTGACCTTAACACAAGCATTACATTTCTGTCTGTATCTTCTGGGCATAAACTACATATGATACATTAGATTTCCATCCCAAGACATGCAGACTTTTGGTCTATTACTTGAAAATGAAACCATAATGTGAGTCTCTAGCTTTGTTCCCACCTGGCCACAGTTGCTCCTAATCTAAACCAGCTCTCTGTTCCAAAGGGGAACCTCCAGAGGCCCCAGTTCTAATTTCTGGTTTTATTTACTGGCGTCTTGTGTTTAGTGAGATAAAATGAGTGCAAGGCAACAAGCAGCAACTAGCTGAGGCTTCTTTGCTTACAACTGGGCACAGTAGAAAAATCATGATCTTGATATTCCTGTTTCCAACCTCCCCTCTAGTATTGTGCTCAGAATGTTGTTCCTAAATTTTGCAGTTGATCAGACATGAAGCTTTAGAAGCCATGACATGCAGAGGAATTCCATTAAGCTTAGACCATCCTCACTCAGCCAGTAACTTAACTTGAAATAAATAAATGCCCTTTGATATAAGAAAATGACTGTATGCTTCTAGAATAGAAATCTACCTTAACTCTAGATCTTTTAAAGAAGATCAGTAACTTATTCTAGAGTATACTATTAATTCTGGTGTGTGACTTTTTTTTTTTAATTTCCTACTTCTTCCCCAGACAATTTTAAAGATCCTGGTCTCAGGAGGCGGAAAATCCCGAACAGGAGTGATGATCCCTATACCACAATATCCCTTATATTCAGCAGCCATATCTGAACTAGATGCTATCCAGGTGAACTACTATTTGGATGAAGAAAATTGCTGGGCTCTAGATGTGAATGAACTTCGCCGTTCCTTGAATGAAGCTAAGGCATATTGCAATCCAAAAGTCCTCTGCATCATCAACCCCGGAAATCCCACAGGTCTATAGCAATTTTGTTTAATGGATGGGTTTTAAGACCAATTTTTTTTTTCCCCCTCTTTCATTCATTTGACATTGCAGGCAAATCCTAAATACATATCAAGTATGTAAAGCTGAATTCTAGAGATCAGTGCTCTAAGTAGGACAGTATGTCATACTTTTAGAAACTTATTTTCAGTATCGTGGAACTCCAGGGATTTGGGAAGAGAGGAGGGAGCAGGTTCACTTCACTGGATCCCATTTGAAGCCACTGCTTCCACTGAACTTCTGCAGACTTGTGGAATGACTTTCAGTCACTTTTGGTCTTTAGCAAAGATCTTGTCTCTGACATGGTCTGTAGCCTCTTGCCTCTGAGAGGCAATGACTACAGATACACTCTGAACTCAGTGGCAACCACTGCCTCCCCCAGAAGAATTTAGGTTTTTGAGTAGTTGATGTGGATTAGTGAGAAACTAGCTCCCACTTAACCATCATGCATGTGAGTATTTCAAATGATCAGTTATACACAGAGTACTCTTAATAAGTTATTGATTGATTACTGTATCTCACACTTCCTTTGCTTGAGATGGACTAAGTTACCTTGAACCATAATTCCTCCAAAAATGTTCCTTAATTTCACACTTAGTGAATTGAATTCTAAAATTCAATAGCACTTTTCTGAGAAAGAGGGCTATCTTATGGAAAAGCTAGTGGTCTAACTAGGTCTGGGTGAAAAAATTTGTATATATATGCTCCACTAACTTTCTTTTTGCTTTAAAAATCAAACTATAGGACAAGTGCAAAACAGAAAGTGCATTGAAGATGTGATACACTTTGCTTGGGAAGAGAAACTTTTTCTTCTGGCTGATGAGGTAATGGAATATTCTGTTCTCTCAAAAGCACAGCTAAGAGTGTGCATA
Source organism: Aptenodytes patagonicus (assembly GCF_965638725.1). Taxonomy (NCBI): domain Eukaryota; kingdom Metazoa; phylum Chordata; class Aves; order Sphenisciformes; family Spheniscidae; genus Aptenodytes; species Aptenodytes patagonicus. The sequence continues at coordinate 15,002,297 of NC_134959.1, forward strand.
CGAGGTGTAATTTTGTTCCATGTGTGGTATTGGTATTTTTTAAGTACAGGGAACAGATTCTCTGTTATCATATTAAGACATGAACAAACATGCAAGATTCTTAATATCAGAGGATTAATATGAGAGGTGGCTTGATCCAGATTTGAACTAGAGAGAAAGTGTAGGGGACACAAGCAAGGAGACACAAGGAGGGACTTTGTTAGAACTGACTTAAAAACCTATGTGATACCCAGACCACTTCAAATGAAAGAAACAGAAGGAAAATCAATTTAAATACACAAGTAAAGGTTAAATTATACAAAGAAGCTCACTGTTCTTCCAAAGGCTAAACTGTTAAGTATGGCCACATGAGAGACAATGTATTATTACAGTAACTATTACTTAACAAAGAACCTTGTGTCTTCTAACAGCTTTAAGTTTTGAGTGTTACTACTGTTTCTTCAGTTCAGATCTGGCTTTCTAAAAGGCCATCTTTTATCCTTAGTTGGGGGAACAGAGCACATTAATGTCTTCTGACTGTTCAGGTTTACCAGGACAATGTGTACTCTGAAGGATGCCAGTTTCATTCTTTCAAAAAGATTCTGTATGAGATGGGACCCGAGTACTATAACAATGTTGAGCTGGCCTCTTTTCACTCCACCTCTAAGGGATACATGGGCGAGTAAGTCTGCTTTAGTTTTTTTTTAATTTCACCTTCCTCATTACTCTGGTTGGACAGCTATTTCATGTTAGTGACCTGAAGGTAATCCACTGTCTTCTATTAACTAAAAACTATTAAGAAAAGGAAAGCAAGCATTTAAAGCACAGAGTAATGGATTAACTCAGTGGTTTTCAAAGTACCAAATAATAAGTGTATTTATTTTAGACACCCAATGCTACAGTTCCACAAAGGTGAAATCCTACAGTCCTAAACCGGACCTGTGATAAAGGAAAATACCGTCTCTAACATTCAAGGGAACAGCTCAAGAATCACTGGGATGTTTGATATTACAAATGTTTGGGTTTGGTTGTTTTAGGGAGGAAGAGATGGAAGAAAAAGAATTTTCTGATTAAATGAATGCTGCTACAGCCATATGCTCTTGTTCCGAAGAGCAAACAATCCAAGTTAATCGTTAACTTGCCTAACAGGGAAGCTGTATCTACACGATTTTCTCTGTATGGGATACTAGGGCTTAATGACATATCGTTTGGTTCCATCTTAAAACATTATCAGTATAGCAGCTGTTTCAACAACCTGTATGCTACATATTGTAAGATCCTCATTAATTGTCTTTCCACTTCTGCAGTTATTTTCATTGCTTTTCCAGTACTTATACACTTGAGGTTAACCGATCTTTTCTGTTCACTTTAATCACAGATGTGGCTACAGAGGAGGTTACATGGAGGTCATTAACTTGCACCCAGAAATTAAAGGACAGCTTGTTAAGCTGCTTTCTGTTCGCCTTTGTCCTCCAGTCTCAGGACAAGCAGCAATGGATATTGTAGTGAATCCTCCAATACCTGGAGAGGAATCTTATTCACAGTTCATAAAGGTCAGCAATAACATGCTTGTTCTTTTGTGCATTTCCAAAAACCTGTCCTAAGTTTTGTGGACTCAAAATATGCACAGAGACCAGTCTTCTCTCCTTTCTTCTCAGACAATCTTGTAATAACACCAATTTACAGAACTATGCAGGGTATTTTAAATTAACTCAACATGACTACCTTGAAAAATATTTTTATTCCTTTTATGGTTCCTTTGTTTAGGAGCCAAAAAAAGCTAAGATATTACCAAATCAGCTTTCTTGCTGATAAATTCAACTTTTCTCCTGAGTTTAGCATGACAAAAGAATTACTAAATAAGATTTGCTTTTACTAAAATCTAAACAGGAATGTAAGTTCAAATACAATTATAAAATCAGCCTTGTTCTTAAGTATCCAGTGCCTCTATATACTGAACAACATGGTATTCTGTATTAAAGTATACATATAGTTTCTCACTTGTAAAAATGAAACTGAATCTGGCTTAAGAAATTACAGTATTGAGTCAGACCAAAGATTCAGGTAACATGGTCTCCAAAAATATGCTCAGAAGGAAGAATGTAAGAAGAGGGCATGCAGATAGAGACTTCTGCAGGTTATTGTCTATCTACAACACTTTGTAGTTGTATCCTGCTAATGCCTTTTTGCATTGCTGTCTTTAAGAGTATGACTGGAATTAGGAACATCATTTGCTCTAATAGCTCAGCAAAGCCCTAAAAGTGCTGAGTTCAGGGAAGGCTTCTTGAAGCATCATAGTTTTCTCTCGTGTTTTTATTGCCACTTCAAATATGTCAAACTGAACACCTTCCTTTTAAACAGGAGAAGGAGTCTGTTTTGAACAATCTTGCCAAAAAAGCCAAACTAACAGAAGACATGTTTAACAAGGTACCAGGAATTCACTGCAATCCACTTCAAGGAGCTATGTATGCTTTCCCACGGATCTTTATTCCTTCCAAAGCCATTGAGGAAGCAAAGGTCAGTCAGTCATTTTTACCCCAATCCATTTTAACCCTCACACACTTGTGCCTGCCACTTCGAATGATGAATTTTTATTCCAGAGATGGAGTAAGCTCATGTAGTTACAAAAGCAGTACTTCATGGACTACGTACGATCTTAAATATAACATGACCTTTATTTTAAGAGAGGAAAACAAAACAGAGCATTTCATCACAGTGGTAAGGCTTCCAGGTTGAGAATGTTACCCAAGGACGTTAGTGTTAAATAGATTAAGTCATAGGGCGGGCAAATAGCTGGACCTGTGCAAATTCCAAATTGCTGCCCGTGCCTGGGTTAGGTAGGCCAGCACGTGCAAAGGGGATTATCAACGGCAGTGTGCTATTGACCCTGCAGAAGAAGCCCCATTCAGCAAGTGTGGGAAAGAGGGAGGGAGGTTTCCTTACAAATTTTACTTCTGTACAATACCTTTTTTTATTTGGGTCAGTAAGCTACATTACTAAATGGTAAGTCTTTCTGTTCCTAACTAAAGCTCTATTACCTAATGTGTAATATTTATTTTTTAAAGGGAATTTTATCAGCATAGCTAAGGACAAAAATAGGGCTGTTTTTCAGCTGGTTATGTGATTAGGCATATAACCTGCATGTATTTAAGAACTTCCATAGTTATTAATCAGGGGACTTTCTAGTCGGCAGATAATTCAGGGGAAAAAAATAGTAACTGCCAACGGAACTGGAACACACCACTCTCAAATTAATTTCATCTTGTCAAATGTCAGTGGCTTAGATTTTTGTAAGTATAATTTTGAGACTTTTGACAAAAAGTTACAAGCAAGTCAAGGAGAAAAACAAAAATATCTAAAACCTTTCTTTTGAAGCGAGTGTTTTGTGTAGGTTCTGCAGCCTTGTTCCTCCATGAAGTACTGTTATTTAATTCACAGTGTGAACTATCCCATTAGCAATTGTTCTTCATCTTCTTTAGTAAATAGAATAAGAAACTAATAATGTAAGATAAGGTTCCAGGAAGAAAAGCAACCATTAAATTCTATATATTTGGAATATTTTGACTTCAATAATAATTCTAAAACATCCGTTCCCTTAGGCTCATAAAATGGCACCTGATATGTTCTATTGCATGAAACTTCTGGAAGAGACTGGAATATGTGTTGTACCTGGAAGTGGATTCGGCCAAAGAGAAGGAAGCTACCATTTCAGGTACAGTTTCTGTTTGTTTAAAATCAAATGAACTGTGATAAGCTAAGTACCATCCCAGAACTTTCTCTTCTGATTAAATATAAGGATTTTTATTTCAGTTTAGTTTTGTCTCGCTTTCTACTGGACATTTTCTGTGGACTGACAGCTAGGTTAAAGACCTGATCCGCTAGACGAGCTATTCAGGTTTTTATGGTGTTTTCACAGCTTGCTGACATAGTTTTATTCTATTTTTATACACTGACATTTGAAATGCCTTCTCCACAAATACAAACAATAATAATAGCTTATACTCTAATCTTAAAGTTGGCTAAGGCATTACAAAAATTGCCCTGCTTTCTTCTGGGGGGAGGGGGGATTAAACAGTGTTTCCATATGGAGAAACTGCGTGAAAGATGCAGTATCTTCCCTTTAAATCTGCTCTTTAAACACGCTGAATAACTCTTCGCTTTACCAAAACAAGATGTTGGACTAAATCTTCTAATACCAAAACTGAACATAACCTCTATTGCTCTTGCTTCCAATAAACAGCACTTTACTCCAGCTGAGCCACTGATAGCTAGAATTTATCATGGAATTTAGTCTTGTTTGGTCTGAAGCAACATAACAGAGGGTACCTTTAGCCATGCTAGTTCTGCAACACAGATAGCTGGGTTAGATATCTGGGTGCATGCAGCTCCAGGAAAAAGCTAGTGTGAGTCCATTCCTGTACCAGTGTGGGAAAAACATTTTGTTCTGTAGTTCTTGCATACAGTCTTGCATACATACTCAACGTGATTTTTAGATTATGCAGAAGAAGGAAAAAAGGGACTAAAAACTGCAGTGAGGGATGTTGCATTGCTTTAATGCTTCTGAATTAAGTTTTCAGTTCAAAAAGAAATGTACATTTACTCATAACTGCCTGCCCCTAAAGCTCAAAGAAATGAGTATAATTTGGCATAACTGCCCCAAAAATGGAAACTGAGTTGCTGTTATTTCTTACTGATAACCTTCTTTATCACTCAACAGAAAACAACAATTCTTTAATTCCTATATATTAACCAATTGAAACAAATTGCTCTAGTTTAATAGTATAGTTCAATTACAGCAAAAATGCAGAAAATAAGAGAATCACATCAGAACAGCTATTAAATTTAACACATTACTAGCTGAGATTAATCAAGATCTGTGCAAAGATCACAGTTTAGTTTGTTTTGAAGATAATGTGGGTTGGTTTTTTTCTTCCTCTAAATACTATTTTTCAGAATGACCATTCTTCCTCCAGTAGAGAAGCTGAAGATCGTACTGGAGAAAGTGAAAGACTTCCACATAAAGTTTCTTGAAAAATATGCATGAAACTACTGTGGCTTTTTCCCCTCATCCTCCCCTTCAAGGCGAATGCAGAAAATGAACAAAGATGTGCTGAGAATGTGCTCTTCATCTAATTTAACTAAATTCAAAATAGATAGAACCAATCTCAGATACTGCTACAACTTATTGGACTATTAAATTTAATGTCTGGTATAGAAGATGTTGTTACACCAACTGTTTTTTTAAGGGGAAGGGGAGAATGTGAAGAAAGTGGTGGAAGAAAGAGTCAGTAAATGATTTTGTGCCTTGATTGGAAGTTACAATTGTGAACTTTTGACTCAGTAGGTTGAGGAAGGGAGTTGCTCATTAAAATTACTACTGTTGCGTGTTTTTTTTTACAAAACAGAAATGCCAAGAGCAATTGTTTAGCTAGGAACATGCTTCCCATCTTAAAATTCTACTAAACAAAAATTCAAAAGCCTATGTTATAGTATTGTTTGGTTTAATATTTTTTGTTGTTGTTAAGTATGAAGTGTTCTCCAAATCTGAGTAAGCGTGTAGGTACAGCGTGCTTATTTAAAAAAAACCTTTGGCAGGTGTGTGCAGATACCTCTGAACTTCTGTTAAAAAGAAATCCTGCCATCACAGCATAATCTGAGTGGAATATACAGTTTTGATCAGAGGAGTGAACGTGGTGTCTGCTTGAACCCTGTTTTTATGAAACTGAAACATAATGAGGAATATTTAGCTTCTTATTCATATGCTATTCAACACATTATTCCAGCGTAAGACGAGAGCACTGAACACTTCCTCCCGTAACAACTCCAGGAGTCTCCTGTTAACTCCTATGTTTTATATACACAGAACAAGTTACTGTCTCAAAGCAAATGTGAGTACTGTCAATCCTTTCAAGTAGGGTAAAACACAACACTATTTCAGAATCGCTTTATCTATGGAGAACATTTGTTTGGAACCACGTGACTGAGAGACCCATTAGCTGGCCAAAATCCAGCTTGAACTGGCAGGGACTAACAAATGTTGTTACCAGGAGAAATGCTGGGGGTGGTTTCTAATGAAGGAAAAGGTATTTAAAGGAAAATGTCTTGCACCAAGCATAAAGATAATGATAGTACAGCTCACTCTTAAATCTTCCACAGTCATACTGCTGGCTGAATGATCCTGAGTGCTTATTAAAACCCAGCTAAACCAGGTTGCTATCTAGCAGTACAGCTGTATTACTCTACTAATCTATGCTAGTTTCCCTGCACAAAGAAAGAAGGCTTCGGTTTCTCTAGGGTTGGAAGCTGGACAGCTGCTAGCACTGATAAAGGACATAGCTTCCAGTATTCCAGTATTCCAGCTTCCAGTATTCAGCCATGAAAGCATTAGCATTTGTCAGGCTTAGGCTTAGCATTACAAAGTTTATTCATTAAGAATATGTCATTTAATCTAGTCGTTAATTTTAAGTTATTATTTAGAAGTAAACTCATTTTAATGTCTACTAGCACTTTGTTAGGCTGTCTTTGTAGCTGGTTCAACATCCTATGCTGATCCAGGTTACTAAAGCCAAGGGCTAGAGAATCACCATATGGATAAAGCATGTGCCAATCTATTATGTGTGGAAGGCAAGAGGTGTTGCCAGTAACTGTCCTTGCAACAGCAGCTACTAGTCTATGACATAGCTACTATGTCTGTGACATAGCATTAGCAGTTGGTGTACTTCTCACAGTTCCTTACTGAAGTCTGTGAGAAGAATTTAGTACTTCTCAATCACCTGGCAGTGGTCACAGGTTCATAAAGGAAAATGGCATGCTGCTACACAAAGTTACTATGAAGACTTGGAGGAAAAAAAAACCCTACACTTTTATCCTTGGAGAAATGGACTTCTTGGAGGACAGCAGACTGAGAACACTTACGTTGTTACTATCCATTAATAAATACAACCTTTTATCTGTTAGCACTCTCCACTTGGCATCTTTAATATGCACTAATAAAACAAATCCAGAAACCGTAGTAGGAGGTCAGAATATTGATGTAAAAATAAGACAAACAGCACTTTCCTATCCTAGGAACGTGTCCAAATCAGATCTGGCTTTGGACTTGTAATGCAGTGTAGGTTGAAGCTAAGATCTAACAATGGGAGTTAGAATATTTTTTTATATTTTTGTAACTACAGCTTTTTCATGGGGTAGTATTTGTAATCTAATAAGTCAATAGATTTTATATTTGCCTTGCATTTGCACCTGATACTTCTGGAAAAAAATGTAAAGGTTTACAAGTTTCTAATGATAATTTACAGGTGTGAAAGGCTTTTTGTTTTAAGTCAGGACAGCAATTCTTACACTTTTAAATAAAAATATAATGGCATAAACTGAGTTTTTTCTAAACACTCTATTATGGTGCCTTTTATGTTTCTGACATTATAAGGGATAACAATTTGTTCTTGATGCATCTCATATGGAAGGGTGGTGATTTCTATTGTCCATCCACAATATTTGTATGTACTGTGATAAGGTTAATGTGCATTTTCCTGTAAAGCTAAGAAAAGAGGCTTATTTTCAATGTCTTTGAAATATTTCATTAATAACAGACAATCCTTACGTTCAAATGCATGCTTCTAGGTTTGATTTTCCTACAGGTGCTCCTTATAATGGTACTTCAGATGCATGAGACTTCCAAATAATAAAGCACATGTTAAAAAAAGAAGTAACAGTTCTCCATTTCCTATGTCACTGAAGCAACGCATGCTGGATTGCACTATGAGGCATTTAACTTCATGTTCAAACTAGTATTTACTTTAATCCATGTACCAGATCACTAATTTCTGCATCACTCCAATTTAAGGACTTGAAATTTGTCAAACTTGTTACCACAAAACTCTTCCCTACTAACACAGAACTGTACATAGAGATGTTCTTAGGCATATTTTATGCTCATAATTAATCATCTTTTTATGTAAGGAGTTGTAACCAGGAGTTAAGCAAGCCAGAATTCTTTCTTCATAGAGAGGATCAATCAGTCAGTTAAAGCTGATCAACTGTGGCCTGAAAGCTTTGGTGAGGGGTTTGTTTGCTATTGTCGGTTGTTTCCTTTTTAAAAAACTTCTTACACGGCTCGTATGAGATTAAACTTACAGAGCAACACAATCTTGTCTTTTTGCAGTGACCCCTCAGAATGACTTTGGTGTTGTTTGTTTGGTAATTCAAAAGAAAATGAAGTTTAGGGAAAGGGAAGCTAGCCCTGCTTCCCTAAACATACATGCATATGCCAGCACCACTAAAAAAAAGGCAAAAGCAGGCTATTCTCTTCTTTGTATCACCTATTTGAGTGTTTTCTGGAGCAGAAATATTTACCTGGTTTTTCGGGCGAACAGGTTGTTTGTTTTACAAACAAGAACATGGTCTGATATAAAATGGTTATATTATGAATTGTCAGATTTTTACAGCTTTTTTGAGTTATGTAGGCTGTCCCATCTGGATCAGTAGATAAGGATACTGTGCCAGGCGCATATGATACAGAAAAAGCTATTAACTTCATAGAGCTTGCAACATCAACTACATACACTGTGTGAAAACCACTAGTGTTTTAAAATATTATCTAAATTCCTTTTTACACAGTTCCTTTGTCAATAAAGAATACAGGTTTGATCATTTGTACAAAACCCAAGATACTCATACCTCTGGCGTGATTTTTTATTTGGATGCACGTAAGATTCTGCAAGGAATTCTACTTTTAAAGATACGGCTTTGAATGTTTTTATACATTCAATACTATGTGTAGTCATGCCTTTCTAACGTTCCACATTATTACATGTTTATTAAATACCCTCTTCATCTGATTAGAATTTACACAACCTGTAACCATTTGCATCAGGCAGAACAGGTTATTCACTTTGCTAGCTTTGAAGCATTGCATATTCTGCACACTGAACAGCAGTAAAATAGCTAAAACCAAACCTCAGCTCTGAAATAGGGTCCTTCCTATACAGCAAAAAGGTTTCCCAGTACCTGTCCAAACCCTGGCAGCACAACCGCTGCCTGCCCCAGGCCCTGGGCCTGCGTTCGACACCCTCCGGCGCCGGTTACTACTCACCCCCGGCATGAAAGGGGTCATCTGCCCTACCACAGCTCCTCACGTGCCGAGGTCAGCAGCAGCCGCTTCAAAGCAATTAACAAAAAAGCACAATTAATTTTGTTCCACCAGGACAAAGCACGTGTGCTTGTGGATATACATAAACCTGCCCAGCTCCTGTCAGGACGCGAGGGCCCCGGCTTTGCGCCTGTCCGGCCGCGCCCAAGCCCATCTCTGGGGCACCACCGAGACGAGGGACCCCAGGATTCCCACCCTCATCGCTTCCCCGCACCCCCTTCTGAGAGGAGAGGCCGGGGACCCCCGGGGTACCCTCCCCACCACCACCCTGCCAGCTCCCGCCCCCCAGACCGGGGCCTCCCGGGACGCCCCCTCCTCTCACGCCCGCAGCCCCTCACAGGGGGCCGGAGCCGCCCGCTCCCGCCGCCCCGGAGGGTGTGTCCGCCCGGGCCCGGAGGAGGAGGAGGAGGGGAGGGAGAAGCCCCCACTCTTACAAAAGCTTCCCGGTGGAAGAGCGGCGTGTTTGTCCCGCAGTGTGGCAGCGATGCCCCTGAGGAAGCCTGCGGGCAAGCGGCGCAGCACCGACTCGGGCGTGGAGCCCGACCGCGGGGCCCTCTCCCAGGAAAAGAAGGATCAGCGCATCGCGCTCTTCCTCAGCGACTTCGACCAGCAGGGTAGGGCCGGGGGGCGGCGGCGAGGGCCTCGGGGCTGACCCGCGCCCCTGCCGGGCGCCGGCGCTCGCAGGTGCTGAGGCGGCTGCCGGCGCGGGTCGGCGTGCTGGAGCTGCCTAGCACGGCGCCGAGGCCGGCCACCGCGCTAGCGGGCACCGTGGCGGTACCAGTGGTGCCCGCCCGCCCGCGCTTCCCTGCCCGGCGGAGGGGAACAGCGGCTCCCGGCGAGGAGATCCTCCGGGCTGGAGCCGGGGCGAGGCGAGCGGCGAAGGGAGGGGAACCGCTCGCCCAGTCCCGTGAGGGGCGCCGCGAGGCACCCGAGCCCGCGCTCGGGCCGGCGCCGGGCGCCGCCGCTCCGAGAGGGGGCGCCCTGGCGGCCGCCGGGGCCTGCGCGGCCTGGGGGCGAGCGGGCCGCAGCGCCCGGCGCCGCCTGCGGGGGCCCCGCGGGCGCCCCCTCGATCGCGGGCGGGCGGCGGCCCCGCGTTCCCCGTCCCCCCCCTCCATCCGCTTCGCCGCGGATCTGAGGCGCAGCTCTTGTAGTCGCGGGCCTGCAGCGTCTTTCTCGTCAGCCCGATGGCGATTTTCAGGCGCTCTGACTCCCAAGTCAGATTACCCCGGATAAAACATTATTTTATCTTTAGTTTTTAATGCGGTCTACCGGTGCTTATACTTGGAAATATGTAACACACATGGCGATAAAAGCCTGTTTTGTGTTAAAGCCAAGGAAAATATCCAGGAAATGAAGAAAGAGCTTGATTCGCTTTTGCAAACAGCTGAGAAGGCGTTTACGGTGGAGCTGCTGAAGATGCCAGTTGCCATCAGGAAAATGAAAAGAAAAGACCTGCTTAGTAAGTGTGCATGGTCCTGTATTTGTGAGGGATGCAGACATCATTACAGCGTGATGTACCCTTGACTAATGTGAGAAAAATCTGTAAACTTGGTGACTTCTGTGAAAAAGTTTGCTTTGTCTGCTGAGTATTTTAAGCTAATCAGCAGTAGTATTGCACTGCAGATGCTCAGTAAGCACTCTTGTTCAAGTAGACTGACCTGTGTAACACAGGGTATAGAATTAGTAGGTAACAGTGTATAGAGAGTCTGGAGCCGTCTTTTTTTGTGTGCTCTTAAGTCATCTTATTTAAAGCTTGAAGAGACAAGGAATGATTACAAGTCTAGTATTTTCTGTGCATAAAGACTTAAGCGCTTCTTTCCATCTGAATCTGTTCATCCTAGCCACAGAGATTATTTTGTCTTTCTGTTAATTTGAAGTCTTCTTCTGCTGAACCTTTCTCTTCTAGTCGTATACCTGTGATGGTGAGTGATCACGTTTGATTTTAACCTCACATTTATGCAGCAGTTTAAGCTGTGGTGTACAGTCAGCATCAGATGTATATTCTGGTGAGAACTGATGTTTTTGGAATCAATACCTTGCAGCTGGAAATTGTAGGGGCTGCACAAATATCAAACCTAAGACTCTTGAAGAATTTCAGTTTACTGTAAGCCTTTGCAGAGTATGTATTTCGATGTCTTTCTTGAAAACTTCTGCCTAAAAGCATTAGCTTTCAGCAGTGCAATGTATGGGGGTTTTTCTTCTTTGAATTCAGGTTATATACTGTGTGACTACGCTTAGTAGCCTTTCAAAGATTAAACATACTGAAATGGCCTAAGATTTTCATTGTTTTGTTGGAGTGACTATCCTACAAGACTTGAATCTTGTTCAAATGCAACATATATGCTAGCTAAGGCTAACTGTTTACGCAACTGTAATCCTGAATTACTTGTTCAGCTTCATAGCCCATAAGATAAGAACCTGCAGATAATAATTATGCAAGTAATAGTATATAAACAAGTTACACTTTCTTGAGTTACAGATTTGCGAGGAGGGAAGGAAGCGGCTCTTGCTGCTGTAGTGGTAAGTGTGTGTTTTCAAATTTTATCACAGCTTACAGAATAGAAGTCTTCTCTCCCTGCTGTAAACATTTGAGACAAATGATTTTGTTTGGCTGTCTGTATAAATAGAAGATGATATGAAAAGTCTAGACAGCCAGCCATGGTGCAGTTATGAACATTGCCTAAAGCTTCAGGGTCATCTGCAGGCAGAAATCCAGATGTTTCTGAAAAAATAAACTGGTGTTTAGCCAATCCCATGTCTATCACTTTCTTTTATGGCCTTTTAGTTCACTGCCTTTTGTAGGAAAATATGCATTTACTGGGCAAAATCAGTTGACTTTCCCTTGTCGGATAAACTTTTTTTTTTTTAGTCTGAGTGCTCTCTAGAAGACATACCAAATCCAAAACTGGTGAGGACCAACAGCAAAAAAGGCAAGTCAATCTGTTAATATATAGCTTGGTCCTTAAATTTTTTTTTTATTGGTCTGAACTGAGCATTTGTACAGTGAGTGTTAAGCCTGAAGGATACAAGAGGGAAAAGTGTATAACTAGAAGTATAACATACAGGTCCCCCCAGCATTCAGTGTGGAGGATCATGAGCTATGCCACTGTTGAGGTACTTTAAAACATGAGAGAAGAGTTCCTGCCCTTTGGATTTATCACTGAAAATGGTGAGAAGAGACAGATTTAAGTGACTTGTCAGTGCTTTACAGTATAGCAGAAGAGCTAGGAAAGTCACCCCTATTTTCTCATAGGTTTCCCTTTGATCTCCTGCCCATTGAGGTTTGTAAGGAAAATACCATTTCTCTTCATACTCCAAAATATGCAATAAGAAGGACACTACCACTGAAATGTAATCATATTTTGTCTGGGGGTTGAAGGGTTATCTAGTGTCTTTTAACTGTCCCGTGTGTCACAGTGTCTGTGACGAACACACATAGTTTGCTTTGAACTCTGTCCCAGGCGAATGACCATCGGATCACAGAACTGATACGTAGCTGTCAGTGGATAAATAGGCTTCAAACAAAGGAATTGGGAGTGGTGTTTTGTGCTCTTCGAGTTTATTTTCCTTGTCTTTCTAATATATTTCTAGTTAAGGTAACTACAATTGTTGAATATGAAGATGCCAAGCATATTTCTGCAAAGAAAATACCGAAAAAGGTAAGTTTATTCTGAACAAACAACATAAGGGTTTAATCAGTTCTGACCTGCTATGAACCCTGCTAGATCCTTGACCAGGCAGGCCAGTGGCCTGCTGTTTGTTTGAAAAATTAGTTGTTTTAAATTCAACATATTTTAAGTTAAGCAAGGCTAAACTGTATAGTAAATTAATTTCATAATGAAATATGTTATCTGCACTTCTGGTAACTCATTCATACAGACTTGCAAATACTGGCATAGTCATTCTCTCTTGACTTGCCAATAAATCTTGATGGTTTGAAGAACCATTTTTTATTGAAACTTTTTTTAAAAAAACCCTCAACTTCATGTTTTAATTCATGCTTTTCTATATTTGAATGACTTGTGCATTCTTGTCCACCTTGATCTCTAAACCAAATAGCACAGGTGTATTAATTTACCATCTCAGTCCATCTGTGCAATGCAGTGCCTCAGCCAGACACTGAAGTATGTAGCAAGATGACAACAAAGACAAAAAGATTATACGCAGCGTTACAGGCATTAATTATAAGAGGACTTACAAGTTGGAAGGGTGTATATTAGAAAGGTGGTTGTTTGTACAGAACTTCAGTATGAACAAATATGTTTTGGCATTATGAAACTCTTGTTTCAGAATGCATATTTGCCATTTTATATATATGTAGAACTATATAAAAGGCAGCACTATGGGGCTTAACTGTTCTTTTTCTACAGGGAATTCTTACAGTATTGTTCCCTGGAAATATCCGTCATTTTGCCTTAAAATGCCACTTCTTTTAACTGCAGTCTTAAATATATTTTCAGGTTTCCAAAACAAAGTCATTGGTTTCATTGGCTTCTGGTTTAAATAGCAAACTGAACCCTCTTTCTAGGTAAGACTGACTTTTGATAGCTTATTTAACTCACTTGAACTTGTGAATGCTGAATAAAACACTTATCAGATAAAGTAGCTGAGATTTGAGGCCACTAGGAATACATCTGATAAAAGGTGTTTTCCATAACCTGAATCAGATGCATTGTAGTGATGTGAACCCTGAACAAAAAAGCACCTCTAGCTGATGAAGGGATGTAGTTGTATCTCTCACTCACTGAATGGTGCACAGTTCTGAATCTATGTAATCAGTATAGATTTCCAAACAATGCTTAAAGAGAGTGTGTAAGGGAAACATCTTTGTTGCTCTGTTAAGACTAATGAATTGTTCTGTAACAATTTTGCCCTCATACATAGCTGAAAGGGAGGAGTCATTAGCAGGAAAATACACACTTGCAAAAACACCTTAGAGCTACTTAGAGTCATGATGGACAAAATTCAAGTCTCACTATAAGATGTAATGAATTAAAAAAATTGGTGGATATCTGCATGAAATTTTTTGAGAAGCTCCCGCTACACCTACAAGTGTGCATACTTGTACTCACTAGCACTTATTTTGATACATTAAAATTGTCTTCAGAGAAATGCAATTTAATGTATCGGTGTTTAATGTGCCTAAAAGAAATTTAAAAAATCTTAGACAGGTTTAATTACTTTCTTAAATTGGGATTATAGAATTTTTGGCTCAAGAAAATCAAACTAGAGAAAGCTGCTTTGCCTGAGGAAGTCTTAACGTTTCAGTCTTTGAAGATTGCTTTTATTCAAGTACACTAACACTGTGCCAAAACCACATGCTCCTACAATATCTCAAAAATGTGTGTGGGAAAGGGAGACGAGGAAAGAGTGAAAACTTTTGTCATCAAGATTTCTGTGAACTGAGTTAAAAACCAAAACTGGAAAAAAATTGTTCTCTGGATTCAGGTCAACCACACAGGACAAATATCCTGAGAAGTTGTCTAGAAAAATTAATACCTGCTGAAAAAGAAACTTCCCAAGAAACTTTTTGCACACTCAAATAGAAAGCTGTGGATGCTCCCTTAATTATACCCAGCTCGGGTATTGCAGCCCTCTCTTATCTACTAACATAAATTATCCTTTCATTCCCCTATGGTGTTAGGTCCCATTATATCACGTCTACCTCAGGAGGACTTCTTCACATGTATATACACTAGATCTCTGTCATGAAGCACTTCAACCTTCTCTAATTCCCTAGCTGTCTATCCTCATCCTAGCTAAAACTCTACAGTAGATGAGGAAATAAAAAAAAAAAAAAAAACCAAAACAAACAACCCAACCCAACCAAACCCCAAACCAACAACCACTTTTTTCTTTTGCCTCTTTTTTTTTTTTTTTAGGTCTGTTCACTCTTCTGCAAGTGTGACTGAGGTCGTTAAGTCTCTTGCTTCTGATTGCAGTGCCACAAACTTCAAAGCCATGCCAAAGGTATCTAAAAGGTAAGGAGTTTTCTGCTTGTTCTTAATAAATAATTTTGTTAAATACCAAGACACTATATATCTACATTAGTATCAATCTAGATATCAATCAATCATCATCAATCTAGATTTAATAGATCTTTGTGATCTGCCACTAAATTTGGTAGCGGGGATGCGAACCAGTCACACCTCCTGCTTTGATTGTGGCTGTTAACTTATGTTCTCATGGAGGTACAGGGTTTGATGTCATAACTAAGACAGTTTAAAAAAAAAAAAACAAACCAGATTTAGAGTATAAATTCTACTCCCACCCACTGTTGTTTAAAGGTATAGTTTACAGCTTAAACTAATTCTCAGAGCCCAAGCTTGATGAAAATGTCACCAATACTGCTGTGTTTAAAAAAAAAAAAAAAATCCAAACCCCCAAAGAACCCCAACCAAATAAATTGACAATCAGTTCTTTGCATATTGAACAGATAAGGCCTTTTTTCAGTTGTTAATCATTCTCCATACACGACAGAGTTTGTTTTGTGTCATGGTTTAACCCCAGCCGGCAACTAAGCCCCACACAGCCACTCGCTCACTCCCTCCCCGGTTGGGATGGGGGAGAGAATTGGAAGGGTAAAAGTGAGAAAACTCGTGGGTTGAGATAAAGACAGTTTAACAGGGAAAGCAAAAGCTGCACACACAAGCAAAGCAAAACAAGGAATTCATTCACTCCTTCCCACTGGCAGGCAGGTGTTCAGCCATCTCCAGGAAAGCAGGGCTCCATCACACGTAACGGTGACTTGGGAAGACAAACACCATCATTCCGAACGTCCCCCCTTCCTCCTTCTTCCCCCAGCTTTACATGCTGAGCATGACATCATATGGTGTGGGATATCCCTTTGGTCAGTTGGGGTCGGCTGTCCCGGCTGTGTCCCCTCCCAACTCCTTGTGCACCCCCAGCCTGCTCGCTGGTGGGGTGGGGTGGGGTGAGAGGCAGAAAAGGCCTCGACTCTGTGTAAGCACTGCTCAGCAGTAACTGAAGCATCCCTCTATTATCAACACTGTTTCCAGCACAAATCCAAAACAGAGCCCCATGCTAGCTACTGTGGAGAAAATTAACGCTATCCCGGCCAAGACTAGCACAGTTCTGGCAGAAGTCATCAGCTGAAGTGAGGGGGTGAAAAACTTAGTAACTTAAGTGGGTCATGAAACCAGCAAGTGGCTTAGTTTCACCCTGGCTTGCTATAAATTTCAGAGGCTTGTTTCCATGCAGAAGATACCCAAATCTTACATTTTTTGAAGTGGAATAAGAACAATTGTATCATGAAAGAAACTTAGGAATTTTGTATGGCATAAGGCATGCCCTGTATCTCTGAGAGCTAGCAGCTTTGGTATTTCTTGATATCTCCCTCTGTAGTAGACAGATACAGCACACATCTTATCTTAAGCCCTGAGGCATGAAGTTTCCTCTTTCCAAAACTATAAGCATTCACTGTTGATATTGAAGAGCGGATATTCTTGTTACTGAGTGGTCCAAATATCAGCTTGCTCACTGCCCTGTAACACAGACTTAGAAGGTTACAGCAGTGTTGTTTCAGGGTCATAAAATGTTACCTAGTGGTACTAGTAAATGCTGCTGGTGGTTGGATTTCCTGTAGTCTTCCGGCAGAACTGGAAAAACTTAAACATGACTGCCTTTCCATTAGGTATGCTTGCTACTACTTGCATTTGCTTCATGCTTGAAAATTTCCAGCAGAGCATAGGAAGTTAACCTCAGAGTAACATTTTTATTGTATTCTAGTGCTGGACTACAACAGACTGTCTCAAGAACTGTAGCTACTGGTGGAAGAGTTCAAGGCATGTTACTAAGAAGTAAATCAGTACCCCAAAATAAAACTGTTCCGTTTGTAAACATTCCCCTGGCTGATGGACAGGTATCAAACCTTTTTTTTTAAAAAAAAAAAAACCAACCCTTTTCATCTTACAGTAGTTGATAAACTGTGAATAGTCTGATAGTGATAGCTCTTGCTATTCCTAAATGAGCTGCTGCTAAACAAAAGGAAAAATGGTTACTAAAGTTTTGTAGTGTAGCAGGGAAGCACATGATTTTCAGAAAAGCTGGCTGTGCAAGTAAAAACTTTCAGAGTAGTTTTTATCTTAAAACTGTTTCTCTTCATGTTTAGACACTCTGTACGGCTGGTGGAGACCTCCATAGTATTGATGTGCAACTACTAAATCAAGATACAGTACAGCATATTCATAACTTAGTGGTAAGCTTAAACTAGCAGGCTTACATATAAATATTCAGATACCTAGTCTCAGGTTTTCATGTGAGATACTGCCATGAATGGAAATTCTAAGTGCTTTAACCCTTCTGAGGTTAAGCCTAAATTGGTTGGCATAAATTGGAGGGAGGAATAGGACAAGGGAGGAACAGGGAGGGGAGAACTGCTGCACACAGATAATGTGTAAAAGTAAATGCACTTAAATAAGCATGTGCAGTTTGGTAATTGCCTCGGGGACAACAGAAGCCTGAACTCTTCCTTCTAGATTGCTCTGGTGTCTCTCCTACCACGTGAGCAAACTCCCATTATCTATCTCATATTCAAAGGCTTACAAAGCTACAGCTAAGTTTTGATTCTTGTTATAATCTGTCTATTATTTTATGTCCCTTGCTGAGTAAGAACTATACTTCTGTTAATTCTCTGCTGCAATTGAATAGTAACTGCCTTACCTTTGGTTCAGGGAAGTAAATTGTTTTGAAGCAGAATGAAGTTGAACAGAACTTTGTAGCACATAGTGCCTGACTCTTCTGAAGATGAGGGTACCTGGGCTTTTGGATGAAGTAATGTGCAGCACTAGAAATCTATCTAGACATAAGAAATATTAATCCTTTTACAGTCTTGCAGGTATTTAGTCTTGAATGCAGCCATATGAATTAAGCTAAAGATCTGGAAGCAGTTGTATTTTATAACATGGACCTGCCTCTGTAGGTAGAGAATGGGGGAGTGCTTGCTCACTGCTTGCTTTAGCAATAGTGACTTTTCTCTTTATTCTTCCAAGTTCTGTTGGGTAGCTTGAACTAAAATGATTTTTTTCCCCCCTTAGAGTGAGCTGACTGTACTATGTGGAAAGGCAACAGCTAAACCAAGTTAATGGAACTGTCTTGTGACTAGAGAATGTTCATGACAGCTCTTGCTTGCTGCCTCTGAAGTGTTTAGAGAATGTCTATAATGTCTTAATAAAGCTGTATAACTGCCCAGTAAATGTTTTTATATAAAAGCTTACAATGTGATGTGTATTATTAAATTCCTGTTATCTCTGTGAAGGATACAAAAGCAGAAGAAAATAATTCTACTTCTCCAACCTCTTTATAAAAGGCTTAGTTAACATCTAACCTCAGTTCACAGTAAAATGAACAGTAATAGGTTGTATGTAGGAAATAAGTTTTAACTCTGATACTCTAAATAGGACTGTTTTACATAACTATTCATAAGTATAGAGCTCTTTAGTGTCATTCTTCCATGCATGCCACAAGCAGAATGTACTGTTGGTTTACTACTCATGTTTAGTCTTCTCAGAATCTAACTCTGGAATTAAGCTGAAGTGCAAGTTTCTAAATTCTTGCATAGCATTTTAAGGCATGTAACTTTAGTTCTGTGGTGACATATATGAATCTGACACAGGAATAAAACCTATTTCCAGTCTTGTGCTGTGATGTAATGTGCAAGATGACAGGTAGTAACCCAGACTTACTGTAATTTGTGGTGTCAACCCAATTTTTCTAGTACTTATGTACTTTTGAGTAACTTGTAGGAAAGGCTTTTAACAACATCTTTCCAGGTAAAGATGCCAGTCCAGCAGTCACAATTTTCAGAACTTGAGGATGTACTTGGCTGTTACTCTGCCAGTGGTGATTTCAATTAAAGTGTTTTCACTGTGGTAAAGGATGGTATGAAAGACTCCTACAGTCTTTAAACTAAAACATTAGTTTAACAATGAAATCTAGATTACTTTTTCTTCTGTTCTGCTTCCACCCTTGTTTCACTTCAGGAAACAAAGGTCACAAGTTTCAAATAAGGAAGGGAAAAAAAAAAAGCTGTCCAAGGCATGGGAGACAAAACTGGTAAAGAATATGAAGTCAAAACACTATCAAACCTAGTTTAAAACTATGCTCTCACTTGGTAACCAGAAAATACAGGAATAAACCTCTCATTCAGATTACACATGAAGCTTACAGAAAATTCATGAATAGTTAGTTTTGTAACTCAATAGTTTAACCTGAATTAACATCCATTTTCCCTTAAATGGATAAGAACATCACATCAATGTGGTATCAGCTTTTGATTATTGCAGGCAAATGGACATTTCAACATGAATGATTTAACTATTCACTCTCATACTACACTAACCAAAATTGCAATGCAGTACTGAAACCTGGAGCTTCATGAATTTTTTTGAAAAGGTACAGTGTTAGGCATGCTTTGCAAGACAGGCCAAGACACCTTTTGTTGTGGATCTCAGTTGGGGTTTAGGTATGATGGTAGTCATACTACAAAAATAGCTGCTAGTGTTTAATCCAGCCTGCTGCTGTTAAAGTATTTTCTGAGTTGCAATTTAGAGATCAGCTTTTTTGTGACTAAAAGGCTAATACTAAGCTGGGAAAGTGTTTCTGGGCCCTGACACCATGGGCAAATTCACAGGATGTACACTGTAATGAAGCACAAGGACTCTTCAATCAACTGAAGTCATTCTTATGAATTATCACCAAGCTAGGAAGCCTCCAGAACTCCCTTTGTATCTACAAGGTTCCTTTTAAATTTGGTAAGAGAGGCATACAATTAACTGCCCCACACCTTCTCTACAGTGATTGTTTGAACTTCATACTTGCATCAGCCTAAGACTACAATGGAAGGTTATGGCTTAATATCTAAAATACAATTTTCCTATTACATCCTATTTAGAGGGCTGAAAAATTGCTGCATATTCACAGATAAGTCTTTGACATGTTTCATTTTTTCAAACAGCAGTAATCTTTCTTCCACTGATTACTTCTAACTTCTTTGCAACATCTTTTATATGAACAGGCACCAAACCACTGTCAGTATCTTACGAATAAATATTCACTGTGAACACTTCGGTAAATTAAATGCACTCAAGAGGACAGAGAAGACCTTCTATGACAGTCAACTTTAGGTCAGTTTTAGATACTGTACATGCAAAAATAGATATGTCAGCCAGTAAGGTAGACAAGACTTCCTGAGTTTGTTTCCTTTCAGCTTCTTGAGGCCAATATTAAAGGTATTAAAGAAAAAGTGTCAACTAAAAAAATGGTTCTAACACAGTTCTGGTGATCACATTTTCTTCCTCCCCCAACATACAGAATACTCATTTGTTTATAGTACCACCTCTAACATAAGTGTTTAAGTTGCAGCTGTTTATTACTGAGAACACTCAACTAATGTTTATTTGATTATTCATAGGACAGTCACATTAGCCCAGTTAAAGCATTAATAGCTATGTTAAGCATTAATCTTCATCAGTAAACTACTAAAGTATTAGTAACTGTAGTAGTATATTACTTGCAACTTAAATACTGAAACCAAGACAGTGTAGATTGTGAATTTATGTGACGTTTTCTACACTACAACTTTGTAAAGGGATACCCTCTTAGTAGAGCAGGAGATACACATAAGGGCAATGCTGAAGAAGTTGCCACTCATTGAAAGATGCTGCTGTCAGGAGCCTAAATTAATGCAATCTCAGGACTGAAACAGAACTAGACTAACTCACTCACTCATGCAGTGATCAGCTTCCCTCCACACCTTCACTTCAGCACACTATCCAAAAAGTTACCATGAATCCCTTCCTCTCTGCCCCTGAAAAAAGTAGTTTGAAAGCAAGGAGTTAAAACATTTAGAGTACATACTGTTTCCCAAGGAGGTAAATCCTAAAGCTACTACTTAAAAGCAGAAGACAGGCATTTTAATTGTTTAAGCATTACAGGTTAACATGACTGACTTCTTGGAGAAATGAATCAGGAGAAAGGATCAGTATGAAACCATGGCTTCATGAAAAGCAACCCGAAGTTTTAATAAATGAAAATAAAGATTCACTAGATGAGAATGCCACAGCATAAGAAGTCAATACTGAAATACAGGTCAAACAGTATTTATTCTTGCATCAGTTTTAGAGTCTATAACAAGGATGTTCAGCAACACTCAAATGCCAATGCCTACCCAAGCACATGGAAACCCTTGGAGTTTGTCCCTCCAACCTATTGGTAAAGTGTCAACAACTATCTGAGCAACAACTAAACAAGTCACACTTCAGATTTGTAAAGAAAAGTAGAGGCATCTTTCAAGTTCCTTGCTTCAACAGGGAAGGAAACCTCACTATAGAGAAGCAGCTTACCAACCAAAGTTCACGCACAGTTCCTTAACATTGTAACAAAATGCTTAGATAACTAACTGTACCTGATAATTATTTAAGGTCACATTTTTGCTTTCTTGTAGTATTTTTACCAATTAAAAGCATATAAAAAGGAACAGAACTGAAGCTGGAGAACTTAATGTCTTAATAGCTAAAACAAAGTGCAGACTACTGGAAAAGTAACAAAGCCATCTACATTTAATATGTTCCCAGGTCAAAAATTTTTGTCAAGTACAATACTAATAATCTCTTTACAAACTGTGTTAATGCAACCACAAGTTGCCGGGCATAATGTTCATTTTTACAGAGATTTTTTAGAACTGGAAACATTTCTCTAGGAAGTCAGGCTGAATCAGGCTTTGAATTGGATTCAAAGGCTAAGAGAAAGATGCCATTATTTGGGGATTTAATCATGTTCATTTGAAAGGTTTTGTTACCTTCTGATTGTACTCGGATATCCTTGTGTTTTCTTCATACAAAGGGGACATGGCTGCAGCCTTCCTCATGCCCATTTAGTCATATCTCATTTCAAGAGGAGACTTATATGTGGCACACAATTGTTACCTAACTGCAACCTAGTCTTAAAGCAGCTTCAGCCTCCCTGTGTTTATAAAATGTCTACCATCTACATAGTCTCTTTGTACACAGAATAGTTAAAGCCACTGTAAAAGTAAGAGTTACAAGGCAAAAGAAATATATTATACACCAACTGCTTTTATTTAATTTCAGAAACCGTTCACAAGATGGTAGAAAAAACTTACAACCACTTCTAATTTAGTCTTCCATTGTTCCCAGTCAGCTCTAAACCCATTATGTGCAAAGCCCATTTACCATGCATCTAGATGATAGATACAGGCTATGAAATTCTTTATTCTACTTGTAGCAGCTTATGCAGGTGCAGCCAAATACCAAGCCTCAGGACAAATTGTACACAAACTTTACAATGTAGAATTTGAATTTAAAATATGAAACTTAAAATCTACACAAAACTGGTAAAAATCAAGCACAGATACGAGGACAAACTTAAAACCCATGTGAAAAGGAGTCTCGTCTTCCTTTCAAGTGCTTTATTCTGCTACACAGTCAAAATGAAGATGTAAGCTTGTGGTTAGTTTAAATTACACTCTGTAGATACTATAGACCAATTTAAAAGTTACACATACAGCAATAGATGTCCATTGGTTCATCTGGATTACTTATACAATCCAGCTGGATTGTTGAAAACAAGTCAGGCAAAATTTCAAAGAAAATCCTTGTGCAACTTTTTAGACAAACGTTTACTGATGGGCACACTGTACCCCAGGTCCATGATGGCTGCTTTCTTCATCAGAACTATCGTTATAAGCTTCACGTCTCTGGCCACCACCTGAACCACGAGTGGTATCAAATTCCTGAAGATCTACCTCTTCTGCATCACCAATTACATTGGGAAATTCTGGTCTAGCTGGCAGAAGATCTTCAAGTTCCTGCCCCAAAAAAAGAAGTGTATTCAGTACTGCATCTACAACTGCTAAATAAAGTGAGCAGTTTCCCACAACTTCAAGACTCCCCCTCTCAGAGCAGGATTGGTTTAGAAGTCTAAGCTGATGTAAACCGTGAAGTGCATACTCATTTAAAAGTATCCAAAATATTTGTATCAACTGGAAGACGCCACTTAAAGAAAACCAACAGCTCCACATATCATCAACCAAAAGTGCAATCAGTAAATACAGTTGCACTCTGAAAACTTATCACACAGCAGCAGGAAGATTCTTCCTCCTGCCCTCGTCTGCCTAACATCTGCACAGCTCTTAAACGTAGGTTCCATAAATTCATATTCCAATGGGTACTTTCAAGTTACACGTTGCCCACAAACAGCGTTACAAGAACAATTGTACTTGCATCTAAATTTAAGCACTGAAAGCAAGCACGTGAGGAACAACACACGCACTTCGCATACACTGTCAAATAAGGACCACCACATTATGCTTGAAAAACTACTTACTGAAAGCTTTTCTGGGCTAATCCAGTTATTTTCAGGAAACTGAACGTCAAATTTAATGTAAAGATCCCCCTTCTCAAAAGGATTGCGATACTGTGGCATTCCTTCACCTCTGACTACGCGAACACAACCTGTAATTCAAAGAGAAGTAGGCTGGAGAGTGCTATTTCATAACAGATCTTCCTCTATACAATTCTCTTCATTTCTCTAGCCTAGGTTCAGTTAACAGGACAACAAGAATGGGACTAAGTGTTCAAGAATCACAAAAGCATAGTCAAAGAAGTCCTTATCAGGTCAAGCTTACCTGGTTCAATTACTTTTCCAGGAGGATATTTAACCACAATTTGACGTCCATCAAGGTGCTTAAATGTGAACTGAAATCCACACAGTGCTTCGACAAGTCCAATCTTGTGTGTCATATGCAAGTCATTCCCATCGCGCTGGAACACCTAAAAAACAGGGAGATATCTTTTCTAGTCCTATAATCATATCTCCACAAGACTCATTATTTAGAATTTATTATTATTTATTCTTAAAATTCAATGTCAGAGCAACAGCCTTTGTTCAAAGTTAACTTGATTCTGTTAATTCAAATAGCTTAACATGCTTGGAAAGTTTGTGCATGCTCGGAAAGTTTGTGCCTGATGAAAGCATCATCTAAGATAAGGCAAACCACACTATATACTATGATGGACGGTTCAAACTAAACAAGAAGGGCTGTATAGCAGCAGTGCTCTCTTAGCCCCAAGATCTTCTACACAAGCAACCTATAAACAAAACTTGTAACAGTTTGACACTACTTTCCCTGCACCAGGGTACAAAAACCCACATCTTTGTTTCTCAACGTTTAACTAGTCATCACGCATATCTGCTTCAGCCAACATTATCTACAGCAGGGCTTTGATCAATTAGTCCACAGCTGTCGTAAGTGATCTTTAAGCCATATCACTCAGGATTCTTAATCAGAGTAAGTGTAAGCTTTATCCACTGGCAGAACCATGACTCCCACCTCAAGGGAAATTTTAAGAACACTAAAAGTCAGTCTAGTTTTACTCACTAGGACACAGGGAACACTATTTTCCAGAACTGTTAATACTGTAAAACTAGATGTACTTCATTAGAGGACTAAGACAGAAGTAGCATCCACCATCTGGTATTTGATGCCATCATGCACATCTGACTGTTCTGTATGCTTACAGACTGTTTCTCCCTTATCATAGTCAGAATCAACTGCGATGCCACATTTCAACCAGTATTACAGAAGAAAGAAGAGAAGAATGTGTAAAGAGCTATGCAAAACTGACTGACAAATTAGCAGTCCCTGACACAGCTTTGAAAAGCTTGCAAAGTACCTAATTTTCAGATAACCAACATTATATCCTTAATATGTGACTGGAATTTAAATTTGTACCCAATGCTATTCTTTATCTCGCAACAGAACTTCCCCCACCACCATTTCATTCAACATTTTTTCCAGAGTATAACACACAAACTATTTCTTATTTCAACATAGTAATACCTGGCCTTTCTAAACAAAAGCATTAAAAAAAAAAAGCAGCAGTCACCTGAACTCTGCCCTAAGGGAGTTTTAACACAGAAAAATATAAAATTGCAATATTTAATTCAAAAGTGCAATGTATATACTCCAGAATACAGTAAGCATAAGCTTTAACAAACTAGAATAAAATAATCGTTTTGTTTTTTTTTAAATGACTCAGTAACATCAGCATTCTGTGTTATATTTCCACAACCACAGCAGCAGAGATAGAAAGCACCATCTCCAGATTTTAATAGGAGTTCCCTGCCATGTCACAAGACATTGGAAAAAAAAGCAACACCTAGCATTTTGTTAGTGTCACAAGCAAAGCAGATTGAAGTTAACATCCTGAATGGCTCTTCACTGCATCCATTGTATCAAAGTCAGCCTGAGCTTACCTGAGAAAGCTACCTTTTATTAGCTTTAAGAAGCACCAGAATCCAGCATGTCCTCTGGCTACAGGCTTGCAAAGTTTTTTCTGGCTCACCATGAAAGCCATGTTACTTGCTATAAATCTATTAAAAGCTATTCACCATCTCTCCCAGAGCTGCAACTATATGAATTACTTTAAAATGAACAGCCATCTATACCACTTAAAGACTAGGATAAAAGGCATTTAAAATATAAACTCAAAAGCATTACCTCATTCTCTTTTTCTTGGAGTAAGAGGACAATATCACCTGGTTCCACACCTGGAGCCTGATCTGCTTCTCCACTAAATGTAATTCTTTGTCCATGTTTCATGCCTTTGTCTACATGGACTTCAAGTATTTTTACCTCTTTGATCACCTTCTTCCCTTCACATTTTTTACAGCGGTCTTTTTCATTAATTACTTCACCTAAAGAAAGACAAATTTTGAGTTCAGAGATTTCCTCATAATTGCATCCGATTCTGAAGACAAACTATTTTACAGTAGGCTAAAGAATGCATGCAACACAACTAGTAATTTAGATGTTGCTTTATGAATTCCTCACAAGCGGAAAGCCAGGCTTAATTTACCCTAGCTGGAAGAGGGGGAAGAAAAAATTAAAAAAAAAAAAAAAAGCGGAGTGGGAGTGGGTGGGAATACAAAGATACACATAACCTTCCAAGCTGTCTTATCAAGGATTTTGAAAAGTAAGAGTGCTTCAGAGAAAGGCAAAACAAGACTTTGTCTATAGCTCCTAGTGTTCCTTACATCTTAATTTGACTCCTGTATCCTTACCACTCAACTTACTATTCTTAAAAAAAAAAAGCCTACTTTTCCATTCCTTGTTATGCTGGAGGATGACAGCTGTAACAGAAAGGATGAAGCTAAAACCGAACTGAAGCATCTCCCCTCCCTTAAAAGAACACAAATTTCAAACTATTTCAATTAATTTGGAAGCTTAGTTCCACTTCTGTTAACAACAGTGAAAAAAAGATTACTGGGTTCTGTTCATTGACAGCCACATTTTGCAGTATACCACCACAACGAAGTACTATGTAAATGCAGCAGTAGAACTAGAGAGTCTTGCATTCAAAATGGGGGGAAGAGATCTGGTCAAATCAAAGTTTCATGTAAGAGCAACATATAGGTTTTCCCACAGAAAGGATCTAACATTTTCTGACACATAAGGGATTTCACTTTCGTACTCTGAAACTGAATAGTTTTTCACATTGTCCGTCACCTCTAGCAAGGCAATTACTTTTTCCAGCAAAATAAAGGATGACTATCCAAAAACAGCTTAAATTCTCTGTTCTACTTCATCTTTATTTTTCAAGTAAGCTATTGTCTTAGTAACTAAAATATTAGGCCACATGCACTGTACAATTTCAGTACTTATTTCCAATACTGCTCTAAGTGTTACAAGCAGATGCACTTGGCTTAAGACCTTAAACTTGCCAGCTTACACCACCTTTCTGTGAAACAAAGCATAACGTTATGATGCAGTTGAAACTACTAAATATGTAGGTTAGGTATGTGAACTGTGAAAACAAGATGTTCAAGACAACATCATTTATGAAATGTTTTGACTAGTCACAAAATACAACTCGTTGTAATTTCTGAGTATTGTGAAGAGTAAAATAATCCACAAGGTGATGTTACTACTTTGCAAACTGCGGAAGATGTAAAAAGGAATCACATGAAGTGCAGATCATGTGCTGAACTTGTTCCCCCAAATGCAACCAATTCAGCAAAAGGTATCTTCTTAATTTGAAGAAGTTAAAATCCAACTTTAGGTTTCCATTTTTAACCTAAACCTGTCCTTGGATATTAGGAGACTGCAAAAAGACAGTAAGTTCCTAAAACAACAAAATCTTGGTTTTTACTTTAACACAAGAGTAATAGCAATAAGTAATATTCACATCTAAGTGTTTTTATAAACAACCAATCCCTACTGTTCAAGCTTCCAGGCTGCTTTTCAGTACATTAAACACTGTAAATCTTGCTGTTGTTCCAAGTAAAATGATTTCTCCATGTTGACATCAGATTGAGAACCAACTGACTAGATGGGAGCAAAACCATCCTGCATAAGTTCCTCCTGAGATTTAACCAGGAGGTTGAATCCAACTAAATGCATTTAGTAACATAGAAGAGCTTGGCCTACCTTCTCCGTTGCAGTCAGAGCATACAGACTGCATCTGCTGAACCATTCCAGGAGCCAGCTGTCTGATCATGATACGTACACCTCTACCCCGGCAAGCATTACATTTCTGAACGGCTCCAGCCTTCCCTCCCTGCCTAGAATAGAAAGCACCAGTTGCATGAAAAATAAGTTTTTCAGAAACATATGACAAAAAACCCCCTACATCAGTAGGTTAACATGCCTAATTGCACTGCCAATTATAATTAGGTTCTCTCCTCCCCCCTTCCCCCCAAACAAAGCCCTTGAATAGTTCCAGTTCCATCAACAGTATCATTCAAGTTCAACAATTTTCTAGTCTGAGAACAGGCTCCAGTACATCAAACACTGATAAAGATCTGACATAAGAGATGCTTCATTACACTATATGCCAACAAAGCAACCAGAGAACTCAAAAATATAAACAAACTTACCCATTGCATGCACTACAAAGGACATTCTTGCTAAGTTGTAGCTTAGTTGTCTTTCCATTATACAGATCTTCTAAAGAGACTCTACAAAATAAAGCATTTCTCCTGGGTTATCATTTAACAACTTACTTTCCCCATGCAATTAAAATACTTGCCTAGGACAAATTAAAGAAAAAACAGATCTTCATAAAAGGACTAAATCTGCTATTAAAATAAGATTTTTAAAGCACCATTTTAGTTTTCACAAGGAGTCATTAAAAACTATTCCATACATATGAATATACACATGTAATCCTGAATATAGTTTCAGAGAAAAGCTGTAATTTAATCAGAAGAAACCAGATAGGATTGCTTGTGTTTCTCAATAGGAAACAAGTTGATCTAGCATTTTAGGTTTTATTATATAGTCATAGTTGATTTTTTTTGTTTTGTTTTAGTTCTACCAGGCAGGTGAAAAACAAACCTCTAGACAGTCCTGACAATATTTATAGCATGCGTACATAAGAACACATACTACTGTATTGGGCTTTCCACACAAGATAGTTTAGTGGGGAGGGGTTAGCATGTCCCCAAGGCCACTTAATTCTTTAGATTTGTTCATGTTTCAATTTTTTTAGAAGCTCTTGAATACACTATCAGACTCCAATAACCTTCATATATTGATAGACGTTTATGAACACATTTAGTGTTTCTCCTAAAAGGGTTTGTTAGTGGATAGAAATTTCAACTCAATGTATTGAGAAAAGGTTGCCTGGCATCAGTGTTTACAAATAACAACAAAACCAAAGATAGTAATACAGCGTGCAGTACTAGCTACTAAACTACGCAAGCATGTAAAAGTAAACAGACTTTACTAAGGACAGTTTGCCAACCACAGGAAAGATGCAGCCTAACTTAAGAACTTAGAATGGACCTGCTCAGCAGGCAAAAAGCCAGTCATGACTGCAAGCAGAGATCTACAAAACACAATTAGATGTGATATTCAAGCATAGCTTTAAAAAAAAAAAACAAAAACCACCAAAACCAAACCCACCACACACACACTTTGCCATTAATTATGCAGTTCAACTTTAGTTCCAGGTGGTATTATGCTAAGAATGCAAGTCAGCTTAAGTCCTTCCAGAGCCTTAATACCTCTGCTTCCCTAAGAATCCACCTAATGAGTAATACTTGGTTGTTGAATGCTTTTTCAGATTAGAACTTCCAAACATAATTAAGGGGCAAAACCAAGGAAAATAATGCTAACAAGGTATATACAGGCTAATAACCAGGCAAAGCAAAGTATTAGGTAGTCTATAAGATTAACCAATCATGAAAAGTAACTCAAGATGACTGCCTTCTAGGCTACGCAGGACATGCAGGTCTGAAAAGTAGGTGCAGACTGCAGAGTATCTCAACTGAGAAGCGTATCAAGAATATAAACTAGCAGAGTCAAGTACTGATCAGGAAAGCTTGAAAGTACAAATTGCAGTATCAAGATACTCACTTGAGTGGATGCATCATATCTTCTCCTCTTCTTCTACCATTACGACTTCTACTCTGACCACCCATGAAATTGAACAATCCACCACCAAAGATATGGGAGAAAATATCGTCCATTCCACTGCTTCCACCACTACCTTCTCGAAGACCCTGTTCTCCATATCTATCATATAACTCACGTTTCTCTGGATTTGACAATACTTCATAGGCAAAGCTTATTTCTTTGAACTAGAAGAAGAACAGAGTCAAAACAATGCATGATAATTTAGAACTTCAAGGGAACATTTTACTACTGTTTCTTGCCCAGCATGAACACCCGGTTAAGAAGGTACACAACTGAACAGTTTTCCACCCTCCTTCTAATAGACTTAGAAGTCAGACTTGGGCTTAGTTGTGTTACCCCTTATCATAAAATATGACATTTTATTGCAAAACTTTGTTGACTTTGTTCTTTACTGTGCCTAGCATAAGACAGTTTTCTTACAAACAAAAAAAAAATCCAACCAAAGAAGAAAACCCCCAAGTACACAATATTGCAGTAGCCAACAGGCAAAAAACCCGAACAGTTACATACTAATGGCAAAGACTTCAAGATATGTTAGGCACTTAAAATACACTAACAATTGAGCAACTTACTAAAATGCATATTAATGTGTTTGTCCTCAAAACAAACCAATATCTTTTCATAGTCACCTCTGCTCACCTCTAACAACCATTAGAACTTCAGTTCTGTTAAAGAGAATCAGCTGAGTCAACTTAATTGGCATTTTTTTAATTGCTATTAGCATAACAAATCTAATTCAACCTTCCCACATATGTAATTTGTTTTATGCTACAGCAGTTTCAAGAACCTCCACACTTACATTTTTCCACGTTGGAAAAACTTGGAAAACTGACTATCTTTTTCAAATACCTACGTAGATGCCAATGCCAGCTGACATCATCTCGGCAGATGAAGAGAGGCAGTTTTTCCCTCAGCATTACCTTCTCAACCAATTTGACCCAGCCAACTGCTGCATTTTTTCACGAAGTACACTGGTAGATTTTGAGATTGGGAAGAAGTAGACAAGACAGGGTTCCCTCTCACAATTACTATTTTTGAACAACTTGTAACAGCAAGCCCCCAACACCTGTATTTGGTCCCTTAGCTGCTACTGTAATAGCAAACTTCAGGAGTTTAAAAAAAAAAAAAGTCTTACTTTGTCCCCTGCATTTGGATTCTTATCAGGATGGTATTCCTTGGCCAGCTTTCTGTATGCCTAGTTGAAAGAGGTACAAAATTAGTTTAAAATTTTGATTAATCAGTTCTTTTCTGAGAAACTCAAGTAGCATCTTCAGGAAGAAAGAAAATCTTAATAAAGCAAAGTAAGAAAATGAGTGTTTTGAAATCACTCATACATTGAAATGATACATAAAAAATTCTGACATTGCTATATGCATAAATTAACTACACTTGGATTTAAACACAATTATAGCACACAACAGCTAGAACTTAACTTACAGGAAGAATCACACTGGACTTTCATTAAAATTACTCACTCTATAGAATCCACTCAAAACCTACAATATGACAATTTAAGCTTCAACCCATTTGTCTTTCACCTCAAGTACAGCAATACATTAACAACAAAATGGCTGCCTCAGCTTCTCATTCAACTCTATCAGTCAATCCTCACAACAATCATTTTATTCTTCCTTTCCTATCAATAACGGAAGATTTAATCTCACTTTGAACTAAATATATGAGTTACATGTGCAGAAACATACAGATCATTGCTTTTATTTAACTTATTGTTCTAAAACAGTAGGGGGAATAAGTACAGCCAAATGAGTCCAGAAGAGATTTTTCAGAATGGTTTTGTTTGACCAGTACTTTGACTCTCAGGACCATCACTTTTTCTACAGCAGTAGTTCATCTGTTTTGCTTATACTTTAGAGGATCAAAGCAAATAACAGGACAGGCAGAGACTTTTCCTACAGTTTCAGTTTTTGACAGTAAAGACCTCAACTCTTCCTCCGCTCCACCTCAACACACCCCAGTAACAATCAGGGGACAGATATTAATAAATTACATAGTATACAATTTTTTTTTAATTATACATATTAAAAAAGCTACAGTGATGCAACTGCAAACAACTGAAACACTGGTTCTTAGAATGGATTTTTCAAAAGCTCTATTTCTGTAGAACTGAGCATCTAAACTAGCTCTTTAGAACTACAACGTTAAGAGAGCTTTACACACAAAGCTTTACAGAGATTACAACTTTCCATTTTGTACTGGAACAAATATGATTCCTTTTTTGTGTCTGCACAGTTACTTCTCTTTACTGATTATCTTGAAATACTCTGTACTTCTGCATGCAATCAAGAAATAAAGTTTGATAAGGAACTAATGAAACAAAAATTGAATATTGATATTACAAGTCAAATATTCTAAACCACAGTAAGTGTAAATAACAAGTCATAGGTCTTATAGGACAAATTACCCATCAGTAACAAAGCATAATCTTCCACAAACCTACATGTTCTGTAATAATAATGGATTTTCCCCACATATTTTAAGGAGTCTAACCAAGGGAAAAAAAAAAAAAACAACAGAACACTAAACTGAAAACCTACACAACATTATCTCACCAGGAAAAAAGGAGCTTGCACGGTGATCTTTAAAAAGAGAGAGCACTCATGTCTTTGCTGATAACAGCATTCCAGTTTAGAGCAATTCTTAAGACTACCCATGGCCCAAAAGGAAGCTACCACTATTTATTTAATGAGAAACGGATCCAGAATCAAGGTCTACACTGGCACCATATTATAACTTCAGTAAAAATTAATTTAACTAATCAGTGTTAAAGCCTGTTCTCTCAGACCCTTTTGACTAAGCTATTACCTATTTGTTTTCACCTTCCTATACTGTTGTATAGGTTAAAATACAGGATTGAGAGATCGCATGGATGCTTTATTAGTGACAATAAGATATAGATGAACTTCTTGCTGTTGCAGGCAGTCGGAAACTTTACATTCCATGGTAAGTCTAATCTGTAGCAATTAATATTGAGCAGCGCAGGTTATCTGAGTAGAAAGCTGCTGTCAGTTTTTCATTCTTACAGGACACGGATATCTTCAAGAGAATTCAGTAAGAAAAAAGATATTCTACTTGATTGTGTTCGGTATACACATACACAATCTTCTCACCGCATGCCTTCCACCTCTAACACTATTTCAACACTGCAGTTGCCTATCCCTGCACAAATTAGGCTACCACATGCATGATGGGTAACGCATAGTTGTTAATACCAGCACCACCCATCAGCGGAAGCAGGTCACTGCTAGTAAACTGTCTAGTTAATTATCCTCCCTCATGTGTAAATGGTCAATTTAGAAAAAAGTGATTTATACACTACAGAATGAAATGGACGTAATGAATTGTTATACTGATGACCGGGCTCCAAGTTTTCACCTCGCTTCTTTGTTTACCTTACCTTGTCACATTCGGCCAGGGAGGGATCAAATATGTGAGCAAAACGAAACCTCGCTAAGGGCTACACGTGGGGCAGACAATGGCACCAGCTAGAACCTACTGGTCCTTCACGAGGATTTGTACACCCAAAAAGCCTTTCACTGGCTGCGAATACCGCTCTGCCGCGCGGGAGGGACGCGGCGCTGTGGGGGCGAGACGAGCGGAGTCCCGGTGGCGCCCGGAGCCGACGCGGGACCCGGCGGCGCCGGGCCGGGGACACGGGGAGCACGGCCGGGCCCCGCCGCTCCCTCCTCCCGCCGGCCCCCCTCCCCCCCGGACCCTGCCCGCGGCCTACCCCGCGCCGTCGGCGCCCGCCCGCAAGCCGGGCCCCAGCGGCTCCGCGGCGCGGCCTACCCCGGAGGGCCGAGGCGGCACCGGGCGCCTTCACCCGGCGCCGCACCCTCCCCCCCCGCAGGCCTCAGCCGCGCGGCCGGGCAGGCCGCCGCCGCCGCCGCCGCCTTCAGGCCATGCTCCCCGCGCCCAGGGCCTTCCCTCGGCGCCTCTCCCCTTGCCCCCCGCCTCAGCCGCCCCGCGGGGCCCTGCCCGGCGGCGAGCACACCCCCTCCCCCACAGCGCTGCCGCCCGGTCTCCCCGGGCGCCGGCCGCCGCCGCCGCCCCTCCCCCGCACCTTCTTGAGCTCGTTGTCGGAGGCCCCGGGCGGCACCCCCAGAATGTCGTAGAGCTTCGTGTCGGCCACGTTCGCCATGGCGGCAGCGGGCGGCGGGCGCAGGCCGGAACGGGCCGAGGGGCGGTGAGGGCGAGACCGGGAGCAGGACGAAAGCCGCCGCAACGTCACGCGCAGATGCCCCGCGTCACCACGCCGCGACGCGGGAGGAGCCCG
Organism: Aptenodytes patagonicus; assembly: GCF_965638725.1. Lineage (NCBI taxonomy): Eukaryota > Metazoa > Chordata > Aves > Sphenisciformes > Spheniscidae > Aptenodytes > Aptenodytes patagonicus. The sequence goes on from NC_134959.1 coordinate 15,036,179, forward strand.
CCCGCCCCCTTCGCCCTTCGGCGGCGCGGCCCCGCCCCCTCGGCCCACTTCGGGCGCCTGACCCAGTTCCGGCGCGGCGCGGCAGGGGGCGCTCGTGCCGGGGGGGGGGGGGCGGGCCGGGCCGGGGGCTCGCGCCGCCGACCCGTCACCGCCGCGGCCGGGAGGCGGGAAGAGGCTGTGAGGGAAGAGGAGGGACGCGGGCGTGCGGTGCTGAGGCGGGCGGCTGTCTGCCCCGAGCAGGGAGGGGGCGGCGCCCGTCCTGACGATTCTGACGGTTGAACCGGCGTTCCGGCAGAGAGGGGAGCACTGCACGTGAAAACAGTATCTTCAGCTTTCCCCCGTCATTTCGAAGCCTGAAATTGCAGGGCCTGTGTGCGTGCTTCCCCGGAGCCCTCCGCCTGGTGCGATTTCTCCTTGCTCCTGAAGTACGTCGCTGAAGTTTATGGGGCAAGGGGCACTCGTGCACCAACCTGCTGTCTAGCCTCAAGCACCAACGTATTTTTCTTCAGGGATGTATTGCTAAGGCTTCAGTAGTTATAAATAGCATTGGTACCCATCTGCTCCGTTTTTGTGTTTTGCTCCACTTCTGGGATCTTAAAAAAAGCACTAGTTGCTATGCTAGGCCTAAAGTGACTTAGAGGAGCAAAGTGTACTTCTGTGGTGCAGGGGCCCCTAGGCCCACCACTTTCAGCAGGCAACTAAAAAGCCCAGTTGTGTTTAATTAGAGGTTTGTTTCTTAAAGCCTGGCCAGGAGAGCAGCTACTGAGCCTTTCCTCAGGTGTGGTCTCTTGGTTGTTAGCCCCTCGTTAGGCAGGGGCTGCCAGAAGGCTCTAAAAAGCTGTGGCAGGCACCTGGTTGAGAAAGATGGGGTGGGGTCTCTGCAAGGGCAGAAAACCTAAAATAGTTTTCTAGCTGTTCTGTGGGCAAGCCCAGGGTGTGCCTGGGAGAGGGTGCTCCCTGAGGAGGTAAGCAAGGCTGAGCTCTGAGAAGAGTCTGCTGGGAACAGATTGGTGACCTGGCATGTGACAGAGAGTGTAGAAAAGGCACTTTGAAGTAATTCATGGATTTGTGGGGCAGAAACTTGAATAGGCCTCTTGCCTGAGGGGAGCAGGTCTGAGTGCTCAAAGGCTTCTTCCCTCATTGTCTGTAGGGGAGTTCTTCATCTTTAGTTCCTGGACACAGCTTGTGGTTGCAATGGCTGTATTGGGAAAGGCAGTCTGCTGGTGGCTTCTCTACTCCTTCTTAGGCTGGTGTTTATGGGGCCCTAAATTCTATCATTGTGTTTATTCAGTCTGGCATGATCTGATTTAGTAGATGATGGTAATACCTGCCTCTGGTGTTGCAGGTGTGGCAGTAGTCAAGAACTTCAAAGGAAAATGGAGACTAGTTTTGGAGGGAGAAAAACAGTGGCAAGGCAGAGAACAGCTACTGGAAAGACAATCCTGTGGACTGTAATTATTAGTCTGGTTCAGAGATGTGCGGAAAGAAAGGGAAAAAAAACTCATAAGGAGAGGTATGTTTCTTTGGTATTTTTGGAGGCTGTGTGTACAGCCTTTGGTAGTTGTATGGCTTAACATATGTGGCTAAAGCCAATAAGGCTTCACAATTTGGTTTACCTGTATTTTGCACTACTTGGCTTCATCTTTTATTTTGGCAAGGCTGAATTCAGCTACTCTAAGAACTGTCTGGCATGCATACCTGGCTTGACTATTTTGTATTGTGCTCACTTACAGACTGATATGTTTCTAGAGAAGATTTTTTTTTTTGTCGTACAGGATTTGCTTTTTAGTAGGCAGTCAGGTAGGAAGAAATGTTAGGCGTGTGTGGAGGAACACTTCTTTGCCCTACAAGTCAGACTTATAATTTTAGGAGTTAAGCAGAATCAGCCGAACTGATCTAAGTAGTGTTTAAAATACCATAGGATAGCATTTATATTGTGGCTTTGCATTTAAAAAACCCAAAACTTAAAGATCTGAGAAGGTGAGCTAGCTCAAACCAGTGGGGTGCCATTCATATCTATGCCTGTAGGGGTGAAGTTCACCAAAAGTATGATTCAGCCTGGACTTACTCGTCTTGTGAGCTGAGTGGCTTGTTTGCAACTCAAGCCAGAATGTGAGCCAGCAGATTGATGGATAGTAGGAATGGTAGGTGAACTTGGTGTATCAGCTTGAGCCCAAGCTAAGGAGGCAGTTTGGAAGCAGTGCTTGTATATTTTCTTCTGCCTTGCCAAAACATCCTTGTTACTACAGGCCTGTTTTATGTCTTATACAAACGAACCATGCAATAAATAATAAGAAAACTCCTCTGGGATGAAACTTTATATTTTACTTTGAAGGGGAGCTAAAGAATCACAAGCTTGGATGATTACCTTTTTGTTAAATTAAAATGCAGATGAAAGGCAAGATAGTTTCCTCTTCCTGCGTACTGCTTTTGCCATTGACTTGTGAGTTGTATTGACAGAACATGTTAGGCACGCAGCTGAAATGTTGTGTCCTTCCTCACTTTTTTGTTAACACTTGCACGTTGTCTTGGTTTTCTTTGTATGTCTTTTTCCATTTTATTAATTATTCTCCTCCTCCAGATATGAGCTTATTAATTTAGTTTCTAATGTTGTTATTATTATACAATGTGGTGAAAAGCAGTTGCTATATGAAGTTTTGTTTGTTTTTAAATAGACTGCACAATTCTTAACTCTTTGAGGTGTTGTTTTGGCCTTACACAGGCACTAAAAGGGATCATTCAAATTCAGTTCTTGTTTCAGACCTTTTTTGCATTGTTTATATGAAACATTGATTTCTTTTTTTAAGGTGAAGTGTTTTACAATGCTTCCTTAGAAATCAAATAAGCATTGATTATGTTTATCACTGGAGAATTGGAAAGAGATCAGTTTCATGTTACTGCAAACAAAAAACAAACTCCAAGTTTATTTGTCAAGTTTATTTTATGTGTTTAACATTGTCTTAACATGAAAATATGAGCAGGTGTCACTGATTCCTGCTCAAATCTAGTACTATACAATCAAATTTAAATTAAAAAAAGTGTTCTGTTTACCTACTCCTGAAGAAGAATGCAGTTACACTTTACAAAAATTACAGAGCCTACATGGCCGTTGCTCTGAACCTTTTTAGTATCAACTTTCAGATAAGGCAGTTGGTGTGTATTGTGCTCTCTGTCTGTCTGATTTCTAGAATTTTTCAACTATGGAAAGAAAGCAAGCAAGCCAGTAAAGAACAAAGAACCTGAAACTTGTAGAGAATTTTAAGACTCGCTAACTGAAGAGCCTGTTAGGAAGTGAGCAGCTGCCTGTGCTGGCAGGTGTAGAAGGCACAACCAGGATTTTTGTGCCAGCCAGCTGTTCCCTTGCTGGTCAGGAAAAGCGCCCTGCCTGCCCCTACCCTAATTCTCCTGACCAAGGAAGCAGGCTTGAGTTTTATGATATGGTCAGAACAACAGGTTTGGTTTATTGTCCTGCCCCAGTTGTGATGAAACCTAGGGCTGGCTGACAGGTACCTCTGTGCAGCACCAGTAATACAAGTTGCATACCTTACTCCTTTTGCCCTTTCCTGGCCCTCCTTTTTGCTGTCCTTGCACCTCTGTTTTTCCATCCCAGTCTCCTTCCAAATAAACAACTCATCCCGAATTACTTATGCCCCATTGGTCCTAGTTTTGCTACATCTGTATGCAGATTTGGGTTACTTAGATACTGTTACTTAAGTAATCTCAGCCTTATTTGGTATTACTGATACGGTTACCTCGGTGCTGTTGGCCTTGCATGACTTTACTCCCTAAAAGGTCCCTAGTAGTCCCTTCCAATTATCTCTGATGTCTGGCAATTTCTCCTGTAACTCCCCCTTAAGCACCTGTGGGATCCAGCCACCCTCACAGCACTATCTATAACTTTTGTCACTGTCTCAGTGTTATTTGTAATTTCTAGTGATATTTTTTCATGTCATGTCCGGTAGTTTTCCACATCTTGTTCAGTTAACTGAATCTCATGCCAAAACATAGTGGCTGACACTTGCTTGCAACCCTAATTGAGCATAGCTGAATAACTGATAGAAAATCAGAATATTAAATACTTGCTTTTAATGGAGTTTTTGTTCTTTTTATATATATAAACATTTAAGCACTATGCATTTTTTCATTACAAAATGAAAGTAGACATCAGCAAAGAGGGGAATATTGGCAGCTAATGTCATAACAAGCTCAGAAGACTGTACTGTAGGAATCTGTTAAGGGGGGGGAGGGAGACAGCTTAAGGGATTTTCCTTCTGAGTCAGCAAGAAGAAGAATTTACGTAGTTCCACATTTTTAAACCCCAAGTTATCCAGGCATGCCTTCATACAGGCTGTTGTCAGAGATCACAGAGCTCCCAACAGATCTCATGTTAGCAACTTGGGGGGGAAAGGGGTTCTTTAATTTCATCCTCACTGAAAGATTTCTGTGTGATGAACAAATGGTGTTCAGGGTTATGTATAGAATTTTTGAAAATTGGGAGGGGATCAGAAAAATCTACAAAGAAAATTCATCAACTTTATCTTTTCTCTTCCCAATAAACTCTTGGTCAGGTACCTTCCTCTGTGAGCCAGAGCAAGATAAATAGGAAGTTTCAACTCCAGTTTGACATACATTTTCTGAGCTAAAGTTATGAAGTACTAAGTTAGATTATCAAGCTGAATTTGTAATGGTCTTTAGCAAGGTGGAAAGCCTTCCCCCCCCCCCCCCCCCCCCCAAGCTCAGGAGAAAGCTCAAAATGATTGTTATTTTATCCTATAGTAAGAGTTGGATGAGTAAAGAAAAAAAGGTGTGTGTACATAAAAAAGCAAAAAAGTGTTATATATGTGTGCATATATGTATTGAAAAATTGACATTGCAAGAAGTTTCCTTCTCCATTTGAGTTGTTGCTACTTGGAACCCATATCATTGGTTTCTTTGTAAGCACTGTACTAAGCAATGTCATAGAATAAACTGTGTATTTGCATCCGTGCCTATGTCTTAACACTGGATAAGCATTTAACACACTAAGATTCCAACTCATTATTCTAAATATAATTTTTGTTATTATTTGACAGTTTGATTATCTTATGTGTTTGCTTTGGCTTTTCTTGTTTGTTGTTCCTCATGTGCTAAAACTGTGCTTTGGGGGGATTTTTGTGGACTGCAGAGCTTATTGCGATAGGAGCCTGATACAAGTGTGTTATATGAATGTCAATAGCAAGGAAGTGTTGTGAAAATTAGCTTGGATAAGGAATCTAAGGTTTAGCTTTGAAACAAAAAGGAGTGGTTGTTTAGAAGTTTTTCTTAATGCCTTTTAAAGAGATTCATTTAAGACTTGAGAATGTTTGTGGGAAGTTTTCAGTTGGAAAAATAAACCTTTTCCAAGTTTAGGTTATCCAGTGAGAGAGAAACGCCATGTGGTTAACTGGCAAAGAGAGCAAGGAGTAAATAGTACAAAAATTTATGCACAATTCAAGTGTACACTTGATTTTTGACAAAATAATTTCTAAATTTTAAAAACATCATTTTTATTAAACACTCCCCCCAACCTTTGCTCTATTACAATTTTGGAGGAAAAGGAAAAATCATAATGCTGAAAAAAATCAGCCAGCCCTGTTGTGGTCTCTATTATTTAAATTCCTAAATGAGGTCCAGCTTCCTTCTTTTACTAATGTAAAGATCTCAGTGTTACTGGAAATTGTACTAGACAAAATGTTTTTAATAAGGCTTGTCTTTGGAAAAAGTGTTTTAGTTTATTAGGATGTATAGCACATGTACCAGCTGAGATGTGTGAGTAAGGCCCTTGACATAGTGTGAAGAGGCCTTGCCATCTGTTGTTCTCTTTAGTTATCGTGTGTTGTAATATAATGGAATTATGCTTGCATTCACTATTTTTATATAAGAATTTTCTTTTTTCTAGTGTGCAGCAAATCCAGTAGTATTTGATACAAAATGAGTGCCTGAGCTTGTAAGTATCTGATCTTTTAATTTTACTAACAACTTAAATTCACTTGCAGTTTGAGAACTCTCTACGTGCATTACTCAGAAGTCCTGCTGGTTGTGTAGACTTTTGCCCTTAACTCTGTGTGGAGTGGGAAACAAAGGCATTCTTAAGAGAAAGGCTACATTTTGTAAAACACATGCAAAACCACAATCTCTGTATACAAAGACAGATTTACACAGGTGCTATATTTTAATGCTTAAAATTTGGATGCAACTAACGTTTACATGTTCTTGAACTATATGCTTTTAACAATCTGTCCTATTAGGTCCTGTTTGCTGTGCAAATATTCTCTGTGAAGAAAATATACTCTCCTTTACTACTTCGTGTTGTGTCTATTCTTTAATTGAAGGCCTATTCTCTACAAATGGCTTCACTTCAAAGGAGAGTAACAAGGACATTTTCTTGTCACATAAATGTAAAGATACTGTTGTTATACCTCTCTGTTAACATTTTTCCTGAAGTATGTCGCAACTGTTACAAAATAGACTAGGCCCTCTAAATGTAGGCTGAGAGGGTAACAACTGTGAAGTGAAGAGTGGTAGCTAGGTAGTGCTGAACAGACTACAAAGGTTTAAGCAAGGATGAAAGAAACCATTGGAGAAGGTAACTGGGGACAAACAGCAGTTGTTTAATGTTTACTTAGGAAAGAAGACTTACTTCTGAGAATCACCCTTAGATAATTCCTGCTGCTCTAAAGAACTTGCCCCAATTATGTGTTTTGGTTAGTGCTTTAATAGAGCACAGTAGTTATCCCTTTCATGAGATAACTGCTGTATCTCCAGCTGAAATGTGAATTGCAAATGAGACAGGAAAGGGGAGGAGTCCAGACAAAAGGGGACTGCCAAGGGAGTCTGGCTTTTTTGTGTGCAACTTTCCTATCTTTTAAATGTCATTTAAATCACCTGTATTATGTTGGACATGCAACCCAGCATATCAGCAAGGTATTGGAGATTTCTTCCTTTTTTCTTCCTTATCTCATCTCTGTAAGGAATAAGGGAATTCTGCATCTGATACCTGTGAAGAAAATGGTAAGAGAAAATACAGAAATGCTTAGGGCCACTTTGTTTATCTCTGCAAGTAGATACCCATTGCAACCCCCTGCAAGTTTCCACCAACATCCTGACTCAGTTTCCTCTAGCATAGCTGTCTCTAGGCAAGCACCTGCAGCCAGTTTTTTTGCATCTGTTGAACTGGAGATGGGGATCACTTACAAAATACCTATGGGGGGGGGGGGGGAGTGAGCGAGTGGCCGTGTGGTGCTCAGTTGCTGACTGAGGTTAAACCACAACACTACTAGAGGTCTGAGGCTTGAGAGAGACTTTTCTCAAGGCCAGAGCTCTTCCCGGAATGCTTTCTAACCATCTCTTATTAAAGCTAAGAATGGTTCCTTAAGATCATGTGCCAAAAAGACTGCTATCATCAGGTGGTATGCTTTGTCTTATGTTACATGCTAGTGACTCCCTTTATGAGAAGTCTGTGGTAAAGGACTTTAACTCCTGTCTCTTGCTGCTTATTGAAGCAGGAAAACTTTTTTCCGGATCTCAGAAATTTTCCATGTGGAGGTTAAGCAGAGGCAAACTGTTTCCGTGTTGAGGAACGTGCATATTCCTAGTACTGTGTCAGAAGATCAGGTAATGTACTGCTGAAAATAGTGTAGGGTGGCCATGCTCTCTTGCAGAAGTCTTCCTGTTCTGCCTTGGTTGTTGGAGAAGTAGTCATCCTAGTAAAAGAACAATTATCGTGGTTCATCTTGGATATCTTCAGATAAACTTCTGAACTTTGAAATCTATTATTTCTATCAGTAAAGAGACTAGTCCCCCTAAAGCAAGATGAAATGGGCATACTTTGTTTCTGAATAAAGTTGAAGTATGCAGCTCAACGAACATTCTTTTGTTTCTCATTTTTACTAGCAAATCTTGAAAAAAAGGGGAGAAAAGCCTGGTATCTAAAGTGCGGCACTCTTCCCAATCTAATTTTTGTTGTTGGTTGGCTTTTTTTTTTATTTTTAGGTACTGTATGTGTTGTGACAGTTTGGGCTGCTGCTGCTGACCTTCTCAGAGTTGAATTCAGTTGCCTTAAGGTTATGAGCTTCCTTATCTTCTGGTTACTGTTTTGTCCTTCTTAATTCTTGTCTCCTGTTATTAAAGGAATTATTTTCTTCTGTGTCTGTATTCTTGTAACTGCCCAGAGAGCATAGCGGTAGGTAAACAAGGGAGAACCAGCTCGCGTGTGCTGTGAGCTCGCCTCGATTTTCACTCCGCTGTTCCTGGGCTGCCTTTCTTGCCACTGGAGGGAGCTTTTGCTTGGGAAATAATCCTACGCCCGCCTGTAACGTGCCCCTACTTAAAAGTTTTCTTACAAAAAAACCGAAAGAACACAACTAAAACCTTCACTTTTTCAAACTAAACAGTTTTCATTAAAATCACTCATCTGAAATTGTCTGTCAGTTATGACAGAAATATCAGGATGTTGAATTGTTTCCATAGTAACTTGAAAATAGGTGCTTAGGAACACAATCTACTAGACTGACAGTGAATTAAATTGGGAATAATTTTGGTAATTATAGTGAGTTTAGCGGGACTTCTGTGAATTCAATGAAGTGTCAGTTTGAGCAAAATCTGCTCCATACTGGCTGGTCAGACAGCTCTGGTTGTTGGTTATATTGTACTATGTGGGGAAACCTGTTTGAATACAACCCAATGCTTCCACTTTGGAGCTGGTAACAGAAATAACAATGAGAAGATTAAGGTCATGCTTTCAAAAAAAAAAAAAGAAAATAATACAATCTTAAGCTTATAGGTAACGGCTGGAAAGGAGGAAAAAAGGTTTGTAAATGGCGGACAAATTGAAATCGGAGGCTGACATATTTGCCATACATCTTTCAGTAAAAGGAAAGTTTAGGTAAGTGCTGTGTCATGAAGAGTGGCAGCCAAAGCTACTTTTCAGTTTCGTTTAATGCCAAGTGTAACCATCTCTCGTGAGTATCTCATGAACATAGCTAGGACTTGTAACACCCTGTGTCCTTTAGTAGAGAATACAGCTTTGTGTGTCAAAGGATTTCTTCATTTCCTAATCCATCACCGAGGAAACAGGAAGAAAAACTCACTCCTTTAAGAAGTGTAGAGATTATCTCCTAGGGAACAAGAAATAACTTTATGAAGAGGCCTGTATCTCCTAGCCCTCTTTTATGTTACTTAGGTGATTGTTACGTGGCATAGTTAATCAGAAAATAATTTTGAACTTGAACACCCAAAATAAAATTTTCTGTTTTCCTACTGGTCTCATTGGTAAGAATTAATGAAGACAACCTTTTCTATTTTGCAGTTCTATAAACTGTGAATAAATATTTTGTGGGGCCTTCAATTTAACTCAGAAAATGGAACTAAGGAACTAATTGGAAGACAGAGGAAGATTTCACCTGGTATCCAAGAAACACATTTGGCAATAATCCTGGGACTTCTGATTACTAGCTGAAAGGAAAAAATTATTTAAAGTACAGAATAGACCGAGAGAAGCTTTTTCTGTAGTATTCATAATTGTAGGAATGTTGTCTGTCAATTAGCAGAGATAAAGCACTCTGCTGTCAAACCACTGGATGGGGAAAAACAGAAATTATAGAGTAAAAAGTCTGAGGGCAAAAGATGATGCAGATTTTTAAATTCTGTTATTGTGTGTGTACATTTAAAAAATGGACAAAGTAACAATTTCAATAATATTTTAAAATACCCTATAGAAACCACACGGCTTATTTCTGGCCGTTAATATCAGCAGATATTTATGGTGGCATCCCAAGTGAGCTATGCTCATATAGTTCACTAAGAAATGTGACCTTTTGATTCTAGTGTTATGGTATGTGATTTGCTGTGGAAATTTTTACTTGTAGGAGGGTAGGTTAGCATCACCTCAGTAAGTATAATTTCAAGGGAGTTCAGGTATTGTGGACAGACTTTTAAAAATACATCCTTTCAAGAGAGTCAGCTTTACTCTTTCATCTTTCATAATCTATATAAAAATACAGCTAAGATTTGTGGACAGATCTGCTTTTTATTTTGATATTCCATACAACTTTGTCAGATGATTTAGATTCTGTACAGGAAAAGCATAGAACTAGTGTAGGAGTGGTTGCAGGCTGGCTTCCTAACTACACTTACTGAACAGTGAAGAAGAGCTTTTTTGACCTGCATATGGGAATACAGTATGTGTGTTGCTAAGTGTGTGTTACCTTACTAAGCTTTAAAACAGTTTGGCTTTTTATATGGGGGGTGGGAAATATCTGAAAGCTCAGGGCCTTTCAGTTCTATTAGCTAAAACCAGAAACAATCACAATTAATCAAACAAACTGATTTTGCCCGATCAATGAAATTACAGTACCTGTAATGGCATGCTGACAATTAAGTGAGCAGCTGGCTCACACTGAGTGATAATCTCAGAAATAAGATGCCCTGGTGGAGGTAAGGTCTCATGACAATAAATATGCTGTTTCCAGATGGAGAAGTCAGTAATGAGCCCAGATGCCCTCCAGCATTGCTCCAGCTCACAAACATTCTACCTTCAGCATTGCCTTTTCCTGTCAAGTGCAGGAACCTCTGGCCAATAACAGCTCAGTGCTCCTGACAGGAAGCATCTTGGCTAATGATATATGACAAAGGGGTATATACTAGCACTGTCATAACATGTAGGAGAAGGAGACTTCCTTGCCAGTTCTGAGCTGACAGAGAGGGCAAAGAGCCTAGCTGCAGCACAGCATGAGCTAAATCAAGTAATAGTTTTCTCCTACTACTGGCAAAAGCTGTATCAAAAGAAGGGTGATATGACTAGAGGAGATCAATAGGGGAGGGAGTCATCCCTTACAAAATGATTTAGTAATTCTTTGGAAAGAAAATGTGCTGTGTTAGTCCTGAAGACAAGGTATAAAATAGAAATAACTACATAAATGTGAAGGATTTTGGTTTTTCTTTTCTGTAAGTATTTGCATGAAGTCTTGCAAAGTTAAGAGTGTGCTTGGAGCATGCCTGCATATGTCTCTCTTCCCTCCTCCCCTGCCCCCCCGCTAGTTGGCCGGCAATGCCTTTTCTTAGTTAGTTATGTATCTCTGCTGAACAGAGATGAAATTACCCAGCTGAACTGAATATTGAGTAACTAGGCTGGCTCTCACTTAGGAGACTGTATGAGAACCTCTGTCTCTGGAACAAATGTATTAGCCAACTGTTCAAAGCAGAAGATGGTAATGTGGGTTGTAGAGTACTTTACAAGCAAAAGAAGATTTAGGGGTTTCTAAATTTTGAGTAAACACCTACCTCATAGGGTTGTGGTGTCCTAAAGAGATGAGAAATCATAGCAGACTGCTTTTTTTTTTCTAAACTAGGATTTTAATCCTAGTGTCTGCTGCTATCCTGAACAGTTACACTGAGCTACTCAGACCTGTGCACTAAGATTCGCATCACTTCTACACAAGCAGTAAATAACTTATTGTTCAGAACAGTAGTGAAGTGATTTAAAATAGTTATCAAGGTAGCTTAAGATCTCTTGCGCAGCCAGCTTCACTTCGTTCTTCACTCCAGCCCAATATCACCATGGATAGTAATAGCAAGATTTACGTCATGTATATTTGTTTTGTCTTACTATAGTCAATTTTTCTTCCAGTAAAAATACATCTAATAATTTAAATGTTCTAACCTATACACTGCTGATAAATTTATACTAACACTGTTCAGATTAAAATTTTGCTGGAGGTAATAATGGGGAGGGCAAGACTGAGCTTTTTTACATTTTACATTAAGTATGAGAAGGATTAAGCAGCTAAATGATGCTTCCGCTCTTGATTTCAAATACTGACAGTCTAATTTCTCTATCTATACTAAAGCAAATTTCTAGTTTGAGATTAAGATGTGTTGTATGTACCTACCTGAAAGCAAAAATTGACACTTACGTATCTTATTAATATTAATCGGTGAAGTCTTAAAATTTTGTAATGGATTAGGCAATGAGTAATTTTTCCTGTTTTATGCATGAGTAGGGTGAGACAAAGAAGCCATCTTAAGACTCTTTGTGAAGATCATACAGAAAGTCTTTGTAAGAAAAAGGATATTGGCGAATATTTCCTGTTTCTAGTCCTGCTACTCTGAGCACTTGCCCATGCTATTTCTTTGTCCTAGCTGGTGAGAATATATACATACATTGAGCGTGCCTTCTCGGCTGCTTCAAGGAAAATGAATACATTTGATATATGTACTCCTTAGACCACACAAATGCTGCCCAGAATTGACCTGTTGCTTCCAACAGGTTCTGAATGAACCAAGCTTATAATGAAAATATTGGCTAGAACACTTTTTGCCAGTTATTCTCAGTCTTGGGGTTGTGATGGGTATGAATGGGATTGTAAACCCTGAAAGAACTTATGCTGAAATTTTGGGGCAAGTAAGGTATCCATAACTGCAAAATTAAGGGTTTGTAACTTGGGTAAAAAGCCAAAAAGAGGACTGCCTTCTTTTATGGGGTTATATAGCTGCAGGAATCAAGGGTGAGTGGAGTGATGGTTCTGTATCCCCAGAAAATAGTGGTGAACAGCAGGACTGGGCATATGGTAGTGCAAGAGACAGCCCTGGCCACCAATTCCTCCTTCTGCTCTTTGTCCCTTGCAGTACTTGCAGTACTGAATTTTGCCTGCATTGGTGAAAAACCTTGAGTTGGTTTGGTGTATACCTATATTAGCAGTCAAAAGTCAATGCATGAATTTGTTAGATACCATGCACAAATTGTCAGTCAAACTAGACAACCATCAAAATAAAATGAGGACAGAAGAATCCAAAATATGCCAGGTATTTTGCAGTATGTAATTTCACTTTAAATAAATGTACAGATTAATGCACATCAGCTTCCTTTAAAATGCGCTGAAATGAGTTTAAAAACAAACCAACCTTCTGAATTGCAGGAAATAAGAGGAATAGCACACATAAGAATTCAAATGTGCTGAAAATTTTAACTAAAAAATCAAAATCTGTAGAGCTACTGGTGTTGCATGTTAAAACCAGTAAGCAAACCATTTATGATATGGATATGTCCCAGAAATTAGCTTTAGATTATATTAAGTTATTATCTATAGACGTTCATTGTGGCAAAAAGGACCTGCATTTTTAAGAGAGATTTAAATATAGTGCCAGACTGGTACAGTGTCTCTCCTTTTCCTGAAAATACTTCTGAATGTGTTGTTTGTCTAGTTTATTAGTAGACTCTAAATTCTGTGCAGAACCTTAAGCTTTTGTTTCAATGCTAAAACATAAATCAAGCTTTGTAGTCTTTTAAATATCAAATTTTTAAAAACTCAACGTGTTTAATGAGAAGGAGTGATGTTATATAGATCAGATACTACATCAAGTGTGGTGCAGGACACTCGCTTGGTGAATATCACAGTTACATTGCAAAACTGCACAAACATAATAAAATCTAAATTTCTTCTCCTTCACATAAATCCAAACCATAACTTTATATAATCTCTTATATATGTAATACAAAACCTAGCTAGTGTCAACTCATTATTGAGTTTCATGTAATTTAAAGTAGCTCGTTAGCTGGTTGATTCTTTGCCTTCATTTCATGTTGTTAGTCTGAGCAATGGAAAAATGTCAGAAGTCTTATGGTCGTTTCTGGCATCTGAAGACCCTAGTGGCTTGGCGTCATCGGGAGTAACATTGTTCTAGAATTTTTTTTTCTTTTTTCTGCTTAGAACAAAGAAAGAAGTATATGATCTGAGATGGTATTTAGAACTTATTTGTGTAGAAAATTTGGATTTCATATAAAAATAAGTGTAATTGTGTACCTGTTTTGCATGTATTATACAGATTCCTCTTGACTGAACTAATAGCCGTGCTATTCATTTTTAGTTTAGTGAGGAGGTGAAGACTATAGAGATTATGATGATATTTACTTTTTTCCTGAATGTCATATTTTCTTTTAAATACTATGCAATAACCTTTCTTTCACTGTAGTTTGCTTTGTATGTTAAGGCAAAATTGATCCCTGAGCAGGAAGTTGACACAAGAGTTACATGCCTCTTAAATTCTATGTAAACTCCACCTGGTGCATGGGATTTATACTGATATTTTGCAAAGTGTTGAACTTCACCTTTAAGACCTGGTTAAGGCATTCTTAACTCGATATCAGTAGGCCACTTGTGAGCAGAGACACTGCTTAATAAGAGTTGAATCAAGCTTCATTTCTTTTCATGCTGAATTTCTTGAAATTTTGAATAGCGGTTGTAAACAGTAATCCCTATTTTCTCATTGTCGCAAGACTTTGTTCTCAACATCTGTTACCTCATACCTACCTACTGAAAGGGAAAAAGAAGGTATCATCTTTATGGCCAGGGCTGTTAGCATACTGGATCAGACTACATTTTGTCTGTCCTCATGTCCTGTTTGACGTGATGCCAATAAATGAAGAAACTCCTGAAGAATGTGTATCCTTAAAGGCTGAGTTCAAATATAAAATTTGGGGATTTAATTAAAATTTGAAATTGAAGCTTTTATATATTTTGCAATCCACTTACATTGATGAGTATTTTAACTTGGACTCTTATCTGTGCTGTCAGTCAGACATGCTTGATGTGCTTAACTGTTGGTATTAATAAGTTAGTTCCACACCTGAACTATCGTGTGTTCTTATGAATATAGGCCAATTCTTAAACTGTTTAAGGAGCTTCTCAGTTTTCGTGTGTGCTTCTACAGTGATGAAACAGGACAAGTTTTTCTGTTGTTGCACTCGCTTTTATTTATTGGCGTGGGGATCTTTGGTTTCATTTTTGTGTTAGTTCTTGTACCCAAGGCCAGAATTTAGTCCAAAGCTGTATTAGTATTGTTCCAGACTATTTTTATCTGGAATTAAAGTCATGTTTTAGTTCACTTAAAGACCCCAAGTTGCACAATAATATCTATTATTTTATTGTACTGTTGTTATTCAGTGCAGGAAATAAATTTTGTGTTATCCTTTAAAAAGCTAGCACAATAAATCATTACAGTGGAGGAATCGTAGCTGGCACGGTCCATCTCGGATTCTCCAAAAATGTACAAGAATTTCTTACCAATTTCTTTCTTCTGCAATCATGAACTAGTATAAACATTGGAAGAAAGGAGCATGTTTCTTTCATCCTCCCTGTAAGCCCCAGGAAACACCAAAGAAAGTAAACTGGTAGCTAAAATGGAATGCAGAGCACTGACAATTGTGGAAGAGTACAGAGGTAGAGTACACATAGTAGTTTTGCAGGCGAGAAATTTAATTAGGACTGGGTTTCAGAAGTTTAGACCTGTGCCTGTACCTAGGTACGCTTACATGTCTCGTGTGTCATTATAAACAAAATTGCCTTTAATAGATTTCATAAAAGCTAAAACAGCAGTGATAATTATCGCTTTGGTAAATTTGGACAAATGCATGAGTATTTACAAAAATTATTTGAAAAAAATAACGGAATTCATGGTTCTGATGATGCTTTTAAAACAGCATTTATGTAAGGCTGTACTATCTGATCTAACATTGTCTAAATTATGAACAGTCTTGCAGTCTTCCTTGCTCAACATTGTTTCAGGGCAACCTCATTACTACTTTTCTGACCTTTGTCTATAGCTTGGATCTGAGATAATGTCCTGGAAGGCTTGGTGGCTAATACATCTTTCTGATTTAACAGGATTGCCTTGATGTTCCAGACTTTTTGGGTTTTTTCTCTGAGCTGTCCCATTGGCACATGGACACCAACACAGCACAAATTCAGTTGTGTACCAAGATATCCTAAACATTCTTCTTCTGCCAATTTACTGAGGAGAAAAAATATTTGGCCGATTCACATTGCTTAGTTATTAGGCTCATTTTGTGAAATCAGCAGCCTTGGTCTCTTAGAGTTCCAGGTCAAGGATAAAATAGGTAACACGGATCAGAACTGAAGTGTGTGGACAGAATTTGAAGACGAAACTTGTATAGCACCCATCAGCAATTTGCCTGCTTTGAAATTGTCACTACATTCATTAGTGCTGAAAGTATCCTGCTGATCTGATATTTGAATAACTGAAGTAAAAATTATGATAAAGGAACAATCATCCTCTCTAACTTTCTATAAAAAACTAGCACAGAAAGTGCATCAGTGGTTTGCATCTGTGTCCTTTTAAGACTGTATGACAGCATAGAACAAGAGTTGTTTCTCTAAGGAAACCAATGTCGGTGATTATAGGAATAGCTTCAGACTGTAAATCAAGTATATTCAGAAATTGATTAATGCTTTATAAATCTCTATTGTCTTGACAACTTTATATGCTAAAAGGCAATTCTTATTTGCATAAATATTAGTGGTTTAGAATTCAAACTTCTTGAAGCGACTGCTTCAGGGGAACAGCAAGATCCAATTGTGTAGTAGAGGTCTTTCATTTTAGCAGAGGTTGAATAAAAATACTGTACTGAAAACTACTCATAGGATTGCATCATTGAAGTCTGAGATATCTATAGATAAATGTTATAATTACCTTCTAGTATATTTATTTTCTGTCTGTTCCAAATCTGAATACATATCCTATCGGAGGAAAACAACTTGACCCAAAAAACTGTGATGCATTATTTTCTATGGCGCTCTCAGTCGCTGTACTGGGCTGCTAGGTCATCTGGGAAAGATGGGACAGAAAGGTCTCTTGTGAGCTTACTTTGCAGTCCTGTCGCTTCTCACTGTGTACTTTACTCATAGCTTTCTCCAGCTGAGTTGCACAGACAATGACTGTTCATATCTTTCTGCCCCTATGTGGACTTCGGTAACTGTTGTATTCTTGCTGAGTCTGCTTCAAATCTTTAAAACTTATTTTTCCAGCATCCTATAAATTCTAGATCTCCTTTAATTTGAATGAGGCAGGGAGGAAGGGGGTACAACTATTGCTGATAAGCTGTTTACTGTCATATGCTTTGTTAGTTCAGCTTCCTTCTTCTTGTTTCAGTATTGTTTATAGCTTATTTGTAAATAATGCTGGATCAAGAAAAAGAAAACAGAGACAAACAGGAATAGGACTGGCTTTATCCACTTTTGCTTTAAAACATCATATATATTTTGGGGCTGCTAGTGCTTAGGGTACATTGTTTCACAGTGCGCAACTTGGACAGATGTGATATACAGTGCTTTGCCAAAATAAAGACTGTAATATTCAACTATCATCTCTAAAGCCTATGTTTGGAGGTTGGATAGAGTAGCACTGAGACAGTTTTATTTTGTTGGGGTTGTCTGGAAGTAAAATTTTCAAAGTAATAGGGATGGGAATGTTATATTCGAACTATATTAGAGCAGCATTGGTAAAATTTGTTAGAAATGGCTCCTAGTAATCCATATTTTGTTTTCATTTAATACAGTATAATGTAGAGGCATTCTTTTTACAGGAAAAAAGCAGAATCATGTCTCGTACCCAGTCTTATGGTAAGAAGGAATTTAGGGAGGTGAAGGGGAGGCAGGTGGTGCCTGTTTTTAATTTCATTAAACTATTTATGTAGTTTTAGTAAGTAGTACTAAATGAAAAAAGCAGGAGACCCCACAACGTTTACAAATGGATTTTTACTTTTTGTGCAATTAGCAGTAACTATTTTGTTACATTGATCATGCGTGGGATGTTATAACAGAATTATAAACCCCGGGAGGAAGTAGCAAACTCCTATGACAAAAACAGTTATATGAGCAAAGCATCACTCTGATACTAATCAAAAGGATAGTAGTCATGTGACCTCTTGCTTGGAGGTGCAGGTAAGAGTAGAATAGGGTAACGTGGGCCCAAAATGCCTACTGACAAGAGAAGAAAGCCTTGTCCTGTGCCATATTTCCTCCTGCTCTCTGTAGAAGACCCCTCCTGCTAGGTTTTCCAGAAGCTGACAGATATGGGTGAAAAGGTTTTTTGTTTTGTTTTTGTAATATGCTTTTGCCTATAGGAGCCACATTATTCCATGATCCTGTGGAAAGAAAGAAAGCAGGTTCTTACAGGAGGCATATTTTCCTTATGGAGGTGGAGGCATTTTATAGATTACTGTGGTAGAACCTCTCACTTTTAAGGATGAGACATTGGGAGAGTGAAGAACCTTTAAGCTATTAAAAAACCCCCACAAACTCACCTGTCAGGATCTCTGTAGAGTTTACCACTCGTAGATACAGTAGTTGTATACAGCTGCTGTGTTAGGCAGCCACCTGCTTTGCCCATGCTTAGAGCTATCTCTGCTGTTTGGTTAGAACATGGAGTTATTTTATGAGCATCTGAAAATAAGTGTTTCATTTATTATAAAAACTGTACTTGTTTTTCCACAGTTGTAACTTATGTGACTAGATTCATCAAAGACAGTAGACTGCTTACACAAGTAACTGCTCAGCTGAGTAAGTCATAATATATCCCTTATCTCTTGTCAAGCAGCTGGTATCTTCAATTGGAAACTGCTATAGAAACTTAATTACCATAATTAATTGAGACATTAATTATTACACTGTCTTGTATTTGAATGTTCTGTCACTAGCAATAAATGTAGAAGAAGGGCTTGAGAATTATTAAAGGATTATTTATACTGATTTGATATGCTTCTTAGATTGTTCTTAAAAAAAAAAAAATCCTCAAATGTTTCCAATACTAAAACATTTTAAAATCTATTATATATTTAGTTTTTTCATCTATCCTCTTGATATTTGCTTTAAAAAAATCTGTTGTTGAGCCATGTTTTGAAAGGATAGGGATCATCTATGGAGTTCAGAATTTCTGTTCTGGTCCTCTCTTTCTCTGTGAAAGCAAAAATGTGCGCGTAGCCTTTTGAGCCTATCGTGGCTCAGGATAAGCAACAGTGGAACTTGCAGCCTTTCATCTTCTTTTTTTTTTTTTAATCTACTTTCATAGCCACAGGTATAAATGAAATCTTTGTTTCCATTTTCTCTAATTTTCTGCTTAGTTTCCATCAAAGCAGGCTCTGCTTGGAGGCTTTAAATAATCCATTACTGTGATGCTTTTTTCTTGAAGTGTTACGGGCTTTGTTTCATCAGGGAATGGACTGTATGTTTTGTTCAGTATTGTAACCTATACATTACCTTCTTGCTGGAGCTGCTGCTTTTATGTTCTGCCTAGAAGATGACTGGTCACTAGATATAGACAATAATTTCCTGCCTCATAATGTAACGGTTCCAAACCAGTGGTACCCATAAGCAGCCTTGTGTTTCAGGCTTTTTCTAGTCAGCCTGCCATACACCTGCTGAACATAGTGCATAGCCGGTAACAACATGCACAGTCCTGTGCTGAGTGCTACCTTAGAGGGACTCTCCTATGTGGAAGCATTGGCACATGACTGTCCTGTGATAGTTTGTATGAAGTAGTTATAATGAAATATTTCACTCCAAATTAAACATTTTTGTAGACATTATCCTCATCTATAGTCAATATTAGGTATGGGAGGAGAGAAGGGAGCAAGAAGGCTTGCGTGGGAAAGAACCCAGTTAAAATTTTGTAATGAGTTTCATATGTGGTATTACATACGTTTAGTAACCACCCAAATTTGCCCAGTGTTCCCATGCATTAGTTACTTTTGACCAGAGACGAGCTGAATCTCAGCATAAGTTAAAAAAAATCAAGCTGAATAGATCTAAGCCAGCAAAGCAAGATACTTCAATTTAATATCAAGTATAGTAACTAACCCTTGCTGCCGTTCTGTGACCATTCCAACCTTTATGGAATTGTGTTGATTGAGTCAAAATTCAAAGTTACTACAAAGCCTGGATTTTTGATGATGCTATAAAGAAGATGAGTTTGTTCTTTTTCCCACCCTTCTCTGTTTTTTGGTTTTGGTTTCTTTTTTTTTTTTTTCCCCTTCTGAAAGACAAAGGAAACACAATTCACCTAGCTTTATTAGCTGCCTCTGCTCTAGAACAGATTTTTGTCATTACTGTTATCCTCCTTTCTGTGTCAAAACAGTTTAATATATCTTGTGACTATGTTTTTCTTTGGTATTTCTAGTATCATCCCCATTAAAAATGGGAGGAACTATGCCCCAAACCAGATTACATGAGTGTACTCTTGACCAGGAAATAGCAGTTTAAACAGTAATTTGTTTACAAGTGTTTACTCTAGAAGAACATGACCTGGATAATGAACATCACCTGTTCATATGCTGCCAAAAAGCTACTGTCAGCATAATCCCTACAGCAATAACAATGCCAATACTCTGGGTGCAGACAACTTGAAAAGATCTATCACTAATGCACAAGGTGTATTTGCAATTTTGTGTGGATAGTTACTTTTAATTTTTTTTAAATCTAAATATAATTTACTTACTAAATACACCCTGCTTTCTCATATTGCAGGACCTGGGTAAAAGAAAAAGCAGAGAGAACTTAGAAAAGATGTGATACCTGCGTAGTCAGGATCCTGCTAATGTCTTCAGATAACGTTTTTGCAAAAAGTTATCTTTACCTCCTTGCTGTTTTGGTTGTTCACTGTGGGCAGTTTTAAATCTAATTTTAAAGAGATCTTGTGTTAATTACTTTCCCCACTGACCTGTCTTTTGTTGCTTTAAATTGTAAATTTCCTACCTGTGAGCCAGACTTGTTAAAAGCATCATGCCTTGCATCATGAAAGAGATATTGTGGTCGGATTTTTTCCTGCTCTTTGTCACTTATATGCCACTAAACAATTATACTTTTTTGCAACACAAATGAGAGTAGTGGTTGCACTTTGCTCAGAGACAGCAGGAAGTAGTCATGTATCAAGTGGAAGATGGTTAGCTATTCAGTAACTGGGTAACTTCTGTGTGTTGGTGTTTTTTTCTTCCTCTAGTCTAGATAAAGTAGTTATTTGTAAGTGTTTTTTTAAGAGTCCTCTTTCTTTGTTGTTGTTTTGGTTTTTCTGCGCTGGAAAAGGAGCTCTGGCAAATTGCCACAATCTTGTTTTGGAGGAAAATATGAGAAAAAATGCAGTTTCTTTTCAGTGATGTGCATGCTGTCTTGTTTCAGGAGTGCAATACAGTCTAAAGTTGAAAAGCCTAAGGCGAATCTTTCATGTCTGCTGTAACACTTTGAAGTAAAACTGAATTTTATAGGAAACTAGTATTGTCACACCATTGGAAATGTTCAGGGCAGACAGTTAACATTTTATTACTGCATCCATGAAAGTAATAGACAAATTTGATCACTTGATCTCAAATGACTAAACTGAGAAAAAACAGCAAACAATGGCTGAATTGGGAAGAAAATCCATGACTCCTGACAGAAAAGTTAATACTCTATCTTTTGAATCTTGACTACATCAGTATCCCTTTCCAATCAGTATTATTTTGTGATTTGATTGTAGTACAGTTGTGTGCTTAGAATTACAGTCCACAACTGCAGGCAAAAATAATCTTGAAATTGTTGAAATAGTTGATGTAGAAGAGCACATACATAAATGCACCTTTATTCATGACCTTTACTAATTAATTTCCCAGTCCACTAATGTAATGTGTACAGGAATTAGGTACTTGAATGATGAGACTCTTCTTCCATGTTAATGCTATGACTTAGTACCAGTTTTCACTAGACCATCACATCACTGCAAGTAAGTTGTGGTGTCCCCCCCCCCGTCAGTTCTTTGCTTATTTATTTGGCCCTGAGTGTGCTTTAGCTGGCGTTAATGGAGGAGCATAAGCCTTTCATTTGTATGCTTATCAGGATGTAAAGAGAGAGTTCTGCTCTCACTTTGACCACTATAAGTTGTGACCAGTCTGATGAAATAAGTGAGCTATACAACTTCTGTAAATGAAGTAAGAGGTATTTATCTTGTCTCTCCACTCAGTCTTGTTAGTCGAATGAGAAATTTAGATACAGTAAATAACTTTTCCACAGTCAGAGATGGGAAAAATCATTAATGTAATTGTAAAGGGGGCATGGCATGCCCTTTTTCTTGATTCATTTCTGCCTTGGCCCCCTGACTTAAAAGCCTGAACTGTACATTGATGTAGCAATTGTAAGCTACTGTCTAGTGAAAGAATCTTGTAAAAGCCTCTGGTTTGGTAGGGGTGTAACTGAGGCATCATTCCTTCTGCCAGAGTAAGTCAGAATTTAGAGGAATATATATATATATTTTTAATATTCTCTTTCCCTCTGTATGAGCTATGTATCCAGCTTAAAGGATTTATTAAGAAGCCTTTTCACTTGTTTGTGTTCAGGGGGAGGGAAGTTATTTCTTTGATGTTCCCAAGTCTTTCCACATAACTGGATTAAACCCTGAAACCATGTTAAGCAAAAGCTGTGACAGTAATGTAACCTAATTTGTTTCCCTAAAGATTGATGTGATGGATTATTCAAGCTGACCTCTCTCTTCAATTTCTAGATATCCATACATTATTAATCTTTAATGCTGATAGTAAGCTGCTAATAAAACAGGAAATACTTAACTCCTTTGTTAGATTTTCCACAATATCCTTCTTTCTCTCCTGTATACACACTTTTTAAAATTTAGGTTGTCCAAGATGAAAATATCCATATTTTAAATTGTATGTGTAGGTTCTTACAGGGTTGCTGGATAACTGTTTAGCAGATTGTCTCCCCTATTTGCTATAGATATTAATGGGTTAGTATTTTAAATAATTGCTAGAAGAACATAGTATCACACTTTCTGATGTTTATTTGAGTTTGAATATGAATTGTTACTGCATGAAGATAGAAGAGAGCAGTAGTCTCTGAGCTTTTGGTCAGATGGAGTGGAGGACAAGGATAGAAAGTAGTTTCACAATCAACAGCTTTAATGGATGTTAATACTGTAGGAAAAAGCAGAGCTGGCAGGCTTTGGCAGCATACTCAATCTGAGGTTTATGTTTTGTTATTATTTGAGTTAACACTGACATGAAACTCTAATGAAGATGTAACATTTGTTTAGACATGCTGTGTATAGACGTTACTGGACACAGGGCCCATTTGATGAGGAAATAGGTTTAGCTATTCTTTTCAATGTTTGTTTTTGTAGCAGGCTAAAGAGGACAATATTCTTGAATAATCAGATTTGTCTGTGCTTAAGGGTTTTTTTGCCCTAGAAACAAAGAACTTGGTCTTTGATCTATGTTATGCACCATCAGGATCATGAGTGATGTGAATATCTGTGCAGCCTACTGTTACAGTGTAAAACCTCCAGTGGTGTCAGTGTAGGAAAATTAGATCATTAGATGGGTGATAAACTTCACTGGCAATAAATGAGACAAATCTTGCAGTAGAAGAGTGCAGTGTTTCAATAATGCTGTAGTTTTTTTGAGCTCTAGAAAAGTAAACCTATTTCCAATTTTCAGCTTTATATTGGCATTAGAGACATATGAGTTATGCCTTGGGTTATGTATACAACTGAATTTTTCACCCCTTTGTAGACTGTCACTGTGTAGTATCTGTTCTGATACTTTTGTAACTTAACCTTCCTTTTTTTCATACTTTCCTACCTAGCTTTTCCCTTTCTGAAATGGTTTATGACAAAGATTTTCTTTCATAATCCTTTTAAAAAATAGTAAAAATAAGCACTAGATCAGATGTGGCATTTTGCTTATATAGCTTGGCTGCTGGGAACAGAGAGAATCTGGTTTAATTTAATTTCAATTCTTCGATTCTAGGCATTAGCCATTAATATTCATACAAAGTCTTCCTTAAAAAGAAAAAAAAAAATCAATAAGTACATCTGACCTTAATAACAAGGTTTTGCTGTTAATCAATAGGCTCACTACCATAATGTATTACCCTTCCAAATAGCACTCTAGATGTTTGGACCTGTCTCGAAATCTTTCAACTTGAATGTGGATTAGTGTTGAAAAGTATTTCAGTATGTTCAATGAAACTAATGTCTATTGTTCATAGGGGATCCAGATCTAGTTCTGTAGGAGATTGTACGATTTTTTTTTTTTGATCCTCTTCAATAAAACAGAGCTGACATATATCCCACTTTATAATCAGACATCCTAAGATGTAAAGCTATACTGGACAACATAGATAACGTTCCGTGCTGGGGGGAAAAAAAATTTTAAAAAAATTGAAACGTGGGGAAAAAGGAGAAAAATAACTGTATTTTACTGTTTTATTTTTCCTTCTTGGAAAGATTGGATAGCCAGAGAGAGACATAGAGAGGATTGACTTATAACTGTGCGAACCTCAAAAGACTTGCAGAAAATCCTGCTTCCAAAACTATGGATCCCGAGACAGCTTTATTGTCTTTCATGGTCTCCCCTTCTCTGATGCTGTAGCTGACTGGGCAGGCCCTTGATTTCTGGTTGCTTATCCACTGAATCTGGCGGGCTTTATATTAGACCCTAAAATTTGACTCTTGTCTGAGAAGGAATCAAAGCCATATATTTTTATTTTCTCCTAGATATGTCATACCGGTTATTTCCGTGAAGGTTGGCCCAGGGGCCCACAGGCAAGATTGCCATTAATTTAAGATATTCTTCCATCATTACTTCAAGTGCTTCCATGATGAAAGAAGAGAAGGTAGCCTCATGGTTAGGCAAGCAGAAGACTAGTTATTACATTTTCAAATATATGGCAAACAAGTTCTGCTTTAAGATAGGCTTGGCTTTCTGCCAGTTCCTTCAGTCATTGTAAATTGCTCTTTGTAACTCAACAAGGCAACCAAATAATCTGCATTTTCTTGCAAATTTACATAAATAATTTTTCATTATACTGTAAATCTGAAGTGACTGTCCCATATCTTTCAGTTTGGCAATATTAATTTCTGTGTAGTCCTACAGTAAGGACAAGACATGACCTCCAGTTCTGATTCAAATAAAACTGAATTCAATTACGTATTTTTCCCTTGGTAGTCCTTGTTTGATCACCCTGGGTATTTTTGTTTGTTTTTAAATGATGCATGATCTTTTTAAGAATAGGAGAATTAATGTAGAAATATCTTCTACACTCTTTCTACTTCTCATTAATGTTCCACTAAGCCTTGAGGGCTGCTTGTTAGCTTGAGCTCCCTGTTTGGTACTGTTGCTAAAGAACAGTTAGTAGTACTTTATTTGTGTTCCTGAGGGGAGGAGAGAGTACTGAAAAAGTGGGTTTGTGCTTTTTATTTCTGTTGTTGAGCATTAGTATTTGCCAACTGTACTGCAGTAGCATTAGAGGTGGTGCTGAAATGTTGTCATTGAATCCTGATGTTACACATCTGGCAACTTGTTGTAATGTAAACTATTCCATGAATGTATGTAATGCAGCTTTTGATACTTTTATAAATTGACATTAAAACCAGGTATTTCATAAGTTCAAACACAGTAATGCAATATTTAAATGTACCTATTATAGCTCTTTGTGAGCAAGAAATCCACATGCTTGCTTTAGAGAACAGTTTATCTTATGATGCTAATAATTAAAGGAAAGTTGGAACTACAATTAAAAAAACTGAAACAAATTTACCGTGTGTGTTCTAACAATTAATAAGAAATAACTCATATTTGGATTCTGCTAGTTCAAGTAATGGATGTGTTCCCTTATGCTAATGTCTGTCCTTGCTCCTACTCTGATGTGGAAAGTGCAGTACAGTGAAGCTTTCCAAGTTTAGCTTTGTAAGTTCTGGATCTTAAAGGCAAATAACTTAAGTTTTCTGTTATTACTACTTCTCTTGCACAGATTTAACACTTGAGTGCTTGTATTCAAATTTGTCAAAACAGACATAAATGCAGAAACGTCTGGGAGAATATGATAACCTTAGGAGTCATACAGAGCTCTAAAAATTACCTACTATATGAGATTATTTTAAGTATCCATTACTTTTTGATTTGTTTACTATACACTTGAATTTTACATAGGTATTTTGTGCTGTTCTTGTATATTCCAGAATTCCCTTCACTGTTAAGGATAAAACTTAACGATGACAGATGATAAAATGGCCTGCACAGAATCTTTTGCCTCTGGTAAGTGCAAAGCAAACATCTTCACCTTACTAGATCTCTTTGTTTTTCATTACTACAGAAAAATTAAAATTATTTGGCTTTGCCTCAGGCCTTCAATTGCTCTGTTGGGTTATTAAACATACAGTGGAGAGCCAGTAATGAGTGGTATTGCTTATGTACCTTGTCTGCTTGTTCTTTATAAATAGAAGATTCATTACAATGTTTAAGAGACTTGGGATTTATTGACTTGTCTTTCTAAGAATCCCTTATTCTCATAATTGCTTTCAAGAGTATTCTCCTACTTTTTTCACCCCCATTAATCACTGACTCATCTTTTTATATCATAATCAGTAGTAATTGAGAAGGCTATCCAGTAAACTCAGTACCAACAGCTGGCTTCTTCCAAATTATTAGGAGTATTGAGGGTGTTTACTGAAGTGAGGGAACCTAACATATTGGTTAAGTAGAATTGTGTGCTTTATTACCTTGAGAGTAATTTGAGTGTGTTGAAGGGTGAGTTAAACATTGTATCAGAAAGGTCCACTGGTTGGTATTGTCTCCCATTTTGTATTTAAAACAAAGAATTCTTTACTTTTCAACTCCACTCCTGTCTCTGCAAATAGCTTTTTTTAATTTTTGTAGTCTGATGTGCTTTGCCAGTGGAACTGAAAGGAAGCTTAAGCTCTGGATTCCTGTGTTATTCACAGGCAAATATAGTAGCTATTAAAGACAAGTGTTATGAGCAAATTGAGTGTGATAACCAGGGGCAAACTAAACCTTCTCACATAAAAAACACATGCTCTTTTAATTCTGATGCTACTTCCCCATAAAAAACTAAACCTTGAGTATTAAAACATTGATGTACTCTGTTCCCGTTTAGCCATATTCATTTGAGGTTAAGGAGATAATCCTGTGAGCTTTGCGTTTTCCTTGTAGTCTCTTACTTTTCAGGTGAAAAATAAGCTGCAGTATAAACTCAGAAATTAACATAGTGCTTAAACTCTGAAATGCTCTGGTTTAATGATAAATACTTCTACAACATAATTCTTGCTCCTAAATACATCTGGAAGGAAGACAGAAGCAACTTTTATGTAGGTGATAATGTACTTTGAGGCTAATTATAAGATGTAAATAACATGCTTAATTTCTATGTAGATATTAATAAAATAATGAAATAAGATTTAAAACTTTAAAGGTGTCTAGAAAATCTGTGTTTGGGAGGAGAAGTAGTTTTTCAGAGAAGATGGTATGACGTGCATCCTTTAAGTACACCGGCAGCATTGACAGCTCTTGCCCTTCAGAAGGCATGATTTAGATTCCAAAACAGCAAATTATTTTGAATTTTGAGGTGTGTAGGTCTTAGGTACCTATTATTTGGTTTATTATAATACTTTTTTTTTCTTGAACAGAATTTGACATAAATTTTATGGGTTTCTTCAGTATAAAAACTATTACCATAAATTGTGTGATGGTAATGGAAAAACATCCAAAGACATCAAGTTCTTACTTTTTTTCCCTCAGCCTGGCTGTGTAAGAACAGATTTATAAAAACTAAGCTGTTTTATCTGGTATATGGTAGATTATTTTCAATAGCTAGATAAGAGGGAACAAGCTGACAATTGACAAATGACTGTTGTTGGTGTTGATCTATGAAACAGATGGAAAACATATTTTTGTTAAGCTGATTCTGTAAAATGGAGTGTAGCAAAAGAATTTGAATGTGAAAATATACTTGCAGTTCCATGGTGACACAGAACCACATATTAGAGCATATTGGCATGTGATTTATTTGTGTATTTATAGGGAGGATTTACCCTATACAGAGATGGTCACTGGAAACCACAGGAACAGAAGTCTTAAAGATAGTAGCTTTTATATTGTTAGATTGAGATAGGTGCTATAAATACTCATTTTCAAAGCATGAATCAACTCAAAGGTTTTTGATTTTTAAAATCCTTTCTCCCGTTATAAATAATATTCAGTTGTAACACTGTGATCTCAAATAATGTAAAATCAGCTTATCTTTCAGGCTGACATAAATTAGGAATCTTGTTTTGGTAAACAGTCTACAGACCTTCTGAGCAATCATAGGACTCATACATAAACTTTGAAATAAGGACATGTAAAAGTAAATGGATTTGACTGAGTTTTACTGTGAACAGATATATAGAGACTGACCATACAGGAAGATCAAACTGTAGATATGTTTCAGTATATCCATATGAATTAAGTTGTTTCATTTCAAGCAGTAGTTTACTCTTGGCTTCTCAGGTATAGGTGTTAAGATCTTTTTTTATTACTTTTGCTGTTGGTAGCCTTTTAGATAACGGATTATACTTAAATAGTTTGGAAACTTAAATGTTGTTACAATCACTGATATAAGAATCTTCTTATTTGAGGACTAAATTGATTTGAAAATAAGGCAAGCCTTTTTTCCTCATTTAGCAGGAGATTTGCTGGTAATGCACAGAATTCTCTGTACCAAGTAAAAAACAAAACAAAGTGTATTTTAATGACTTAAAAATTCTGTGAAGTGTTCACATGACAAGCACCTTTTTTTGTAAGTCAATGACAGCTCTTTTCATAACCTTTCTTTGTATTGGTTTAGTAAAAATAGACAGTAATTCTTATACCATTATAATTTGTATGCACTATGAGGGACATGTTGCCTATAGCAGACAAGAGAATCTCATGCATTTTAAGTACAAATTAGTATTTCTGTGATCACGGAAACATTTCAGAGTCAGTAACAGTGTTAAGTCTGAGTTTCCTATATCACTGTCATGGTATCTGTAAATGCAGATGTCTCCTTACAGAACTCTCAAGAATCATGGTTCTCAGTCACTTTTATTTTCATGTTGGCTGTAGGTCTACTTCTACAACTTTTATCAACAACAAGTCCTTCTTCATGTTAGATAGTTTGATGTCTAAGCTACTATGATAAAAGGTAAAAATTAATTATAAGTACCAAAAAGTAGTTAATGCTGTTGGCCTTTTCCTGGTCAATGTGTGTCTGGGGAATGTATCTTTGCTTATGTGCATTCAGTGTCAACAGAGGGATCAGAGATAGGGGTAAAATTGAGTGCAAAATCAGGATGCTCCTAGAAATGTATGGATTTAAGATGGAGACAATGGAAATATGCTAACAGTACTTAGATAGTGCAAGAGTATGACAGGTGGTGTTTTTCACTAATGCCAAAGAAAAGTTTAAAGACCACAACACCAGCTCCAACTGGATTGAGACTGCAAAACTAATAACTAGATTCTTTTGCTGAAAACGTAAGCTTTCTGCACTCTGAAGTGCAGTATACTCAAGCAGTATACCCAGTTAGTTTTTCTCTATAGTGAAGGGAATTTGATTCTGCTGGAAGTGGAATTATGGTTCTAATAGTTACCACTCATTTCTTAAAGCACAGCTAGGTAACTGAACCCAACATTACAGTGAGATGTATAGACATTTTTTTAAACACACCATGCACAAGGTTTCCTTTCAGACTTTTAGGTTTGGTGTTAATTTCACCTTGCTTCTGATAAAACAAGCACTGATATTTCATTTTCCTGCCCTTACTATTTATAGAAGCCTATAGAAATCATTATTCCCTTGGGTTTCTCTCTCAGATCTGTTCAAGTGTACAGCTATTGCCACAGTAAGGGCTGGGTCTGCTAGTACAGAAATACTGAAAAGCTCCCTCCAGGACAGTTTTTGGTCTGTATTGGGAATCAGGAGCAGGTGTTAACTAGGCAGCAGTATCTTGTCTTTATTTATGCTAAAGACAAAAAAAACAGATTAGAAAGCAAGGAAGGGGGGAAAGTGAAGCTCGTAGAGCTGCGCTTGGGGATATTGGAAAAAGTTACGCACAGAAGACATGACTGGTTATGGGAGCTCACCTATGTGCTCTGGGGTAGCCAAAAAGCAGCTGCGTTCTGACCATGTAATCAAAAAGTTACAACTGAATATTATTCATGCTGTTTGGGAAATTCTTCAATAGAGCTTTTCCCCCTTTTCTCCACAGACTTGGGCTTTGCAGGCTTGCTATTTGTTTTATTATTACAGGTTTACTGTTCAAAGACAACATAATTTCAGAAAGAATAGGGATCACATTTTTATCACATAGACAAATATACCTTAAAAAGAAAACTTAATCATGCAAACCTAGCACTTACAAGAGTTATACGGACAAAAATGACCTGTGTAAAACTACATATTACTTGTTGAAAGAATCTGGAACTAACAGACTCTCACAAATAACATTCTGTATCATATAGGTCATGGTGAGATACTTATTACTGAAATCAATGAGAAGTAAATGAAATCTGTCAAGAAGTGTCTTAATTAAATATTCAAAAATTTTCAAGTCAAAACTAGCTAGATTTTTTTAACACATCTTCTGCATGAAGTGCATCTAAAACTAATGCCCATTTTAATTCTTTCAAATTGAAAGACATACTGGGACCAGCACAAAAACTGACACCAGGATACAGCCTTAAGGGTCTGATCTGTGAGCTTCTGATTAAGTTCTTTCTAGACATCAGACAGGGTTAATTTTGAACTTGGGAAGTGTTGAAGACATGCAATTCCCCTCTTCTTTTTTTTCCCCTTTAAACTTCTTACGTTCTAAGCATTTGTAAAAAAATTTTTTTTCTTTGTCATTCTAATGAAAATCTGCAATTACAGCTGTTGTTCATCTTTTATTTTAAAGAAAGTTTTTTCAGTTGCTAGGGTGGTGTATATATGTATTTTTTTATACTACAGCCAGCACAACAAACATTATGGTTTTACATACATTTGCAAATAAAGGATATGCCCAGTGCAAGCTGGTATGTCACTTTTAGTGAAAGGCTTCTTGTAAATGAAATACTAGAATAAACCCAAACAAACCAGGGAATAAAATGTAGGCTAATGTGGAAGTCATATTAAGTATTCTTGGCAAGTTGCGATGTACGCAGCGGCCACTGCATGTTATTCAGAGCTGCTAATGGGGACACTGAAACAAGCCTGCTGTACAGGTGCTAGACTTTGATTGAATAAATAGTCTGTACAGTATCAAACTATATAAAAAGTTTAAAAACCACAATGAGAATTATTATATTTTAAAAATTTTTCTATATTGTAAAAATTTTAAAATTAGGTCCAAACCACCATTAAAAAAGGTATGAAATGTGCAATTTTGCAAGTGGAAACAAGGGGCACAAGAAGGGTTCCATAAGGGTTAATAAGAGTTGCTTTGTGATTTCTCTTTGTTTCCAGTATCTTCATATACCTGGTAATCACACAGACCTTAGAGCAGTTCTCTCCAGGCAAGTAGGACATGAACTAAAAGTATCATCACTGATTTCAGTAGGAAAGATTGGCTGCAATAAGGACTAAAAGGCTATTTTAAGAGACGAATGTACAGTACAGTCTATTTATGTAAATACTTGGAAAACGCAGGAACAAAATTGTTTTCTAACTACAGAGCTGTGAAATCAGTGAGCCCTATGGATCTGTAATATATGGCAGAATATTTTAAAATCCTAAACTGTCTTGAAAGAAAACTGGTTTAAGTCTGCATCTAGAATAACATGAGTACTTACTTGTGTTTTAACCAAAAGCTGCAAAGATTATATATTTCCAAATGTACTAAAATTAATATAACTCAGTATTTTTAAAAGGCAGTAATCCTTTACACTTATATCTCACAAAGCATTGAGTGAGGAACTGATAATTAAAGACAATATAAATGGTAGGCAAGATGAAACAGATGGCTGTAACATAATTCTTGAGTCTTAACTGGCACTTAACACTAACTTTACTTTCAATTTGACAAATACAATAAGACACCTATGTTGACATACACGTGGTGCACTTAACTACTTTTATTTATGTAACTGAGGTATTAATATTGTCTTGAAAAGCAGACATCTAAAGAAGAGAAAATTATATAAGGAAGAGAATAGTAGTCATGGTTTTCAGTGTTCAATTATTAGTAGTTGTTGTTTTTTTTTTTCTTCCAGTATCCTTAAGTTATAATTTCCATGCAAAGTCTCTGTCTTACTCCTCCACTAGATAGGTAGCTTGGGAAGATAGGAGGAAATCCACCATTTGTCAGCAAGATTTAGTTACGAAGACTTTGTTTTTTTTAAATGAAGTATAATAAGCTAAAAGTGTGTGCATCTCACACGCTGCATATAGTACACGTTTAATATATACACTGTCATTATACACAAGCATCTTGTATATACACTGATACCACCTTCACGAGGAAATTAAAAGTCAATAGATAATGAACCTTGTGCCGTATCTTCTCTTCCTCTAACATAGATTTCACATGGAATCTCCTCCATCACCCGGTCTTCTATGACTTGCTCAGGGCAGTCATGCGCTTGTTTGAAAGTGTAACTACTTTTCTTGAATGTGCTATTAAATGTTTTCATTGGTTGAGGCTGTGCAAAATCATTGTGAAAGGGAAGTTCCATGGAGCTGAGGTTTGTCCTGCTTTGTTTTATATTAGAGGCTTGGGAGCCACAGTGGTGGTCATGGATGCATCTGGAACCTGTTGAAGGGCGTCTCATTTTCTGATAGTTTTCAAGTTCTTCTGATAAATCTGCCAAATCTGCAGAAATTTCTTTGTCCCTTAGTGAAAATAGTTCATAATGTGGAGGATCAAATACTTCCTGGAAACCAGTTTTATTGAAAGCAGTCTTGCAAGCCATAACCTTTTTGCGAGGTTGCTTTACTTGTACTAGAATTGAAATGATGAGAAGAACTAAAACTATCCCTGATGTAATGCCAATGATTGTTCCATGAGTTTTGGTGATTTGTTCAAACAATCCAGTTTTTTTCTTTTCTGCGAAGAAAAAACAAGGATTATGATATGGCTTTTATTATTTTCCACACTTTTGATCATGTATTAAAACAAAGCAAGCTGTATTGTGATTGCCATATAAGTGCTGTATTAACAAAATGACTTAATGGCACTGGAGACTAGACCTGTATGTCCATGGGATTTATCATACTGGATCTGTGCTTTTGTTCAGCAAGTCCAATTCCCTGTCTGCATTAGTGGCTACCATATGATAATTCAGTGGTAGGTGGAACTCTGTGGCCAGTGCATGCTGACTCAGTTGGGATGTGGCTTCAATCCTGAACCTATACTGATCAGTTCATATTCCAAAATCCATGAGTTAAATAGGAGTTTATACAGCTACAGATGATGCTTCTCTTACCATGGGTTGCTCCTGCTGGTAACATTCCCATTGATGTCAGAAGGAAACACAGATTTAAAATTATCTAGTTCTTCTTTAAAAGTGAATACTATCATAGTGATGATGTAAGATTGACTGTACTATTTGTTTTCACATCTCTTGGAAACTTAATGACTGTGTCTATTGCATAAGTCTGTTATACCTATTTCAACACAGGGAGCTTTAGCATAGATACATTCCAGTACTAACAGTCCAGTAATCAAGTCAGTTGGAAAAAAGAAAGGGGAGGGGGGCAAGGGGCAACTAACCAACCCAAATCATATGGCACTTTTGACTAGTACTTCATATGAAAACACACAAGATGGTAGCATCAGAACAAGATGGTTTTCCATACTTAAAATTCTTATTTGAAGATTAAAATTTTCCAGTTGGATTTGTTCTGTAAATGTACTTGTCCTAGGGGACTGAAACAATTCTACACTGAGACTCTGCAACATCTGCTAGTGGGGGAGAAAAGCATTTAAGACTGTGTAGAAGAAAATGTAGTAGCCTAAATGTTGCATATTATTTTCAGATATCTGGCTCCCGGCATCTGGATATGTGTGTTATGTACCTAAGTACTCCACACACAGTGCATGGAGAGAGTTATATACCATCATATACTATTTGAAACAATCCATATACTAAACAGAGAGTCCCAAGGAAGTGGCTAATAAGAAGTTATGTCTGAAATAAAGTTGTTCTTAGACTGTTTACTCCAAGTTACATTTATACCTTTAATGTGAAGGAGGATATCTCCCCTTGTCCTGCCTAGCTAGATCTTAGTGTTAGCATACTTTGTGGGAGGTATGAATTTCAGTGCTATGGCAGTTCTCTCATCTGCATCTAGGCTTCTTAATTCTTGGAAGATGTTCTAATCAAAAAGTGGTTATGCAAAAGGTGATGTCTTCTCCAGTCTCTTAAAAGAAACTGCACACAACCGACTTTTCTATCAATTTTTGTGTCACTGGGCTTAGGCATAAGGTAGGTCACAATATGCTCAGATTTAGGTAGCTATTGATGTGGTCTAAATGAGAACTCTGGGTGCCTGCAGGAATTGAGCACAATTGTGAGAAACTTTTTTTTAAGGCTAGATACTGCTCATTTGGTTGCATCAGTCTACCTTAGCTGGCAATATGGATCCAGTCTTCAGCTGCCTCTTAGTTATCTGCTCTGCAAGTATTAAAGCAGAATTTAGATTGTATTCAACATGGTAGATTATTCAGCACCAGATACAGCAATTTACAAATATTGGGAAAGACTTTCTTCACATTGTGATACGGTTTTTATGGCATTCATTTTTAAAATACTGCAGTAAGTGAAGTGTGGATTCTAGGCAAGATTCTAGAAAGCAGTTGGCAGAGATGGGAAAGAGATCTAGAAATTGCACTTAAGAGGGAACATTGAATATTGTCAAAGATTGTTTAGAGGAAGCTTGCTTCTACATCGAAAACTTGGGAGTTATGGATCAGTTTTGTTAACTGGAAAGCTGCCATAATATACCTTGCATTAGAGTATTTATTAGTGGTGTGAATTTTTTTGTTTGCCCGAAATACAATTTCAAAGTAGTTTTTTAAATATTTATTTAATAAAAAATTTAAGCTGGATTTGTGTGTTGAAAAGCCATTTTATTTCAGGATTTTCTATAGAGAAAGTTTTGACGCTTCCTGCAGGGTCAACTTCTCTTTGAAATGGAGTACATATTTAAATCTTTCAGGAGTTCTGTGTTCAAACCTATTTATGCCATTCTATTTGTCAAAAAAACCCAAGCTCAAGCTTGTTGATTATTGTTTTCTTTTAGCAATAAAAATTGTTGACCTTAAACTGGTTTTGTTCCAACTATGAAAATTCAGTTATTATTGAAGCACAGGTGAATATATTTGTGCTTTAGCAGAATAACAATTTCCTCAAATCATGAGAATTTTTCCTACAAAACCTGATATTGAAACAAGTCTTTACTGTAGTTGTGATGGTTTAAACAATACTCCCCTACCCCATGTTCTAGAAGCAGTGATTTACATGTGTCTGTTTTCCATAAGCAATGACTTCTTGCTTCCTAATAATTCCTTCTTCCTCCCATCCTTTCTCACACTATATGCAGCAGCTGTATTTACTCTGAGATAGTCTGTGATTAACAACTTAAAACAAATGTTTTAAGATTGTATTTGTCTTTTAAGATTGCTTCTATTTCAGCCCTGAGAAAGGCCTTTTGTGCTTGAAGACTTGTCTGTCTTTTTCCAGCTCTATATTTTTTCTCTAATAAAAGGTATTACCTGTCCCTATGATCCTTGCTTCATTTAAAGTTTAGAAATGGACAGGATGCAACCTGGCAAATAAAATTCTATTTCCTATTAAGCTGACATCCTTTTAAAATAGAGTATATGCTGAAGAGGAAGAAATTTAATTATAAAGCAGTAAGATCAATATTCAGGATGCTTACATGTCTCCTGAGTTTAAATAAAAACTTGGAACACCTTCCTGAGATTAGTAGAATAGCTGTCTTCAGCATATTTCCAGGAAAAACATATTTCATGACTTCCTTGAAAGGCAAACTGACCAGCCTAGCTCATAAAGGCTATACTTTGCACTATATTCACCTCTGCAGTGATTTTCATCCCAAGGGTATGCACAGTTTTGAATGCCATTGCAGACTAAAGAATTATTGATGCACATGTTGCTATGGCAGAAGTAAGTGTTGCCTGAGCAGGGAGCTGCAGGAGAAGAGAAAGAAAACATTAGGAATTTTCAGTCATTGATGCATTGCAATAAAACTAGTAAATTCCTGTTGGGTTTTTTTGACATGCATACTCATTCTTTATCTTTGTTTCAAACACAATCACTTTTCCCGCATGTCACTAATTATCGGACGATTTACTCTTTCTTTATGTGGTTGCTTTCAGGTGTATTATAAAAAAAAAAAAAATTCTTACTCAAAATGGGTAGCAGATAGACAGTCACACAACACAGATAATGGGAAGAAGGCTTTAATACTTGTCTTCGAAAACTTAGTACTTAAAAATCGCATTCTCACCATCAATTATATATTTATTCAATCTGCTGTGCATCTGCTATGTAGATGGTATAGCTGGTTGTGAAGCAGTTCCTGAACACCTGCATTTTAGAGCCCATTAATATCTTAAGGCAAATCAGATTTCAGCTTGTGGAGGACTGTTTCAGTAATTGCAAGAGATTTCAGTAACTGGAGGCATCTAAGTCATCCCTGCTTGTGAATCAAAGCTCTCAGATCCTCCTATTAGAGCTAATGCAGGGATTAAGAGAGAGTACAGTTTAGCTTTTTATCTATCTATCTGTCTGTATATAGTTAGAAATTTGAAGAAATAAATTAACTGGAAAGTTGCCCTAAAGATTTTTGTTTCCGTGAATGTTTGTTATAGCTCCTTGACATTAGAAAAATACATTAAAAAAAAAAAAAGTAGTTAAATTCTTTTCAGGATGCTGTATAATATACATAGGGAATTCTTTATGAATTCAGGGCACTGGGCAAGAAATTGATTTTTTCCTTTCTGTCTCAGTAATGCGGTATTTTTATGATAGAAATATCTATTATTAGTGGAGTCAGTTATATATTAAAACAGCAAAGATGTGTGATAGACATTCTACTATTTGGTTTCATAGAAATAATGTATTCTTGAGCGGTCTGGATCTCTGAAACATAATGTGGCACCCAAAGGGTAGAGCAGAGGAGGGTGACTAGTCCTAAATACAGCGTGTTTCTCAGTCCTTCTGTTAGGCTTCAGAGTCTCAGTGACAAAAAGAGGAGTTATGCCTAAGAGAAAAGAAAATTCAAACCTTTAATTCTGAATTTGCATTCCCTAAATCTAATATGCGTTGTCTTCCCATTTCTTACTCCACTGAATTTTGGTAACTTATGCTCAATGGTTTTAAGCTTTTGTATTAGCTTCCTGTTATTGCTTAATCCCTGGCAACCAGGCAGGAAGTTCCATATAGAAAGTTTGTTCTTTAATTGTAGTGCAAGTGCTGTAGTACTTTAACGTAATACAGAATGTATTTAGAGTGTATTTTGGAAGAGTTTATCTATGTAATTTCAGTGTTTAAAAATGTCATAGTAACTCATATCTATCTTCCTCGCTGAACTGAGTTGAGAATTTAACTGCTTGGAAGGTAGATTTAGTCTGAAGAACACTGCTTTAAAATATGACCAATGCTTAGGAAGGTATAGATCACACCCATTGTTATCAGTTATGAATGAGATGTCACGTTAGGTGCAAGCAGGGTCAGGTGCCCTGGGAGGAATACAGACACAGTGAGTATGCAGGGATGGGGCTGGGAAAATCAAAGCCTACCTGGGGTTGAATATGGTGAGGGACATGAAAGGCAACAAGAAGGGCTTCTTCAAGTGTATATCAGCAACAAAAGGAAGGCCAAGGAAAATATGGGCCTACTACTGAATGGGACAGAGGGGAGCTTCCCTTGATGCCTGGGCAGGTGATAGAGCAAATAGGTTTGGAAACGGCTTCCAAGATTATCAGGGATAAGGTCATTGGGAGTAGTCAGCATGGATTTATGACGAGGAAATCATGCTTGACCAACCTGATTGCCTTCTACAATGAAATTACTAGCTTAGATGAGGAGAAAGCGGTGGATGTTGTATACCCTGACTTTAGCAAGGCTTTAAAAATTCTATCCCGTAATATCCTTGCAGAGAAACTGATGAAGTACAGACTACATAGGAGGACAGTGAAGTGGACTGAAAACTGACTGAACTGCCAGGCTTAAAGGGTTGTGATTAGAGGCACAAAGTCCAGCTGGAGGCCATCACTATTGGTGTACCCCAGGGGTGAATAGTGAGGCCAATGCTGTTTAACTGCTTCATTAATGACCTGGATGTTGGGACAGACTGCACCCTCAGCAAGTTTGTAGATGCTACAAAGCTGGGAGGAGTGGCTGATAGACCAGACAGTTGTGCTGCCATTTGAGACAGGCTGGAGAAATGGGTCGACAGGAAGGTCATGAAGTTCAACAAAGAGAAACACAAAGTCCTGCAGTTGCGGAGGAGTAACTCCACATATGTGTACAGGCTGAGGGCCAGCCAGCTGGAAGGCAGCTCTGTAGACAAATACTTGGAAGTCCTCGTGGAGAAAAAGTGGAACGTGAGGCAGCAATGCATCCTTGTAGGAAAAAAAGCCAACAGCATCCTGAGCTGCATTAGGAAGAGCATTGCCACTAGGTCAAGAGAGGTCATTCTTCCCCTCTGCTCAGCACTGGTGAGACCACATCTGGAGTGCTATGCTCAGTGTTGGGGTGACCAGTACAAGAGAGAGATGGGGGCATCCAGGGAAATGGCATGAAGATAAGGACTTGGAGCATCTGACATGACTGGTATGGGTTGCCCTGAGTGGTTGTGGAGTCTCCATCCTTGGACATGTTCAGCAACTGACTGCATATGGTCCTGGGAAACCTGCTCTCCTCGATCCTCTCCGACCAGAGAGACTTTCTAGTTAGGTTTCTAAATCAACAGCCTTTTTTTTTCAAGAATGTTTTATGCCCTCTTTGTTTCAAAGGCCAAACCATTTTTCAGTGGACATGATTCAGTGGGACTTCTTTTTAAGTTCAACCATGCAATTACCTGGTAAATGGAAGAATAAAATCAAACATTTTCCTACATTCAGACTGAACTATGTCTTTAACTGTTTCACCAACTGCTACTGCTCAGGAAAGAAAATATAAAGGAACCTGGTTGTTGTGTTGTCGGTGTGCCAAACTATCACCTACGATCTATCAAGAGTGGATGCTAAGTCAATTCACATCATAAATGGTTTAAGGCATAATGTAAGCATCATATGAAATCATGATACATCATCATGTAAGCATTGTCTGAAATTATGCTGCAATTAAACTCCAAAGGGATTCACACCTTCTCCCTGAAGGACTAAATGATGATAGGCTAAAACTTATGCAGGAGTACCAATCTAGGTATGAAAACCGGTATCCCAGACAACCTAAAGCAATTCATAGAAACAGGAAGATGTACTCAACATTTCTAACCATTATACATACATAGTGGGAGAAAGGCTAATAGTTAAAATGGAAATGTTCATGATGCAGACTACAAAATAAAAGGCTCTCGGCCTTATTAGCACACATGGGGAGAAAAGACTTAAGTAGTTTTTCCTTCTGAATTTGGAAAGAAAGATTGCGCAAGCTTTCCTTTATAAAGGATAAACAGGATCATCATTTAAACAGAATAGCTTAAAAAGGCTATGTATGTAATAGGCTACAATATCTACTAAAATATTTCTGACTGTGAGATAAAGGAGGATCTATGAAATCTGTGTCCACAGTGGTTGTCACGGATCCATGTGTATCTGCTGGTGTTTCAATATGGATCTGTATGGAGTTGTAGTTCTTTTGGAGGCACAGAGGGAAGAATTACGATGTAAGACGCATTCCCTTTCTTATTTCCCTGAACAGGGGAATTTTTTTCATGTTTCTGTATTTTTGGATGATGCATTCTGCTGCTGCTCCTCCATCCGCGAGCACAGTCTCTATTTTACATTCCTGTGTAGTCTCTTTAACATTTTTGGGGGATGGCT
Source organism: Aptenodytes patagonicus (assembly GCF_965638725.1). Taxonomy (NCBI): domain Eukaryota; kingdom Metazoa; phylum Chordata; class Aves; order Sphenisciformes; family Spheniscidae; genus Aptenodytes; species Aptenodytes patagonicus. Next base: position 15,075,842 of record NC_134959.1, read on the forward strand.
TTTGTTCACAAGTTCATAAAGACGGGCCAAATGGACTTCGTTTTCCTTTTGTTTGTCACTTGCAGAGTACAAAGTCTAAAAGTCACAATGACTGATCGGTTCCAGTCCAGGACTTCAAGGACATAGCTGGACTCTTCTCATAACAGCTGCCTAAGACTGGTGCAATGTTCATAGTGTTCTTTCTATCTAGCATTATTCATGTATTGAATCAAGCCAGAAATCAAATACATTGATTTTTAACATTGCTGTTAGCTGAATTACTTAGTCAAACCTGCAAGCAGCACTAGGAGTGTGTTAGGTGACTGTCATGCAAAATTAGTTCATTTATGTAAATCTTTTCAGAAATATTGATTGTTTTTATGGTTGGCTTCATATAATTACAAATCATTAGTAAGGTAGAAGAGGAAAAATAGCTTAACGATCTGAAAATAAGATAAGCACGGATTCACTTTTTTCAGTTAGAAAAGTTGCTTATCACTAGACTATTTAAAGATACATGAAACATTTTTCAGACACTTACTTTTGAATTACCCTATCCAAGAAAGACAGTATCTCAGGTTAGAAGATAAATAAGAATAACTACGTACCTTTGCAGATTTTCTTCTGCTGATGACTTTTGAGCCGCTTTAAAATCATAAGTTTGAAAATTATCTAGCTTTAGGAGTAGTTACTGTTTCAGCCTCTTACACTCAAAAGAACCCCCCAAACCCCACCCCCCAAACCCAAACTGAACAAAAAAAAGAAACCACTCCAATATTTATAACATAAATGGATAATTTCCCTGGCAAAGTTCATAGCATTTTCTAGATTGAAAGCTGGAATAACTTGCACTATCACTAATATTAGTAATTGTGTTGAAATAAAAGCTACTGGAAAAGCAGTTAAATTTTGCAAGTTGTGCTTAAAACTGGTATTTACTGAAATTCACAGTATCTAAAGTTTATTAAATGCCTGTTGTAGGTTAAACAATAGACTAGTTTGAAATATGCAATTGTTCCTTACTACCATGTATGCAAAGAAAGCAATAAGCTATTTCTCTTATAAGTTTCTGTTACTTCAGAAAGATTGTTTTACAGAAAGTAACTCTTCTCCTGTGCTAAACTTTACTGTTTTATGGAAGAGAATATAAAATCTACTTGTTACCTGTAACGTGAACTTTTTTGCAAGGTGGTGACCAGGATCCGTTTCAGGACTGGCTATAGACATGTTAGGTCTGTCAAAAAAGTTATTTCTTTGACAGCATATCTGTACTATTTATTCTTCAAGCAGAACTTTTTGAAAACCTCTAGCACAAGCATAGGTCTGATTTCCTGAAGTGGCAGATATGTTTTATTCAGCTCTCCCCATGTATCTCAGATCTGCTCTGCAGTTCTAAACTTAGTCTACTTTTGTGCTGAAGATGCCACTTACTTTCAGGTTCTGCAATGTGGACAATGTCGTCCTTTGTAAATATGTGAGGCAACAAAATTCCATTTAGTTCAGAGAGAAAGCACTTAGAAGAAAATCTCACAAAAAGCATGCTTTCAAGAAACATCTTAATTTACAATGGGAATGAAGACTATCTCTAACCCAGGCTATGGAATCCAAACAGAAATCCAGATTGCATTTACAGCTCTGCTTTTAATATAGCCTTCTTAAATAAATTTGGATTTAACTGCTTATCCATGGTTGTGCAACACAACTGGGCTTTGCTAAGGGAGTGTGTGTGGGATCGTTTAGAGCCACATGCGGCTGAGAAGGAGGTAGCAGCTTAGGTGTAGCTGGAGTGGGTGTAGTTCCAGATCCAAAATTGAAGGTAGGGCTGCGGACAGGAAGAAGATCCAGACTCTGCAGGGTCACACGTGTTTTCTAGCCTTCTGAACATCCAGTGTGGGCTTGAGAAGAGGCTATTGTGGTGTCTGGCAGGGAACTGGAAGATGGCGGCTAGTGGGAGAGCACACTTCAGTCCCATTGCTGTCTTTTTAAGTAAGTCTGTGCTCATTTGTAGAACTCCTTGTGAGAAGGCCGTAGCTTAGGGCTGTATTATTACTGAATTCAAATGAAAAATAAACCTTTTAAGAATGGAGGAATGCCTTTCTTCAGGAACCATGCTTATAACTGTAATAAAGCAAATATTTAATTTACCTGCTAGTATGTGAAGGAAACAGCAACAACCTTTTCTGTGTGTTCCTAGTGCATAATATATAGCTGATGCTTTTCCTAAAATACCTGAAGTACCCTGATACCAGGAGAAATAGGCACTTTAAAATCTACTTACGATCCACAAATGAAGTGAACAGCATTCTGAATCTGCTTAGTCTACTGCCTTCATCTGCCCACATTCGTACCACACCTGTCCCAGTCTGCAGCATGACATCGTTTGCTACGGTGCTGCAAAACTTTGCCTTCAGGTTTTCAATAGAACTACTTCCATCATATACAGCAACAAAGTTTCTTTTGCATTCATTTGAATGCTCCATTTGATAGTCGAGAAATCGCAAATAAATCTGTTAGAAAAGAGAAATTAATGTCTCTAGGAAAAGTAATACAGAGAAGACAGTTTTCTTTCTTAGCAAATCTTGAATAGGATGTTTTGTCCCCTTACACATGTGTAACTCCCAATTCACAACACTTTTAAACTTGTATTTTTCTCATTAAATGTCAATGCGGAGTATTATGTGAAATTTGTCTGAAGTATCTGTTTCAATTCTTCCCCCTCCCCAAAACAATCTTTACTTAATAATTTACTCTGATATATTTCTGCTCCCCTTGGGGAAAAAAAGTAAAAAGCAACACACTTGCTAAAGCCCTAAGCAGCTCTGCTAAATGTGCAGTCTACTACTCTAGAAGAGATACAAGAAACACATAAATGTGCTGAAAGAGTTTTAATGGTGTTTTGACTGTTCTTTCTTTTTAATTCATGAAAACAATGTTAAAATATAAGGGAAGGAGTCTAGTCAGAAAAACTCTGAAGTAAAATAAGGAAATTAAAATTTGTTGCTTCAGAATGAAAGCTGATTACTGAATCAGAGCAGTGTTATGGAAGACAAACCATGAAGTCAGGAGTAATTTGAATAAAAATGGAAGCAGGAGAAAAGTAAGCTGGCTATCTAGGAAGAGTTAATAAATTTAAGCTAATCTTAATTCCTCCAAAAGCAGAAATCTAATCCGAGAGAAGGCAGCGTATGTGGTAGAACATATGCAGCAAGGAAATTAGAAGACCAAGATGGTACTTGAAGAGTAAGCAAATAACTTACTTTGCTGGAGCAGAAAACTTGTGGAAGATTGTAATTCAGTTAGAATTACATGAAAAGATCATAGGGCTTTTTAATCTCTTGAATGGTTCTACTGGAATTCTCAAAATTCTAGTGAAAGTTGATGAGATACGTAACTAAGTCACCTAAGCATGCTGCAAAGTCCATCTTTAAACTTTGAAAATTCCTCAGATGGACATTATTTTGACAGAGAAGAAATCTATCCATGTGGAGGCTGAGGTCTCCTGCTCCATGGGAGAAGAGGTGCTCCTCCTCTATCCATGAAGTCTTCAGTATGTTCCTCAGATAAGCTTGGGTCTAGACTGTACGTGTTTTTTGTACAGTTTACAATTACCTCTCTGGCTGATACTATGGATGCTAAAGCCCTTTTGCACAGTGCGCTTTTTCGTGCATCTGCCTAGTGCAAGAATCACAAACTCTTGTTTAGTTTGTGAAGCAGGGAAGACAGGGTAGATGAATACCATGCTTACTACCGCTATATTACCTATTTTTCTGCCCTTTTGCCATATCTCGCTTTTAACCTCAGCTAGTGCCAAACCTTTTAAAACTGAATTTTAAAGAATTCACTAAAACAAAACCTTTGTGTGGGGAAAAAAAAAAGATACCCTCCACATACACTTAACAGGCTCTATTGAAAACATGGTAAAAGAGCACAGTGAAAGACAGGTGACACTTTGTACACCCTGGCTCTTCCTTTCCAGTGTTTTCCAGAGGCAGGTTGCCAGCGCTGTCTCCCCTTGCACATTCTGTGAAAAGGTGCAGCCTGTGCCATATTATCTCATGCTGCATCTCACTGTTTTGTGATTTTCAGTATATATTTCCCCCCCCGCTGTCTTTTTTAGATTTACTGCTGGAAATTCTCAGCTACGTTGAGAACCTGTCTTCCATTGATGTCTTATCTCACAAACATGGGTGTGAGCTGTGCGTGCTAGTATTTGGGCTGAGAGATGGTATTTTCATTTAATGATTGACTTTATGTATCTGCTGTGAAATTACAATGGAAGCTAAAAATAAATTAGCACACTTTTAGTAGAGCTATTCTGTATATGAAAACAAAGGAATAATTCCATTAAAAGAGCTCAGCTCTGCAAAAACTCCTTCTGGTTAGGGTGTTAGGCAAGTAAATACAAAAGGTCTTCACTCTTAGATTCTATTGATTATTCTAGTAATTTTCTGAAATCTGAGGTAATTTATTAAATATCTGTTATGCAGATTTTAAAAATCTTTCATTGCTGCAGTTGTGTCAGTTTAAAAATTTATTTTTATTACAAAATCAAATTGATGACATTAAAAGTGTCTATGCTTATTTTTCTGAAGAGACTGCACCATATCAGATCTAATAGATTTTATCATAATAATTCTGCCAGAATTGAAGCTTGAGAAACCGCTGTCAGAATACTAAGAATTATTTTCCTGTGATGTTTTAACTCAATAATTTAGGATGATGATCTAATCTCAGGACTGACCCAACGATAACTCTGCCTTCTGGCAACGTTCAATAATTTATTAAAATACTTAAGCATAAGACCTGGTGCACTCAAGTGGCAATGTAGAGAGAAAATGGTTTTGTTATTGTTTCTGGAAGAACTGCTGCTATTACTTAGACTAGTATAGGGCTCTTGGGAGTTGAGTCACTTCCTCAAAGGCTCAAATATATTAATGGAGTTTTAGTTTCTTTCTTGTCTTGTCCTCTTATTAACATCTTTTAGGCTGCTGTTTCAGAACTAATTTAGAAGTTCGTGAATAGGGCTGGTTAGTTAACTATTAGGAGTGTGTAAGAAGGCATAGAGTAGGTTTGTCATCTTGGCAGCTACTGCTTAAAAATATTTTTTTAATTTTTACGTACATGCAAGCAGTGGTATGTGCTTTAATACACATACAGAAGCAAAATTACAGATGTGTATGCTATATGGAGAAAAAATATTCTTCAGTGCAACTCAAGTAATTAACAGGTATATGATTCTGAAACATAGGTGGTGGGTTTTTTTTTTAAACAGGTATAGCTACTGTATTTTGGAATTATGATTAGGATTTTATCCTTCTCTCTGCCCAACAATAAAGCTCAAGTTGTTTTTAATGAGCATGAGATAGTGATGTTTTTGTAAGCAGTCTCTAGTTCTGCAAGCACAATCATAAATATCAGGTACCTAGGTAACTAATGCTGATTTTTTGCTTGAGCAGCTAATATGCCCCTTTAGAGCTTGGGCAGAAAAGCTCTAGCAAATTTTATTGTGGCACTTTAAGAGGGTGTGATCCTATAGCTAAGTCAGAAGAGAGAGAGAGAGAGAGTGATAATTCCTCAGCTGTTTCCAGGTAAAGCCTTTCATTTTAGCTCAGACTGCTGATGAAAGTGGGTTTTAAGGTGCTGGACTGTGAATTAGACTGGGGAGGAGCAGGTACGTGTTCTGTTGACTTTGAAGAGAACCGAATTCTCCAATAAGCCACCAGAAGCAAAATTTTAAACCTTGGCAGCAAGATTTACTGGAATTTATCAAAGCTGTTAGCCAGCATTTTTGCCTGCAGTCTTCCAATAAAACCAGAGTCCAAGTCAAACGCCCTTGAAAATTGTTGCTTAACCATTTTTCACAGTTATTTTATATTTTAAGTTTCAAATAACAGGAAGACAACACTGTGGACTTGCTGTATAAGTTTAATTTCAGAAACAATCCTCTATCTGGATTTCCTAAGCCACTGATACATAATTCATTTCAGTGAAAGTGAGACATTATGCAAATTACAGCTAGTGACTATTACCTGTTACTAATGACTTGGAAACCCATTATATGCTGAATGATATGAATGAAACCCACCTTAGCATTTGGAGTAGCTTTAATTGTCCATATGCAGTCAACTGCTTGTCCTGGTTTTGTTTTTCCTTCTTGTTCTACTTGACTGGAACGTACTATTCCATCGGCTCCCGAGAGCTCAAATTGGCAGTCTAGGGAGAACACACACCTTGCTGTCAAATGCAGTATGATATTAATTTAAAATTTCATGTATAAACAAATTGTTACTGTAATACTAGACCTGGGATGGGATTTAAAATACCTCCTAGGTAAGTGAAGTCAGGATCTGTAATAGAAAGAAGTCATGAATCACAGGGGCTATCAATGCTTGAGAATCACTTCAAGGTTTAATATAATCTGAAGATTATGTCCATTTTTTATTATGTCACAATAAAAATTGCCAGAAAGTTTACTGAATCAATTGGAGGGTACAGAGACAATCTTTTTTTAGATGATAACATTATTCCACAAAGATTGACCTTATCTGAATAAGATAATTCTATACTGACAGTTCAGATTTCCAGCATAACACCAAAAATTACTATTGGCTATTTTGCTCCTACATTACATTCTGAATTTAACTATGCCAGTTTTCACTGAAATCATTGGCGCTCCACAAGAGTACCGGGGATCTTTCTGTGTGCGTCATTTTTATCAGATTGCTGTCTGTCTAGTTCTGAACAATTTGAAGTTTAGTAGAATATATCAACACTTTGAAATTGCTAATTGCTATTAATAAAGAATATAAAGAAGGACAGTTCAATACTAAAGATCCTTTTTCCTTGGGTACCCATGCCTCTTCTATTAGGCCGAGTAGCACGGTTCTAGACATCATTTATGAAGGCAGAATTTCACCTTGATTGCTCCTCTATCTTCTCTCTTCTAAATGTGACGTGTAGGTAGTGTATGTATCTGTAGTATATACTGTAGTAGTATACTGTATGCATACTACTAGCGAGTTAAGAATATACTTTTTCATAATGGTTAACTGATGGTACTTGACTTTACTGGGACCAGGGCTTGGCTAAAAATGAGTCTGTAATGGGCTGGGATGTCCAAGGCTTACACTTCAGTGATCAGGTTAGTGTTTCCTCACAAATCAGCATAGAAACTCACAAGATGCACCCATTTGCAGCTGTGGCATAAAAAAATCACCATAGAAATCATAGTGTGTGTATGTGTGTGAAATGTTAGTCTATGCAAAGAAAGCACTAGTTCATGCAGAAGTGCATGCCTGTTTTGTACAAAATTCTTTTCCAAACGAAGTTCCAGAATTTGGCTCTTTCTGTGGTCCTCTAAATGTTTTTCTGTATAGGGAGTTTATCACTTCCCCTAAAATGCCTCAGTCCTGAGCTTAAGACTCAGGACAGCTGAGAAAATGCCTTCTTTGCCCTCCTCTGTTTTAGTTACCTATAGTGAAATCTATGATCACTATATGCAAAATTCTGCAAGAGATTTTCAACCTTCTTTGTGAACTGATTTTTTTTTTTTAAGTGGGAGGTGTATGTGCATGTCCCCTTCCACTTTCACAATCCCAAAATATTTTACCACACTCTATGTAAATGCAGATGAAAGAAAAATATCAGTCCTTCAGTTGCTGCAATCTACTGTGAAAATAATATACAGTTTAAATGTATATTTAAAGTTCAGCCTGGAACTAGGCTAAGTTAGTTTTGAAAGTTAGCAAAATGTCTAAGTACTGTCCCTATGAAAACATTTTAGCACGTTATTCCCAGTCAACTGGTCACCATGTTTCCAAGTTTCACCAGAGTTTCCAAGTCTAAATCCCTAGCAAGGTATACAGTTCTATAAGCAGCAATACATAATCATGTATAGTGTTTTCATGTGCTGTAGGGGTAAAGATGACATTAAAGTTATGCCTGTGTATACATTTATAGTAGTAGTAGAGCTGACATTTGTATACTGTCCTTTGTCCCAAAGGACAATAAAATGCTGGTAACTACACGTATAGTATCTATGAAGTACAGCAGTCAAGCATTGCACATGGACATCAGGTCAAATTTTCTTGTAAAAAGAATGCTCTGCCAGTTTTAAGTGGCCCCACAGAGGAGATATACTTTTTGTTTGTCTAAAGGCACTGTCAGCATATTATACTCTCCTTCATACCCTGTAAACTACACCGTACTTTGAGCCAAGAACAATTCTGTTGTCTGAGCCTGTGGTCTGAGGGAATCTAGTTATACTGGGAGCTGTTGCTTGGACTGTATAGATACTTCCTCTGGCTTTTCAGAATGGAGATTTAAAATGTTTTGCATCTGGCTGGAAGTGCTATTGTAGATTTGCTTCAGGTGTTCTTGTCATAGTGTCTTATATTCCTAGAATTTAGGCTGTTGAAAATGCCAGCTATTTGCCTACATAAATGCTCTTTCCATTACTGCCACTGGTGAAACTGGTACAAGTTAGAGTAACAAAGAGGGAAGCTGCTAAAGCCTTCAGCATGAACAAGATCAACTGACTTCTTCACTAGCAAACTATAGACCTGTAATTCCCTTCAGTCAATTTTCCAAAGTGGTTTTAGTCAAGTATGCTGTAGGATTAGCAGGACTGAGACTGTAACTATCGCATTGTCACTTTGCCTTCATAAGCACTTATGAAATACAGCTCTAGACTGCCAGCATAAACACATCTACAGAGTTCAATGGGAGCACAGCATCATTAACTCGGTCAAAATTTTAGGCATCTTTACCTGGTATAAATGAGTACTTTGCTTGAAATCCCTTTCCTTCCAGCTCTTCATCAGAAGTAAACTTGATCCACATAAATCTCCCTGTTGATCTAATTAGTGCAGGACTTTTCAGACCACAGTAACGATTAATGAGAGGGGAGAAACCAAAAGGTCCATCTCGAACCTCCAGATGATCAAACCGACATTCAAATGAGGGTTCTATGTAATAAGGTTCATCAAAGGTCAACTCAATTCTTTGTCGTGGAGCAGCTAGACATAAAAAATCGAGCAAAAGATTAAATGAAGATCTATATAAAAAACACATTAAGACATGAAATAATGAAGAGACACAACAAGATAAACACAGCAAGATAAAAAAGAGACTGGAAAATTCTCAAAATACATCTGGCAGTCTGCTATAAAAACTCAGATACACTGTAATAAAAATTTTAAAAATGATTGTGTAGAAGATACTTTTTCATGGAATTTTATGGAATTTTTTTGCTTGCTGATCTTTATTGTTGAACATTCAGAAATGACATAAATTTAATGCAGCACATATAGTAGATATTAACATATATGCAAAGGTACTCAAACAAGTTTTAATATTAAGATATAAATTAAAACCAGTGTTCTGTGAAAGCAAAGTACATAAAAAAGGACAAAACATTGAGGGACGCAGAAAAGAATGGAAAAGAAAAAGATACGAAGAACTACTCACTGGTATATTTCCTAAACATTAAGCCTAAATTTGCAGATCCTTTGGCAGGAGACATCTTTTATTAGAATATTCAGAGACGTGTAAATGCTTTATATATATTATTAATATGCAGGTGCCTGCAGATGTTGGTAATTCTGAACCAGTGACAGCCTAACATCAGGATTTGGATCAGACCCCTAAATCCTGATGAGACGCAGCTATGGCTACTTTGTGACTGGACTATCATATCTGTAGTTTGGAACCATGACTTTATATTGTATAAATAGCTTTAGTGTTTCTTGTTCTTGTCATCTATTGAGCTACATGAACTTTCAGATACTAATTGGTATCTGGAGTGACAGCATTAAAGAATCACATGCTGTCTGCTTCTTCTGAATGCAAAAAGGATTTACTTACATGTCTCTAACACTCTGTTTAGACCTTATGCCTTACTTATACAGAAGTTAAAAACATTTGTAGCTGTTTGCACGTATTGGCAGTGGTCTGCAGGAAGGACCATATCTTAGCTAGAAGTTGTGGAGGGTCTTTGTCTCCACTCAGGTACCCATAATGTTTCTGTATAGGGACGGTGAGGACAGAGGCGTGGAAACCGATTCCGTGCCCCATGGAAACTGCCTTGCACAAGGGAGATCCAGCAATGGATCTGGTATGTTCGAACTCTGAAGCTGGACAGGGTATCTGCCCTCCAGTGCCTTCACTGGCAGGGAAGATGCAAAACTACAGATGTGCATGCATACAAGCAAAAATGAGGGTATCTATGAAGCAGTACTATACTGTACAAATAAAAACTCACTGAAACATATTACTTGAAATATTTCAATTAATTGATATGAATCTGATGATTAAGCTGACTAACTTTTTAGCTGACTTCAATGGGGTTTGGGTGCATTCTAATAAGAGGAAAAAATAATTAGTGCGTCCCAAGTCTTGCAGGCTTTATCCAAGATATTCGCATTGGAATGTGGTTTTGTTCTAGTTAATGAAATTTTTTGTCCTCATCACGTAATTTTAATAGTGACCTCAGCAGCGCTAACAAATCTCCATATTTTTAGTACAGTGCTATGGCAGTCAGATGTGTCTTTTTTATTAATAAAGGACAGCATAAAGATTTTCTGCTTGCAAGATAGACAGAATATAGTCTTCAACCATCTTTTGCAGTTTGTTATCAGCAATATTGGAAGTGATATTATGATAACAACCTAGAATTTTTATCTTAATAGTTCTGTGCCTTCATAAATTACAGTAGATCTGATGCTGCTTTTTCTGGCTCTGAGGGTATGTCTTACTCCATGTAGCTAATTCCTGAATGTTTGCGTTTTCTATTAATTTGTTATTATTACTTCAGAGACCAAATTCAGCTTCTTGTTCAACCAAATGACTGCAGAATTGATTATATTACCAGTATGGCTATACAATACTTGACAGTAAAGTAAAATTTCACAGTTTTAAAGGTTCAAGATTACCCATTTAACAGTAAGATTGCAACACAACAAAACAGAAATGCAGCATGTACCTTCTAAGATATAGATGCACTCTTGATTTGGTGGGTACATGTTAGGGTAGTTTGGTGAAGCAAAATGTCCTCCATTACTTGTCCGTACCCAATTGTCACACTGGGTAGGAGGAATGCGATTCACTCCAATATTTTGCCCACCTTAAGCGAAAAAAAAGTGATCAAAAAAATTTCTCCTGCAAGCATGCAAATTTGACTTTGCAAAAGTAAAACACTGACATAACACATATCCTATAAAAGAAGAAAGTAATTTATTTTGGTTGAAAGCCCTCTTACGTGCCACTTGTTAATAGGCAAGGAAATAAGCTAGGAAAATCTTACGTTTAATTTAGTGATGTGGTATATACTAAAGAGATCACAGTTTCTGAATATCAAGTATGTCCAGTAATCCTTGGGAAGGGAAGAGAGGGAGTAATTTTTTTTGCCCAAACCAGTTTAGGTTTTTTGATGCTCTTCTTTCTAAGTCAAATAGTCACAGTGGCTGCCAATACAGCAGCATTATTTTATGGCTTATGTCTTCTCCACTCCTATGCAAATATAATCCAAAATATTTGTTAGCTTTTACTATTTTTGGCCCTGATTCCAGAATATACTGAAGTACATGGCCCTTAGATTGAATAGCTATTTACAATAATTTGCTGGAATACAGAATGCTTATAACAGAATGAATTATAATATGTAAATACACTAAATACAGCAATGGTAGTCAATAAAATTACTAGCAATAGGTAGATTGCACTGGTAGCTAAGGGTTTCATTTAAGATCAAAGGTCGTCATCTGGGTGTACAGGGAAATACGATCCTTGACTGAGATTATGCAGTTTACTAAGCTAGTGCACCACGCTAGATCATTCGCAAGACCTTTGTTAGTTCAGATTTCCTTATCCAAGGAGAAAGGAGTTGGGAATAATATGATCTCTCCGACATTCTTCTCAAGTACCTTTGACCCTTCTCCTTGCTATCAGCAGAACTGGAGAGAAAAAGACACAGGATATGTGTTTTCTGCTAGGTTTTTCCTAAATCTCACAGGGTGCTCTCATAACGTTATTTATATTTATGCAGTTTTTCTTTGCAGACCTCTGAGAGGGAGTCCATGCTGATACAGGTCTTAGCAGCCTCCAGTAAATTACATCACCTTCCACTGGTATCTTGGCAGCTTTTTGATTTATGGGGGTGAAAACTTAGTCTCTCCTGCAGAAATTGTTCAGGGAAATTCTGTAGGTGTCAGTTCAAGGAATTATTCTCTCCTATGTGTGGGTTAATCCCACATACGAGAAAATAAGGTTTGTGAAACTGATGCCTTCCCCACTCAGCAGGCTTCAAAAATGTTTGTGGGTGGACTATTTGAAAAGCTTGTTGTCAGATACAGAAAACATGAATTTCTGTGGTGGGTTTTTTCCTCCTCTAAGGTCTAAAACCATAGGACTTTAACTGGGTAAGTGAACGTCTATATTATTTGTGACTGGATGGCTTTGTTCAGTTGGAAAAAAATGCAGTAAATAGGGGGAAAATGGAAAATACTGGAATTCATATTGGTAATTCAAGAGCTTTTAATACCTGAACACAAATACTTTCTTTCACTTGTATTGCTTAACTAAAAATTATAAAACTGTTACATTTTTTGAAAGAAAATCACCAAACCAAAATTGTACCTTGTGTCTTCTGTGCAACGGCAATCCCTTCCACTACAAGGATTGTTACTAGCAACACTGATGAGAGAAATTGGACAGGAAAAACATCAGTAATTCATCAAAATTATAGACCATTTTCTGCAGTCTTGATTCATGCAAATCCTAGAATCACTAACCAAAACAAATCGGAACATACAAAAATACGTAATTCATTTATGTGCTTTCTTAAAATTTCAACTTTAGAAAACCAGTGCAGTCTAAGTGCACTGTCGGTTCTTCTTCCAGGTTCCTTAAGAAAGCGTATATGAGAATAGTAATTTATTGTTTGAGGGGACTTTAAGAATATTTTCTAGAGTATCTACTAATTTGCAAGCATTTTATAAAATTAACTGGTATCTATCTTCTATAGAACTTTTATATCCTGAAACAAGATGTTTCACTGCCATATTGAGCCATATTTATCCTAAAACTCCATATGCATAACGTGTACAAAAGTCTTCTCCATCTTCCAAGAAATTAATCAGGACCACAGGAGACACTGCATGGTCTTATCCCTACATGGATTTCAGGAGCGCTATAGAACTGTGCTTGCAAGACTGGTTGTTGTGATGCTGCCACAATACCGGTGATTTCTGCAAATGATGTGGCAGTAGAAAACGAGCAGACACAAGACAGTCTGAGTAGTGACAACAGCTAGGATGTGGACTCTGTTAGGATGTACAATGTTGCAAGCACTCTGGTTTGCTGAAGTATTGTGTTAGTCTCAGCTGTTGGTACATGCTGGCATTTTCTAGATTTGAATTGACTAATTATTGGACCTGTTAAAGATTTTGTTATACTCTTTCCCCCAACCCTCTTTCCCCTCCCCTCCCCCAAAAGAAGCTGTCTAGATGGTTTTGCTTTTGGCCTTCCCCTTATGTCTACACTTTTGTTGCACCTAAGAAGTGTCAGTTTGAACAGCACATATTAAAGATTCCATATTCCACTGTTCATCAACAGTTTTAAAGCAGGCTTAATGTCCAGATTTTCCTAAAATGCTTTGTCTCCTCAAATTGTTAGGGATTACCAGTAAGGGAAAAGAGAATGAAATAGAGTATATAATTATGCTACTCTTCAAATCTTTCATTTACTTCTATCTTGAGTACCTCTACAATTCTGGACACATATCTTGGAGAAGTAGCTAAGTAGGCTAGGACTCTTTGCCCTGGGCAGAAGCTGGCTGAGGGGAGATAGGATACAAGTTATAAAATCACGAGTGTCATTGAGATGGTGAATAGAGAGCAACTACTTGTTGCCTCTTGCAATGCAAGAACCAGGGGGTATCGGACAAAGCTAGCAGGTGGCATGTTCAAAGTAAATGAAGATTTTTTTTTTTTTTTTTTTTTTAATGCGCATACTTCATAACACATCCTTAAGGTAGAAAATTCTGTTTCAGAAACCCCTTAAGCTGTAAGTTGTTGGAAGTCTGGGATAATATTTGGGGCAAACATAATTTGCTCTACTTTTATACTCTTTCTGAGACCTCTGCTTTTATACCTCTGTGAAAGAAGATATCAGGCTAGATGGACCTTTGATTTGACCTGGTATGGCCTTTCCCATGTTCTTAATCTACTTGTTAATATTAAGACAGAAAAGCATGGCCTCACCACTGCAGGGGAAAAAAAAGATTTCAGCAGGAATTTTATTGTCACATTCAAGAAGTTAATTTTATTTTCCCAATTTTCCCCTCTCGTTGCTCAAGGGTTTTAGTGGCTCGTGCTGAAACGGCATTTTCTCTATCTGTGATTTTGCCCTGTGTTGCTGTTAGACTTTCAGCCCTTTAGAGAGTTCCAGAGCAAGCATGCACTGACTGTGAACTACGGTGATCTTGACTGAGGTCATCTAGATGTATCTACTGTACATCTACTGTAATGTTGGCATAGATATATTATCTTGGGGAAAGACAAAAGGAATCAAAGTCTGCCCCTGAAAGTGTGCATCTAGCGTTTGTGTTTTATTACTGCTGCCCTTTCTTCTCTCTACCCATATTAAAACAGATTGTATATCATTATGAGACTTTCCTTACCAACAACTGCTTTTTCCCTTGTAAGTTGAGTTTACAACTGTGGGTGTTCTAAAATACCATATGGGTCTTGCAAACACGTGTTATGTTCCTAGAAGCTTATTTGATTTTTAGGGATGGATTATGAGATAGCAGGTTAAGACTTAGGTAGTTTTGCAATTTCCATCTTTGCAATAATTCTGTATTTTCATCAATATTAATATACTGAAAATATACTTCCTAACTGTCCTTATCCCAATACAAATTATCAATCATTAATCATTGCTAACTCAGCCTAGATTGAAAATTCATCCTTCAGAAGAAAGTTATCTAGTACACATTACTGGTCTTCAAGTTATGGATGTTCACTAGTCTTTAAAGCAAATAAAATAAACAAATATCCCATCTTTATTAACATATGATTGACATTAGTTTTCAGATATTTTTTAGTTTTAATATTTCTTACATAGATGCTACTATTTCAAAATTATTTGCAGTTTATTTTTGTGGCTTCTGTGTTTAAACTGTGCACTCAAAGATCTGAGTTTAAGTGCATGAACTTATAATGCATTTGTACTCCTGAGATCGCTTGTCCCTAACAGAGAATCTTGATAGTGGTTATAAAGTTGTCTATGTATTTTCTTTGGTTTTTTCTACACTGGTTTTGGAGCAACACTTCAAAGTTGGCTTTTGTTGTTGAAGTAAACGCAGTTTCCACAATCCTATATAAATCATGTGTCAGTATGTTTTTCTGTTGAATTAACCTTTCTTAAAGACGTGCTATGTCCACCCCCTATTTTGCAAGGACACAGCAATCTCTTTACAGCTTTTTTTAGTACAGCTATCTACTATGGCTAACACTGTTACAGTATACCTTTTTTTTCTTTTTCACCTTGAAAATACCAGTAAGCATCTATGTTTATTTCAGTGATTGTGCTCTCTTGTACAGATAAGAGACAACATAAGAATAGATGTTCAGTTCTACAAACCAGTTATTTCCCTTCTTGAAATGATGCGGATACAGAAAGAAGCCTCCTAAAAGGACTTCAGAAAATCTGACTGGCTTTCACTAAAGCCTGTGCCGTTTCTATAAATAGTCCAGAGCTGTGTATGTGTGTGTAAGTGCAAAAGAACAGTGCATGTTTCCTGCAGAACAGCATGGATATGCAGGCAATTACAGGAGATAAATGGGCTGAATATTTGTCTTACTGTCTTCCTTTTGTCATGTTATATGGATAAGTAGATACAGTAAGTATGGGCCACCTTCTCTTTGTTCTCTGCCCTTTTCATCCTCTTCATTTTTAATTTCTTCCATCTCTTGCCTTTCCCTGGCAATGCCTATCCTTCTCATGCTCTCAACAACCCTTAAGATGTATTCAAGGCAGCCTAGGTAGCAAATGTTGAAGGGCCTTCCTTTGCCATTACTTTTTTCCCGGGTGATAGAACGATAAAGAAAAGAGGTGTCTCTGACTAATACTCTGTATGTGTGCTGTCCTTATCTCTGTGACATTGCTAGCAAAAAGGTGGAGAGACAACTTATATCTGTTCTTCCTGAGAGTACTGGGCAGGGATGCCTGAGGTAGTGTTGCCTTGAACTGTGTGCATTTATGACACAGTATAACGTGGGATAGCAAACAGGAGTTTTTTGCCTGAAAACAAGGCCTATCAATGTTCAGGATGAAAGGAAAAGAAAGAAGGAAAAAAAATCAGTCAGGATATTTTTAGACCTTTTAGACTGCTTCCATTAACCCATTTTCGTGTGCATTTTAAAAACAACACAGCCATCAGTTGGTGTCGTTAATCCATACCACTTCCTGGAAAAATATTTTTGAATCTCAAAAGACTAATTTGAACCATACGAGTCAGGAAGAAGGAAGGAAGATGTCTAGAGAAGAGACAGACCCTGTAGGATGGTGCAATGGAGAGCTAGTGCTAAACCAGTATCCTGGTACTGCATGTGGGGACACAGACACAGCAATTAGAACAGACATGAGATACCGAACTACTTTCACTAAAAGTCTTGTAGCACTTTCAGAAGGATGAAGAATGATCTTGTTATTTCTGATAAACTGAAATTCAAATAGTTATAATGCACCTGAACTCACAACGGGACTCAGTATTCCTCTGCTCCTTCTTTTTTCCTCTTTTAAATTCTTACATATCACTATGACATGACTGTTCTTCAGTGTGGATGAAAGATAACTCTAGACTCAGCTCCGTATTCTATTATGGTACAGGAAGCAGAAGCAGTAAGTATCTAAAAATGCCACTTGAACATGGCTTGCTAAAGTAAGCAACAGCACAAACAGTGCAGGATTGCATGACTGCATTGAATATCAAAGGGATAGAAGGGTGGGTTTGATTGTTTTGTTTTTAATGGAGGAGTGTGGTGAGAATTCTACTAGAGGACACTGAAATATGGGAGACTGACCTTATAAACTTAGAGATATTTAGTTGGTAAATATAATAGAGGTTAGTGCTTTTGCACCTTATATTGAGCTTCTACTTCATGATATGTATACTGTAGAAGAGGCTATCATTAAGTGTAGCCACTGAGGCAGACAGATTGAGGGGCTTCTTTTATTCATGAATCTGGTATTTGCTACACTTTTATTCCACGAACTATGGTGCATACCCTTCTACTGCCGTATAAAGATCTGATAGTTTTTACCTGTGTGAACCTTAAGTAGAAATAAAGAAAAAGCAGCAGGATTCTGTCTCTGTTTTTAAAAGAATTGATTTTTCATTTTCTTCACTTCTTTGCATGAAATATTTTAGATCACATAGCCTGCAGACAGCTGTATAAATTTTTCAGAGTGAAGACACTAACAGTACATTGCAAATTCTTATTACTATTCTGTTGTTGAAATAGGCTTATGGAATAATATAAAAGAATCCCCTGAACTGGTGTAATAAACTATGCATTGTTTGCAGGAGTCAAGATTTTCTTTGCTGGCATTTCTTAAAATTCTCTAAAACGAATCTAAGCTGCAAAAAAAAAAAAAATTAATTTGTGTATTGAAGTATATAGAGAGAGATTCACAAATGAGTGGCTCCTTTTTCTCTTTAAAAATGAGAATAATATAGTTAGTTTTATAGTAAACGGGTGCTCAACCCAATATTGAGAAATCAGTGTGTTGCTCAGAAAATCAAGTGCTTTAGGCTGCAAATCTGACACATGCTTGTACTTTCTGCAAGATGCATTCTTCAGATTTCATGGGACACAGTACTGCTCTGAGCTCCCTACGGTATGTCTTTCCTCTGCTCTTTCTGCATACTCTAGGGATCTTCACATATAGAGAAAACAGACTAGATTTGCTGTGTGGCTCTGAGAGCAGTGTCTGTCTTCAGTGATGACAGTGGGGGATCTATGCATGCAAGGCAAGCTGAATATCAAACTGGGGAACAGTCATGCACAACTGAGAAAAAGAGTGAAAAATTCCACCAATTTTTTAAATAACGACTTAATCATTTAGAGTATTACACATTCTTAGTGTAGTGGTAGTCAGAATCCTAGGGATAAAGATGACAGACATTGCTTAAAGCAGGATTCACTGTTTTATCTCTGTGCTGTACTCCCCGGATTAGGCAGCACCTTGTATACATATAGTCCAAATAGTAATTGGCAGCACGCAGGTCATGCATGTTAGAAAAATCGTGCCAGGATGCCTGCTTCTTTCTGGCAGATACAGCCTAGAGTAAGAAATGCTTGATCTTAATTATATACTATGTTTTGCCTTATGGGAATGAATCCTTTCCTGCATACTATACTTAAATCTAGCTCCTAATTTGCCCTGTGTGCTAAAGTTAATGTTACTTTCAGTAACTGCTAATCACAGCATCCCAGCTTTTACATCCATTTTTTTCCCATATACATCTAAACATTAACGTTAGCTATTAATGTGGTGGGGACATTTGTGATGTCACATGCTATCTTACTCTCTGGCAAAGATTATATAGAATCATAGAATCATTGAGGTTGGAAAAGACCGCTAAGATCATCGAGTCCAACCGTTGACCCAACACCACCACCCACTAAACCATGTCCCTAAGTGCCTCATCTACTTGTCTTTTAAATACCTCCAGGGATGGGGACTCAACCACTTCCCTGGGCAGCCTGTTCCAATGTTTAACCACTCTTTCAGTAAAGACATTTTTCCTTACATCCAATCTAAACCTCCCCTGGCGCAACCTGAGGCCATTTCCTCTCGTCCTATCGCTTGTTACTTGGGAGAAGAGACCGACACCCACCTCGCTACAACCTCCTTTCAGGGAGTTGTAGAGAGCGATGAGGTCTCCCCTCAGCCTCCTTTTCTCCAGGCTAAACAGTCCCAGTTCCCTCAGCCGCTCCTCATAAGACTTGTTCTCCAGACCCCTGACCGGCCTCGTTGCCCTTCTCTGGACACGCTCCAGCACCTCGACGTCCTTCTTGGAGTGAGGGGCCCAAACTGAACACAGTGTTCGAGGTGCGGCCTCACCAGTGCCGAGTACAGGGGCACGATCACTTCCCTACTCCTGCTGACCACACTATTTCTGATACAAGCCAGGATGCCATTGGCCTTCTCGGCCGCCTGGGCACACTGCCGGCTCATGTTCAGCCGGCTGTCAACCAGCACCCCCAGGTCCTTTTCCGCCAGGCAGCTTTCCAGCCACTCTTCCCCAAGCCTGTAGCGCTGCATGGGGTTGTTGTGGCCGAAATGCAGGACCCGGCACTTGGCCTTGTTGAACCTCATACAATTGGTCTGGGCCCATCGATCCAGCCTGTCCAGGTCCCTCTGCAGAGCCTTCCTACCCTTGAGCAGATCAACACTCCCGCCCAACTTGGTGTCATCTGCAAACTGACTGAGGGTGCACTCGATCCCCTCATCCAGATCATTGATAAAGATATTGAACAAGACCGGCCCCAAAACTGAGCCCTGGGGAACACAAAGTTCCATATATGCACATATATGCAACATAAGTTACTTATATGTGTTTTGGTTGCTTTTAAGGACTCTGATCAAGTGTAGGGTCCCATGATGTTAGATGTTGCACAAATTCAAAGTGATTGACCGGTCTTCTTGTGAAGAACTTTTGCAATTTAGACAGACAAGGTAAAGTGGGGGAAGGAAGAGAGACACTCTGGATTTTATGTAATTCTGTGTGGATGGTCACCTCCTTTTCTTTCAGAAAGCTACTTAAGCACATTTCTGATTCAAGCCATTTTTAGCTCAGAAACACAAACTGTAAGTTCCAGGGAATGAGATTTTTTTTCTCTCTCTCCCTAGCATTTGGTGACATTTGCTAATTGATAAAAGGAATACTGGATTGCATCTGTTGCTGCTTTTTTAGGCAAACAATTCTATTGCTGAGGATGAAAACACAGCAATTTTTGAATCCCACGTGCTTTTATAGTTCATAGTCTGTATATATTCCCTAATTTCTTGTGGTCTCAACAGGACATTTGCAGATTGGTAAAATGAGTATCAAAGAGCAGTTAAGGTGGCTGCCTCTAACTTAGCCTATTAACAGCTCCAGTGATTTCCTCATGTTGGAATGTACTGCAGGATTGCCACAGAATAAAGTGACAGAGATGAAGGTGTGCATCAGGCAAGATGTATTTTAGCTGTTTGTAAGTCTTGCCCAGAGCATGCTAGTGGAGCTGCCAACCCATTTTTAATCCTCCTCACAAAAGCTTGATAGCAGAAGTGGGCTTCACCAGCTATTAACAGTGACTTTAGCGCCTAAGATCCAAATCTTGTTAGCCATTAGCATGACAGCAGGATATCTGAATGCACTCAGGTCTGTTCTCAGATATAAGAGTTTCATCTCACTCCAGCTGTTTCCAGTAGGGACTCCTCTCTTTAAGATTGCCAAAGAAACCAATTGGGAGTCCGGATCTCTGCAGAGAAACCAGGTTAACTGATTCAGGAAGTAAATGCAGTTCTCCCATGTCCCTTTGATCACAATAATCTGCAGAACAATTCATGCTTGGACAGACTAACAGAGTTCTCTCCAGGTTTGCTCAAAACATTTAACATTTCTGATCCCTTCTTCCATTAGAAATGTATAAGCAGCTGCGGGCCACTTCATTTTACCAGTTGCTCCACATCCTGTTACTTATAATCTATTCCTGCGTATGTCTGCCAGCAAAACTTCTGTCAGAAGAATGATATCTTTCATTTTTAAAATAGCTTTCCTTTTCATACAGATCTTTTTTCATCTCCAAGCTGTGTGCAGCAAGAGACTGATGAGAAGGCTGCATGTGCAACCATGTTGATGAGGGTTTCCAAAAAAAAACCCCCTCATTAAAATATATACACTGACTTAAAGTTCAGATGGTTTCCCTGTAGCTGATAGAACTGATCCTGCTGTATGTGACTATTCTGAATACATCTTTCTTAGAGATTACTTATTCCTAGAACACTTGGATAGCGATGCTTTTGACTTAAAAATAGATCAGATTGTACCAAACTTCTTCATCTCTCGTTCTTTATTATCAAGATAGTGTATTTGTCAGTGAAAATCTTTTCAGGAATATCTATCATGGAATTAATATTAAAAGTTCTGCTGTCTTCTGTCATGTCTGACAACAATTTGTGTACAAATTAATATTTTTTTCTAGCTCCTCACTCTCAGTCCCTTAAAAAGAGACTTCTCTATGTTCGTGGATTTTATTGTATGCTAAAGAAGGAGGTTTTGTGAAAGGTATTGTTAACACATTGGCAGTCCTTTCCTGTTGCATAGTGGGTCAGCTTTGTAGTAACAGAAAATGGAGTGAAGCATAAAGATAAGCTAAAAGAAATGTGGGATTTTGTCATGAAAAGTTACCTGCTGATTTTTTTGTTGAAAAATTTACACTCCCCCACCCCAATCACTTGCAGTATTTGAGGTGGCAGTTGTCAGTCATATATCAATACAGGCAGCAAGCTATTTAAGTTGTCCAAGACTGTAAGTGCTTCATTAATCAAAAAACAACTTGGAGTATATAAGGCAGAAAAGCAGCGAGCTTGCTTGCAGTGCTAGAACCCCAACTGTATCCAAGACACTATAATTAAGATTTTGCTTCAGTCCAGATAAGCATGTCCATCACTACATGTGTAACCTGTTTTGTATGTAAACAGCGTGTACAAGAGTATGTGCAATTTCTGGTATAATGGCAGATGTTTATCAGCTCTCTTCACCATTCCTGCAATGAATTATATTGTGAATTTCTGACAGGTTCATAAATGATGAATAGCTTATAAAGTTTCATTTTGGGGTAATTCTTGTGTCTAATCTCTCTCCGTGAATTAAACCTTAGAGAAGGTGCTGAAAACCGTAGCTTTTTCATTAGATAGGGATACATAATTTAACAGCTCCTTCAGTTTCAATCCAGTGTTATTCTGTACTCCAGCTACAACTATATACCTGATTTATACACAGAACTTTTCTATTAATATCAATGTAATTATAACCAACTTGTTCTGTAAAAATTTTAGCGGTCATTGTCCACTATGTCTTAGGAAAACTAGCGAGTTAATGTTAAAGTTATGCTACTCTGGGAGCAGTGCATTTTGGATATTAAGTTTGTATATGTATTAATAGCAAGGCATAACACGTACCACCGAATACTTTCCTTGTTTATAACACAGCAGCTTTTTAATCCTATTCTACAGTTACTTGAGTTACTTCTGCTTAACCGCTTAGCAGTGCAAGCTGTTTGGTGCTTAGCTTTTTTTGAGTGCAGCAGAAAAGGTTGCAAGTAGATCCTGTTTTAAGTAAAAAATGAAATTCTGACTTACACTTGATACTGCCTTCGTTAGGGCCACTGTAGCCTCTACAGTCAGTACTTTGCTTTTGGTTTCAGTGGACAAATCATTAAATCATTAACAGATTTTTAAAATATTTTTTTTCTCTGCTTGTTTTCAGCTTTTTGGGCCATTGTTACACCTTTTGATTTTGGAAACAGGAGGCCATAATTCCTAGCTTTTGTGTGGAAGGAAGCATTACTTCCTAACGCTACTTGTTTGTGAGAAATTAGTTGTTAAAATCATGCCAAAATGCAAATGAGGGGGCTGAGCAGAATGGCAGGAAGTTAATCATAGTACTCCACATTCTTGCAACCTGCCAGAGTTGGAAAGAGTTCTGTAGCTCGTTGGAAGGCTGGGAATGTCAACTTTCCAGAAGTAGCAGCAATTTGTTCTAGCCCTGGCTGCTTGTTGAATTACCAGGACAGAAACTACAGAATTCTCTTTTTGGCTTTTTAAGTTAATCCAATATAATAAGTGAAATAGTCCAAAACTGATGTACAGCCAAAAAATACAACCTTTGTGGACGACAGAAATGTATATATGCATTCCATGTTAAGAACAGAAGATTAAACTGTTTCTAAGTATTATTAAAAGATATACGACTTCACAGAATATACTGAGCTTCATGGTAGTTCATACATGGTTTAGCAGAACTCTCCCAGTTCTGCACACAAAGC
This sequence comes from Aptenodytes patagonicus, assembly GCF_965638725.1. Lineage (NCBI taxonomy): Eukaryota > Metazoa > Chordata > Aves > Sphenisciformes > Spheniscidae > Aptenodytes > Aptenodytes patagonicus. The sequence goes on from NC_134959.1 coordinate 15,098,923, forward strand.
TATTTGTACGGAGAGAAAAAAATTACTGCCACTGTAGGTAGAGCTTCCATGCAGAATTTAAGATGCAACTCGTAAAATATGGAGGCTTACTTTGAATGTTATTCCCAACAGTTTCCTTTTGGGATTAAATCTGTGTGTCTATTCATAGGAATCTTTTTTTTCTTTCTGATTAGATGTAATAATTGGACTATATAAAGACTTCTAGTGAAGAAGAGATAAAAGGGAGTTTATGATGCTAAGTAATGATAGGTTGTTTCTTAGTCATGGCAAGTGATGCATTTAGAATACTAACAGCTTATTGACTAACGGCTTTGTGCAATTTGTAGATTATGAATAACACAAAAAACTTCCTGTAGAGGGACTTTTTACCTGGATGCTAGTGTGATTATAAAAGATTGGCATGAGGTCTGTTCAGGAGAAAACCTGTACAGTCAAATTTGCAGCAATCACATATTTCTGAAGTGTAATTAAATCTGCATATGTAGAAAGTAATTAAGAAGTAGAAATGTCAGTTGTATTCTATGGTTGTTTTATAGTGGTTTATGGTATTTAACTGTGTTACTTAAAGAGGGAGTGGGGAAAAAATCTCAATGCATTTTCTCCCCCATGTAAGCCTTACGTTCCTATGTTATCTAAACTCAGTATACAGACAGACATTTATTGAGCAAGTATCTTCTGTCTCTCAATTATTATGCTAAAAAATGAAAAATATTTATTTAAACCCTCAAGACATCTGTCCTTCAGGCCAGGAACATGGGATTTTATGGGCCGTGGAAACATTCTGGATTTAAAACAGACTTCCTTACAACTTTCATGTCATGGGAGGACATGAGTGCATATCAGAAACAGTTCTCCGCTCTGCAGTAATATGCCTTGCTGGCTTCAATAATGCAAGCAGATGCTCCAAAATTTCCTAATGGAATAATTTAATAATTAAAAAAAAAATCCCCGATGGTTCAAGTCTGCTATTGCTAATGAAGATACAGAATGCTAGAAATAATCTCTCGAGGCACAAGGCTAACTGCCATATCTAGCTTTATTTTCTAACAGAAAACCCTCGCCCATTGTCGAGCTGTATAAATAATACCACAGACAAAGAAATGCTAGGATGAGGAGCCTTCCTCAGTTGTTTATCTCTGAACCTAAAGAAGTTAGAAACAAGATTTTAAATGCCTCAAGCGAAGAGAAGCACAGGTGAATACCGGTCAGGCAGTAGCTTGTGACTCAGGTGACTGATTTTGTGAAAAACCTTGTTGAAAACAGATCTTGCTCCCGATAACAAGTGTGATAACCTGATCGCTGTTAGGCATCTCGTTAGGAGAGTTCAGAAAGCAGGAGTATTTTTACTGTGAAAAGGCTGGAGCGCAGGAAGCTCTCGGTGTGTCTCAGGAATATATGGGGCACTGGGGCAGGGTCGCTGCCATCGTGACCCACGTTTCTGCAGGCCGGGACCCCCCCAAACCGAGGTGCCGAGGTGCTCTTGCCGCCCTCCCGCGCCCAGCGGGGACGGGAGCAGCCCGGGATGGCTGCGGGCTCCCGGCCCGCCACGGCCCCGCGCTGGGCTCCCGGCAGCGTCCACCCTGCAGCCCCGAGCCCGCACCGCAGCGCTAGCTTTCGCGAGGAGCGGAGCAGAGCACGGCCGGGGACCCGCCAGCCGCCCAGCGGGGAAGCGGCGCGGTGGGGCAGCGTGGGCGGACGGCAGCTGCCCGGGAGGAGCAGCCCCCGTGCCCCCTCGTACGAAAGTTTCCGCTGGCGGTGGGAGGGCGGCCGGGGCAGAGCGGGGGCCGCACGGGGCAGCCGAAGGGGCGGCCGCCTCCGGGGGTACCGCGGTCTCCCCCCCGGCGGGGCGCGGGCAGCTTCTCCCGCGGAGGGCGCCGTGCCGCCCGCGGCTCCTACCTTCCAGCACCGAGCAGAGTTTGTGCAGGGCCATTGTCTCCCGGCGGGCCGCGGCGGCGACTCCGCGGCGGCGGCGATCACCGGCGCTCCATGGCCACGGCCGGGCGCGGCGGCCCCCCGCGAGGGCGCTGTGGCCCGCGGCTACGGCTCGGCCGGCCCCTGCCCGCCCGCGGCCATGCCCGGCGCCCCCGCGCGGGGCGCGCTCAGCCTCCGCCGCCCGAGCCCGGAGCCTCCGCCGCCGCCGTGCTCAGTCCCATCTAGAGTGGGGCGCGGCGGGCTCCGTCGGGGCTGGGCTGGGCTGGCCTGCCCCGAGGGGCGGGGAGCGGGGGGGGGAAATCTCCCCCTAAGGCGGTCTGAGCGCCGCCCGGCAGCTCCCAGCCCGAGTGAAGCTGCTGCCGGTAAATGAAGCTCATTTAAGATGTGAGGGGTGTTTGCCTGGATGAGCCGCTTGTACGCATGTGCTCGCCCCCCACGGAGCCCCGCAAGCAGCCGCAGCCGGCGAGGCCGCTGTGCTCCTCCCGCCCGGCCGGGCACCGAGCGGGGGCGGCGGCGGCGGCAGTAGGGCAGCAGTCATCTCCGCCGCGTCCCTACGGGGAGCCGGTAGTGGCCCCGTTGAGGTCCCCCGCCTCGGTCCCCCGCCGTGCATCATGCGGCAGGCCCTATCCTCCCCGCCCGTCTGCCGGGATTTTCCCGTCTCCGGAGAGGGGCCCGGCGGTGCTGGCCGCCAGGAGCGCGTCCACGGCGACCAGGGCGGAGCGGGCGAGACGTGAGGTCCCTCTCCACGACACGGTGGCTCGGGTGAACCTGAATCCCGGCTGCCCGCCTTTGTTTGGGATCTGAGTGGGGTCCCGGTGGGGTAAGAGGGAGCCGGTCCTCCCCTTCATCTTCTGTTCCTCCCCCTCTTCCCCTCACTCGTGGCAGAGAGCCCGCGCGGCTCCAGCCGTGCGGCGTGCCCAGCTGCCTGCCTGGCTGCAGTGTGCTGCCTGCAGCTCAGGCGCCGGGAAGAGCCCATCACACGCTATGGTGCGGCTGTTGTCTGACAAGAGTGACAGCTAAAATGGAGCTATTACTTTACAAGAAGTTAATAAAAAGGCGCACTTAGCCTGCTGCCTGCCCTGGCTCCCATCCCTCTGGCTATCCATCACATCAGGTTAGCTTGTGAGGGGAGATGTTACCTAGCAAAAGGGCCCGAGGTGGGGGGGCAGGTGGCGATGTCGGCGGAAGGGATGACTGTAACCCCGGGAGAAGGGCTTTCCGCCGGGCGGGGCGGGGGAGGGAGAGCCCCCGGCCAGCAGACCCCGCCGCGGGGGCACCCCGTGGCAGCCGGGGCTCCGCGTCCTCCCGGACACCTCCGAGCTGGCGATGGAGGTGTGTAACGGCGAGAGCCGCTGCTGTTCCGGACAGCCGGGAGCATGGCCGCGAAAGGTTGCCGTACCGATAGGCTACGTGTAAAATTATAGCAACGGATGTAAGCCCATTAGAGATTTTTTTAAATCTCCCATAGGCAGCATGGGTTGAAGTATCTCAGGGTATTTCATATAGGATGTCTTTTCCCTAGAACTGCCGATCAGGCGAGGCTGAGAGCTTTTGCTCAGGATCCCGGAGTACTGAAGTAAGGGGATGTTTGGATCTGTGTGCGGAGCGTGTTGCAAAGCTTTGTGCAGCGGGCAGGGGCGGTCCGAGCCCTCCCGGCCCGGCCACCGCAGGGGCTGCGGTGTCGGGCGCGGCGACCGCGGGTTTCCCGTGCCCGAGGGCAGGCTCCAGCCCCGCCCGCAGGATGCAGGAGGTCACGTTCTCCACTTAACTCAGGTCTTCTCCCCATCGCGGTCGTGCATAGTGATGCAAGTCTGAACCTCCGGAACCTCTCCCCCACGCGGAACTCCGCTGTCCGAGCTCAGGCACTTGATGGAAGCAATTTGGAACCCACTCGATAGACCCATTAGATTTTGCAAACTGTAAATTAGATGCTTAATTGCAACTTGCGATTCCGTCTCCTGAAGGAGTAGGGCCGCTCACTACAGTCTCGAACGCGATTGTGAGAGGTGAAAGCTCCGATTTTCTTGTGGTTTGGTGCTATGTCTTTGAATGTCAAATTCTTTCTACAGTGTTCAAAGGTCAGCGTATCCTGTCAGAAAAGGCAGTTCTCTTGCTTCAGCTTAATCAGCTAAATATTTCAGGCTCTTCAAGTCACTGTGATTGTCAGTCATGGCGAATTAAGCAAGGAGGGACCGAAGAGCAGTCGGCCGAAGCCAGCGCGGAGCCCCACGGGGCTGCGTGTGCGGGAGGTGGCACTCCTCCCTCCGAGCGCTCCTGCGCTCTGCTCGGCCGCGGGGCGCACGGGAGACCCGGCAAGACCTTACTGTAAAGGTCCTGAGCTTTTCTGGGTATTAAAGATCCATTTCAGTGTTCCAAGAAGCTTGATGAAGTATTAAGCTTGATGCTCTGGCAAAACCCCAAGTTACATAATTATATTATTCCGCTTACTCGAATTGTCCTTTCAATTTCAAATAGAGATGATACAGCCCTTCTCAAAGGGTAGTTTTCCCGTGAATTGTTAAATAGCTGCTGCATTCCCGCAGTGGATAAAGCAATTTCTCTCTGTTCACCTCTTAACCATGTTTTTCTAGTGGTATGATGAAATGTTAAATTATATAGTGCAAACTTCTATATTAAGATAAGTCCTCATTAGGTGGATCTACTTTGCATTTTTTTCTTTACTAACGAAAATGTTTACTGTAGTAACTCCAGAAAATATCTGACAGACTAATAATTTCTACTGTATCTGTGCATCAGCCACAATTTTTTATTCTCTCTGCAAGTACGTAAGCACAAAATTAAAATCTGACTATGCTGTTGTGCAGATTGTTAGGAGCCGGGGGTTGCTTTTTTTTTTTTTTTTTTTGGAATGCACAGCATAGCTGATGGCAAACTTTGGCTCGGATATCTTTATTACTTGTGATGATATAAGAAATGAGAGAACTAGCCTGATTCTCAGATCTCAAGGTGAATTTGCATTCAAGAAAACTATTTGCGGTCAATTGTCTCACAGCAAGGAAATAGAAAAACCTAGTGATAACTTGTGTTCAATACAAGTTGGTAGTAATTGCAAAGACCCAATCTGCTACAGTCAATTTAACTGCAAAGTTGAACTTCTAGCTTGTCCATTAGAAGGTTGAACAGAGCTATTACACACTTGGGGAAGTGTAGTAGCTTTTCCATCCTGTTCTTTTCCCAGGGCAGTGTCAAGCTGTAAGAGACGCAGGTAGTAGCATCAACTCATAGATTTGGGGCACATTCTGCCATTGTTTACTGCTGCTTTCAGAGAAATTTCTCACATGGACATCCCTGCTGCTGTCTTGCTAGAGTTCTTGTTATAGGTGGTGCTTTAAAATAGTTTATAGTAAAGTAGTGACAGGTCTGAAGAAACTTTCACTTCCCATTTTCCGAGCCTGCAGAGTGCTGGTTTCTAGGGAACAGAACGCTGTGCCACTGGGTCAAGCCAGCAGTAAGCTTGAGTTAGTTAAACTTGAGTTTGGGAGTTAAGAAAGGTTGAAGACAGCTTTTGGACAGCCAGTTGTATATTGTTCTGCTGCTCCAGTAAGTCATCATGATTATTTTTGAATGGGAGTAGTTCACGGAAGGCAATGGGACTCCTTATTTTGATGTAGGCAAATACTTGCACGAACAGTTAAAGAATGAGTCAGTTACAACAGGTGCTCTGCTGCAATAAAAGGCTTAAATTTCCATTATTAGAACTGGTTTTGCCTCCTCCCAACAGTTGTTCCTTAAAACTTCCTTTGGTTTGCTGTTCTGCTACAAGTTTTAATTTTACTATTACGTAAAGCATTTGCTGCTCTTGAGTAGCAGATTGTAGATCACAAATAGCCTTAGACCAGCAGTTTTCTACTACATTTGAGGCTATGTGGATATTGGTTTTAAAAGAGGTTGCAAAAATATAGATGTCAACAGTGAATAATTATGAAAGGAAGTTTGGAGTTACATTTTAACTGTTCCGGTGCCTGGGTTTGTCAGTAGGATTTAGGTGCAGATAATTAAGATAGAAATTGTATATTATTAAGATTTAATTAGAAAATGATAGAAGGTGCAAGTGCCTCTTAGTGTGGTAACATAATATGTAATCATACATAAATACGTGTAATTGGCTTTGTTATTTACTACTGAGTTAAGAACACTGCAAACTTTCAAATAGTCATGAAGAATACTGATAGTCTTCAGAAAGCTTAACTGTGCACTTCTCTATTTGCTAGGCAATATAATTAGATCTATATTAGAATATACCTACAAACTTTTCTGGTTTAAGTCAGGAAGTTCAGGAATTTCAAAATAAGATTAGCATATATTTTACAATTTTTATGGATTGTATCATAGATGGGATCACATTTTTCATTGAAGACAGGAATTAATTATAAAAATAATGCTGTGTGGTTGATTATTTTCAAAGTGACAGCCGAGGCCGATATTACTAGTGCCTCAACAAAAAGATCTTGTCGCCAAAATGGAAAAAAAAATAGAATGGATAATAGGGCTACTGAAACAGCATAGCAATATTCCAGATTTAACATCTCTATTGCTCTTGATTTCTTGACATACTTCTCAGTCTTTGATAAAAAAATTTGCCCCTCCATTTAGAATGTGTTTGAATTGCAGATGTTTTTGTGAAATCACTGGTCTTAATACTATTTATTTGCAAAGTTTGAGATTATTTTAAGCATAATTTTATTTTCTGGATTTAAAAAAATAATTCTTTTGGTTATTAATACCTTCAAAGCTGGCATGGTTAATGCTTTTGCATTGTTTTAACAAAACTAAGCTCTGATAATTATACTATCGTATAGAAACTTACGGATTGACTTCTGTTCTATTTAGGTGTCATTTGTTTGAAAGTAGTTACAAAAGTCCTGAATTGACTTGGTGCATTTATACTTTTCAATTAAGTGTAGCAAATGTTTTTAATAAAGCTGTCTGTTGAGAAAGATGGCCTCATCATAGGAGGAATATCATACTATATAGAATATGCCTATTAATCTGCAGCAGAAAAGTTGGTTCTTTTGGTGGGGGAATTATAGTGCATTAATGATAAATCTGGTAGGAAGATTCAGTCTTAAAGCTTCTCATGGAAAATAAGAACAAAGAAAGATGGTATTTCAACAGCCATCTGTCAGTTGGCATGTCAATGGTATTTTTATATAGGTGAGATTTCACACTGAAGCAGCCTTCCAATAGCATTTCTCACCAGGGCTGGGTTATGGTGGATGGATTTTGAAAGTTAATGTAGTTAGAACTATTTCTCACTTCTTGGTTACTGTGACCATCACCTGGAACTACGCTTTCTAATTGATGCTGCTTTCTTCAACTTACTGGTAGAAGAGTAATAACCTTACCCAAACATATTTTTCATGCTTCTAGAATAGAAAATCAAAGTATGACATGAAACCCTTGGCGAGAGGTTTAACAATATTTAATGCCTTAATTCAAAATAGTATGCATATACTGTTGTGAGCCAAGCTATGAGTGAGTAGTTAGAACGTGGGGTAAACTTTATTATAAGAAAGCTATTAAAGCACCAATAATGTTATTGTATATAAATGCAATGTATATAATGCAATGATGCATTACTGAGCATGCAAAATATCTTAAAGCAAAAGATACTGAGTTCATTGTTTTGTTAACTTGACAACAGCTTAAATGCCAGCATGAGATTATTTCATTCCTGACTGTTTTTTCAAAAAACATAAAGGAGGCTAATCTATGTCTGTAGCCCTCTGTCACAATGTTACAACCAACCTTGCTGCCACAGTGGCATTATGCGTTTAGCCTTATTCTCCAACCATCTGAAAAAGACAGGAAAATGTATTGAATTGTGCTTCCTCTTAATTATGAAATCTGTTATTACTTTTGCTGTCAGGATTATTTCTATCAATGGGGTTTAAAAAATCCAGTAGCATTAAGTATTTATCTAGAAAAATCTTACCTTTTCATGCCACTCTAAGAGAAGCATTAAAGGTGTGCATTAAGGAAATACGCTATCCTACATAATAACAGTACTGTAATATGAACGTCTCCTTTGCTGGAATCTGATCAGTTCATATTAGAAATATCTAGTAAAACTTCACAGCTTAGTAGACCGCTTATCAGTACTTTTCTGATTTTTGGCTTGGTGCTGCTGTATGAATGGGTCACTGTTCAGCACTGCCACGGTAACAAATTGTTTGACTGTGATTCAGGGTGGACATGATCAGTTCAGCTTTGTACCTGCTCTCTCTTTTCTGTTCCTGTATTGACAAGCAAAGGTAGTGTCCTGTAACAAGTGCCAGACTGGAGGAGATAGCTACTGCAGAGGTGATTGCCTGTAAGACCAACACTTTGTAGTTTGTTGAGGAAGTGCGTTCTAGTTTATCAAACAGTATTTATTAGGAATTCAAGTTGACAGATTTAAATGCACAATTTATCATGTAAACTCTTATCACTAAGGAATAACTGTTAAATAAAAACATGATTATATTTAGAGGCTCTTCCAGGATCCAAAGTACACTGGGCAATTGTAACATTATCACCATTTTATATATAGAAAGTTGAGCTACTCGTCTTATGTAATTATTACAGCCTTATGAAATTTGAGCGTAGTAGTGTACACAGATAATGTACATTCCTTAATCCGAGTGTCCTATTATATTCTTTATTTAATCTTTGTTTATCTCATCCCTTAGCAATAAATTTTAGGGAGTCAATCCTCATTCTCCTTCTACTCCAAAATGTTTCTTTTAACTTCTTTAAAAAACAAAACCAAACAAAAAAATCCCATACCTTTCTTACAAGTTTTTAAAAAAAAAAAGTTACTTTCATGATGACTTTAGGCCTTTCTAAAATAAATGTAGTAATAGTTTAATTATAAAAGCAGTTTATGTAATGCTGATACATTTTCATGATTTTAATTTTTTAATGTGTTGTCTTCTCTTTAGAACTAACACACGTAAATGCCGCATCTATCCCATGATGAGCTACTGAACTAGCACTAACGCTGCAGGTTTCTTTTAGTTCTCCAGTTCCTAAATTCTTTAACTGTTGCACATATGGATTTAAACAAAGAAAAATACAGAATACTTCAGGTTGAGCATCATTTAGTACAATCAAAATAATTAATGATCAAGTCATCTGAGAAATTGCTCAAGCTTAATTTTCAGAAATGCAGGTTATTTTGCAGCAATGTATAAATGACAAGACCAATTCAAGTGGTACAAAGTATTCTGCTCACTGAAATGCTAAACTTTATTTACACAGCTTTCTATCAAACATTACTAAAGAATTGGTGGTACGTAAACAATGGTACATGCAATTTCACCCCCTTACTAAGAAAAATAAATTTACAGTTGTGTTAAAGACCAAATGCTATTATATATAGTCTGTTAACTAAAAGGCCTTGTGAGACATTCAGGTCTAATTTTAATACTTTCCAAATAAATACCAAATAACGCAACATTTACAAATAGCACACCAGCAGTATTTTCACGGTAATCATTTTACAAATCAGAATTTAGTATTTCAATTAAGCAAATGAGTAGCAGCTCCTTCATAAATATTAAGGCATGTCACATAGCATCAAAATGGAACCGATGAGCCTCCTGTCGCTTCTCTCTGTCATCTGCTTTCTGAAAAATAATAATAAAAAAACACTTTGTGGGATATAGAGCAATAATGTTACAGAAATGAGTTGTCAAATGTCAGAGAATGGTTGATTTTTTCCAAGTCACTCATTTGACAAAAGGCAAAAAGCTTAGTAAAAGGCCCCAATAATTAGCTTTTAAATGATGCCAGTTTGAGATAGCAATAATCTACTCAAAATTGGCTTCTGCTGTTAATGCTCAGCTGTTTTAGTATTTATGACCCATTATTTTCTATTATTTCTAATAATGCCTTTTTAAGGGGAATATTTCAAAAACGAAGAATGTTTCTAGTATGCATTTATTTAGTCTGCATTATAAAAACGAGATGAAATTACTCTGGATTAACTGTAAATGTCATCTATGGTACACTTAAAATGAGATTCTTGTTAAAAAATTCTGTTAAATATGAATTTAGACAAAGATGGCAGTTCAACCAACAATTAACAGCACCAAGTAGGCTAAAAATGTTCCATGTTTTTGTCTGTATTACGAAAATACGAGGTAGGATGCGTTTCCCTGCTTATTTATGCAGAACACACATTGATCTGCTGAAAGAGTAGTTTGGATGGTACCTGGAAAAGAGAAGCATATTTAAATTGTACCTATAATCCATGTAATGTGTAAAAACATGTCCTCTCCCACAAGCCTCCTCTTGTGTTCTAAAGCAGTAACAGTATGAAAGCACTTAATAAAGGATTTTTGAACACATAGTGTGAACTTTTCTAGAAAACAGTGTTTTTGTCATGACAGACAGTATGTGTAAATCCTAGCATAAGAGAATTTACTAAAACAGATTTAAATGCTTTTTAGCTTGCTTATACGTAACTTTTTTTTTTTTGATGAGTAAAATGACGAAAAGCCTTTACACTATGCTGTTGTGTGGGCATTCAGATTTATATCTCAGTTGATAAATATACATGACAATTTTGGTAGAAATCGGTGCACGTGTTCTGCCATGAAAGTTTGTCATCTGCTTTGGCTCAAGGCCAAAGATTTCTTCATCACACAATGTTTATGTATGATAGCAACTCCATTGGATTAACTGTGGATTTTACTGCATTTTGTGGCAGCAGCAGAGCTGTCAGTGGAGTTTAAGATACAGCAGTCTGGCTTTTTGGCAGGGACTTTATCAATGTCAGTAGTATTCTGAATGTCAAAAATGGGGTGGGAAGAAGGGAGTGGCATACTCTTTCCTACTTTTAAATGCTTGTCACATTGCACAAAATTTTAGTCTCACTTAGAAAGCAATTTTCACTCCATTTCTCGTATGCTTCCTGAAAAAATTACTACTTCAAATTTGACAGTAACTGATACTCTGATGAATCCATCAAAACTTCTCTAGCAGTATTATCATCAATGTGTCACGTTCACATGACTAGCCTCAAGACCACAAAGAAAGTTATAAAGAATCAGAATACAGGAATATCAAGGTCCTTACAACAATATAGTCTGCTACATTAGCGAAGATGAATAATGGTGCAAATTATTCCTCAATTTCTTTTTCATTTGATGTATCAAAATTAAAAACTAGTAACTGAGATTTAAAAGCTTTTTTTTTTTAATGGATCCAAAATTTCTATGGCACAACAGAGCAACATACTAACCCTAAACCCTACCGTTATTTAAACAATACAATACTTGGCTGACAGAAGAATGTGTAAGAACTATTGTAGACAAAGGGCTCCTACTACTACTTATCTGCAGAGGTCAAAGTACATGGTTTATTTTAACTGCTAAATAAAACACTGCAGCTTACAGACAGATATATCTTCTGGGGGAAAAGAAGAGATTGTAACTGCCAGTACATTTCCCCCTCCTTTCTTTGCTATAGGTACTCTAGAGTCTGTAAGGGAAAACAGCATTTAAGCAGAACAGTGTTTTTATGAGAGGATTACTGAAAGAGGCAGTAAACTAAGAACAAGCTTAGAAACAAGGAACTTTGGAGGTCAGTGATGCACAATACAGCCTTGGTCAAGATTCTTATTTGTTCTCAACCATTTCTTCTAAAAATTGGGAAGGTAAAAATCAATAGGAGGGCATTGGAAAATTATAGGAATTAACAAATGTTTATACAGTAGTCTGAAAATACACACAATTTATCCAAATATTTGTGCCTATTTTGAGCAAGATGCAGCTGTTGGAAATGAGTTTATAATACAACCAATACACCACTTCATTCACATATACCTAATGGGGTTTAAAATGGCTCAGAAAGCACTCACTGTGGGCTGAGTGCTTCTTTACATTACAATACACAGATTATTATACGAAGAATTGTTTTAAGCTTTGACATTAAATCTCCATTTCTCCAGATGGAATTATACATAGTTAATCCTTCTGCAACTCAAAGTCCAAGTATTTTTTCTGCTACTCTTGTTGCTTAAGATGTGTTGGAGACAGAGTTAAACCCAGCCAGTGCATAGTCCTAGCTACCACTTAGCAATGCTTTCTTGGTACAGTAGGACATGCTAAGGACAGTCATCATAAACTTCGTATTTCTTTGCTTTGTGTGTTTTATTTAAATATGAAGCATGCACAAAGCCTATCTGGATGTTTAACAAGGTCATTTTATTTCCACAAGCACAAAATAACAAACAGTTCTACCATGTCAAAATGTGCAGTAATTTTATTTGACAGCTGAGATTATGGTTTGGGTATGTAGTAGCATTTATTGGCAATCCTGCCAGTTGGATATGATTGTGAGCTGAGCATAGTTAGGGAAAATGGGAATGCATTTCTTTTGTGACATGAAAGGCCCCTTTCAAAATGCTTCTTCAAATCAATGGATTTCTATACACTGCATGTATAATTCAGGCACACAGAGCAAAGCAGCCAATACGTACGATTTACTCCCTATACAGTCTTGAATGCTAATGTCAGTGCAATCAGCAAAGAGATACAGAAAAAGACCTTTTCCTTATTTTTAGATTACCAGCAGAACTCAAGATAAGTAAACTGAGTTTATGTTCCATTTTCCAAAACAGTACTCCTTAAAACTCTGCAAAATAGAAAGCTTAGATACGAAACAAAAATGTCTCATTCAGTTAGGAATAACAGCTTAATGGCAAAAGCTTATCCATGTGGCTCTTCCTTTCCCTTTTTAAGTGTCTTAGAGCTTAAAGAAAAACAATGCCAATTTTTAAGCTAGCAGTAAATACTGAATTAATAATAAACACCTTTTGGGAATAATGCAGTCTGTGTCAGAAATTATACTGTAGAAAACTACTCAAAAGACCCCAATGTACAAGACTGTAAAATATTTGGAAGTGTTAAATAGTATAGAAAACAGAAAAAAATCTAGTTAATTACACTTACCTTTTCTTGCCAGTGTAATATGCCAATTATTGCAAGGATGAAAACACAGACACCAATTAAGGCTATAGCTGTTAGCAGCACAATGTTACTTGGGGTCAGATACAGCTTGGCACTCCAGCTATACAAAAGAAAATACAAGGAGACGTTAATACCTTTCATTAAGAAGGATAAAATAGTTTTAACTTATAAAGATGAAAAGAGCCTGCTAGTGTAAGAGAGGTAACAACTTTGTCTACAGAAACTAGTGGCTATACTTAGAGACTGAAGCTTTATGGTGTTTATTTGGAAATATATGGCTTAATAGAATTAGTTCCAGGTAATGCCATGTCTAAATTAATTTTCTGTTTAACTTTCCAAGAATGCTATGGATACCCTCAGGGACTGACTTTTTTCTCATTAGGAGATTTATCTCCCACCCCTGCCCAGGACAAAGTAAAATGTGTAGGAAAACCTTCCACAAAACTGCCTGGGGCCTGGGGAGATGGAGAAGCAGGGTTAAATAAGCCTGTAAGATAGATTGTTTCCTCCACATGAGAAGCTCCTCTTGGACAGGCTCACGGGGTCCAATTGGTGAGGCATCTCTAAGTCTGAAGTTTACCCAGGAACAACTGCAGTTGTAAGCAACAGAACCAGTTGATTATGGCAGGAGAATGCTGGAGAACAACAAAATTAAGCACTTTAAGGGCTTCTGGAAGACATCACTCGAATGTTGTGGGGTCCTGAGGCTCAGTTAACACCCTTTTTGTGCTCCAGGCTTTTGATCATGGGAAAGCTGTCAGCAGGAGGCTCTATGTTGAGGCAGCACTGAGGCCTCTCACGAAACAACATATCTATGTTAAAAAAAAATTATAAATTTAAGAAGTATTTGTTATGAAATCTGATTTCTTCTGGGGATTCTATCCTCTGCTATTCTACAGTGTCCATAAACTTACTTTATAGGAAGGCAAAAATAGTTGAAGGATAAGACGACAGAAAAAATTCTGCGTAACACATACCTTTAAATACCTCAAGACTATAAGTAAATTTTCTTCATCTGGCAGATGCTATTCCTGTGGTTATTAATTAGCAACTCAAGTGGCACATCACTTCTCAACTGTTATTCGTCCTATAGTAAAATTAACTGCTGAAACTGATGTCAGAATCATTTCTGCATGATAAATACAAATGACCTCACTAGTAGATCAAGTGGCAAAAAGCAGCTGGAATATGTCACTAATGTTTTCTCTAATAGCAAAGAGAGAAACATGCTCTCTTTCTGGGATAAACATTTTAATTGCAAAATGAATTCAGTGTTCAAGCTCTTGTGTAACCAACCTGTTCACCTTTACTTAAAGAAAAACATTCATACCTGTGGCAACAGATGGGCATTTAGAAGGGCTGAAATAAAGCTTTTCTATGCAACTAGACAGAAATTGCATGTTTGGTGAAACAAAAATGCTTGCTTCAATCATTACCATCCTTGCAATTTGTCAAAAAGCATGTTGGTAAATCTCGCATATATGTTATTATTTACAGGAGTTGAGCTAGTAATACATTTTGATTGTATGAGCTGGTAAGAGAGTTTGATTGCTTACGGGCACTATCTAAGAGTCTGTGTAAATACTTAAGCATTCTGCCTAGCCACAGAGGCAACTACATCTACAGAACTGAACCCTCCCCATTGTTCTTAAATTTGCTTTCTATACAAGTGACTGTTTTTAAGTCTACACATAACACCTAATTTAAACTCTGTATTAATGTAATTTTGTGAAGGGCAAATCAAAATGATGAAGTTACCTTCGAGGAACATTATGAGGATAGGGGATGACTATAAGCTGGGAGTTTGGTATGATAGCTGTCCATTCTTGTTTTCTTATGGACTGAAAGAAAAACAAAGGCTATGTCAATTCCTAACAAACCAACACACTTAAAAGCAAAGAAATTCTCTGCTGAAAGTCTTACAGCTGAAATAATACATAATAATAACATAATAATTGGACCCTCAGATCTAATACACATTTACCATATAAACAAGCACTATATATCTGTGCTAACATTTATAGACAACTGCAGTCATCTTTCGGTCTTAGTGTTAGCTTGAGAGCTTATACACCCCCCAAAAAACCAGGCATGCAAGGTTCTTTTTGGCAAACTTTTCTGTATACAAAAGGAGAACCAAAAACCCAGTTGCTCTTTTTTTATTTTAAATGTAAGTGATTATTCCCTTACATTTGTATAAACGTGTGTATAAATTCTGAAAGCTCCAAAGTGCTTGTAAAAAGCAAAAGAAAGTAAAAGCAAAATAACTGTTGCTGACATGAAACACAGCATCTGCTTAAAAAGTACAAAGCAACAACTTAATAGGGAAAGAAGAAAAGAACCAATTCTACAAAGGAGGCAGGCAAAGCAATTATCCAAATCAGAATTTGGCCAGTATGCGAATTCGACTACGTCACTTTTTAAAGTAGTACCATCAGATCTTTAGAGACCGAAAATGGTCAGGACCCTACTTTTATGTTTCAGCTGAAGATTAGATAATCACGGTCATCTCCACCTCCCATCATACTGACTGTGGTTTTATCACTGAGGCAGAAAGGATTATGTGAGTTTACAGGCTGGCCAGACCAACCCCAGGAAAGTCTTACAGCTGAAAACATAATAATTGGACCCTCAGATCTAATACACATTTACCATATAAACAAGCACTATATACCTGTGCTAACATTTTAGACAACTGCAGTCATCTTTCGGTCTTAGTGTTAGCTTGAGAGCTTATACACCCCCCAAAAAACCAGGCATGCAAGGTTCTTTTTGGCAAACTTTTCTGTATTCAAACTTAGTTCTTTGATATTCTTGCTACTGAAAAAAAAGTGTCCATAGCAGTATTTCCATCCAAACTCTATTAGGAAAGGTAACACCATAAATATTAGCTTGACAGTCTTAAATCTCAACTAACCTTTTCTCCTAAAGGACGAGGAATGCCAACATACAAGTGGTCGAGGAAATTAGCACTACGTCCCAAACCTAGCACATTGTATGGCAACTGGAGAGCAAAATGTGCTGACTGGCTAAGCTGTCCAGCTGAAATATAATTAGAAAAGAAGCCCAAATAAGTTTTTGAAAAAAAAGCCCAAAGCCAAACAAAAAAAAACCCAACCCTCCACAAAACCCAAAAAACCAACCCCAAACCCACTAACTTTCTACACAAATACACATTTCAGAATCAGTAATAAAAGTGTTTAAAAAACTTTAACCAACCGCATGATTATTTAATTCTTAAAGGCTCAGTCCCACAATTCCAAATTACTTGTGGGCACTCACTTGGAGAATAGCCTAAATGCTTTAGATTTCTAGGTAAAATGATTCTTTTGAGCACCATTTCTATGTTAAAGTGAATCTCTACTATTTGTTACAAGTTGAGAGGAAATCAGCTATCCACATTTATTTTGAGATGAGTAGTGCCACGTCTTTTGCCTCATTGATTTACAAGCTCAGACTCAACATGTGAAAGTTCACTTTAATTCTTATTAGTGTTAATCAGTTACTACTGTTTTTTCTTGTTTCACAGAATTAGCTAAATTCTCATGAACAAATTCTCAAATAATAAATTGATTTAATGACAACAGGATTACAGTGGTTGCAAGTTAGGTCCTAGTAAGAGCATGTAATTATAAATAATTAAAGGAGAGACTGTAAGGGAAAAACAACATTCTTTGTTTCCTGAAAAGCAGTAGGGAAACAGACAAGTGTTGCAGCTATCAACACGTTCACTAACATCCCATTTGCAAAGTATCCGATAATTCCATTTAAATAAAAATCTTGTAATCTTTTGATTTCTGGCAAACTGATTCAGATCCTACGTAGATTCTTTGTTCATTCTCTAGAAAGCCTCTTAGTAAGTCATCTGGTTCCACAGCAGGAATGGTATCAGCACCTCATAAGCACCGCAGTGAATTCAGCCCTTCACCAGATTAACAGAAATTAATTCAAGGGAACAAGTAGGCTTATGTAATCAATAAAACAGTTTTTCACAAAGATATGACGTACAGTCAGTATTTTTTAAGTGTCAGATTTTTCTCTGCTTTGACAACTGACACATTATGCCTGAAATTGGAAATTATAAGTTAAGTGACAAAACGTAACAGAATGTGAATAAAGAACGTGAATTCACAGCCAACTCCTTTCTACCTCTCTACACTTTCTTCCAAGGCTTGATTCTGAAAGTTAGTATTTTGCTTCAGACAACTGGCTGTGGGCCATACTAGTTGCACTGCATCTTGCACAGTTGCAGTGAACAGAGGGGGGAAAAAAAAACCCCAAACAACCACCACCACAACTTCTTTGGCAAAGCCAAACATCCTTTCAAGAAAAAGCAGAAACAAACTCCCATTCTTGGCTCCTGGAGATAGTCTGATAAGCGCAAGCATGCATTTGCCACTATAAAGCAGCAGCGATCCCAGTGGGAAGTCTCTGGAAAGTGACTGTGCAAGAGTATTATAAAAGCTCTTACACCAAGGGACTACCAAGATAGGACACTTACTTTCAGAAGCAGCTCTTCAGCTTCTGTATCCTCTTATGGGGACAAACTACTTCGTATATTGGATGATGATAATTTTGAACCCCTATTCAATACAATGATTACTTTATGGTTCTATTTTTCTGAGCCTCCCCAGCCTCCACCAGCTTTTTAGGAGGAAGCTTGCCATGTGCCGTCAGGCATGTTTTGAAACAGGCCTGTTTAATCACGAGGTAAATATTCTGTATTATTGTGTTTTTAGAGCTATGATAATTTTATTTAAAAAGGCAAGATAAATGTCAACTAAATACACTTAGATGAGATCTGAACAGTCAGGCTGATGCAGTTACCTTTTTGTTAAGCTGAAACGCTATTAGCAAAAAGAAACAATAACAGTCGTCTTAAAGATTAGGCACGTTTTAGATTTAGTTTTTCCCCATGCAGAACCATGTAATGAGCAAGCAGATGTGGAAATATTTAAATAGGATTTGTACTTTCAGCCCTCTGTTGTGGGGGCAAGGTGTACTGCGTACATTGTTAGGTGAATTCCTAGATTATGGAATCTGTGGCAGACAGCATTAGCTGAGCAGCTTGTCTCTTTACGAATGGGGATTTTTCTGCTAAGTTGAGATAACAGTATAGGACTTGAATCTTGAGTCTGTCCCCATTTTGTCACTGACTTCCCTTACATGATCTTGGCTAAATTGCTCAATCTCTAGGTCTCAATTTCTAAATCTAAAATTTGAGTAATTCTCAAATTAAAGTAAGCACATAATATCTGAAAGCACTGGTTCCAATATAAAAGTAGCAAGGAACAAGTTTAATTGTATTAAATTTGACTTAGTTATAAAAACAAAGTCTGTATTACTTGATCATGCTAGAATATAATAATTTTCTTTAAAAATTTGCTTCACTAATGCTGAATTCTGAAGGACTTTTCCCAAAAGAACAAGGTGCTGCTGTAATATTTAACATTGAAAAGCTTTTAGAATGACTTTTGAGTGAAATATTTAGGATTATGAGGAGACTGCAACTGAGATCTTCCTTTTTTTCTTTCATCATACAAATGAAATGAATGTCAACTAAATTAAAGGAAATAAAAGAAAATGTCATACACAGTGTGCAGTCAGCCTTAAAAGAGGTTAGAGAGTCAGATACTGCAGCTAGAATTCTTAAAAGCATTGAATAATTTCATGGCCACTAACACTGGTTCTTATGCCTACTAAGATAAGGATAATGAAATCTTATGCTTCAGGATGTAAATAGATCATTTGCAAAGGTGAGAAAGGAATGTTTTCTTCTACATAGCAGGCAGAAAATGTGCACATACCTTTTTTTTTAATTTGCCTTTAAAATTGGGAGATATTAGCTAAGCAGGGCTTGGGATGATGGCATATCGAAGGTTCTAGTTTACTTAAAAGCCGGCTACAGATATGAGATCTTCGAGGCTATTTCTTGCTTTACTCCACCTATATCTATCACAAATTCTGTAGGAGTATGATGGTTACTCAAATGTTCCACTTAGAATTGCAAACAATTAAGAATGACAAGCGTTCGTCTGAGAAACATAAAAACCTTGAACAAAGATTATAAATAAAAAGAGAAATTACAGAGAGTACTGTTAACAGTTTATCGTCATTTCTGAAGTTCTCAGTCACCGGTAATTAATTTACTTATGAAAATATTTAAAATTTAATTTAAATAGCAACTCTAGCTATTTGTTCTGTTGTAAAACTATTGTAAAAACTTTTCTACTTGTTCCAAGAAGATTTGAAAATATTATTCCATCTTCAAGCTGGAAGGTAGGATTTATTTCTTATATTAAGATTGTTCTTTAAGCTTTTGGAAATCTATGCAAGCAAGATGGAGAAAGTGGCTGTTGCTTCACAGTTTGTTTTGCTTCATCAGTAGAACTGTTACCATAAACAAGAATTAAAAAACCTTCCCCTGGTCATGCTGTACATTATTACTTTTTTAATACTACTTTAAAGACTATTCAACACTATGTCTTTTGCCTTATGCTTCTTGTTTCAAAAAGTTATTTGGAAGCACCCAGATATCATAGAATCATAGAATCATTGAGGTTGGAAAAGACCGCTAAGATCATCAAGTCCAACCGTCAACCCACCACCACCATGTCCACTAAACCATGTCCCTAAGTGCCTCATCTACACGTCTTTTAAATACCTCCAGGGATGGGGACTCAACCACTTCCCTGGGCAGCCTGTTCCAATGTTTCACCACTCTTTCAGTAAAGACATTTTTCCTTACATCCAATCTAAACCTCCCCTGGCGCAACCTGAGGCCATTTCCTCTCGTCCTATCGCTTGTTACTTGGGAGAAGAGACCGACACCCATCTCGCTACAACCTCATGGGCTATGATATTGGTATAGGTATTGGTGTTTATATTTTTGTTTTAAATCATAAGTCGCTAAGTTTATTGCTTCAAAAGCCTCGGGCAGAGTAAAAAACCTCAACATTTTAAGACATGGTCTTCAGTGGTTTCAGCCTGTCAGAGACCAAATTTTTAAGAAATAGCTAATGATGTTGGGCAGCCAGACCTTATAAAATTTTGCAGTTTGATATTCAGAAATCATTCTGGACATCTCTGAATCAATCTCCTTATTTTTGAAGTCTGGCATATAATATTAGAAGCAATACATATCATTAACCTTTTGAAAGTCTTTTCTGAAAAACAGAATGACGTGTCGTCTATGACACATACAGTACTTGTTCTTTTACATCTGAATTAAGGCATTTCCCTTCTGTTTCCATTATACTGATGTAAACTTGCTGAAAGCTTAAGAGTAGCGCAATATGCCCTGGGTTAAATTGCAGTGTCCTTAACAGCTTATTTCAGGGTGACTACACCTAAGCAGCATAAGTGCTTAAATGAAGCCAATTCAACTTTATGAAGGGAAGGTGATTGCCTTTACATGTAGAAGCAATGCTTTCTATTGTTTCTTTGAACAGAACTGATAATATGTGACACTGGATTTATGAACAGTCTAGTTGAACCTACATAAATAGATTCATGATACTGGTATTGTTCAGTCAGTTTAAATAAGCTTGTTTTGTGGAATAATAGAGCAGGACATACAAGATCGCTACACAGAGTTGAAAGACTAATGGAAACTCTGATTTCAAACCTGTGGTCTCCTGAAGTGCCATTCTTTTAATTTTTTTAATTACGCTTTTCTTGACAAAATATCATTTGCATTTAAGTAGTCCATTAAAGCCATCCAGATTAATTCAAAATGCAGTAATAATACTTAGGCTTTCAAAAGTCCCCCAAATTCAGTATATTAGAGGACTGAATAGCTAAATGTATTTTCATAAATAAAAATGTTATGTCATTATTTCTTCCAGTTGCTATATTTTCCTCTAATTTGCAAAACGATGCATTTATCAGAAGCTTTAATACATTTACCAAAATAGTAACTGAAGATACTTGTGAAGTGTGAATCAACTTGTCAAAAAAACCCCAAAATCTAACAGAGTTAGAAAATATAAGAAGGAGTTGCTTTGTTTTAGACATACATTCTTTGTTCCTGTTGACAATGTAGGCAGCTTTTCTGGTAAAAAAACAGTTCATTGTGTAAAACATAGTATCTGAGTTGTAGTCTCTAGTCTCAGACTTGCATCTAAATTCTTCTGTACCATCATCTACCTAATATTGAGGTCAACACATGAAGGACTGCTTTCTTATAGATTAGATACATATATGCATCCTAGAAAAACTGAAAGTTATTCCAAAAAACTACATGCAGAAGTTGCACGAACTGCTGCATAGCTGTGAACAACATGCATGCAACAGCTGGAATAAGACAAAGCCAGTTCAAGAGTTAGGTAGAATTTCACAGTGAATGTGCGTCACTTAAGCTGCATAGTTGAAACACTACAGTGATATTTACTTTACAGTGATTATCGGTATTGTGCTACATTGCACACCAAAGTGTTTCCCCATCTTTTGAAGCTGGCAGCTCCTTATTTTATTTGAAAATATGCCAGAACTACTTACTGCAAAAGAAAGGGAAAATATAACTGATAATAATGAAATACCTGTGTAATATGCGTTAAGAAATTACAAAGCAGCTTTCAGAAAAAAACAAAACCCCAACCATCTCACATTTTAGAACGTTGGAGAATTTTATTTTCTTGGTTTTAGTTGAAAGCTTTACTTCAGTTCCCTCATTACTGCCTTTGGAGTTGTAGGTCATCGGTTGGAAAAAAAAATGTAGCGGAGAAAGAACTCTTTTTCTGCTTAAAATTATGCAATGGCAAGTTCAACTTTCTAAGGGCTGAGGACGTCTCCCTCTCCTGACATAGCTGTTTGCCTCTTTTCATTAGTCCACACAATAGGAAATTCTAGATTAATGCAGTACATAACTTCACCTCTCAACGCTTTCCGCAATACCTTCTTCTGGATTTCCAGAAATAACTGGGGGAAGTGGACTGAAAGTGCAGACTTGCAACTTTGATACCTATTACTTGCAGCGCTGCTAACACTTGTGATACTTCTGAAAGCACAAACTACAATGCATTTATATGAGAATATATGTTTTCATTAAGAATAACTTTACACCATAAAATTACAGAAGTTAAAACTAGAAACTCTTTAAAAGCTCTTAAAAAACCCCAAAACAACCAAACAACAAAATCATCGTATTGCTGATATTCCAACCCTTTGCACAGGGGAAAGTTGTCTAATTTGTAATGCCTAAATATTTGAAGTTTGGTAATATTGCATGCAACATTACAAGTTCAAATAAGTTTTCTAAACAAAAGAGAGTTATATTGAAAAACATACTAGCAGGGTATCCCCACCTACAGCAACCAGAAAATCCCTCTTAACAGAATCCAGCTATTCAATTATTAAATGATTCCAGCTTGTTCCATTAATACGCTCTTCTTTCTGTATAGTGGAATTCTACATAATGAATCCTGCAGTGTCAAATGGCTATTGAAATTAAGCTTATTTTGCTTTTGTCTGGTACATATTGCAATGTTTATGTTTAAATTCATTACTGTAATAGCTGCTAGACATTTGTGTTCACCTCACAATCCAATTTAGTTCAAACAGCATGAGAACTCAATGCAACAACAGGGAAGAGTAAGCAGGTTTCAAAAAACCAGAAGGGCATTTCACCAGCATGTGAAAGGTCATTCTGCCATGGAAGGTTTAAAACAAAACAAAGCAACACCAGCAAAATGAGAGCGCTCTGAAATGAGAATTGCTAAGGCTATCAGTCCATACAGCTTCAGTCATACAGATGCTTTAACAAATTATGACTTGATCCATACGAGCAATTCAATGACTCTATTCATATGATAATATTATGCCTACGTATGGATACTGATCTCTGAGTAAACCTTAAACATTTATTGTTCTGTTGTTCCTGGCCCACAGGATTAATATTTTTGGTAGACACAAACTGCAACTATGACCCTATTTATTTCAAACTCTATCGGCAGATTTTTACGTTAAGAGAGAAAATTAAGATGTTTGTAGCACAGGCTGAAACACAGAAGATACTCTCCCATTTTAAGTAGAAGTGAAAGCATGAAACAATACATCAACCCAAAGCTCCAGCCAGGTTGGGCCTGGCTTGCACAATCACAAGGCTTCATCTGGTAAATACAAGACACGTGGCACATCAAAAAACATATAAAGAGTGTTTTGGGTATGCCACACACTGCACAGAATAAGAGGCCTTCCCCCCCATAGGTGTTCTTATCACAAAAATGGCAAGTGGGAGCTGTGAGCAGTTTTGCCTCAGCTGTCTGGCTAGTCAACACACTAAGGAGTCAGCCAGTACTGCTGTGGTTATGGCAATGCATAGCTACCAGTCTTATCCTTCTATCTGCCTGTCTGCTGACAAGCAGAATTCAAGGCCAGGAATTCCTACAAAGGAGAGAAAGAGAAGGTATCTGAGCTTTCAGATGGCATGCAGAAGAGGGAGAAAGCAAGCAGGAAGACAGAAAAATTGGGTTGTGGTGAAAGGGGAAGGCTTGTCAGAAGGAAAAACAGGGTAAAAAGATGCTGATGGCTAAAGGCAGCCAGATGTTCATAGTATGAAGTCTCTACAGGACTACCCAGTCATTTGACTTGTTCAGCCCTTGACAAGGCAACATTGCAATAACAAATTTAAAATATCTGTCTTGTGCTGGTGCTACAATATGAAACCATCCTTGTGCAGTTTCTGAAAACATTTCAGTAAATTAACAGCTGCTCCATATTAAATCTAAAGTATCTGATCTTATTTATGTTGTTCTGGGTCCACAAGGACATTCGTTCTAAGAAAATTGGTTTGTGTTATTGGTAATAAATGAAACCAAACATATCAAGTAGGTAGCTTTCTCAAGAAAACACGAAGGATCATTATTGGGACCCATTTCAGCCTGCAAAAATGACATGCCTGTGTTTTAGCCAAGGTCAGAACTGTTAACAAATAGAGCCGTATAGATATAATATGCAGTAATCTAACTGGCATCAGTCATGAAGCAAAATTCTATTCAAAACCAAAGAGATTTAGTAGGGCTACTATTTCATGATCAACAATGATTTTTTTAGGATGCTGAAGTTTAAAAAAACAAACCAAAAAACAGAAAAAAACACAACAAAAAAACCAAAGCCCAACAGCTTGCATTTGGTTAGCTTTACTAAATTCATCTTATGTATCCTCCCCCCACCCCAAGACCAGCTTTGATTTACTCTGTGCTCAACTTTAGATATTATACCCTAGTTATTATACTCTAGTTTACGCTATGCATTGTTGCTTACAGGATTCAGCTGGAAAACACTGTGTCACAATAATATTAGAAATTTCTTTGAAGCTAGTAAAAGCCTGGAAATGCAGGTGTAGAGCTGAAAATCCAGGCTGACACTCATACTTAACTGTGGGGTCTCCTCAAAAATAACAACTCCAAAAGAAATGGTGAGTGGAGACGGCAGATCGCAGGAAATGGATCAGAAAGCATGACTCAAATTTGAGTTTGCGTACTTCTCCCAGATTTACACCTAGACCTGATCTGAAGCATAAAATTCCTTAAGTATTTGAAGAAGCTGTTGCAATTGAATTTCCTCTGAGACAGAAGGTCTGTGGAGATATAAACTTGCAGATACAAGACCCGGTACTTCTCAATTCTAATGCTCATTTTGGCAATTGCTACTCCTTGTAGCTAATTTAACAGTATTTCTTGTTGTAAGATTACAAGTGAATTGAGCAATGTGAAAGTAAAAGCACAGAATATGCGCTAATTATTATTCTGCTATCTTTTAACGACATACTGGGATGTTAATACGAGAGAGAATAATTCAAACTTCTAATGTTTTAAAACCCCCCTCGTAATTATGCAAATTTCCTGTAGTTAAGGCTTGGCAGATCAAAGAACCTTAAAATGAATTAGATAAGGACAGCCATATGTGCCTTTTTATTTTACTCTTTGCATAAATATTGCATACACGAAAGATACCATAATTCAGAACTAAAGACCTGAAGAATTAAGAAGATCAGAAGCAAAATGGTGGACATTTCTTTGAGCACTGTATGATTTACTTTAGCCCAGGGCTGGAAGGATAACTTAAGGTGACTGGATAGTTTGTGTTCAGTGGTCCAGCCAATAACTGTTCCCTCGTGAAGACCAGTGGTAAAGACAACAAATAGCATCAGTTGACTGGGGGCGGGGAGGAATGGTGGGCATTGTTTTCATTAGAAAAAGAACTATGTTGTTACTCACATTACTTCTTGGGAAAGAGATGAATTATTTAAAAAAATATGATTACAAACTAGCAGATTATCTCATTATTGCTTTCATATAATTAAAAGCTTCAGATATAGATTGTATATTATATAAGGAATGCAAATAAGTTGATGAAAATTAGTTTTAAAATAGTATATTGATGCCATACTTTTAAAAGTTTAATGTGGAAAAGATGTTTTGTAGGTTTATACATGGCCCAAAATGCCATGTGGGTTTGGTATTGCCCACCAGTACACATTTATGGAAGTGTTGCTTGAGGTACTTCTTGATAGTCAAATAGAATACAATTCTGATGTTACAGACTGTTTTTCAAGATAGTAATCTGTAGGCCAGTAATTCTAGTTAGAATATTTACTGAATTTTATGAGTAGGACTTGTAAAAGAAGAAAGTTTAGCTACAAACTTAATATAATAGCTTCAGAAAACATGACTTTGAAAAGTTCTTGCAGGAATTATGCAGACTCAAAAAAAAATCTGTTAACATATTACAGTTGAGAAACTGATCAAAGGCAGTATTATAAAATTCCCTGTAGCAATACTGCTAGGGTCATAAATGCACTTGGAATTCATTATTGTTATTTCATAATGCCAAAACAGAAAAGGAAATTCATCATGATTGGACTCTTAGGTTTTTATTATTGTAAATGTGGTAGCAGTGAAGATGAATGGTACTACAGCAGTATTAAATCATATTTGATAGCTGTTTCTTAGAGTAAATTGTAAAAACATTGCATTTCTAAAAGCACTGCCCCCCCCCCAAAAAAAAACCCCAACAAAACAACCCTCAAACAACCAAATTCACCAAACCCTAAAGATAATGTTTAAGAAAAATGTTTTTGTTCTTGGAAGAGAGAACCAGAAAAAAAAAATTTAAGAAAATGATACATGAAATAGGTCCAAATTTTAAGCTAGCTTTATTCCCCACAGATATAAGGAATTTGTAAGCTATGTGCATTCTTCCATGACACAAAGGTCTGTACACTGTAGTTGGAAGAACATCTTTATTTTGCCACTGGGTTATTTTATAAGCTTGCTTAAGTAGTAAGTGCCAAAGGATCAAACATACAGAAAACAAACCCATCTAAACTTGTATTTCCTCAAAGTGGGTTTTAGAATCAGTTTATACTGCTGTGAATTAACCTTTTAATAGATATTCTGCACTTGAGATCCTTCAAACCCATTATTTTGTCATCTTCCGATTAAAATTATGTCAATTTATGAAAATAAAATTTATTTTAAAAAGCAGCATGTAGTATATCATTCAGATATGCCATGTTTCAGTCCTCTACAGTTACTATTTATGATATCCCAAATATAAAATATTTTTAAGAATCTAATAATATAGATTCTACTAGACATGATTTTTTAAGTCCATTGTATGAGCTAACTTAAAACATCAGATTTCTAAGTCTGAGATTGTGTTAATTACAAATAAGTAGCAAGAGTTAGAAACTTCTCTGACTACATGAACAATGAATCTAAATGAGTATAATGAGATCTAAGCAAAGGTTATGTTGTTTTTTTGATTTATAGCTATTTTATAGCACTTTCCTAAAGAAGAAAAAAAGGGTCAGTTTGATGGGTTTACTAACGTGTTTCTTTTCCTAGGCAAAAACTGTCTTTTTTGTTACTTAGGCGGTTATTCATCAGTACTCCTGATACTCCGATAGTAAGATCATGTGTAGGTATCTATTCACAAGTCACATGGCCAAAGGAACTATGAAGCTGTGTTTTCTTTAAGTTAGTTTATATTCACACGGGTGCACCAAATTTAGGCAGGCCTGCATTAAGTCCCAGTGAGCCTGAAGGAATAAATACATTACACTACTTTAAACCCACTGATTTCTTCATTTAGACGCATGTTCACCCAATGAATGCACTCAACTAACTTTTAGTGGCAGGCTGGAAAGAAATTTTGTAATATAGAAATTATAGTAGTTTCCAGTAACTCTGACAGCAGCTCTCAGGAAGAAGCTTTATCAACAGGTCCATATTCCAAGAAGATAGCCTCCAGGAGTACAGAGGGGCAGCAATCAACTGCAAGTAGTTTAGTTAACAGCGTAAGGAGAGATTAGTGAACTCCAGTCTTTATTACACAAATTTGTGAAAGTAAAAGAGTTTTTACTCTTTACTAAGATATGAAGTGCATTCCAAGCTGTTTATACTTTTGTTGTTTTGAAAAACAAGTACTCCTATGTCTTTTAAAAAAGGAATAGGTACAACAAAATTGCTTGTATTTAACAGTGTATGTCTTACCGGTATTCTATCAGAAACTCAACTCTAAAGCCAATATGCAACATGGAAGCAAAAAGAGGACAAAACCCAAGATACCTGGTTATCAAGAAGAACAGAACAGAAAAGGCACTCCAGTGTGGATTGGAGTAATATGGATAACACAGTAGGAATCTCTAGAAACCTGTCCTGAGGCAAAATGCCTTCAAAAACGGGATAGAAGCTGTGAAACTAAGAATGCCTGTATTTGTATGAATATGAATCCTGCACGTCTTTGCAAGCAGCCCTACTTCCTGCATGGAACCTGCAACATCTTTTAGCCTTATCTTCTATTTCCCCATAAACCCTCCGCAGTACACTAAGCTTTTTTCTGCTATGCTCCTTTGTTACTGCTTGGGCAAGAACATTTCAGGCTATGGCTAATTGCAACTGCATGCATGCTGACCATGTGGCCAGCCTGAGGACAAAACCAGACCAAATAACTGTTGATCTCTAACTAAAGTCTTTTTCTCACGTGGAATTTTGTCTTCTACCGAACTGCTGATTTTTCCAGAACCGGTAGAGTTTTATTTGAGGCATGTATGCTCCAGTTAAAATTGGCTTAATTAAGCTAGTGGATTCAAAAGTTACTAGGGCCCACAAATAACCAAAAAGACAGCATACTGAAGTAAGTTGCACATCCACAGGAATCCAGGCTTTTGAGGGATAAGGAGAAAGAACCTGTGTAGGCCTTTACCAGTATTTTCTGATATGGTTAACAAGATAAGCTGTACTGTGACTTGGCTCTGACAAAGCTTGCAAGCCTTCATCTTGGTAATTGGAAATAATGAGATATGCCAGTTGTTACCCAACCAGAACTGGCTGCCTAAGGGCATGGGTCAGATAGTCTAACAGAGTGTAGTGTAACTAAAAATCTCTAAACTCATCATGGGGTTTTAAGTGTTTCTAACTAAATATGTAAGCTCTTTTTAAATTTAGCTTATGAAGAAAACCTTCAGAGAAATGAAGCTGAGTGTACAACTGGCAGGACGATTAGTTTGTTAAAATGAATTTGTGCAACTATTAGAAAAAATACTCTGCATTTTCATGCTAGCATTAATTATTAGTTTGATTAAAATGTAGGCTAATACTTTCAAGCTTTCAAACCCATATTGAAGCATGTTCGAACACTGAAGTGCTACAGAATATCAGGATATGTTTTTGCAGCTCTCTTCTTTCTCTCTCTGTTTTCTAGGGTAGAATTAACAGTCCTGAGCACAGTATTCAAGGTGAGAGCATTATCATTGATTTAGGACCCTAACATGTCAGCATTTTTTCCCCTAAATTATTGTTATTATTTAAATTAATGTTATACGGAATACCATTTTCCCAGTGAACTATGGGAAACTTTTTTAAAATTTGAGTTTAATTTGAAATAAGACTTGAATGACAGATGCAGATGACTGCCACCATTGGGAAGGAGTCAGAATGGCGCAACTTACAGACGTGCATACTCTGATCCATACTTTGGCTTGAGAGTGTGGGATTTTTTGCCTAAGCAAGAAGCATGTCCATTATGAGATCCTGGTCATAAGATGAACAGTCATAAGTTAGACTAATAGACCTCTTAGTACAGTCACCTGTGTCTTCTAGGAGCCACTAGCACATACCTAGGAAGGCAGCACAAAACCTAGGATATTCTTCTAACATTAGGCACTGCTCGGACCATGGCCTAATGGATTATTCTTTTTTTGCCTACTTTGTTTTTGGACTCATGTAAACTGTGGCACCTGCAACATCTCATGTGATTAAACCTCTAGTTAAGCTACAAGTTGCAGGAAGCACTGCTTCTTTCCATTTATTTTGACCCGTTACCTAATGATTCTTTGATACCTTTGTAGTTCTTGTATTATACGAAAGGATGCAGCCATTCCCCCTCTATCTTCCTCCATGCTAATCATGATTTTATAGATGCCTGTTAGCCTGCCAGATGTAATGAACAACTCCAGAAAAATACATCCTGTGTTTACTGAATATTATGTTGATCCCTTTTCATGTAGCTACAAGATTCTGTTTAGGTATTTCAATGCCCCTGTTGTTTCTTAATACATAATTGCTAAGGAACTGGTAGAAAAAGTAAATCATTAGAAGTTTATGCTATGTCACAAACTGATGATATTGTACCCAACGACTTTTTCAGATTGGGCAAGATATAGCCAACTGTTCAAACCCAATTTGCATGGGACAGAAGAAAGGAGAAGAATGCAGTTGCAATGTTTGTAATAAATATGCAATCTGTAAAGAAATAAGAGAAAGTTAGGGGTTTTTGGCCCTGTAAACTGAAGACACTATTCAAAACCAGTCCCATTTCACTCTGTAGACTTCTTTCCAACTCTTTAGGCTGCTGAAAAGTATATACAGACAGACCGTACCATGTGTATTCTCATTATGAGGTTATCTTACCTGACCCATTTTTCAGGTATCCATTTGCATCTACAGTAGTGTACATGATGTAAGGACCAGGCTGATTAACACCGAAAGGCTACAGGGTGGGGGGGAAAGCAGGCAAAATTTTAGGAACAGACAAAGCTATAGTAATAAAACAGTAAACCAAAGAAAAATGTTTCTAGATTAGTAATTTCCTTTTGACATAGATAATTTCAAAATCTTGCAACTGTTTTGGTCATAGCATCATATGGAAATTAATTTTCGAGATAAGGCTAATCAGTTGGCTAAGTAACATTCAGTTTCTCATGAAGAAAGCAATACTATTCAGTCCTCTGGCAAAAGGTTTAATGTTTCCTTCAAAGTTACAAGTAAAATAAAAACCCCCTAAAAATTCAAAGAAATAACTGCATGTTCTCAAAAACAGAACTCATCTGATATTGTCTGAGAGAATGCACTATCTTGATGGTCTTTCTGAATTGAATAAGTACTATACAAATTCAAAATTTTGTTATCATTCTTTAGCAGCGTTTAATTAATGAAAGTGGTTGAATAGTTACTTGTTGAGTACCAATATCTATTTTAAGCAAATTCTCTTGAGGGAGAAAGTGTACTTAAACATCAAAGTACAGTTATGGGGGAAAAAGTAAATAAAAAAACAAATTTTAAAAAAAAAAGGGAGTTGTGGATTACTGAGTGATGAACCATAACAAATACTTCTAAGCAAGAAGGGGCAGACACAATTATCTCCTATGGTGGGGAAGGGAGAGGAGGGGGGACAACTGTAAGAATAGATTTTAAAGAAAGTTTTGTTTGTTTGTTTTTTTAAATGCTGAATTCAAGCTGATATTAGGGCATCAAATCCAGTAAAGATCTTTCAAATGAGTTACAGAAAGAACACTAAAAGAAGAGATGATGACACATTTCACATCATACCTCAAAAAATAGTAAGTTCTAAACTGTAGGAATAAGTGATAATGATGAGAGATGGGGTCAAAGCCTAAAAAAATAATAATTTATTAGAATGAAGAGTAAGGAGACCGCAAAGGTGATGTTAATGCAGATCTATGAAAGATGAGTAAATAAGGTGAAAATCTGATTTTTATTTTTTTTTCCCCACCAAGTAGCTGTATTCTGGCATAATGTACTTTATGTTACTTTCTGGCAGAAAACTTCTTTTACAGTGGAGGCAATAGTATTTCAAGGATCTTGATAATGAAATGTTCACCAGCATCCGTTGTGAAAATTTGCTTTTTAAACCCTTTCTTTAGTTTTGTAATTAAGCTAATAATACTATCAAACCCCCTTTATTATTTTATATTGGAAGTTATACCCTATGTCTTAAAATAGGCTTGAAGAAAAAGTTGGTCCCATTTGAAGCAGTTTTTGATTTTTCGAATTAAAATTAAATTTCATATTTTTGCAGAGCTAAAGTGCTAATTCTAGCTTTGATTCCTCTAAGTTCCTCTTTTAGGCCAACTTTCACTGTGAACATTACTAAACAATTTGCTAATTGAAAGTTTGGTGGGCGAGTTGCAGGGTCTCTGGAGATGATTAAAATAATTGAAATAGAAATCAGCACATGTATATGTAGCTATCTGCAGAATCATCAGAACCAAGTGTATTTCCCTCCCTTCTATCCTTCATTGTACCCACTTACTGTATTTTAGCCCAGAAGTGGCTGTATGGCTGAATCTGTCCCATAATCAGTTTTGCCTGGCCTTTCTGACTGCCCAGAACAAGACCTGGCACACTACAGAGTTTGGGCATCCAGCTGTATTACACAAGTTTTTCTTGTATCTGGTATGTCCCAGCCCCCATGATGCTGGGTAACAAACACTGCAGAATCAGTCAACTGATTTCATCTCTGAGCAGGCAGCTGGTGAAAGGTATGGGTCTCAAATATGCAGAACTTGGCCAGTCATGATTTGGATTATTCCTCAAGTCAATAACTGTCTTAATGTGTGGAGAGGTTTTGGTATAATTAGACCTCAGCTTATTTGAAGCTAAATAGTAATGCAAAGTTATAGTTATACTTACTGTTATTTTCCGAGGACAGTCATTAGAACAGAGGCCACTGAGAACTGCAAAAACAAAAAGTGAGCTTGTCGTGTTTATGTTAACAACCCATCTTACAAGCACTACCTCTGAAATCTGTTAAAGTATAGTAATAGTGTCAGGTATCCATTAAAACACAAAGAAAATAAATGTCTTCTATATGACTCATGTTAATGTATAAAAAAATCCCTAATCTGTTTGAAGTATACATCTTTGTAGAAATTAATCAGCTAGTCACTGTTTTATCATACCTCATTGGTTAACCAGCTCCAAAAGGAGAGAGTTGCCAGTTAAAAAAATTCCAAATTAAAACATTTTTAAAATAGTGGACTGTACATTTTATTCATTATTCTTCATTTCTAACCATGTAAAAATATTGGCAGAGATTGAGCTTTACTGTTTTAACTGGTAAAAAGGTAAGTAAAGGCTTTTCCTTCTATACAAAGGGTAGTTTTACAATGTGATTTAAAGCAATTCACAAAAGCTGTAACAAACAAAAATCCCATTACCTATTTATTCTATGAATTCAAAAGTATTATAAGCAGATGTGTACAATTCTACTTAATATCTAAAGTCTGTGACACTTGTTCAATTACTTGTTTAAAACTTACTAGTTTCAAAAATCAGTGAAATTACAGAAATATCTGTTAAACATTTATAATCAACTAAATGACAGACAATGAAACCCATCTGTTCTATAACCTAGAACATCCTGTCACATTAGAACATCAGTACTAAAGTGCCTTTAAAACAAACAAAAACCACACATACACACAAAATCTAAGGTGTCATTCTGATGCAACATTTGGACTTTAAATGACAACAGTTTGGTTGAGTGGCAGCCCAATAATGGCTATGAGCCTGGAAGAGGACACAGACCAGGCAGTACCGAAGCCAAGTAAAAACATAACTTCTCTATGAGTTATGGTATCCCAAAGCAAGTGTGGCAGATAGTGAAAATTAAGATTTGGACCAGATTTGAGGACAGGTGATCCTAACCACCAGGATTTTTTTTAAAGCATTTTCTGTGTACTTTTACTGGAGTCAGAAATGGCACTGTTCTAGTGAAGGAACATTTCTAATATTAACAACTGTCATGATTCCCAAGTTATAATTCTTTGCTTGCAATTTAAAAATGTCGCAATTTCCAAATACAAAAAAATCTATTATTTTTATACAGTCCAAAAAAAAAAAAAACCTGGACAGGTAAGATGGTGTGGCAAAGCAGAATTTGAAGACTGACTGTATCTACAGACTTTTATGCTACGAGCTTATTTTATATGTTATACATAGGTGTGTATGCAAGTGGAACCAAGTCTCCCATTTTGATGCAAAACAGCACACTGCAATTTGCTGTTCAATTTCACTACTGGAACAAATAATCTGACCAAGTACATTTGACATCAGTTATAATGAGCAAAACTGTTCTCATTGTCCATATGCCAAATAAGTGAACACGATGCATTTATTGATACACTAACTCGCACAAAGCATGTTTTGTTAAAATACCCTCCCCTGTATCACAGTAAAAATATTTTTAGACCACTCATTAATTCCCATTTCCTGGGATTTCTATGCAAAACCACTTGCATCCTAAAAGGGTGCTAAAAAAATACTTGCTCCAATTTTTAAGATAGATTTACACAGAGTGAATCAAAAAGCATGTTGCACATTACTCCTTTCCCCATTAAAATATCACAACAATTATAATTCTAATATGGCTTTGTGAAATGTAAGATTTTTCTAGAGGATTTTCTGCATGCTTGTGTGAATTACACTACGCATATACAGTATTATTTAAAAGAAGGCTTCCATCAACATGACAAATCATTATAGGGTATTATGATGAGAATAAAGCTCAGGCTAAGGAGAAAGTAATAAATGCATCAGCCCCCAGTAGTAGTTGCAGTTCTGTTCACCTTATGGTGTGCAGAATGTGTGCTTTAGAAGGATTAGATGCATTTAAGTAATGTGAAGGCAAATACAATTTTTGAAGGTGAACCCCTAGTTGTTCCTGTTTAGCTTTGTCTTCGTAAGCTCACATACAGCCTCATTTTTCACTCGTTCTCAAAAAATCAAGGAAGACAGACAAAGCTCAACACCTTTGCAGTCTGGAAGAACATGGTAGGGCATGCAATTTGAAAACCTAATTACTCTCAATTACAGATATCATAATCTAACTCTAGCCTTTTAAACCAAGGCTCTGATTAATTCACACACCCTTGCTACATTCATTGCCATTCTACGCTTTTATGGTAAGATGCATTTTGTGCCATGTAGTGCTTTTAGGCTGAAAACACCAAACTGACTCACACATGGAAACAAACTGGCTCTCAGAATAGATCACACAGCATAAATAAATATAAATATACACCATGCCAGTTGTCACTGAAATGAAACCAGCCCGTTTTGCACTAGATTCTGCATAATTTCCAGATAATATAGAAAAGAACTCCAGTAAAGTAAGCTTGATATGACAGAGGTACAGCAAAAAAAGACAGAAGTCCCTGTTGGAAAGAACATACTGCAACCACTCAAGGCACAGATGAGAATAAGTGCACTCGACTATTGTTTCTTGCCTACGTTTCTGAAAATAGGCAAGATAGTGGACAAACAAATAAAGCAAGTTCCTTCAAGTCAATATTGCTTTAATTTCTTCTGGTTCCTTTCTGTCTCACTGTGGCATACTTATTTATATATGCAAGCATAATTATATTTTTCCTCAAATTAGCAATTTATGAACTAATCTTCCTCCAAATTTTAAATAGCATCACACATTCAAAAAAAAATATCTAAGTTGAATGATGCATACGTGTAGATCTAACGCCATTTTTATATTGACAACATTATGTTATGTGAGGAGATCAGTGAAGGTATTGTACAAAAGATTCACAGAAGGGGCCTCATAAGTTCAGCTAGTCTAACCCTTTCCCTCAAAAACAATTAAATATACCACATAATTTCTTAAACTAGTTGTCAGGACCTCTAACATTGGTAACTGCCACTTCTCCAGGAATTTATGTTAGTACTTCACAAGCCATCATTTAGGAAATTATTCTTACTATTTACTCTTCTAGTTTGTTACTTTATGTTGTATCCTGCATGGACATGCAGAACACTCTTCCCCCATTGTTATGGATCATTATAGATTGAAGACACAGATCTTCCTTACATTTCTCTTTTAGGCTGAATAACTTGGTTCCATGTGCTCTTTCCCTGCAGATCATATTTTTAGACACTTGATAATTCTTGTTTTTCCTTCAGAAGCCAGCTGAGAAATGAGTTTTTAAAGACCTAGTACCTGTCTCTAGAATTTTGCTAGGATGCAGAAGGAAAGGTCCAGGATGAAAGGAAAGATTTAACCTGCCTCTAGTTAATGAGTGAAATAAGACATGCATTCTTGTAAAGAAAACCCCAAAAAACCACACTCAGGAGATGATGAACACTTATTTAAAGGTCACTGTGGTCAACATTGATATTAAAAACAGCTGAAGTGTTGAAAATAGTGGGCAGAATTACTTCAAATTTTAATAAGTACACTAAAATAAAACCAAGAAAAAACCCTTTGAAAGGAAACAAAACCAACTTATCCAAGTTCAGATTCTGCAACAAGAAATTTCTGCAATCCCTAATATTTCCCACGCTGTGGTTTTTTTTCCCTAGAATTATCATACACAGAGCATTACCATAACGTTATCATATACAGAGGCTTAAATATTCACATTCCTCTGAAGGTCCCATTTTGACTTGATTATACAGTGATAACTTACCAATAACTTTAACAAAATAGGCATCTGCTTCAAAGTTATTTTTTAATGTATGGATAGCAAAGTCCTTGTTGGAGTAGCCTTTGCTTAGCACAATGATATCCAAGATTCCCTAGAAGAAAAAAAAAGTTTATGTTAGAATGCTGATTTACTCTAGATAACATCTAAACTTAGCAAAAAAATTCCCTTAGAGACACAAAGGAAAAAAATAGTGTGTGTGCAGCAAAGTTTACACCTTCGCTACGAATTTTAATCTTTCAAATCTTACTAATCTATGGCAATTTAGGACAGAGTGCTCCATCCACAGCTAACCAGGACAATGCATGTGGTCCACGGCTTCTTTCTTGCCACTGAAGAGGGCAGCTCAAACGGAGTATACGGAGGGTCAGCAAACTTTTCGGCAGCGATGGGCTGCTGCTATCTGCTCACCTTCCAGGGAGCATCTCAAGAACGAATTTCCCAGGCTGAAGGCACTGCCTGCCATGTGCTATAAAGCCAATGTTTCTACAAAGCAGTCTGCCAATGGCACACAGACAGATAACAGCAGCACAGAAAGAGAGCTGCTGCTTGCCGTAGTAAAGAGTTGAACTTACGTCTTCGTATATGTCAAAGAAGGTTGCTACCACTGCATCCTTGATTTGATTTAGATCCGAGAGCTCCCAAAAAACTTTAAACATACGACGTACACTCTTGCAGCTTACATTATTGCATGGGACATTTTCTAGTAAAAATGCTTGTTGATTGCTGTAAAACATATATATATATGTAAAACAACTTATTTGCCATAAATAGTCTAAATAATAGACATTACAAAAATACTGTAATTAATTAATTTAAGTCTGCTGAAGTTAAGTATAATAAAAACAAAGCTAGCAGCCACTGGATACTTTAAAATCCATAAGCATTTATGTTAACTTTACAGACAGCATTACAACCATTATGTCATGCCTGACAAACCAATGAATACACCAAATAAATAGATGTGTCCAAATCAGCAGGAATCATTTCATTAACCATCCACTCAAAAGACTGAACATATTCTTACTTTATTCCAGAACAAGTACAAGTGCACTTATCTGCTATTTTCCTTAATCCCTCCACGGCCCTTTAGCTTAAGCACTACTTAAAAAGTGTCAGTGCTTTTTCATTATTTTATGAAAATCTTTTCCTACCCCAGCTCCATTAATAAATTTTCTTACACATTGCATGATGTTTTAAACAAATTTAAGATTAAACCACATCTCTATTGGTAGTTCCCCATTGTTTCAAAGCAAACTAGAAAAAACAAACCCCAACCTAGTAGCACAGTAAAAATAGGACAAGACAAACCAAATTGGACATTTGCTGACATAAAACAAATACAGACAGAAAGACAGGCTGTAATACTGAAACAAGAAACAAATGAACGAGAGTACCAGGTCTGGTATAGCAAAATCTCCCTTCTAAAGAATTTATCTAGTACATGCCTATTTGTCAGTGGGAGACACAAGGTTCATACGTGTACGCTGATGACTAATAGCATTATATGCTGTCTCTGATACTGTAGCATGGAAGGTTTTCACCGTTCCAGTGAGAGTGGCAGACTTTACTGACTGGGAGTCTGATTCTTTGGCAGGTCTGTATCCCTGGGAGCCCACTAGAATCCATCACTGCCTTGGCAATGGGAACAGATGAAGTTTCCTCCTTTCTTTCTGGGGGCAGAGCCAGGAGATGGAGCAGACAATGTTCTGTAAAGCTAGCTAAGCATGTCAGAGCCCAGGGCAATAAACAAAACTACTTCTTCGTTATGACCTTGAATATACTGCTGTTTCAGAGGGTGTCAACAAGGTGTTTTTCTGTATCTTAACAGCATCCAGTGCCTCCAAGATGCAGTCACTCACATGCACACGCATACTTTTCCTTAGGAAAGGTTTTATTTTTCTTTGTTTCTATGGTATATTTCAGATAATTTGCTACTCATAAGAATCATATCCCACAATATTCATATTTCTGCTCCGTCCATTTCGGAAAGAGTGAGAGAAGGGCAAAACATTTACCCCGAGAACAAACATTTCTGACACCAAAGTAAATCAGTTTCCTTGCCCGTTGCAAGTTAATATTTCAGAACCTGCAATGGGAAAAACGTAGGATTTTGTTCTGTGTAAGATGTGTCAAAAGTAAAATGGGATACTTAAACACTTCCCTCAAAACCTTATAATCACGTTTCTTGAGCTTCTGTGAAAAGTACACGTTAGGCCTTTATTTTTCTGCCATGTACCTGCATTTGATTGAAGCTTAATATGAACAACCCACTTCTTAACATTTCACGGTTAGAAGCATGAGTATATTGAATTAATGTCCAGCCAAAATGAAATAAGGTGATCTGCAATATTTAAGACATTGTATTACCTGTATCTGAGAACTCATAATCATAACTTGAAATTGTTGAGTGCTTACATTCATTTCATGTATTACATAAGTATCATATCAGATTAACCAGCTATAAGGTAACGTGACAACCTGAGCTAAGCAAATTGTTTCAATTTCTCTTTTTCATCATCTTGACATACACTTTTTTTTTTTAATTTGCAGGAAGTTTTACAAAGATGCTTTCTTTCAATTCACATTTTTTAAATTGCCAGAAATTATTAGATGATATTATTTAAAAGACTGTCAAGCTTGCATTACACTCTATGTACAGAGTATTGTTCAAGTCTAAACTATAAGCCTTGTGAATGGATAGACAAAAGAAGTTTGTTTAGTACAGGAACCTCTTATTTCCTTTCCTTGATACTGTGCATTTAATGACTTTCAAAACATCACAAACCGGACAAACAATAACATAACGCTAACGGCACTGTGAGAAAAAAGGAAGATATTA